>NW_012115154.1:19243993-19267495 GCF_000951035.1 Colobus angolensis palliatus | reverse complement strand
TCGCCTCTGTTGGCATCCTCCTCCTCCCCCCTGCCTGGCATCCCCCTCCTCCCCCTGCCTGGCATCCCTTCTCCTCCCTGCCTGGCATCCCTTCTACCCCTGCCTGGCATCCCCCTCCTCCTGCTGCCTGGCATCCCTTCTCCCCCTGCCAGGCATCCCCCCTTTCTCTTGCCTGGCACCTTCCCCTCACCTGGCACTTCCCCTCCTCCCTACCTGGCATCCCCTTCTCCCTTCCTGGCATCTTCCTCCCCTCCTCCTTTCCAGGTATCTCCCCTACTCCTGATCTTTCCGTCTGCCTGCCTGGCACCTCCGTCCACCCTCACCCCAACCTGGTACCTCTTCCTCCTACCCCTTCCTTGCACCTCTTCCCTGACTGGCAGACTCCCATTCAGCCCCTCTGTGACACCACCTCCTCCTCATCACTGCCTGGCATCTTCCCCTCCTTCCCTCTCCAGTACCTTCCTGTCCTCCTTCCACCTGCATCTCCCCTCCTTCCCTCGTCTGGCACCCTCCTGCCTGGCACCTTCCCCTCCTCCCCCTGTCTGGCACCACCTCCTCCCATTGCCTGTCACCTCCCCCCTGCCGAGCACTTTCTCAACCTGCTCCTGCCTGGCATGCTCTGCTTCCTACTCCCCCTGTCTGGCACCTTCCCTCCTTCCCCTGCCTGGCATCCTCTCCCTCCTTCCCCTACCTAGCACCTTCCCATCATTCCCCTGCCTGGCACCTTCCCTGTCTCCACTTGCTACTGTCTTCCCTGGACACCCCTTTCCTATTCAGGTTGTCCCTCTGTCCCCCACCATCCTGCAGGGCACCTCCTCCCAACCCTGGACTGGTAACCCTCCCCTGTTGCATCGTCCTCTCATCCTCCCCTCCCACTGTGTCTCCCAGACCCCACCAGCTCTCCCATCCCCAGCACTCCCTGTCTCCAGCCTCCTCCCTTCTCATCCCCTTTCCTCCCAACCCTAGTCAGGGTTCATCCATCGGCAGCAGCCCCTTTTGTCCACATGGCTTAACCAGACCCTGAGCCACTCCCAAGCCCCCCCTCTGTCACCCACACCCCACTCCTACAGCACTGCTCTCTTCTTGGCCCCCCTGCTGCACGGTCTGCTCACGGACTTCAGTTCATACATTGGGTCCTGACCCAACAAGCTGGAGGCCTTCCTGCTCTTCCAGCAGGGAAGGAAGCAGGGCAGGACCGGACAGAGCAGGCACTAGCAGGGGCCAGGAGAGAGATGCCTAGGCCAGCCAGTGGCCACAGAGCAGGCTGACTACCTGCCTGCCACCTCTGGAGTCCCTCCATGCCCCTGGCCTCCAGGACCACCCCGGTTACCATCCTGACCTGCACTCTGGTCTTTGCCTCCACTGCCCAGCTCTCTCCCTCCAACCATTGCCACACCCCAAAAACTGGCCTCTCCAGTCAGGGTTTGGGCTCTGCCTGGGGTCCCTGCTCTGTCTTTCAAGTTCTTTGTCCCGCAGGACCCTGGGGCCGGTATCTGTCTGCTCCCTGTACATACTGCTCCCCCCCACTCCCTGCCTTGTGCCACCCTAGACCCAGCTGGCCTGTGCTGGTTGCCTCCATCCTAGCCCCTTTTTTCTGCACAGCATCCTGGCTTCCTCCGACCTCCGCTCTAGGGAGTTTGGCTTCTTCCCAGCCTCCCGAGGCCTCCTTGAATCTACTTTGGGGCTCAGGGTGTGACCTCTCCTTCCAGATCCTCAGAATGGCCCTTGGTGCTACAGGCGCAGTGGGCTCCGGGCCCAGGCACCGAGGAGGCACTGGATGACTCTCCAGGTGCAGGACCCTGCCGTCTATGACTCCAGGTCTTCAGCACCCACCCACCGTGGTACAGGTAGGTGCCTCCTCCCCTGCCAGCCCAGGAGCAGGAGCTCTGGGCCCCATGGGGAGTCGGCCAGCCCTTGGCCCCTGCTTCCACCACATGGCCCCTCCTGCCCATGGCAGGGCCTCTCTGTCCCTCTCCCCACCCCTGCTGACACCTGTCATTAATGTCCTTCCCTCCATCCCACACTCCCTTTTCTGTGTGCCCTCTCACCTCCTGGTGTCCTTAGGTCCTGCCTCTCAAAGCTGTTCTGAGCCAGGGACAACTAGCCTGAAACCAAGTTTTGGGTTCATGTGAGCATAGTCTGGGCTCTGGCATGCTCCACTTCCTCCCCACCCAGACACCCAGACAACACCCCATCTCCTCTCACTGCATGCAGAAGCGTACGCATACGTGCACATGCTCACATGCACACACACCACATGCTCTCTGCGAGCTGGAAGGAACCTGCTGATTCCTTGGCACAGCTTGTGCTCAGAAACCTCTTAAAAGCCTGCAGGGCCCCAGGCAGGGTTCTGCTTGTGGCAGGAGGGAGGTGGCAGTCGTCTATTGCACAGCCCGCGGTGGGAGCCAACCCTGCCCTGCCCCAGGCGGACCTCTAGCTCTGATGCACTCTGGGGCCATTGCTTGCTTGTAGGGCCCTCCTAAGCCTCCTCCCCAAGGAGTGAGAGGAAGATGGTCCGCACTTGTCCGCATGAGTCCCCACTTGTCCAGAAGGGCACACTGAGGCTCTGGGCAGAAAAGTCACCTGCCCCAGAGCCCCACCCAGCATGGTAAGGGGTCGGATCTGAAGTCTGGTCTGAGCTCTGCCTGCCCAGTCCCACCCATCATCACGCTGGCTGGCCTCACCGGTGGGAGGCACCTGGCAACAGGGTAGGTGCTGTCAGGGCCTCAAGGCACGTGGAGCCCAGTCCCTGTCCTCAGGGCCTGCAGCCTTGGAGAGCAGCCTTGGCAATCAGGCACAAAGGGCCACAGACCGCACAGGCCTCAGAGCACTGAGGAGGGAGACATCAGGAAAGTCCTGGAAAGGTACAATTGGAAATGACTCAGAGGAGCCTGAGGTTCGGGGAGACCTGGGGCTGTGGGCAGAATGAGAGTGCTTTCTGCTTCTCCTTCCTCAGAAGTTGGCAGAGGAACTCATCCTCCTGCCAGGCTGCTCTGAAGGCCAGGGACAGCCCTGTTCCACTTCAGACTCCCCCAGTGCCCCTCCTCCTCCAGTGAGGTGCAGGCCTAGGGAAAAATGGGGCAGAGCACCGGCTGCTGGAGAATCTGGCCTGGCCCAGAGGATCCAAGCCACACAGGGCGGCAGCAGGCACCAGTCACCTGGTACCCATCACCAAGAAAACACGCCTGGTACCGACATGCCCAGCCCCACACCTGAAGCCCTGGGCCACCTGCAGGAAGGTCAAGGCTTCCAAGCAAAGGTCCCACCCTCATCCCCAACACCTCCCCAGTACTTGAGGTGAACTGGGGACTGGTTGCTCAGTTTGTGGTGGTTGGTGTTTTAGCTGAAATTCATAAAGAAAAGGTGTGAGCTAATATATTAAACCAAGCACTCTACAGTTCTGGGGTGGCTGAGGGTAGAGGCCAGGTTGAATGGGGGGCAGGCTGATGGGAGGCAGCTAAGCTTCCTGGGGGGGTGCACCTGAAATGGTCCCCCACATGGAGAGTCCTCCTGATACTTGACATGCACTGAGTTAGGCCCTAAGGGGCTCCCCAGCAGCAGTTGATGGGAGCCCTGGGCTGTTCCAGACCTTTCCTGAAGGGTCACTGCAGGATGGGCACAGGGGAGGAGGGCAGGGGAGGCCTGTGAAGATTAGAGCTGGGGCCCTGGGGCAGTAGGTCCAGCCTTGTGACACGTGGCCCCAGAGTGGCCCTGGCCATGAGTCAGAAGCCCCAGCTCCAAGAGTGACAAGGTGGGCTGTGTTTGGCACTTTATTTTGGAATCGCATTAACATGCAATCGGCGGTGTGCGTTGCAGGCTTTTGGCAGCCAGGCAGGCACTTGGGCATTTGGATGCTGACAGGCCTGGTGCTGGTGCCTAGGCATCCGTCCTCACCCCAAGCTGGCGGTGTGATTGCAAGTGATTAGTGAGAATTAAGTGGTGGAGGTAATGAGCTAGAGGTGTCACCGGGAGGAGGCTGAGACACCCCTCAGGGATGAGTGGACTTCCCTCAGCTGTGGCTGGACTCAGAACCATCTGGGGCCAAGCTGAGGCTGCCGCCTGCTTCTGACGGGTACTTGACTGAGGGACATCTTGTAGGGACCATTGCTGGGTCCCCCGGTGCTCCTTGCTAATGAGGGGTGTCAGAATCCTTGGTGACTCATAAAGGACCATAGGGGAGGGCTGATCACTTCGGCCAGGCCCACCTTTTGGGATAGCATGTTCTGTTTATTGACTTTCCAAGCTGTGACACCGATTCTTGGCACCCTACACTTACTTCCAGGGATTTCAGAATGTGCCTCATGAGCATGTGCCCCACACAGGCCTCCTGCTGGAACTTACAAACTTGGACCATCTCCCACGTGAACCTTTTTCACAGACCGAAGAGCGTTCTAGGCAAATGCCCTGGAGTGAGGGACACTGTGCCATGAGGGAGGGAGAGGAAGACACAGGGGAGTGTTCTTATGCTCTGCCTCATCCTGAAAAGGGTTTCAGGTAGTTTTCAAAGATACATATAGTGAGGAAACTGAGACAGAGAGAGACAGAAAACATGGTGTCGCCTAGGATGTGGCTACGGAACCAGATGCAAACCATGAGGCCCGGAGACCCCGATGCGAGCAGAGAAGCAAGCAATTACATGATTTACACTGTGCATAAGATAAAAAATCAAACAACTTGCTCAAATCACTGTGATTTCTGGTCCCGAGCCCTTGGGAGGGCTCTCCTGTATGAGGAAATGAAGGGGAAACCATGTGACAGAGTTATGCAATGTTCTCAACAATGTCACAACTGCTTCCTAGGGCTAAGGCAAGGACCAACACAATGCTGCCCAGCCATAAACATATTGGTAATATTGCTTAACCCAAACTTAAAATTTGGAGCAACTAGAGGAATGCATTACTACCTTCAGGAAATACCCTCTTTCTCTTTTGTAAGAGACAGGGTCTCACACTGTTGCTCAGGCTGGAGTGCAGTGGTATGATCATGGCTCACTGCAGCCTCGAACTCCTGAGCTCAGGTGATCCTGCTTTAGCCTCCTGAGTAACTGGGACTACAAGCGCAAGCCACAGTGCCCCTTAGCTTTTGTTCTTTTTGTTTTGTTTTTATTTTAATAGAGATGAGGTCTCACTATATTTCCCAGGCTGGTCTCAAACTCCTGGGCTCAAGCAGTCCTCCCACTTCAGCCTCCCAAAGTGCTGGGATTACAGGCGTGAGCCATCGAACCTGGCCAGGAAATACTCTGTATGTTGATATTTACAACAATGTTTCTGATAAATATCAGGCAGCAGGAAGATTTATTTAAAATTGGAAATTAAGTAGAGTCACATTCTCCAGTAGGGGTAATATCCTTATAGAAAATAAAGAGCTCCTTCAGCACGTAGGCCCCACAGGTGAGTCTGGGTATGAGGAGGGACCAGCCCTGGTCTCTCCCCACAGGTCCTGAACCCATGGAAAAACAGGCACAGGCATCAGTTAACTTAAGTGCAGGGAAAGTCGAGCTGAAGAGAGGCTTGAACCTGAGGCCCAAGTGTAGAAGACAGGTCCTATTCCCTAACCCGGGTTTGCTTACCTGGGCACAGGAACAGAAGGAGATGATCTGTGTCCTAAAGCAGACTCGCCTGGAAGGGGAACACTGGCCACAGGATAAGCAGCGTTGCCTTCAGCACCTTTACCCCACCCGCCCGGGAGAGGATTGTCCGGCTGGCGCAGGCCCTTCCCACATCATCAGACAGAGCCTCCTCCCACAGGGAAGAAGGGTGGGGAGCGGGCCAGGGTCATTCCAGCATCTCCTCTCCTGGGAATAAAGTACATGTTTCCTTGTGAACATGTGAAGACAAGGGAGTAGGGCCCCTCCGCAGTGGGGTGGACGGGCCACATTGCTGAACAGTGACATCGAGGCTCAGGTCCAGATCTGGAATGACCAAGTCCACCCCCTTTCTTATCTTTCCATTGGAACAATTGCCACATCCTTTTATTTGATTTTATTTCCTAGATGAGTGTCAATTCCATCCGCTTCTGATTTCCCACATCACCGGTCTAGTCCACGCACTGTGGTCATCTGCCGCCATCTGAGGGCCGCATACTCAGCCTTGCCCCTGCATCAGACCCCAGCCCAGCACTGTGACCAGAATGGGCTTCCTAGACACAAATTTGATTTGTTCCGCCTTCCACTTCCTTGTGGCTTCATTCTTGTGCCCTCACTCAGGGCCCTCACACCTGCTGTTCCCTGCACCTCCGACACCCTTCCCAGCTCCCTTCACCTGGCTAACTGCACTCATCTTGAAGTCTCCACTTCAGTTCCGCCTGTTCCAGGGAGTCTTTCTCCCACCCCTGCTTGGGCGTGAAGGCCCACCCACTCTCTTCTGTCTTGCAGCACCTACCAAAGAGTCTAATGCTGAGCTGCAGGGCTCCTTAAAGGCATGGCTGCATCTATCTTGTTCCACACAGTACAGAGAAATATTTCTTGAATGAATGAACAGATGCGTGAGGCAGTGGACAGAGAGGGGATGGCTCTACCGATGATTCTAAAATGAGCCCCAGATCCCTCTTGGTGCTGTCAACCTCACCCTCTCAACACTACCACGATGCAAGGGTGGGCCTTTCTTGCCTGCCAACCTTGTCCTGCTGTTGCCTGAGCTGCCCCACGCCCCGCGCCCCACGCCCAGCAGCCCTCCCTCCTGTAACTCCGTGGTTGGAGGAGTGCTCCGTGCTCATTCCCTCTTGGGTTATTCCCATGGTGAGGGAGAATGTCACTCCCTCTGACTTTGGTTTTGCCTTTTGGAGTTGCAGGGAGAAACCCCTTTCTCCCTCCAAGCCATCTGACCACCTTTCAACATTTGGAGGCAGTTTTCCCACAGGACCTGTGTCTCCGCCCGGAACATCCAGCTCTGGCTCTTTCAAAGATTCACTGCCTTTGTGCCCCCTGGGGAGCATTGGAGATCCCCCCCAAGGCCATGGCCCACTCTTGGAGCCACCTGGGCCTGTGCTAGAAGGTGAGCTCTCCCTTTCCAGCCAGATAGATGAGGAAAAGGTACTCAGTTTTCTGAGTGACGTGTCTCATCTGTAGAATGGGACATCATGCCCTTCTATAAAGAAGCAACGGTGATGCCAGGCCTTCTGCACAATGCCTGCATTCACCGAGCGCCCCTTGCCACTGCAAGCGTTCACATGGGATGCTGAGTGCTGTCCCTGCTGTAGGTGTCATCTGTGTACCCCAGAGCACCATCTAATGCCACCGATGTCTCCCTTGGTTGCAGGTCCCAGCCTGCCATTCATGCTGCCTGCTTATACCACTGGCCACCACCCAGACACCCAGCAGTCCATTCTTCCTGTTCCATATCTGTCAGCCCCAACATGGAGCTATCTTAGCTTTAGTCCATCTTTCCAGCCCACAGCTCCCATCTAGCCTGGTGCGGTCTGCGGGTGTGAGAGGCCTGTCTTCTTTGCCTTTCATAAAGTTTTTCATTGGAAAAAAGAAAAAGTGAGTCAGCAGGGCCCAGGAGAGAGCCCTGTGGTCCCTGGAGATGGCTCAGGGTGGGCTGGCAGCTGAATCCACAGCAGGGGCCTCGAGGGTGGGTGGGCTTGAAGGAGGTGCCAGTGGGTGGGAAGGTGTCCCCCATGGGGGCCTAAGTAGATGCAAGAGAAGCTGAGCTCCAGTTTCAGGTCTACAGCACCCACTCCACTCTCCCCAGCAGGAAGCAGCACTGTACTTTTGCCTTTTCATGCCTCAGTTTCCCCTCTAACTCCCCCTCCACCTCACTTGCATCTTACCCAGGCCTCTTCCTTCAGAAGAAAAGTCTGTCTTTGAGACACTTTTGATCCATTCAGTGGACAGAGATGTCTCCCCCTGCCACCCGCCACCCACCATCACAGCCCCCACCTCAGATTCAAGAGCAGCTGCCACAAACACAGTGACCTGCAGGAAGTGAAAGAGTGAAGTGGCTGGGGGCAGAGTAATAGCAGCCAGTAGAGACTGAGGGCTCATTGTGGGCTTTGAGAACTATTTCAAGAATTTTAGGCCAGTCGCAGTGGTTCATGCCTGTAATCCCAGCACTTTGGGAGGCCAAGGCAGGAGGATCGCCTGAAGCCAGGAGTTCAAAACCAGGCTGGGCAACAAAGCGAGACCCCATCTCTACATTTAAAAAAAAAAAGAGGGAATTTTATGTGGTTTAATTTATCCTAGCCACAACACTATAAGGTAAGTGCTGTTATAATCATCATCACTCCAGATAAGGAAACTGAGGCACAGGGCATGAAGGAACTTTCCCAGTGGTCAAGGCAAGAGTCCCAACTGGTGTCTCTCCACCACATTTAGTCCTCAGAAATTTGCTGTGCCCAAACCTCAGGGACCCTCACAGGGATAAGACAGCCACCCCTTTATTCAGGGTCTCAACCCAGCCCCTCCTCTTTTGCCCCCAGCACTGAGGCTCATAGTCAAAGACCATTTATCATCTCACACACAGCCTGTTCCACTCATTGACTTTCACTGCTGTGCCCCTAGGGGTATTTGAGTTTGCAACCCTAAAATAGAGAATGGGGAGGAGGTGTGGCAAATGGGAAGGCTCTCGCCCCTCTGAAAAGGTACAGTCCCTTCTCAGCTCCACCTGATTGTCTCTAAGTGGACTGGTGGTCTGGTCATGCCAAATTTTTCATTTTTTTTTAGAGATTCTGGAAATCTGGCTTTGATGCGAAATCTCTCAGTCTCTAAGGTTGGTGTCTAATTAAAGTGTTTAGGACACAGTGAGGGCTGAGCAAAACCTGTCTGCCCTGCCCAGTTTGTAACACTCACCTTGAGATTTCCTTGCCTGCCGCTTGTCCCCTTCCCTCCCTTCTATCCCCCAGCCCAGAAAACAAACCAGCATTTCTCACTGAGAACTCAGGGCCCCCAGTTTGAGAAACAGTGCATTAAGAATTGCTGTCACTTTGTTTGTTTGTTTGTTTGTTTATGAGACAGGATCTCAGCTCCATCGCCTAGGCTGCAGTACAGTGGTGCGATCATGGCTCACTGCAGCCTCGACCTCCTGGGCTCAAGCAGTTCTCCCACCTCAGTGCCCCAAGTAGCTGGAACTACAGGTGTGCACCACCAACCCAGCTAATATATTTGAATTTTAGTAGAGAGGAGTCTTGCTATGTTGCCCAGGCTGGTCTCAGACTCTTGAGCTCAAGCAATCTGCCCACCTCAACCTCCCAGAGTGCTGGCATTACAGGCTTGAGCCACTGCACCTGGCCTGCTGTCGCTTTAGCTGGCTTCTTGTCAACTACATTATAATTACAATGAAATTATAAACCAAATGCAGAGTCTTTTTAAAAACTTGAGGACCCTCTCCCACAACAGACCCGAATCCCAGTTTGAGAAGCGGTTCTCATACATCCTCATGATGACTGCTAATGGGAAGGGCGCGGCTGTTGTAGAATCCCTCTCAACTTGTCTGTGTCTTACCTTAAACCCAGAGTACCAACCCCTGAGGGCTTCAGAGTACATCTGATAATGAATGGGGGAGCAGTCAGATAGTGACTCAAAAAGAATATGGACCTTATGATCAGAAAACAGGAGTTTGAGCCTCACTTTCGACACTAACTCGCCCTCCAGCTCTGAGTCAGTCTTTAAAGAACTCTCTATGCCTTGTGTTCCTGTCTTTAAAATGGATATAGTAATAGTCATCCCTTCAGCTTCCTGGAGTGTGGAGAGAACCAAATTGGATAATGCATGTTGAACTATTTTGTAGGCTAAGCTCCATGAAGCTCTATGTGTTAATTTGGAGGTGTTTGACAAAGTGTTTCCCTATATCTTTAGGGTATGATACATAAATGTGGGCTGGATGCAGTGATGTGCCGGTAAATGTTTAACAACTGGCTCTTGGCAGGACGGGGCGTGGGAGCAGAGTTCCGGTTTGTATCGTTCGCCAATTCCTGTGGTATAAATACCACTAGCTGGGTGCAGTGGCTGAAGCCTGTAATCCCAGCGCTTTAGGAGGCCACTGTGGGAGGCTCGCTTAACGCCAAAAGTTCAAGACCAGCCTAGGCAACAAAGCAACACCCCATTTCTACAAAACATTTTAACAGTTAGCCAGGCATGATGGCTTGCACCTATAGTCTTAGCTACTCAGGAGGCTTAGGCAGGAAGATGGCTTGAGCCCAGGAGGTCCATACTGCAATGAGCCATGATCACACCACTGTACTGCAGCCTAAGCAATAGCCAGACCCTATCTCAAAAAAAAAAAAAAAACCTCCCACAGTGGCTGATGTTCTGACATGACACACTAGCATATTGCTGGCTGGATGTTACTATCATTGGGCAAATTTGCTGAGAATTGAAGAAAGACTAAGCCCCAAAGGGTGTACATTAGTCTGGAGAGAGAGCCTTGTCTTGCTTCCTGTCCCTTTCTCAATACATTCAGCAAAGATTTAGATGCAGATTGATGGTCACACTCACTGGATTTATGAATGACACACAGCCAGAAAAGATGGTGAATATTTGGATATTTTGAATTAATATTCAAAAGATGTCAACATTCACCTTCTAAGAATTATGGGCTAATTCTTAGAAGATGAATATTAACAGGAGTAAATGTTACGTGTCCCTTCTTGAGACAAAAAGACAACTTTACAAGCAGGGGATAGGGAGACATGTTTTGCATAGAGTAGGAAAAAAAAATTGGCTGGGCGTGGTGGCTCACGCCTGTAATCCCAGCACTTTGGGAGGCTGAGGTGGGCGATCATTTGAGGTCAGGAGTTTGAGACCAGCCTGGCCAATATGGTGAAACACTGTCTCTACAAAAAATACAAAAATTAGCCGGGCATGGTGGCACACGCCTGTAATCCCAGCTACTCAGGAGGCTGAGGCATGAGAATCGCTTGAACCCCGGAGGCGGAGACTGCAGTGAGCTGAGGTCGCACCAGTGCACTCCAGCCTGGGCAATAGAGCGAGACTCTGTATCAAAGAAAGAAAGAAAAGAAAAGAAAAAAAAATGAGGTTAAATTGACAGTAAGGTCAGTTCAAGTCCACAGTGCAATGACTGATTGTGAAAGAGTGATACATTAAAAAAAAAAAAAAAAAAGAGTGATACATTAATGGCCATGATGACTTTACTCAGCACTCTGTGACTTAAAGAGAATTTTCACATATGGCAAATCATTACTATTTTGCTATTCACAATAACCCATTGAGAGAGGTAAGGTGATAAATACCCACTGATGAAGAGACTGAGATCAGAGAGGTTAACGGTGACTTGGCACTTTTATACTCCTGTCAATGGATGATGGAATAAAGGCTCAAACTCAGGCCTTCTGGCCCAGATTCTGCCCTGTGCTTTGCACCCTGCTCAGAGGGCTTGCTTTCATTGGGCAAACCAGAGGATGTTCCGAGGGGAGGCCCAGGTGGTAGGTGGACTGGCAGGCAGGTCTCATGATGACCACCCTGGGAGTCCTGAAGAGTAGGTTGTGGGGGTGTTGGGTCACGAGGGCCACCCCACCAAAGGACCACAGACCTGGCAGCTTAAACAACAGAGATTCCTGGTCCCCGTGTGGGAGGCTGGAAGTCTGAAATCAAGGTGTCAGCGAGGTTGGTTCCTTCTGAAGGCTGTGAGGGAGGGATCTGTCTCAGGCCCCTCTCCTTGGCTAGAAGTTGAGCATCCTCTCCCTCTGCCTCTTTACATCATCATCTCTCTGTGCAAGTCTCTGTGCCCAAATTTCCCTTTCTTGTAAGGACACCAGTCCTATTGGATGAGGGCCCACCCACCCTAATGACCTCATTTTAACGTGATTCCCTCTTTAGCGACCCTATCCCCAAATGAGGTCACATGCTGATCTATTAGGGGTTAGGACTCCAACATATGAATTTTGGGAGACACAGTTCAACCCACAGCAGGGGGCTCTGACAGGTGCCTTCAGAATTGGGAGATGTGTCTTACAGAGGAGCAAGATGGTCAGAGCCTCAGGGAGCTGATGGGGTTCAGAACCCGGGCTCTCCCCATCACAGGAAGAGCCAAGACCCGAGGGACAGCTCGGCTCCCTGCCACTGTCCAGTCCTTGGGCCCCTGGGCTGCTGGAACACTAGTGCCCCACCCGGCTCCATGAAGAGCCAGAGGGCAGCCTCCAGCCTCCCGTCCCGGCAGTTACCCTGGGCAGTCAGTATGCCACCTTCCCAGCTGGTCCCGGGCCTGGCCCCACGGTCTGCTCCCCCTCCGCCACCACCACCACCGCTGCTGCTCCAAGCTGCCTTCCGACGCTGCCTCCAGCAGAGGCTTGGGCCCAGCTCCGCTGGACTCCCCAGAACTCCATGGATCCCACCATTGACCTCCTGACCTCCACATCAGGGAGAAGGAGGTGGCCTGCTGAGGAGTTAGGTGTTTAGCGGGTGGTTGCCTCCGTCCTCCAGAGGAACTCCCACAGTTCCTACCCTAGGCGCTGGCCTGGCCTGGCCTGGTGGCTTTTTGTGTGAGACCATCTTCAGAGCACTCATCTTGGGCTTCCGAATGGCTTACAATCATGCTCTCCTCTTCCGACACGCTGTGCCAAAAGCCACTGCCATCCTGGGGCACTTTCCAAGGCAGGAGCTGACATTAGCTCCTCTCTGTTTCAGGGCGAAATCCTGACTTTGGCCGGGTGCAGTGGCTCACACCTCTAATCCCAGCACCTTGGGAGGCTGAAGCAGGCAGATCACTTGATGTCAGGAGTTCGAGACTAGCCTGGCCAACATGGCGAAACCCTGTCTTTACTAAAAATACAAAAATTATCCAGGTGTGGTGGCGGGCACCTGTAATCCCAGCTACTTGGGCAGCTGAGGTAGGAGAATTGCTTGAACCCGGGAGGCAGAGGTTGCAGTGAGCCAAGATCACACCACTGTACTCCAGCCTGGGCAACAGAGTAAGACTATGTCTCAAAAAAAAAAAAATCCTGTCTTCAGGAACCTGACCTTCAGACCCAGTGGCTGATCATTGCAGGTCAAGAGAATGGCAGGTGCAGAGGTCCTGAGGTGGGCAGGGACCCAGTGAGTTTGAGGACCAGATAGGGACTGGCGGAGCTGAAGGCACCCACAAGGTGGAGTCAGCCCTGTGAGCCCTGGCAAGGAATTTGGATTCTGTCAGTGCCGTGAAACCATTGTCAGATCTTAAGCAAGGATGTACTATGGTCCTCACTGCATTTTTTAAAAGATCACTCTGGCCATGCTGTAGAGAGAGACAGAATGGAGAGATGGGACGATCAGTGCAGAAGAAAGATGGTGCTGGCCTGAACCAGGGTAGTGACAGAAAAAATGCAGAGACCAGTGGGCTTGAGAGATCAGATAACAGTGAAACTAATAAAATTTGCCTATGGATTAAATATGAGGGCCAAGGGAGAAGAGGATATTCATAATAACAACCACAGAACAGCATGGAAAATGGCCGGACCCTGGAGTTGGGCTGAGGGAATTGGATGGCTTGAAAGATATGGCGATGTAGATGGGCAGGATTGAGGTTTGGAGGGATAAGAGGGACATTCTCCAAGGTGGAACCTGGGGAGGGCAAAGACAGGGCTTTGAGGCTGGTGAGGAGGCCTCCTTGGTGAAAGTGGTAGGGCCTTGGTGGACACATGGACATCCTGCCTCTCTCTCCCCTCCCTCCCCAGCTGCCTCCCAGGTTTGAAGTTGTGGTTATAGCTTCGGCCTTGATTTAAATCCCTCAGAACACCCCTTGGCATTTTTTTAATAAAAAAAAAAATTCCATTTAGCAGGAGTGTCTGGCACATTCCACTTATTCCCATCAAGTCTGCCCACAGCCTCTGGGCTAGGAACTAGGATAGACACAGGCCACCTGGATGAAAATCCCAGTGCCACCCCTACCAGCTCTGCAACCTTGCACCAATCATTTTGCTTCCTTAGGCCTCAGTTTCCCCACTTGTAAGGTGGATTAAGGATTATCCTCGCAAGGTAGGAGGACTGTGGACATGAACTGAGCTTGGAACAAGCAGTGGCTGCTCACAGGAAGAGCCGTGTGTGCTGGCTTCCCTGTTACTAGTTTTAGCCTGCTGGGCTCTGCAGGGCACCTGTCCTGCCCTTTCCACTATTCATGACTCTCACCAAGATAAAGCACGAGTCTTGGGTGCCTCTCCCCTGACCTTCACAGAGGTGCCCAAGGAGGCAGAGCCCCTGAGACCCATAGCACCCCATACCAGCCTTGGACATCCTGCCCAGCTGGGGCTTTCCCTGGCTGTGCTCAGGGTCCTGCTTAGGTGTCGCTACTCTGAGACACCTGTTGGGGTAGCCCTGCCCCACCCTGTTAGGGGCCCCTCCTCCCTGCTCCCACAGGGCCCTCTGGACATACCTGGCACAAAGGCCTCTATCCATCTTGTCTTTCTCAATGACACCAGGTCTCAAGGGCGGAGGCCATGTCATGCATGTAAATGGGCAGCGCTTCCCAGGAGCCGCCCCAAAGGAGGTGCTCACTAAACGCGTAGAGAACAGAAGGCAGAGGAGCGCACGGGGTGGGAGGAGGCCCTGCTTTTCCTCAGAAGCCGTTATCAGCAGTTCCCAAACCTCTGCTTTTCTAAGCCATGACTGGCCTTACAGAGTCTTTTTAAATTTAAGTCCCAAAGCTGGGAATGGTGGCTCATGCCTGTAATCCCAACACTAAGGTGAGCGGATTCCTTGAGCCCAGGAGTTCGAGATCGGCCTGGGCAACACAGCAAGACCTTGTCTCTACAAACAATTTAAAAATTAGCCGGGCATGGTGGCACGTGCCTGTAGTCCCAGCTACTCAGGGGGCTGAGGTGGGAAGATAGCTTGAGCCCAGGAGGTCCAGGCTGCAGTGAGCTGTGATCACACCACTGCACTACCGTCTAGACGACAGAGCAAAACCCTGTCTCAAAAAAAAAAAAAAAAAAAAAGGTTAAGTGCAGTGGGTGTGCTAACATGTGGTGGCTTCTGAATGTCTCCCACCTGTCCTGCAGCCCGAGCTGCAGCCCCCACAGCTCAGTTGCGGGACCACAGGTTTCCCACGGCATAACCCCCTGCATGCTAACACCACTTGTGGCTGCTCTCTGGCCAAGGAAGGGTCCAGTGGTTTGAGTAGACCCCACACTTCCTGCAGGGCTCCCACAGCCGCCGTAATTAGCCACTCTGAATGATCACCTGGCTGGCTTCTAAAAGCGGCAGCTCAGCCCTCACCTGTACCCACCGTGGCGTTTGTGATGAACCTGCCGCTGAAGGGCTCTGAGAGCTCCCTGGTTCCACTGCGCCCCACCCTAGCTGGGGGTTCGTTGGAAGCAGGATCATTCGAGTCCGGGAGATAAGACAGATGAGCAGCAGCCGAGGCCACAGGGAATCCAGGCTGTGGGACAAGCAGGCAGGACCACTGGGAAGCTGATGCTAACAGCTGCTGCTCATTAAGTGTTGACCCTGTGCCAGGCACTGTGCTGAATTCTGCACATGCTCAACCACATTTTAATCCTCACATCCACCCGTGCATCATGTGAGGGACCCCCGGTTTTGCAGATGGGGAAATTGAGGCTCCAACAGGTCAAGTAACATGATCAGGGTTATGGTCACTCAGTGACTGGGTGGGGTTTAAACCCAGAACCAATTGACTCAAGGGCTGTGGTTCTCAACCCCAGGGCAATTTCACCCTCCAGGGACAAGGGTCAACATCTGGAGATATTTTGTTTGCCACACTGGGTAAAGAATAGAGGCCAGGGATGCTCCTAACATCATACAGTGCACAAGGCAGCCCCCACAATAAAAGAGTCTTCCAGCCTGAGATGTCAGCAGTGCCACCTGGAGAAACCCTGTTCTAGAATCCAGGCTAGGAGCCATCACACCGTGGACTGCAGAGACCCTGCCCAGGACGGTGGGTTCAGGCAGGGGTGGAGAGCAGAGCCAGCCTTAGGTACAAGGGTTTGCCGAGAGCAGGCCCCAACATCTGCCGCCTCCCCACTGCCTGCCCCATGGTGAGTCTTCACGAGACTTCTTGATGCCACTGTAGCCATCTGAGCCCCAGAGTAAAGTCTGCTGAGTTACCAGTGTGCTGTGTGGGGCCGGCAAGACGCTGAGCTTCCTGTGAAGTCCTTGGTCATGGACAAGCCTCACAAGCCCCATCTCTTCTCAATCCCACTTACTTTTGCCTGGTTCTCCAAGAAATTGGTGGTCCACTCAGCATAGACAGAGCCTGTTGCTGTTCTCATCGCTTCTCCTACCCCTCTTAAGGGCCAGCTGGATCCTCTTAAGTTCTCCAAACCTAGCACCAAGTGGCACCAGGAAGGCAAGGCGAGGTGGTAGGGGGCTGTCCCAGGGCACCCCTTGGCTATGTCGGGGTAATGACACGTTCCCAAAGGATAACCGACTGAGGTCCAGGTAGGGGGCGGGGTGGCGTGTCGCCGTGTATTCGAGCATGTATAGGAGCTACACTTGGTCGTGAGGACCAGAGAAGCCACAGGAACAAGGGGCTTGTTCCAAGTTTAGCATTCATTTTCTATTTTTTCTTGTTTTCAGCTAAAAAGTAATATTTCCACAGTAACAAAGGGAACCTTCTCAAATGCATTGAAATTTATTTCAGACACCTTGGTGGTAGCACATTTTCTAGAATTTGTATTCCCAATGTTTCGAACAATCAGCTTGAGATTTTGAGGGGTGTGTTTAAAAGGATAATTAAGGGTAATTCAGCTTAGCTCTACAGGCTTTCAGGGATATTGATTTCCTTCTTTAAAAGGCAGGTGTTTGGGGAAGGTGGGGTGTGCGTGTTGGTGAGTCTGTCACTACCCCCAGCAGGCAAGCTTTAGCATGGGGACACTGGGAAGGCAGCTTGGGGTAAAGGAGAAAACCCAGGGACCTTGAGGACAGGAAACCTGATTTGCTATCGTAGCCCCACCCTGTGATAGCACAGTGAATTTTGGCAAGCCACACAACTTCTTACAGCCTCATTTTCATTATCTTTATAATGGGGACCCTGCCAGGAACCTAATAGGGTTATCTTTTGGGATCAGACAGGTTACTGTGTGTGGAAGTGCTTGGTCAATGGTAAAGTCCTATACAAAATCCTATAGCTAGGATTACAGCTGCATGCCACCACACCCGGCAAATTTTTGTATTTTTAGTAGAGACGGGGTTTCACCATGTTGGCCAGGCTGCTCTCGAACTCCTGACCTCAAGTGATCCACTGGCCTCCAGCCTCCCAAAGTGCTGGGATTCCGGGCATGAGCCACTGCGCCCGGTCCTGACTCCCTTTTTAAAGAACTTGTTGCCATGTTGAGAACAGACTGTCGGGGCGAAGCTGGAAGCAGGCTACCCAGTAGTTGTGGTTTGGAGCTCGGGCGGCACCCGGGGAGAGGTGAGAAGCAGTGGGCTGCTGGGTCCAGAGCCAACAGGATATGCCTTCAGAGTGCATGTGGGGTGTGAGAGAAAGGCAGGGGTCCAGGGTGTTCCAAGGTGTGGGCCTGGGCAGCTGGAAGGAGGGAGAAGACTGTGGGTGGAGGATGGGGTTTGAGGCAAAAGAGCAGGAGCTCATTTTGGACAGACTATGTCTGAGCTGTCCACTGAAGATCCAGGTGGAAACGCCAAATAGGTGATTGGATAGATGTGTCCAAGGACTGGGAGAGAGGACCGGGCTGGAGGAAACTGTGGGAGCTGCTGACACACGGGTGGTGCTGGATGTGATGAGACCGCACAAAGGATGAGATCTCCAAGGAAGTGAGCGTGGAGAGGTGAGGAGGACCCAGGCCTGAGTCCTGGTGCTCCTGCATGGAGAGGGAAGGAGAAGAACTGGATGGTCTCCAGGGACTGAGAAAGAGCAGCCCAGGAGGCAGGAGTCAGCCAAGAGGGGGAAGTGTCCTCCCTCCCCGGGAGGAAATGTTTGAAAGAGGACGGAGTGTTGTGACTTTGCCAGGTGCAGTGGCTCACACCTGTAATCCCAGCACTTTGGGAGGCCGAGGCGGGTGGATCACAAGGTCAGGAGTTCGAGACCAGCCTGGCCAATATGGTGAAACCGTCTCTACTAAAAATACAAAAATTAGCTGGGTGTGATGGCGGGCGCCTGTAGTCCCAGTTACTTGGGAGGCTGAGGAGGAGAATCACTTGAACCCAGGAGGCAGTAGGTTAAGAACTGACGGCGGCATTTGCCAATGTGGAGGCTACCGGTGGCCCTGCCAGGAGCGTTTCAGTGGAGCAGCGGGAGCTGCATCTGACAGGATTGGGATTCAGGGAGAATGGAAGAGCACAAATGAGACAACTCTTTTGAGAAGTTTTGTTGCTACTGGGCAGCAAACTGTCGGATAAGTAGGGTTAAGAGAGATTGTTTCAGGAGGCCGGGTGCAGGGGCTCACGCCTATAATACCAGCACTTTGGGAGGCTGAGGCGGGAGGATCACTTGAGCCCAGGAGTTTGAGACCAGCCCGGGCAACATAGTGAGACTTCACTTCTATTTTTTAAAACGTAATAAAAAATGAAAGAAGAGCGGTTGTTTCCAGTGGGGATGTAACAGAACTTGTGCATGCTGCTGGGGGAGCTCCAGGGGAGAGGGGAATGTTGATGAAATGATGGTGTGGGAGAGAATTGCTGGAGCAGTGTCCTTGGTGTGGAGGAGGGACAGAGCTGGCACACGGAGGCACGGCTGGCTGTAGTCAGGAGCACAGATAGCTCATCTGGAGGAACGGGATCAGCTGCTGGCGGGCAGAGGGTGTGGTGGGAGGCTCTGGAAGTTCTTCAGAAGCTTCTTTATTCTCAGTGAAGGGGGAAAACGGGGCATGCGCTGGGAGTGAGGAGGATGGAGGAGAGGTTGGAGGTCAGAGGAGGGAGAAGATGCAAAAAACTCCTGTCAGGGTGTGGGAGCAGGCATAGATGTGACTGTGCTGTGGGAAGAGTGGCCTGCTGGGCAGCACGATGCCAGCTGAGCTCATGCCAAATCCACAATGAGACCGGGAGGGGTAGCTGTGTGTCTCTGGCCACATTCAGGTGCATGGTTGCAGAGGAGGAGTTGATGAAGCTGGATTTACCTCTTAAGAGAGTCAAGAATATATGCAAGGGGCCAGGTGCAGTTTCTCATGCCTGTAATCCCAGCACTTCGGGAGGCCAAGGTGGGCTGATCACTTGAGGTCAGGAGTTCGAGACCAGCCTGGCCAACATGGTGAAACCCTGTCTCTACTAAAAATACAAAAAGAAGCTAGGCATGATGGTGTGCACCTGTGGTCCCAGCCATTCAGGAGGCTGAGGCACAAGAATTGCTTGAGCCCAGGAGGCAGAGGTTGCAGTGAGCTGAGATCACGTCACCTGGGCGACAGGGTGACACTCTGTTTCAAAAAAAAAAAAAAGCCAGGTGCAGTGGCTCATGCCTATAATCCCAGCACTTTGGGAGGCCAAGGCAGGCAGATTGCCTGAGGTCAGGAAGTTTGAGACCAGTCTGGGCAACACAGTGAAACCCAGTCTCTACTAAAATACAAAAAATTAGCCGGGTATGGTGGCAGGCACCTGTAGTCCCAGCTACTTGGGAGGCTGAGGCAGGAGAACTGCTTGAACCCAGGAGGCAGAGGTTGCAGTGAGCCAAGATCGCACCACTGTACTCCAGCCTGGGTAACAGAGCAAGACTCCGTCTCAAAAAAAAAAAAAAGAAAAGAAAAGAGAAAGAGTACACACAAGGGAGGTTAAAATGGTCAATTGTGTGTTATGTGTCACCGTCAAAAGAGCCAGGAGATTCAATGTGTAAGAGCAAGGGGTGGCTGTGGGGAGGGGTGCAGAGCAGTGAAATGAAGCAGAGGTTCCAGAGGGGTCGCAGGATTTGGAGGTCAGGGAGCTGGACAGGGTGAACTGGAAACAGGAAAAAGAGGAGATGGTGGTCAGCAAGTGGGGCTCATGGGACTGAAAGTGGGGGGATGTGGTTGCTGCAGTCATCTAAGAGATGACCTTGGGAGTGGATGGCTGAGGGAACGGGGAGGATCCCTCAAAGGGGAGCTGCCAAGGAACGGAGAGGCCAGAGATGTCCAGCAGAGCATGCAGCAGACTGGACAGGACTGGTGCTCCAGAGAGTGACATGAGCCAGGAGCCAGAATCCGCACGAATGAAGGCTCCCTCGCTGGGGGTAAGATGCAGAGCCAGGGGTCTGGAAACAGCAGTGAGGGGCAACGGGGGCCACATCCATCCTGAGGCCAGTGGTCAAGCCACTGCTGGAAGGGAGCCTGGCTTCTGCTTGGGGAAGGCAAAGAGGATGCTTCCAGAAGAGGTGGAGCATGTTGGAAATGTTCCTTAGGACAGACCACAGAGGAGGGTTTCAGGGGTTGGGGAGAGATGGCAACTGTAGGAGGGTCTAGGGCCTTGTGGGGCTCAAAGTGCAGGAGTTGAGGGGGTCTGGGGATTTCTGTGGTGACTGACCCAGTTGGGGATAAAGGGCAGCTTGAGATTGAACCTGGTGCCCTCAAAGCCGAGGGCAGATGGAGGGCTCCCCTGGCCCCATGGGTGCAGAGTGGAAGGTGCAGCATCAGACCAGCAAGGACAGCTGGGCGGCGAGTCCACGCAGCACTTCCACGGGGGGTTTATTTACACATCCCACTGCCCACTGCCATTTGATTTAATATTCCCAAAAATTTGTTTAGAGAAATGCAGAAGGACTTTTTATAACTATTCAGTTCTCTTCACTCCAGTGACACCCAGACCCCAGAATGCAGTGGTTGGCAGGAATCCCACCGAACACCTGGTCAGAGCAGTAACGGAGGCCTGGTCCTGCCTCACAAGTCCTCAGAAGCTTCCCGAGGTGAGGGGCAGGATGCCAGGCCACCAGGATTGTCCTGACACTGTCATGGGGAGCTGTTAGCTGCAAAAGACAGAGAGGAGAATTGGAGGTGCCAGAATGGGGCTCCTCTCACTAAGAAAGAAGAGGGCTGGGGCCTGGGGAACATAGGGCACACGTGGAGACAGTTGGCAGGGCGGTCAAAGGCCTCCCCACACCAGGCAGGTGAAAGAGGCAGGGCCCTGGCGCAAAGCCCCGGTGAAGCGGGCAGCACTCTGTGCCTTGCCAGCATTTCCAGAGGCAGAGGTTGGAGGAGAGGCAGCAGCACCCTCATGTCACAGATGAGGACAGAGTTCCAGCGAGGAAGCGGCATTCCCAGGGCCACACAGCCAGACATGAGCAGACCCCAAGTCAACCAGAAGCTACAAGGCTGCCCCCCAGATCCGGGTGCCCAGCTCCCTAGCAGCCAACATCTGGATGCAGCCAGCATCTGTAGAGAGATGGGGAGGTGAGTAGGATGTCTGGGACATGCACTAAGTGACTCCCCTGGCACCTCAGGCATTTGGGACATGGCTGGGGCAGGGCAGGAGTGAGACCTTAGCAGAGCCAGGGGATATTATGGAGATGGGTGGACTTCCCAGCCCTGGCTGCCTGTTAACCAGGAGGCGGGTGGAGCCAGACATGGCTCCCACACACCTGGGAGGAGGAGAGGGGAAGACTGGCTACTGTTTGGAGTCCCAACCACCCTATGAGTCCCGAGGCCATGTGATCCCCGTGTGTTTGCCCTGGGTTTCAGCCACATCTAAGCCGCTGAATCTGGCCAGATGTGCCAGGTGTTGATCTGGAGGGAGACAAGAGGAGAGTGAGGATGGCTCTGAGTGACCCATCCGTCCCTCCAGGGGCCATACAGCCAGCAGATCAGGGCACTGCCCAATTCAGGGTCCCTGGATGCATCCCTGTTGCCCACCAGGCAGAGCCACACCCTGGAAGGTGGGAGAGAGGTTATAGCACCCCTCAGGATCCCACGTAAACACTGTCCCACAGCCCAGCTCTGTCCTTGAAGAAATGGGGACCAGGCCTGTGTGGCACATTTTTTGGGGTGTGTGACCTGCTACAAGCGACCACCTCATTAATGGGGGATAAGAAAAAACCTGCTATGAATCCAACATGTGCCTTCCCCGTGGGCCAGCGGGAGGCTCAGAGCCCAGCGGCCCAGCCGCGCTCTCCTCCTGCCACCGGCCGTTGATTGTGTTGTGTGTGGTGGGAGGGGTGTCAAGGAGCATCCCATTAGACTGAGGAATCCCACGCACGCAAAGAGAGGAAGGAGGCCTCATTCATTCCACTAACCTTCACATGCACCTGCCTGCCGCACAGGACCCTGGGGACCCCAAGGTAAGGCCCACCCTGCTGGCTGGATGCTGAAGGTGTATGGGTGAGGGCTCAGCCAGGTGTGTATGACAGGGGCAGGGCCACCCAGAGAGAGCTACTCTGAGGGGAGGATGGAGGGAGTGAGTGGGAGGGCCGTGTCCCTGAGGACCCCATAGAGGAGGGGGTGCTGAGCTGGGACCAGGCCTCACTCCTGGTGAGCAGCCCCCACTCACTTGGTGCGGGTCTGCTTCCCGGCACAGCTCCCTCTCTCTGCTCCCTCCCTCTGCCCCCTCCTTCCTCCCAGTCTGCCTTGGTTCCTGCCTCTGGCCTGGGAAATTCTTGGATTTCAGAGCTGGAAGGGGTCTAGGAATGCTCTGACTTAAGCCTCTCCTTTCACTTCTGAGGCCACGGAGGGACAGGGAGGTATAGCGACTTGCCCAAGGTCGCACCATTATTTTGGTGTCCTAGTTTTTCTTTGTTTTCTTTCTTTTTTTTTTTTTTGCTTCTATCTATTGCATTTGTCTCTTTCGGGTGTGTTTGCAAAAGTGACACAGAAAGACAAAGTCACAGAGAAACAGCCCCCTTGATAGCAGCAGAGAGTGTCGGGGGTTACAGAAACATCCCAACACAAACAGGGAGGTGCACAGCTGCCCTGGCCTGGGAGCAGCATGGGGGCAGCCAGGAGGAGGAGGAGGAAGGTGGCCTTCGGGTCCCCTCTGCTGACCCTCACCAGAGGCGGGGGTTGAGGTACAGTCTCCCCTCCTGCCGTCTCTGGGGCTGGGCCTGATCCCAAGGACTAGCCAGAGGTCCCCTGGGGTGGGGCTTAGCCCGGGCCGGTAGGCTAGATGGCGGAAAGTGGGGCCTGGTTTAGGGATGGCCAGAAACCAAGGCTTTGTGGTCCTCAGAGTGCCAAGTGGTCTCACTTTCTCCCTCTTTCTCTCTCTCTCTCCCTCTCCTCTCACGTTTTCTCTCTCTCTCTCTCTCTCTCTCTCACACACACACACACACACACACACACACACACTCAGGCCGCCCCAGTCAGGGTGATCGTATTCCCCTAAGGAAAGCTTTATTGCTGGGAGTGTAGGGAAAAGGGAGCAGAGGAAAGAGCTCTCTCCCAAGCAATCCGTTCTCCCTCCAGTGTCGCTTCCTTTGTTCCTCCCTTCCCTTCCTCCCTCTCCCCTCGCCAGCTTCTCTTCTCTCCTTCCAGCCCCTTCTTCCATGTTCCCCGCTCTCTCGCTCCTCTTGCCGCGCCCCCCGAGCGGAGTCCTGGTGGTGGGACCTTCACGGAGGGCAGGAGGGCGGGACTGCAGCTGGGGCCCGGCCTCGGTGGCCATCTTCCCGCAGGGAAGGAGTTAAGTCTCTTCCCCGCATCCCTCCTCCCTCCGCCGCCTCCCCGGCCGCCGCGGAGTCCTGCAGCTGGGCCCCGGGCTGACCTTCACCGGGAGGGAGG
>NW_012115154.1:19240993-19243723 GCF_000951035.1 Colobus angolensis palliatus | reverse complement strand
CCCCCGACAGGCGCACGGCCTGCCCCAGGTGCAGCGGGAGCCCTGTTGCGCTGGGAAGAATCCAGTCTCTTCCCGGGCCTCCTTCCCACCAGCAGGAGCCATCGGCGGCGTGGCACGGCCGAGCCCCCTTCTGAGGTTGAGCCATTGGGGATCCTGGCCTTTGTGAGGAGGGAGCCCTGGTCCGGGCCCCCACACTGGCGCTGCCCCAGCTTTCTGGTCTGAAGGCCCCTCATGTCGCCCACCTAAAAGCAGTATGCAGATGTGTCTGGGCCTGCCTTTGGAAGGGGGCCCCCGACGGGATCTGGAGGTGCTCAAGGTGTGCCTGTGTGTGCAGACCCGTGGGGCTTCCTCGACCTTCTGGCGCTTGCATTGGTGTGTGTGCCTGGTGTGTGTGTGTGTGTTGGGAGGGTATGTGTGCACGGTGTATCTATTGTCTTTGTACACTTAAGGATGTCTCCCAGAGGGGTGGCTCAGGAGGGGGCTTATGTATGGACTTGGGTGAAGCTCACCAGCTCCTCCATAGGGGCCTAACCATAGCCCCTGGTCTAACCACTTCCTGCAACCTCTTCCATCACCAAGACCAAGCCCCGGATCTCCCAGGCCCTGCCTCAAATTTCCCAGCTGCCCAAACTGGAGTGCCCAGCATCTCCTCTGCTGTCTTCTTTTCCCGAGAGGTCTCTCCAACAGTTGAGAACACTGAGCTTTAACAAAGCCTAGAGGTGTCTATCCCCAACCCCCAGAACCTCCAAGGCCTGTGGTTTCCCACGCCCCTGCTAGATGCACCCATGGTGGGTGGGGGTACCCATGAAACTCGCACCATCAGGTAAATGGCAGAGTACCAGCTCCATCCATTGGCTCACTGAGCTTTGCATGCATCAGGTATTGGGGTATTGTTGAGTTCCTGTGCCCAGGCATGGAGGAAGAGTGGGAGTTAAAGATCAGTCCCTGACCTCATAGGGACTCTCTAGGAAAAAGAGAAGCTAATGTCCATGAAGCACCGTGCACATCAGGCAGTCCAATGCCAATTCATGGTGCTGGGTAGATGGCAATGAGCATTTGGAGAAGAGAAAAATCTTTGCATACAAGTAGGACCAGGGAAGGTTTCCTGGAGGAAGTGGGGCCTGGGCTGGGCTTTAAAGGATAGATGTGATTTGGACAAGTAGAGGGAAGGCAGAGGGCAGACAAAGGGCATTCCAGGTAAAAGAATCCTGGGCAGGGGCTAAGAAATGGGAGTGAGCAGGGATTTTGGAGGTTAGCAGGCAGACTGGGCAAGTCACTTCCCCAGGTTCCCAGCAGCTACCTGCATGACCTGTGGCAGACAGAGGCAGGCCACCCACCCATCCCCACCCTGTCAGGGCCCAGGCTCTGTGTGTGGGTGTGGAGTGGGGGGTCTAGGCTAAAGCCCTGGGAGAGATTTGGCAGCAAGGGTATCTCTAGGTCCCCTTTCAAGCTAGGGGTGGTGGAGGAGCATCCTGGACCAGATGCCCTCCCTGACATTTCAGATTGACAGTGGGCACCCAAATGAACAGTGACAGCCAAGAGCACAACCAGGGCCAGCAGAAATCAGGCTGCAGGCAGAAAAGACCCCTAGGCAAAGGCATTCTGAAGGGTTTAGGGTCAGGACACTTCAGTCTTCAGGACCAACTTCAAATAAGTGTTTCAACAAACTCCCCTAGGCACTAGGCTATGGCCCTGCCTTCATCTGGATTCTCACAGTGAGGCCCCAGCAGGCCCCCAAACTTGACCCAAGGGGCCTTGTTCCAAAGCCCAGGGGCTCCTCCCCCAGAAGGAGGAAAAAGGGGCGTGGCCTTTGGGGACCTGGGTAGGCCCAGGGCTCCCAGCCTGGGTATGTCAGGATTTGCCCCTCCTCCTTCCGGTCCCTCCTCCACTCCAGGGACTGCCAACTCCTTCCACACGCCCCTTCTGGGGCTCCCTTGCCACCCCACCCCACACCGCAGCCTCAAGATCCCTCTCTTTGGGGTCTTCAGGCCGGCCCAGTATACCCACTACACCCAGCCCAGCTGCCCCAACTCCTCTGGGTCCCCTAACCCCACTCCACCCCCACCCCAAGGAAACCAAGCCCGGCTTGCCTCGTTCTCTCCACGCACCCACCCAAGCACCCCCCTGGCGCTGCGCCATTCCCCACATTCATTCTCTTCCTGTTCTCATGAACACAATCCCTGTCCCTCTTTCTGAAATACTTCCCCTATTGCCCTCACTTTCTCACAGAGCGGCAAACAAAGACTCACATACCCAGAAATAGCCTTGCACAGAGCTGAAAGGCACAGGCCACGGCCTGCCACACACGCAGGCGCGCGCGCACCGAGGCTGTCGTGGAGGGAGGCACAGACAGGGCGTCTGTCTGCACGCACATAAGCTGACACGCCACAAAAGGGCGCGGACACACCCGGCGTGTGAGACAAGGGCACACACAGCTGTGGACGCAGGGCCACGCCGCCGCCCGGGCACACCCACCGCCGCCGGCCCCGGGCAGGCGCGAGGCCTCGCGGGCCGGGCTCCCCCGGTTCCTGCCAGCGAATGTTTCCCTGCTCGGCCTGCCAGGTCTCTGGGGAAAGGGCCTCAGAAATGCAGCAGGAGCCCGCTGGGGGAAAAGTTGGAACTGACTGTTCCCTGCCTGGCGCGGCCGGCGAATTCCCTGACGGAGAAACTATTTGTGGCGAGAGCCGGTGGCCGGCGACCCCCCGCCGCCTCCCCTGGCGTCCCCTCCTC
>NW_012115154.1:19230939-19240688 GCF_000951035.1 Colobus angolensis palliatus | reverse complement strand
GCCCCCTCCCCACTCCGCTCGAGTAGAAGTGTGAGAGAGCCCAGCAGGACTCAGAGGGGAGAGTTGGAGGAAAAAAAAAGGCAGAAAAGGGAAAGAAAGAGGAAGAGAGAGAGAGAGTGAGAGGAGCCGCTGAGCCCACCCCGATGGCCGCGGACGAAGTTGCCGGAGGGGCGCGCAAAGCCACGAAAAGCAAACTTTTTGAGTTTCTGGTCCATGGGGTGGTGAGTGGGGGAAAGTTAGAGGGGGAGGGCGAGCGAGCTGGCTCGGGCTGAATGGAGGGCTGATCGGGAGGGGCCGGGAGGGCACTCCCGCTCTCCCACCCCTCTAGTGGGGGGCGCCATGGCCCACGGCCCGGCTCCGGGACTGTGCTGGCGCCCTGGCACCCGAACACGTCGCCAGGCGGCCGGCCGGGTCTGGTGCGAGGCGGGGAAGGGAGGCGTTTGCATGGCTCTTGTCAGGGGCGGGGGTGGGACTTGGGGACTCTTCCCCCCCAAGGGGGAGTCCTCGCTGTAGCCGACAGGTTGACTTTGGTTCTCTTCCTTGTGGGCCCAGGTGTTGCCCCTGCCCTGGGGGTGGGGATGGGGGATGGGGACATGGCAGAGGCTGGGCTGGGCTGTCTGTTCATCCGTTGGGACAGTGTCACTGCTTGTGTCTCCGGAGCAAGGAGCAGGTGACCCTGGAGGCACTGTAGTGGGAAGCTCGCAGGCTGAGCCACCTCTGCATCCCAGCGGGAGGGCTCTGGAGCTTCTGCCTCAGGGTGGGGGAGAGGCCCGCTCTAGGGACTTAGCCCAAGTTAGGGGTTCTGAGGGTCCCCTTGGCGGACTCAGCCACCAGAAGCTGGTGTCCTTAACTCCTCGAAGGTGTGAAGGAAGGACTGGAGTTGGGGATGTGAGGCCTAGAGACCGAAGAGACAGGGGAGCACTGTCCTGCCACAGGCAGGCTGCAAAGGCACGTGGGAGCCCGGGAGGCTGGAGCTGAGTCAGTAGGGCCCGGCTGGGAGGGGTGGGGAGGGGTGTGGAATGGGAGAGGCAGGGGCTGCAACTCTTGAGATGGGTGAGGGGGTGGAAGCCCTGTGTAGAAGAAGCTGTCAGGTTTACTATGGCCAAATTTGGTTGTGAGCCCAAGGAAGGCACCTTCTCAGTAAGACCAGAGTCCCTAGGATTTTGGCCTTTCATGGGGGTGGGGCTGGTGGTGGGCACAGCTCTCTGGGGGCTCTGGAAGCCTCCCTCTCAGGGCCTCTTCAGCAGATGAGCCAGTATCCCTGGCCTTGATAACTGCGGAGAGCAGCTGACAGGAAGAGGGGGCCTCCCTGGAGTGGCCCATCCTCCAACCCCAGGGACCCCTGGGGGTAACTTCCCAAGGTGTCCATGTCAGCTAACTGAGTTACCAGTCCTAACCTGGCTGCTGGTGGGAGCCCCTTTAAAAAGGCCCATCTAGTAGGGAGAGGCTGCACACGTGGACTTTTTTTTTTTATCTGGTCAACTTAGAGCTTCAGTTATTGAGTGACTGTGAGCCCCAGTGCCCCATCTAGCTGGTGGCCAGGCCTGGGTTCCATTCTGGGCCGCTACACTGGAGGCGTGAGTGACAGGGTCAGGTGGGGTGAGGGAAGCAGACACATGGACAGGCAGGTTTCACTGCAGGAGAGATAGGCAGAGACAGCTGCTGACCGAGGGTGGGAGGACATTAGGGTTAGACACAGAGCCTGGAGGGCCAGGAGGGAGAGGTAGCAGTTGGAAGGAAAACAGCAAGCCCAGGGGCCCCTCCTCGTGCCTGGGGATGAGGTGGGTGGTGTGTCCATGTTAACAGGGCCAGGGTCTGCATCCCCTGCCTTCTGATCTTCTTCCTGCTCTTGTGGTCCCAGTCCCCATCCCACCCCACTCGTTCTGTTTCACAGCCCCTGAAACTCTCTCTGGCCCTCCCCATCTCCCTTCTGGAGTCTGGACAAGTGGGGTTTGGAACACTTCGCTCGATGCATTTGCATCTCATTTACACCCCATCTGACCACCCAGGGGTAGTGGCAAGGGAGGAGGAGCCGCCTCCTCTCAGTCTCCACAGCCCCCTGAACCCTGACTGCTGACCTTGCTAGGGTGGGGATGGGAAGAGGAGGAGGTGGCTGCTGACCTGGGTAGACGGGAAGGGAAATGTGAGTGGCAGTGTCACTGCCCTGACCCACCTCAGGCCCCCTGGGCAGCCCACCTCCAACGCAGCTCCCCTCCTCCCAATCAGAGAATCCTGGCAGGGTCTGGGGTGCCCCCGCAGGCTGCCCTTGCCTGCCCTGCCTCCAGCCCTCACCCTGGGAGCAAATTATGAGGGCAGCTTAGACCCTGGGTCAGCGAAGACCCTGGGTGTGGGGACTTGGAGTCAGTCGAGGGGAGTGGGGTTTGGGACCCAAGGGTCAAAAGCAGGGAGCAGAGTGGCTGCGATGAGGAGCTAGTGAATGCCAGGCAGAACCGCCCAAGAAGTGAAGCCTGAGAAGGAGGAGCAGGAGGAGGAGCAGAAGTCGGAGCAGGGAGCCGCGTACCCGACTTCAACCAAGCTGCAGAGAGCAAAGCCCTGGGCCCCCAGGAGGCAGCCCTTTCAGGGGCTGCCCGGGCCTGGATGAGCTGTGTGACCTTGGAGAGGTCGTTTTTCTCCTTGAGCCACAGTGGCCCCATCCGTCAAGTGGGGATGAAAGGACCTGCTCAGACTGTCTTGTAGAGGAGCATGTGGATGTGAACATCTTTGAAAGGTTGAAAGGCGCCATTAATATTCATTTTTGCGGTACCTTCCGCAGCCCCGAAGCTCGCAATGCCCTGTGCGGTGCCTGGCTTCAGTTAGCTTCCTACAGCCAGACGCCAAGCCCCTCCGCCAGAGCCGCGCGTATTCCGGCGCCCCTGCCCCTCCTACCCATCGTTCCCACCCATCGCTCAGCGCTCAGGGTCACCAGCCGAGGGTCTGGTGGGGGAGGGGAGACGCCGGCTCACCGCGCCTGGAGCTGGGGGCCCTGGTCTGACCCACGGGCGCCCGTTTCTGCTTCACCCCCGCCCACCCACAGCGCCCCGGGATGCCGTCTGGAGCCCGGATGCCCCACCAGGGGGCGCCCATGGGCCCCCCGGGCTCCCCCTACATGGGCAGCCCCGCCGTGCGACCCGGCCTGGCCCCCGCGGGCATGGAGCCCGCCCGTAAGCGAGCAGCGCCCCCGCCCGGGCAGAGCCAGGCACAGAGCCAGGGCCAGCCGGTGCCCACCGCCCCCGCGCGGAGCCGCAGGTGAGTGGGAGGCCCGGCGCGGAGGGGGCGTGCAGGGGCGGGCCCTGGGGACCCGCAGGGACCAGGTGATCGAGTAGCGGGGATTGGAAGAGGTGAGGAAGAATGATTAGCAGGGAGCGAGGCTTCCCGGGTCGGATGCCCTCTGGGGAGGTGGGCTTAGGGGGCACCGGCCTGATTCTTTTGTGTGCCCACGGTAGAGACAGGCTGTGGCCGTCGGCAGCCGGTACCGCTTCCCTGCACGCTACCCTCACCCTTCTCCTTGTCACCTGCTCAGTCCCTCTCTCCATCAGGTTCTGGGTGATGCTTCAGTCTTTGGGGTGGGGGCGGGGCTTCCAGTGGGACTGAGGGCAGAGCTGTAGGACTGTGTTGCCCAAAGTGTGGTTCTTCGCTGAGCCTTCCTGCCAGACCCCGGACTGTTTCAAAGCCACTCCAGATTTTCTCAATGGGACTCTCTGGCCCTGGGGGTGGAGCTTGGGGATTTGCTCTGTGGTAGGTGGTCTCTGCCCAGTCCCGCTCTTAATTCTTAGGCACTCTGGACCAGGTCTGCTCCCAAGCCACCAGGGCCAGCCCATTGCCTTATTTTCCTACAGCAGCTGGTGGCACCCTCAAAGCCCCTGCTGGCTCCTGGCAACAGCAGTGCCCCTCTGGATTTCAGTATTTAGCCAAATACACATGCTTTTTTTGCACAACAGATGGATTTCTATAAAAGGTGTAATATCAATTTTACCTCATTATTAAGTTTTTTTTACACATCAGGGAAAATTCACCACTTATAGGAATCCCATGATGAATTATTTTGTAAAGTGCATCGTCATTTTGTACAGCAAGTGGTAATTCCCTGATTTATCTTGTATAAATGGAGAGTTACACATAGATAATCTGTTTAAAACAAACCAGACCTTTAATGAAATCTGCTTGTCAGCCTTAGATTTCTGCATAGGGAGGGGGTAGTGGTTGAGAACACCACACGGGGGCAGTATGGAGCTATTCTCTAGGCTGCGTTTTCATCTCTTGACCCGCCAAGGTTTTTCTGGGGGTTTTTGAGTTAGTCAGCAGCACCTAGTGGGTCAGAAAGAGCTCACATCCAGCTGCTACTACCCTGGGCCTAGTCAATTTGGCCTCAGCCTGAAGTCACACCCATGCACATTCTGGGCGCCTATGGCTGCAGCGTGTCCCTCATCCTGTTGCCAGGTAGTCCCAGGGCATGAGTACCCCTGCTCATCAGCATTCTCTTCCAAGCCCAGGGTGCCTGGAAGGGATGCAGGTCCCGCCAGCTTCACACCATCACCTCCCGCTCCATGGATAGGAAGGGAGTCGTCTCCCTCCCTCGCTCTGAGCTTAGAATCCTTTGGACAGGGCACCCCCTGCTTTCCAGAAAAGGTCCTCAGACCTGGCTTCCCTCTCCTTTGTCCTCCCTCATCCCCACCTTTCCTCAAACACTTCTGCAGCTCTCATCTTTTGGCAGCACCACCCCCACCCGCCAGTCCCTCCTAAGTCTAAATTTCTCTGTCCCTAAGGATGTGGCAGGGTAGAAGGGGGCTCCCAGGCCAGAGAATGGACGGGTCACCCCTGTGTCCTTAGAGAGGACAGAGCACCAGTTCCACACACCACTGTCATAGCCCTTGGGCGGGCAGACAAGCGGGCTGTGGGAACCCCAGCCAGGCGGGCGGAGATGTCGGGATAATTTAGCAGGTGGCCTCGTTACTCCCAGATCTGTCGCCATGGTAACCTGGTTTTTTCTTTAAAAAATGTACAGTGCCAAGAGGAGGAAGATGGCTGACAAAATCCTCCCTCAAAGGGTGAGTGTCTTTCACAGCAGCCCCCAGCCCACCCCCCACCCTTTGCTGTTCTGCCCTCCCCTCCCCCCTCAAAAGCAGAGCTTCAGCGTCACAGTCACTTTCACTTTTTGTTTAAAAAAACTCATTAATAAGTGAGGCTCCCTAGGCCAGAGGGAGGGGGTGAGGTGGAGGGAAGCAGCAGAGCCACTGGGGCCAGAACACAGGGGCCTGTCAGGGGGCTGGATCCAAGTGGTACTAACACAGAGTTGTGGGACAAGAAGGGGGCAAGAGCTAGGGGATCAAAAGCTGCCAGGCAGAATGAAGGGGATAGAAGGTGGCCAGAGATCCTGAGCATCCTAAAGGGACCCAGGTCCAGCTGGGTATGGGGACAGCACAGTTGGGACAGGTGTGGGGGCTGAGCAAGGTGCCAGCAAAGAAAGCACCGCTGTCCAACTGTCCCAGGGATTGAGCCACTACTAGGCACTTTGCAGGGGCCCAGGGGAAGCCCAGTGGGCATATGACACAGAAAATGACAGGATGAGGAGACTAAAGGCTAGTGCTTGCTGGGCTCCACAGTTGCTACCTCCTCCCCGATGATGATACACAAGGCTCTTCCTAAAGGGAGAAGCAATTGTTATCCCTACACAGCAAGGCCCCTACTGCTGGATAATGGCATCCTGGGGAGAGGTCCTGTTCCCACTGTCGAAGCTCCATGCCCAGAAGAAGGATGGCTCCCCCGACATCTTTTGCACCCTAGGATTGCACAACATGCATACATTCCATGGTACAACCCTGGACTTGAGCCTCTGACTCCTGCCCTGCTCCTCCTCCTCCAGATTCGGGAGCTGGTCCCCGAGTCCCAGGCTTACATGGACCTCTTGGCATTTGAGAGGAAACTGGATCAAACCATCATGCGGAAGCGGGTGGACATCCAGGAGGCTCTGAAGAGGCCCATGAAGGTGCCTTAGTTCGGGGGTAGGAAGGGGACTCTTTGAGTCGCATGACCAGGATGGGGAAGCAAGGTGGTCGGGGTGGAAGCACACAGCATTTGCCCGGTTCTACACTATCTCTACAGCAAAAGCGGAAGCTGCGTCTCTATATCTCCAACACTTTTAACCCTGCGAAGCCTGATGCTGAGGATTCCGATGGCAGCATTGCCTCCTGGGAGCTACGGGTGGAGGGGAAGCTCCTGGATGATGTACGTCCCGGCCCAGGTCTCTCCAGGTGTCCTGGGGTGGGCACGGGCTGCACTGAGAACAGAACAAGGTGTCTGCACTAATGGCTAGGGAGTTAGCCCAGGCTGGGGGGGGTGGGGGCAGGCCTAGAGACATTCCAGGTGCAGAGGATTTCATCTAAGCCCACTGCCCTGTCTGCTGCCAACTTGGCCTCCTTCTGCTTCTCCCACCCTGTCCCTGTTCTGCCCCCACGGTCCCTGTTCCTCTCCCACAGCCCAGCAAACAGAAGCGGAAGTTCTCTTCTTTCTTCAAGAGTTTGGTCATCGAGCTGGACAAAGATCTTTATGGCCCTGACAACCACCTTGTTGAGGTAAGACCAAGAGCCCCTCCGCCCTTGAATTGCCACCCTCCCACAGGCCAGAATCCCTGAAGAACCAGCACAGATTTGGGTTAGGGACCGCCCTAGAGTCCTGGGCCCCACCACTCCAGATGGGCCTTTGGGAGACACAGCTCTTCTCTCCTGGACAGTGGCATCGGACGCCCACGACCCAGGAGACAGATGGCTTCCAGGTGAAACGGCCTGGGGATCTGAGTGTGCGCTGCACGCTGCTCCTCATGCTGGACTACCAGGTCTGCACCTGCCACGCTGCCCCATACACGCCACACAAGGATCGCAGGGCAGGCCTAGGTCCCAAAGTGGTGCATCTCGAGAGACCTCCTTCCCCTCCCAACCCTATCCTTCCCCAGGGGCATGTTTCCTCCATCAACACATCCCCATAGTCCTGAATGGCCTGGCCCTGGGCTCCTTCCTTTCTCTCCCTTTGGTCTAACTTTCACGGTCCCCTTTTCTCAGCCTCCCCAGTTCAAACTGGATCCCCGCCTAGCCCGGCTGCTGGGGTTGCACACACAGAGCCGCTCAGCTATCGTCCAGGCCCTGTGGCAGTATGTGAAGACCAACAGGCTGCAGGACTCCCATGACAAGGAATACATCAACGGGGACAAGTATTTCCAGCAGGTAACCTCTCTCCTGAACCCTGGGATCTGGGGAGCAGGCAGAGTTCTCCAGCAGGGGAAGTACCTCTACCAAGGTAACTACCACCCCTCCCTTCTAGATTCCTGAGTAGCAGAAGCAGTACACAGTCATGGTCTTGGAGCCAAGAGACCGACCAGGATTCTAGTTCAGGCCCTAGTGTGGATTAGCTCTGTGCCGCAGTCAATCCATGGTAGCCCCCCCCAAGTTAGGAAGACCTGGAAACCCTACAAAGCCAACCGCTTTCTGGAATGTAATATTCTTGGCACTTGGAGTTAGGATCCCCAGGTTCTAGTCCTGAGTCTGGACTCTGGGTAAGTGACTCAGCGATTCTGAACCTTGTTTCCTTATCTTTGAAGTGGAGTGAAAATACCTGTCCTATCTACTTTCCTGGGCAGTTAGGAAAATCAAATTGCTGCAAAAATGATTCAGCAAAATTCCACCAAAACAGAGAATATTCTTATTAATGCATTTAAAAATAAATACAGCAGATAAACCTGAGGAGTTAAAACAGCAGTTGATATTTATTGGGCACTTACCATGTGCCAGGCACTGCTCCAAGCACCTTATGTGTATTAGTTCACTGCCTTCCCACGGCAGCCCTGGGAGATGGGTATTCTTTCCATCCCCACTCTAGAGATGAGCCCTGAGGTGTTAACTTGCTCCAGGCTGCATAGTAAGCGGCAGAGGCAGGACTGATACATAGGCAGGCTGACCCAGGGCCCGCACTCTCAATCCCTGCCCCACAATGACCCACCCCCTACCTTGTCAGCCATATGGGTGGCTCCACCGCCAGACCAGCCCACCCCAATCCCATCCCCATGCGCACTAAGGAATCAGACTTCCTCTCAGCTTCTTGCAGCCTTTCTAGAACAAAAGGATCTACAACTGCGTGATGATCTCTTCAAGAACAGTGATCTCTCTCTCCCCAATTGTCCTGCTTCAGATTTTTGATTGTCCCCGGCTGAAGTTTTCTGAGATTCCCCAGCGCCTCACAGCCCTGCTATTGCCCCCTGACCCAATTGTCATCAACCATGTCATCAGGTGAGGTGGCCCCAGCTTGCTTCTCAGACCAGGGAATGATCTCGTTTCTGCCTTCCCCGCCCCTCCCTCTCCTCCCACTCCCATCTCTTCTCCCTCCCTGTTGGATCTGCCCCAGCCCCGGGGCCCTGAGGCCTATATGGGGGCATCATGGACACCAAGGGCTGGACTTCCCTGGCAGCGTGGACCCTTCAGACCAGAAGAAGACGGCGTGCTATGACATTGACGTGGAGGTGGAGGAGCCATTAAAGGGACAGATGAGCAGCTTCCTCCTGTCCACGGCCAACCAGCAGGAGATCAGTGCTCTGGACAGTAAGGTGGGGCCCAAGCCCAGAGCCGGAGTGGGACATTAACCCAGAGATGATAGAGTAGACTTTTCTGAGACCAGGGTGTGGCTGCAGATGAGCAGTCTGGGTTAAATTAGAAAATTTAAAAAAAAAAAAAAGGAGAGACCAGACTGTGGGCCAATGGGGCACAAATGGCCCTTCCATGCTGCTTGGAGTTGAACCTCATTCCAAGTTTAGTTCTGCCCATCCCCTCTGCCCCTGGGATTTCAGAGGAATCAGGGGCTCTGAGGGGTTGTCCTTCACAGGCCTCCCCTTCCCACCCGCTTCCTTTCCCCTCCTCTCCCACATCACCACAGCCAGGTGGAAAGCATCTATCTTTCTACCTGCAGATCCATGAGACGATTGAGTCCATAAACCAGCTCAAGATCCAGAGGGACTTCATGCTAAGCTTCTCCAGAGACCCCAAAGGCTATGTCCAAGACCTGCTCCGCTCCCAGAGCCGGGACCTCAAGGTGAAGAGGGAGACTCAGGGAGTACTGGAGTGGAAGACAAGCACATCGGGAAAGACAGTAAACGTTGTACTCCAGGGGCAGGTGAGGGGATTCGGGGCTCAGGGCTCACCCCACGCTCCCTCCCAGGTGATGACAGATGTAGCCGGCAACCCTGAAGAGGAGCGCCGGGCTGAGTTCTACCACCAGCCCTGGTCCCAGGAGGCTGTCAGTCGCTACTTCTACTGCAAGGTATGGAGGGACCCTTGCCCTGAGGCTTCCCCCTCCTCAACTCCAAGAGAAACCTCCCTGTTCAGCTTGTGGGCAGCCCTCACAGCTCCCCACAGTAAAGCTTCACCACACCGCCTCACCATGCAATGGCCCTCCCTGCTCCCAGATGCTCTTCCACGGCAGGCGGTGTCAGCAGGTGGGGGTTGTCCTGATCACTCACCAGGAACACTGACACCTGCTCCTGTTCTCACTTCCTCTAAAGATCCAGCAGCGCAGGCAGGAGCTGGAGCAGTCGCTGGTTGTGCGCAACACCTAGGAGCCCAGAAATAAACAGCACGACGGAACTTCCGGCCGTGCCCCGGGCCCCAGCGCTTTGCCCCGGGCTCCAGCATCACTCCTCTGCCACCTTGGGGTGCGGGGCTAGATTAAAAGTCATTCATCTGACAGCAGCCGCGTGGTCATTGGAAACTGGC
>NW_012115154.1:19176453-19230819 GCF_000951035.1 Colobus angolensis palliatus | reverse complement strand
AGGGAAGGGGGAGTGAAGGGGTAGGGAAGAGGGTGGGGAGACAGTGGGTCCTTTTGGACAAACTCCCCATACCCTTCCCTTGGATTCTTCTCCTCACTCAATTTTCCCTAGACCTAAAAAACAGTTTGGCAGAAGACACGTTTAATAACATTTTCGTATTTAAAAAATACAGTGACAATTCTCTATCTGTCCACCATCTTGCCTTGCCCTTCCTGGGGCTGAGGCAGACAAAGGAAAGGTAAGGAGGTTAGGGCCCCGAGGCAGGCTAAGTGCTGTTGGCCTGCTCCTGCTCAAAGAGAGCCATGGCCAGCTGGGCACGGCCCCCTAGCCCCTCCAGGTTGCTGAGGCGGCAGCGGTGGTAGAGTTCCTCACTGAGCCGTGGGCTGCAGTCCCGCAGGGAGAACTTCTGCACCAGCCCTGGCTCTACGGCCCGAAAGAGGTGGAGCCCTGAGAACCGGAGGAAAACATCCATCACCTCCAGCCCCTCCAGGGCTTCCTCCTCTTCCTGGCCTGCCAGTTCACCTGCCAGCCGGGCTCGGGCCGCCAGGTAGTCAGCGTTGTAGAAACAGCCCTCTGCAGAAGCCTGCCGGTCAAATCTCCCCCCTATAGGAGCCCCCCGGGAGGGGTCAGCACCAGGAGGGGAGGGGGGGTCAGGGCCAGCCCCCGGGGCCCCTGGGGGTGATCTGTGTGGTGACAGGGCGGGATTGAACTCCTGGAAATGAACTGGAAAGAAGGCCTGCCAGCCAGAGATGGCATTCATGCGACAGCGGTTGAGGACTTCGGGCCCAGGCCTCGTCCACACAGTGGTGAGGAAGAAAAGAGTGTCTACAGGGTGCTTCTTCGAGACCACGTCCATGAGTCGCACCTGGGAAGGGGCCTCTGCTCGCACGGCGAGCCAGGCCAGCCTCGTCCCGGGGTACCGTCGCTCTAACTCAGCTGCTGCAGCCTTCACCCCAAGAAATGGGTCTGGAGCTCCACGGCCACCTTCTCGTGGCCCGTAGACCAGCAACAGAGTGAGCAACGCATGTTCTCGTGGCTCCAGGACATTGGCTGCAAAGGCCTCGAGGAAAGCCGGGGCTGCAGCAGCTTCAGCCACCAGGAGCGGCAGCACCAGCTGCACTCGGGTGGCCTCAGTGACATAGGGCATAGGTAGGATTTCCACCCGGCTCAGTGGCCGCAGTAGGCTGACCCTGCGAGCCAGGGCCCGCCGGTGCCCACGCTGTGTCACACATTCCAACAGCAGATCCAGGGTGTACTCCATGCCCCGTGCTGGGTCGAAGCGCCGGTAGCCGTTGAGCAGTCGCTGCTTCTGGAAGCGCAGGCGGGGTTGATAGCGCCGATTCAGCTGCTCCAAGGCAGTCTCCAACGCATCACCTACGTCCGCCCTGCTAGCCCCCTGTAGCGGGCACTTGGGAGCGCCATCTGCACAGGAGAAGGTGTGCTGCTCTGTGAAGTAGTCCCAGCCCAGCACCTCAAAGCGAGAGTGTGGTATGAAAGGAGCAGGGAGCCCAACGGGCCAGCTCAGCCCTGCCTCCCCTTCGGGGGTCAGCACGGTCAGGTTCCGGATCTGAGCCTGGGTTGGAGGGAATGCGCCTCAAGTTAGTGCCAGCTCCAGCTGCCTGGGCTGTGAGATTCAAACAGCTGAGCTCTGTCCCAACTCCATCAACACTTAATGACAGGTCCCTCGCTAATCACTGAATCCCTTGTACATTATTCTTCACCTCTAAAATGCAGACAGACAGGAATCCTACTCGCCTTACACAAATGCCATGAGAAGGAGGTGAAAAATGTGCTTTTTGCACAGGTAAAAATATCCTGAAATAGAAGCTCAACAGCCTTTCTCTCCCATACCCAAAGGACTCACATCCTCTTCATAATCACACCCTTGTTTTCATCTATACTCCACCTCTGCCAACCCCGACATTCAACTTGAGAATTCTACCTTCCACCCTTGGGCTTTCTTGGGACAGTTCTAGAAGTTAAGAAACTTCAGAGTTTTTGCCTCCTCAGTGGACAGGCACTATTGAGGAAGAGCTAAAACTATTCTGTCTGTACACTGTGCAGAGCTTCCTGATCCTCAGAGTCTACTTGCAAACCCCTTTAGCTGCATTCAAGTTGTCCTGGGAGCTTACCTTATGATTGCTTTGGACCCCCAAAGACCTTTGTCCCTGTAGTTGTTTTAAATGTAAGTATAGTCAGCCTCTTCCTGCCCTGCCATTATACAGGGCCTAGACCAGCCCCACTGCCAGCTGCTCGCTCATTGTACGCCTGGACATCTCAGGCTCTCTCTGACCCTCCGACTGCAGTCCTCTGCCCACCTGCTCCTCTTCAGCTCACCTGCAGTTGTTCTATTTCACTGTAAGCCCGCTCCAACTCCAGAGCGCTGAAGCGTTTGTGGAGCCGGTACATGAGGGTACCTTCGGAGACAGGGTGCACGGCGAAGGCACTCAGGAAAGCCGAGCTCCCTTCCTTTTCAGGGTCCCTATTTTTGGCCAGTTCAAATGAGCGATACTGCTGCCCCTAGAGGGACAATCAGACCAATCAATGACACACACAAGAGCTGCCAGTCCCAAACCGCCCTTAACCATACTCAGTGTTCATGTCTGTTAGCACTGCTGCGTTAGAACAGAGGCGGCACCCTTTCCAGCACCTCGCTGAACCCCAGTTCTTTCACTGCCCACATTTTGGAAAGTAGAAAGTAAGTAGGCAACTAAGGACACTCTCAGCTACTCTCAGTGCACTGTCTATGGGCTAGCCCTGCTCTGCAAGGAGCCGTCACAGAAATAACATATTAAAAGTAATAAGAATACTCTCTTCCCCCCAAAATTCCCATTGTTCCTCAAGGGAATGAAAGAAGCAAGCCAGAAAATCTTCCCAATACTTTGGTTTGAGAGGATGAGCCACCTCTGGGTTCTTTCACTCTTCTCCGGGACAACAAACAGGGCAGCTCTCTGGGCTGGAAAAGTGATCACCTCACTTCTCTGGGGAGTAGCCATCTCTAAGACATGCCCACACTGCCATAACTGAAGTGCTGATATCGGGGGAGGTGTGGAGGGCAGGGGAGAAGGACTGGTGAGTAGGAGCACCCTTTGGTCTTGCTTAGGGGTTCCTAACAAAATACCACTTTTGATAGCCCCAGGTTCTCAGATTGCCAAAGGTGAGCAACGGAGGGCCCACGGGGCGGTCAGTGGCCAGGAAGGAGGAACAATGGCCTCCAAGGTGCTGCTGGGAGGAAGGCTAATCACTCATCCCCCACTAGCTTATCAGGGACTGGGACTGACTTGAAAGAGCTGTCACCTGGTGCTGTGACACACAGCCGACGCCCAGAGAGTCAATGAGGCAGCGTCCAAGCCACTCGTCAGGACGGGCACTGAGAATGTCTCCTCGGCAGCCATCCAGATGTGGCCGCAGACGAAGCAGGAGACTCCGTGACAACAGGTAGCCAAAGCCCCCATGACAGTACCGGGCCTGCTCGCCTGCGCCAATGAACTCCTCCGCCCGGCCTAAGTACAGGTCTTGGTTGATGCTGAGGTGGCCAGCAAGGGCTGCCAGGCGGGGGGCCTGCACATATGTGTCATCCTGCATGATGAAGAACCAGTCGTAGTCGGCCCCAAAGTGTGTGTGAAGGTGGCGCAGGGTCTCTGACATGAGCCAGGCGGGCCGCTCATCCCCATGAGACACCACCTGCATCCCTGCTGGAGCCCGGGCCCCCCGCTGCCCAGTGAAGTAGAGTAACCGAGGGAAGTGATGGGCCACTGTACGGTTCACAGCCACGGCCAAAGTGGACAGTGTAGCTCGGGAGGTCAGGACAGCCACCAGCAACCGCTCACGGGAGCCCAGCTCTGTCTGGATGTACCGAGTCCTGTGGAGAGACCGGTGTGCCAGGGGTCAACTCCCTAATCTTTAGGAACCCAGCTTGTTCAGTATATACATCCCCCTCTAGAAGTGAGTGAGCTGAGGCTGAGAAGGGAGAAACCTCCCTCCTTGTCAGTATTAATTAGGTACTCAACTGAGTATCCACTAAGTAGCTGACACTGGAATTGCTTTGGGAAGGGAGGGTGTCTACTATGGATAGATTAGATAGGTTAGATGCAATTCCTGCTCTGTTCAAGAACATGGAACCCTGGCCAGGCGCGATAGCTCACGCCTGTAATCCCAGCACTTTGGGAGGCCAAGGCGGGCGGATCACCTGAGGTCAGGAGTTCAAGACCAGCCTGACCAACATGGAGAAACTCCGTCTCCACTAAAAATACAAAATTATCTGGGCATGGTGGTATGTGCCTGTAATACCGGCTACTAGGGAGGCTGAGGCAGGGGAAATCACTTGAACCCGGGAGACAGAGGTTGCAGTGAGCCAATATTGCACCACTGCACTCCAGCCTGGGCGACAAGAGCAAGACTCCATCTCAAAACAAAACAAAAAAACACAAACAAAAAACATTGAACCCTAATTTAACACCAATGAATGTGAGACTTTCTAAGACCTGAGAAGGAGGGAAAAAACAGGAAGAAACCATGATGGAAAACAAGCCAGAACTGCTCCAAGTCGCCTGACGCCGATTGCCAGCGGAAAGGCAGAGCAAGGATTTACACCAGCCCAAAACAGGGCCAGTGTCTGGGGACTATGCATACATGTTGCTCTCACCTGAGCACCTTCTTGTAGGGCTTGTTGGGGTCCCTGTAGTAGGGGACAATCCGGGGTTTGAAGTCTTCATCACTTTGGTCTAGCCGAGCTCTCGAATCTGGATTCTGTGGCCCTCCTTGCTCCCCTACAGCCTCGACACAGGGATCTTCTCCCTCCCCCTGGATCCAGGAAACCCGCAGGAGGCTCAGGCTGCACCCCAGAGACAGCCCTAGGATGAGGGGAAGAGCTGGCCGCAGCAGGGCCAACAGGGAGCTCAGCCGCATGGTCGCAGGCCCTGCCAGGTGGGTGCCCAGGGGCACAGCCTCAAGGATCAATGGATTGATGGGTACCAGGCCAGTAGTAGGCTTGCAGTTTTAACCAGGGAACCTGGGGTCAATGAGGCCAATGACAGAGCAAGGCCCGCGGGCTTCCAGGCCCAGCATCCCCAAGAAGATTGTCCTGTCTTCACAACTCCTTCTGCCTGCTCTTCAAAGGTGAAGGTGTCAGATCCAACCCCCAGCCAAAACGGTAATAAATGTAACAATCAATGCTACTCACACTGGGATTATGGTCTGTCTTCCACTAGAAAGAGGAGGAAGTAAAACTCAATACTGCCAAAGCTAACCCAAAAAGGAGCACTACACACATCTGCAGACTGGGCCTAAGTCAACAGATGACAGCAAGTGATTAGGGAAAAGCACACCATCCATCAAAACAACAGCCCCCAAACAGAGGAGCCGGAGCATGCCTCTGGCACCGGTTCTCAGGCAGGCTACTGCGGCAGGCCCAGCGGGCACAAGGGAAGGGGCCAGAGCCTCTTTCTACTCTGCTCCCTGCGTGTGAGGAGACGCAAGGGCTACAGGAAGGCGGTCAGGAGCCACTCGCATGGCACACACAAGTTCTGCCCACCCGAATGAGGTAGATCGGTGACTCAGCACTGACAGCCTCTCAGGAGCACCATGGCCGATGGAGCCATCTTGCAGGGCATTCTCCTCGGAACCCCAGCTGCTGAGGAGACAGCAGGCAGGGACTGGAACTCCTACTGTGTGCAAGCGATTCGGTGCCTGGTTTAACCAAGGCCCCAGGGAGCAAACGAAACAAACCAAAAGCAAACAGAGAGGACAAGCAGCAACTAAAGACAACGCCAGGGTCCTGGGAACGCAAAGAAGCGCGGCCGGCTTCCGACAGGACCCCTGCCGGGGTCCCAGAGCCCCTGCTCTACCTCTTGGCGATCAGAGACCAAATCTAGCCCTAGAACGAAGGCCCGACGCGAGTCTTCGCCGTTCGTCTCAAAACAGAAACTGGCCACGTCACTGGGCTGCTAGGAAGGGGGCTCGGGAGTCCAGCTCGGGTCGTTCTGCGAGCCGGGGTCGGAGGTCGCGGCTGGGAGACTGGGGCACAGACCTCGTTCTCAGGCCCGTCGGCGGGAGCGGAGGCCGCGCCAGAGACAGCACCGAGGCAGCCAGCGCAGGACCAGGAGGGACGCCCAAGGCCCTCGGGAAGGGGGCCCGGGTTTCAGGGCCGAGGGCCGGGGACCGGCGGACGCCGGATAAAGGACAGCCAGGGGCTACCGGCGTCCAGGGAAGGGGCGGGGCGGAGGCGTGGGGACCAGAGCGACGTCCCACACGCGCCTAGCAGGGAGCAGGGACGGGGAAGGGGGAACAGACCCCAGTTCCCGCTGAGGCGCCGGCTCCGCCGCTGCAGCCGCTGCCACCTCACAGCCCCTGTCCGCAGCTTCCTCTTCCGCTGCCTGTCAGTCACCCGTCTCTATGGTGACCGCATCCGGCCGCTCGCTCCGCCCGCGCGCTCTCTATGGTCGCTCCCACGGCTTAACAGCACAGCTCATAGCCTCGGCCAGGATGCGAGCTGCCTGGCTCCAGCCGGCAGCCCCTCAGTAAGACGCGTGCGCCCCCACATAGGCGAATCCAGGCAAATCCAGAGTGGACCAAAGCTGCCCCGTAGCTTGGGCTGAACCCTGTCAGCCCTGGAAAAAGCATACCCCCACCCTCGAGAGCGCTTTTCTCCCAATTGGCTGGGGAATCCCATCAGCCTTTCAGTTGCCTAAGAAATGTTTGTTGTTTGCCAAACACGTACCTAAGTTCCGGGCATCTTCGTGAGTGCTGGGTAAACGAGTGGTGGACGAGATGGGTATGGTCCCTGCTCTCAGGGAACTGTAAGTTGAGGGAGACAGGTAATAAACACACTTGACATAGCAAGAATAAAACAGGTAGAAATCCCAATCTGTGATAAGTACCATTGCAGAAAAGCACAGAGTCCTGTGGAAAAACTAAACAGAAAGTATTAAATTAGATTGGGAATTTGGTAATGCTGAGATCCAAAGGTTCAGGAAGAGTTACCCAGACATGAAGTGGACAGTTTTCCAGGCAAAGAAAAGAGCACCGGAATGTCCTGAGAGAGGAAAGAGATTGGCTTGGAGAAGAACTGGGAAGGCCCAGGGCATCTTAGAGCCTGGTGAGGGGAGAACAGCCCCAAGTAAGGCTGGGGAACAGGGAACAGGTAGGGCATTCGGACCACCACAGTGGTTCCCCAACCAGAATGGCACTCTCCCTAAGGAGCAATTTGGAAATGTATGGGGCAATTTTGTTGTCAAATGACTGGGGGAGAGGAGCCAAGGAGGCTCCGTGTCTTGCACATTGCAAGATAGTATCACACAAGAAAACTGTCCTGATCCCACGCAGCTTTCACATGTCCTACTGAACATTCATATAGGTTAAAAAAAAAAGAAAGAAAAACACTGGTTATAATCATCTGATGTGCCTGTGTCTTATATACAAAAACAAAGTAATCTTGTAGGGGTGTGAAATGTGCTGAATTTTTAAGGAATGTAACCACCATGTTAACAGAAGGAAGACTGTACTTTGTTGTGTTCAGGAATTTATTCGGAGTTACTCACCATTTTGGAGAACTGTGTCACTGATAGCAGTGTTATTCATAGCGTTCGGTCTGCATGTCTGCATTTGCACTGCCACAGTCAAGGTGCTCCTATGCATAAGTACAAGCATCTGTCTAATTATGCTTTCTAGCATACTGAAATAGAAGTATTATCTTATTATAAAGGATTTCCTTTTATTTCTTCTTTCTGCTTTGATTCAGACACTATAATTTTTTTGGAATTATGTATGTAGTTAGGCTATACCATCTATAAACTTCATTTCAAAATAGTAAACGGGGAGTTGTAAAATGTTATTAAAATGGAACATTGGGGCTGGTAAAGTTAAGAACCACTCAAGAATATCTTGTATGTATATCATATATATACCATTCTAGAAGTATATAAGATAGAACTCACTGATATATTGCCTATCAGCATGTGTTATCCCTGTTTTAGTCTCATCCTTAGACTGCAACTGAATCTTTTCTCATCAGCTGGCACATGGTAGGTGGTAAATGACTTGCTGGAAGAGACTCTGGGAAACAGCAGAGACACTTAGCTCAAGGTCAGAAGATTTCTAGACCAGCACTGTCCAATACAAATCTAGTGCAAGCCACAAATGTGAGCCATATATGTTGTTTAAAATTTTTTAGTAACCACATTTTTTAGAGTTAAAAAAAGGTAAAATTTTAATATTTTATTGTATTAGTAAATATATCCAAATCATTTCAACATGTAGTCAATATGAAAAATTATTGATGAGATACTTTACATTTTTTGTACGGAATATTTGAAATCTGATGTGTATTGTACACTTAACAGCAAATCTCAATTCAGACTAGCCACATTTCAAGTGCTCCATAGCCACGTATGGCTGGAGGCTACCATATTCAACAGTGTAGGTCCAGATCCTTTTCAGTTACTAAGTTCCTAGGTAATTCTCCAAGAGACATTTCCTACCTTGGGTCTCCATTTCTTCATAATTTAAACAGAGTCTAAGCCAAATGTTCTTGTTTCCAGCACTGACCTGTGATTTTTTTCAAATTTAGCCAGTCCTTTTCTTATCTCTCTTTACTCACCTCCTTTTCTCCCCCATTTTCCCATTTCTCTTTCCCTATTTCTTCTCCCCTCATCCCAAGTTCTTTTCTCTGGCTAAACCCAGGGCGGGGTGGGCAGGGGGAGGGATGGTGGCTCACACCTGTAATACCAGCATTTCAGGAGGTTGAGGCAGGAGGATCTCTTGATCCCATGAGTTTGAGCCCAGCCTGGGCAACATAGGAAGACACGATCTCTATAAAAAATTTTAAAATTGTAGCCAGGTGCAGTGGCTTATGCCTGGGATTGTAATCCCAGCACTTTGGGAGGCCAAAGTGGGCAGATCGTTTGAACCCAGGAGTTCCAGACCAGCCTGGGCAACATGGCAAAACCTCATCTCTGAAAAAAAAAACCACAAAAATTAGCCAGGCATGGTGGTACTTGTCTGTAGTCCCAGCTACTTGGGAGGCCAACATGGGAGGGTCGCTTGAGCCCAGGAGGTCGAGGTTGCAGTGAGCCATGATCACGCCACTGTACTCCAGCCTAGGCAACAGAGCTGCCCAGAGCTGCTTGTCATCTTAGTTTCCTAATCTGTAAAATGGTAATAATACTCACCTCACAGTTTGTTGGCGGTGGGGTGGGGAGGTTAATGTGATGGCATAAATGAAAGAGCATAATAAATATTGTTCTCTGTAAACCACATTTTTAAACGAGGCTGGGAAAGGAGAAGCATATTTCTCCCAGGCGGCAAAGGCACTTGAATCTGTGTTTTTTGTTGTGTTTTGTTTTTTGAGACAGGGTCTTGCTCTGTCACCCAGGTTGGAGTGCTGTGGTACGATCTCGGCTTGCTGCAACCTCGACCTTCTGGGTAGCTGGAACCACAGGTGTATGCTACCACGCCTGGCTAATTTTTGTATTTTTTTTTATATATATAGAATAGGGCTTTGCCATGTTGCCAAGGCTGGTCTTGAACTCCTGAGCTCAAAACATCCACCTACCTCCGCCTCCCAAAGTGCTGGGAATACAGTCACGAGCCACCACGCCTGGCCAAATGAGTGCTTTTTATGTGATCCACAATCATAACTCCTTTGCTTCATACAGAAGGGCTTTGCAGTCATTTAACTGTATTCTTTTTGTAACTATCATTCCCAATTTACAGAGGAGAACATGTACTTTGCCCAAGGCCACACAATGAAGCGTAGAACTGGGGTTATGCTCTTAATTATGCGATGTCAAGTGAGGTCTCCACCTAGGTACCCCAGCAACACACAAAAGTCACTTCTTTTAGGGCACTTAATGTCATGGTCTCAAGGTCTGTTTTTGTTGTTGTTGTTGTTCTTCTTCTTTTTTTAGAGACAGGGTCTAGCTCTGTCACCCATTCTGGAGTGTAGTGGTGTGATTATAGTTCACTGCAGCCTTGAACTCCTGGGCTCAAATGATCCTCCCACCACGGCCTTCCAAAGTGCTTGGATTACAGGTGTGAGTCACCACACCCAACTTGTTTACTTTTCACATGTTCCTTCTGCATTATGAGCTCCTTGAGGTCAGGGAGTGACTTTGCACCATTGCAACTCCAGCACACATATCTGAGCCTGACAGATAGTAGGCACTTCGTTGGTGGAGGATATTCTAGGAAAATATATGTTCAAAGGCATGCAGGTGTAAAATAGCACGGTTAACCTCTGAACTATTTAAGTAGGTAACTTCTACTAAAGTATTTGAGTTTGAGAAGAAAAACTAGTTCTCACTTTTTGAGTCACGGACTGTGGGCGAAAAGGTGCCGCATTTGGAGAATATGCTCACGGGGAGCAATAGCTTCCTTTGCTTCCCCAACTATCACTGATGGTGAGGCTCCTGCTGCACAGGAGCCTGGAGAAGTAACAAAGATCACAAAGGGCCTGCCTTGTACTTGAGGCTAAACATTTGGAGTTTACAATGTAGGTCAGGTGAAGTCCGTGAGAGATTGTATTTATTTTTAAACCATCCAGCCCAAAATGTCATGTGAGAGATTTTAAACAGTGAGACTCAAAGGGAAAGTAAGGGGCCCGTAGCATGGCTAACCAATAACAAAACGAATCTCGGCCAAGGGGCCTTTTTATCTCAGGTCTCTTTCCACGAAACTTGCATGGCTTCAGTGGAAACCTAGCAATTCTGGAGTGGGTAGGCTAAGCGGTCGAGGTTCCAAAACAACGTCTCGCACCTTCTAAAAGTTCAACAATGAACCAGCCTCTAAAATTACGGTTTCATGAAACCAAGGCGCTTTCTTTCGTGAAGGAATTCCGTTGGCAACATCTTCGCAGGGATGCCCCGCTTTCCGGGACTCCTGCCCAGCGTCCCCTTCATTTCAGTCCTTCTCCGCTCACCTCCCATTGTTTCGACCTACTCCCGCTGAGGCAAGCTGGGAAGTGTAGTTGCACGCCCTGCTGAGTCGGTTAGGTAGCTCCAAAAACTCGTAACTCCACAACAGCTCAATCGATTTTCGAGAGGTGGGGTAAAGCCTGGAAGGCTCAGCCGGCTTATCCGGTGAGCAACCTGGGATTTGCAGTTTCCAGCGCCCGAAGTGTGCCCGCTAGCAGAGAGCTCTTGGACTCTAATCCCGCCCCTTCCCCGAGCCTCGCGCATCCTGATGGCGTCACGTGGCCCCGCGAGGTCTCTGGGATACATGGTAGTCCTGAAGCCGGGTCTCACTCTTGGCCGCTGCAACTTGAGGACTACACTTCCCAGGAGGCCTCGCGGCGGCGCGCCGAGAACCACCCGAGGTCGTGATTGGCTGGTGAGCCGGCCGCACGCGGAGGAGCCCAAGGAGCAGCTCTGTTGCGACAGAGGCCGAGCAGCAAGGCCCGGTGAGTTAGGGGAAGGGGCGCTGTAGGGAGAGGGTGCCCGCCGGTGATGTGGAAAGAGGATTAGAAGAGGAAGGAGGAACGGGGTTTGGATGGAGGTTTCTGCGAGGGGGAAGATAGAGCTCAGGGAATCTCACAGGCGGGGTGGGGGAGTACCCTGGGGTGACGAGCGTGGAGACTCGGAGGGGACTCACGCGGGCGAGGAAGAGTGCGTCCTGGCAAGAGGCTGGGTTCTGCGGCTGGGTGAAGTGGAGAGGGACGACCGAGAAGTGGCCCGAGACGGACGGGAGAAGGAAGCCCGGAAAGTGAGGCGGCCAGCTGAGTGCGGAGCGCCAAGTTGTAGGGAAACCAGAGACGGGGACCTCCGCGGAGGGACAGAACCTGGTTCCCAGCCGGAGGCCCTGAAAGAAGGAGCGTTTCCAAAGTGAGGCAGTTCGTGGGGGACTGGTGCCTGTGGAAAAAGATGTTAAGATTAGAAGAGCGCCTGAGAATCGGCTTTGGTTTGAGAGACCCTGACCAAGTTGGGAGAGACGAGGCAGGGGCAGGCCAGGGCATCAGAGGCTTGATATTGACAGAAAGATTCCTGAGAGGGATGGAGCAGGGCCCAGGCATTCTTACTAGTAAGTTTAGAGTTTGGGGGTGTCTGTTTGCCTTCCTTCAGGCACCCTGAAAGAACAGTTAACCTACCCCTGTGGGTCATCATCATGCCCTCCGACCTGGCCAAGAAGAAGGCAGCCAAAAAGAAGGAGGCTGCCAAAGCTCGACAGCGGCCCAGAAAAGGACATGAAGAAAATGGAGATGCTGTCACAGAACCACAGGTGGCAGAGGAGAAGAATGAGGCCAATGGCAGAGAGACCACAGGTGAATTGAGGGAGGGGTGAGTTGGGAATGGTTGCTAAGACTTAAGGCATGCCCCAGCCAGAGTCGGAATCTTGATGCTGGGGGCAGTGGAGAATGTATCTGGTGTCATGCAACTTTTCATGATGAATCAAATCAGTAGAGTTGGAATTTGTGCCACCCTATCATTGAGCGAGGAAGCCAAAGACAAGGTTCTCACATACTCAGTGGCAAGCAGAAGTGGGAGTTGCTGAGCTGTCTTGCTGCTCTATCAGACTGTGAGGAGGGGCTCGATTCCCTGCCCCTTTATCAGTTTCCATTTCTATGCATGGTGGCCGATGTGCCAGGTTCTGTGCTACATTATATGCTTGTCCTCACAGGGGTAGTGGCTCTCCCTACAAGAGAGTAACTTATGGGTTGTTTCATGGGGTTTTTCCTGGGAGAGAGCTCCCTTTCTGTTATTTATATTTTGGGAAATATTTATTATTTCTCAAGTGCTAGACATGGTGCTATACACTGAGGCACTACAGTCTTCCTTCCAAAAACTTACCGTCTAGATGGGGAAACATGGCAATATGCGGTAAAGACTATTCCAGGCCCTTGGCAGTCCAATCCCAGCCCTCTTCCCTGCCCCCTGAAAACTCCCTAAACAGCCTTCTGCGCCATCCAGACTATTTATTATCCCTTGAATAGTCACCACATCTCTGTTCTTTCACACACTGAATTCTAATACCATCATGTTTTTGCTAGCTACATTTGACATTTCTGTCAAGGCCTAGCTCGGGATGGTGAAGCGTCTCTCAGTCAAACCTGACCTCAATATCCATTCTCTATACGCTTTTGCTTTCTTTTAGTGTTACTGACATTTTTATGTTGTATCTCCTGTTTCTTTGTCTAAATTGTGTCATCTTTGAGTGCAAGGACTAGGTCTCGGGTTTTTTTATGAACTTCTCAGATAGACACTAAGTAAGTGTTTGAAGAGGAAAGGAGAATTAGTTGTGCAAATTGTAACAGGCATTCAGAAAAGGGGGAGTTCGAAAGCGATTAGAAGGAGCAATAAAGTCAGGCTGTGGGGAAGTTTCATTCCTGGCCACAGTAGTGGAGGACAGAAGTTATGAATGATGGGAGTAAGTAAACAGATATGAAGGGACAAAACAAGCGCAAGAGAGATTATAATTAAAAGGACGGGTGTCAAAACGAGCAGGGTGTCAGGGCAGCTCTGTGTCGGTGTGCACTCTGTAAAGCCTGGGAACCATCTGAGTCTGCTCAGCAGGGTGGGAACCCAGTCCTTCAGGATGTTCCTCTTTGTGGAGAGCTGAGTCTGTCTCACAGCCATCTTCCCAAACTGCTTTTCTATCCCCAGAAATAGATTTGCTGACCAAGGAGCTAGAGGACTTTGAGATGAAGAAAGCTGCTGCTCGAGCTGTCACTGGCGTCCTGGCCTCTCACCCCAACAGTACAGATGTTCACATTATCAACCTCTCACTCACCTTTCATGGTCAAGAGCTGCTCAGTGACACCAAACTGGAATTAAATTCAGGCCGTCGTTATGGCCTCATTGGTTTAAATGGAATTGGTGAGGCCCTTGGAAGGGGAAGTGGGAGGTATCTCTCCTTGGCTCATCTGTCACTCACAAGTATTTATTAGCACCAACTGTGTTCAGAGCAAAGCGTTTAGAATGTGGGCGGGAGACCAGATACGTCCAGGGGAAAGGAACTAGCAGTGCGGAGCAGTATGTGGTATATACAGGTTGAGTATCCCTTATCTGAAATGCTTGGAACCAGAAGTGTTTCGGATCTTGGAATATTTGCATTATACTTACCGGCTGAGCATCCCTAATCCAAAAACCTGAAATCCTCCCATGAGCATTTCCTTTAAGCGTCATGTCAGCTCTGAAAAGGTTTTGGATTTTGGAGCATTTTGGATTTTCGGATTAGGGTGCGTCCACCCTGTACCACATGAGTAGTTACAGACAGCAGGTGCTGGAGAAGTTGGTCAGGGGCGTGTGAAGCTGTGGTAAATGAAAAAAGCTTCAGAGAACGGGTGCGGCAAGAATTGGAGGAAAGTTAGAAAGGAATCCCAAGAATGGGGGCTGGAAAGGTTTGAACGAATAAAGGGAAGAAAGGTCCTCAAAAAAAAAAAAAAACATTGGATGAGGTCCCAGTTTGGCTGGGGTGGAAGAGCTAGTGATGAAGAGGAATAGGGGAAGCTCCGTGTACCAAGCGTCTGCTTCTCTCCCATCTCAGGAAAGTCCATGCTGCTCTCCGCTATTGGGAAACGTGAAGTGCCCATCCCTGAGCACATTGACATCTACCATCTGACTCGAGAGATGCCCCCTAGCGACAAGACACCCTTGCAGTGTGTGATGGAAGTTGACACAGAGCGGGCCATGCTGGAGAGGGAGGCAGAGCGGCTGGCTCATGAGGATGGTAGGGCTCCAGACCTGGGCATGGGGGTGGGCGTCCTCCCAGAAAGGCCCCCAGGAGCCTCATGGCCGTACACTGTCCACAGCGGAGTGTGAGAAACTCATGGAACTCTACGAGCGCCTGGAGGAGCTGGATGCTGACAAGGCAGAGATGAGGGCCTCGCGGATCTTACATGGACTGGGTTTCACACCTGCCATGCAGCGCAAGAAGCTAAAAGACTTCAGTGGGGGCTGGAGGATGAGGGTTGCCCTTGCCAGGTGAGTCCCTCCCTCCTTCCTTACCGCCATAACTCCCCCATCTCTCCAGAGTTTAGTGTTCACTCCAGTGGAACTGTTTGGAACAGGAGTCATCGGTAAGTGTCAAAATAGACGTGGACATCTGCAGTGTAGAGGGGGTTGTTGTGTATGGGTTAGAGAGCGAGCTTCCTGGCTGAAGTGGTAGAGTGACTCAGTTTTCTGTTGGATTCCCAGCACCCAGCACAGAGTTTAGAGATCCTAGGGGTAGTCCTAGGTAAAACGGTAGGGTAGGTCTGTTTCTGTCCTCCCACCAGGATTCCCTTTCCACCTTTTTTGTGCTGTACTCCTGCTAATTCCAGCTGTAAAGATAAAATGTTAGACGGCGATTATGATAGCTATCATTCTTACTCTGTTGTGGCCTGGACTCAAAGTGAGCTTCTATAGACGAGCATTCCCCCAATAATCCCCCCCAGTCACTAAACAGGTAATTCCTTGCCCCATCATTCTCTGTGAAGGGAATTTATAAGACTTGATATACTGCTCTAGAAAGTTGCCTGCGTGTGCCTTAGAACACGAGCACAGTGGCTCCACATGCTAGCAAGGATTAGCTGTCTCTGGTTCACCCAAGGAGCTTTTAAAAACACAGATTTCTGGTTTGGGAACCAGAACTTTAGAGGAACCAGAGCTTTAGAGTCTATCCCTTGCTACACTCTGGCCACCCCACCAGATAGGTCTATCTTCAGACCTTCAGACAGGTCTAATTTGTTTTGGCAGTTTATTTCCTCTGTATCTGTTTGTCATCTCTATAGTATCCAACTTCAGTGCACAAGGCTTATCAACTCATAGAGACTTCTACAGCCTTGCCTCAAACTGTCCTTATATGCTTCTGAGTCCCGTATTCTACTCTTTAGTCTCTCCTCTTCGACTCTTGTTTCTGCCTACTTCTTTTCCCTCTGAAGTATAGAGCCTAAAATTGATTTCAAGACTCAAGCCAGGAGCCTACTCAGAATTGCATGTAGCAGGCAAGTTGGTCCCTCCTGTGTCACATCCATTATAATTCTGAGGTGCTTCTGTCTCCTTTACTGTCCTCCAGAGCCCTCTTTATTCGGCCCTTCATGCTGCTCCTGGATGAGCCCACCAACCACCTGGACCTAGATGCTTGTGTGTGGTTGGAAGAAGAACTAAAAACGTAAGAGGGTGGAATGAGGGATGTGAGTGGGCCGGTCCGAAAGCGGGGAATCTAGAAAATGGATGCCTAGAAACTACACTGCTGTTAGAGCGGTGAGAAAGGAACTGAAGGAAGGCCGGAGTTCACTTGCTTGGACAAGCAGTGAGCACCTTTAGGGCTGTTTAGGGCTGGCCGTTTTGTTTGATTGTTTTTCTTTAGTTTGAAATTTGTGAGCATTAAAAAAAAAAAAATCATTGTTGATTTTTTCCATATTTCAAATTCAAGATCTTAGACATTTTTTTTTTCTTAATTGTATAAAGCCAAAAAAGGAGGTCTTCCATCTAAGATCTTGAAGCAATGACAAAGGAAAATACAGCCAATATGGTCATGGTCCTACGGCTAAAGAACTGAATAGGCTGGAATACTGTACCAATTTTAAAAGAAGGCTTTTAGTGGTACAGTGACTTAGTACCTTCTTTCAAAAAGTAAAGCATTTTGTTTTTTATCGTGTCTTCCCACCCACAGTGTTGGATACATTCGTGGGTGTATTTGTGTACATACACATTTCTGTTTACTATCACTGTGACTACTGTCTCCACTCCATTCTGTTGAAAATTAGAACAGAAGATTGAGGAAACTCAGGCTGTCTTGCCACACTGAAAGATGTCCCTTAGAGTTAGATTGTTAAGTGGTGGCTTAGGTGCTTGCTGACAACCAGGAATTGGACAGCACATCTAAAAGGTGCTTAGGAATAAGGATGGGGCTGACTCTCAGTTCACCTGTTGTCAGCTAGCTCCCATGGTTGAGCTCTTCACTGATTGGTTCTTTGGCTTTGCAGTTTTAAGCGCATCTTGGTCCTCGTCTCCCATTCCCAGGATTTTCTGAATGGTGTCTGTACCAACATCATTCACATGCACAACAAGAAACTGAAGTATTATACGGTGAGTGGGCCTTGGCTTCTTTCTGGTAATCTCTGTGCTTACCAAATCTCTGAAATTGTCTTTAAAAAAAAAAAAAGAATGCCAGTGTGGTGACTCATGCCTATAATCCCAGCACTTTGGGAGGCCGAGGTGGGTGGGTCACTTGAGGTCAGGAGTTCAAGACTAGCCTGGCCAACATGGTGAAACCCTATCTCTACTAAAAATACAAAAAAATTAGTCAGGTATAGTGGTAGGTGCCTGTAGTCCCAGCTACTTGGGAAGCTGAGGCAGGAGAATCACTTGAACCCTGGAGGTGGAGGTTGCAATGAGCTGAGATCACGCCACTGCACTCCAGCCTGGGTGACAGAGCAAGACTCATCTCAAAAAAAAAAAACAAAAAAAACAGACCTGTCTATTAGCTCCTTTCTACTTATTGCTATAAAAAGATACGGACGGCCAGGCGCGGTGGCTCACACCTGTAATCCCAGCACTTTGGGAGGCCGAGGCGGGTGGATCATGAGGTCAGGAGATCGAGACCATCTTGGTTAACATGGTGAAAACCCGTCTCTATTAAAAATACCAAAAATTAGCCGGGCGTGGTGGTGGGCGCCTGTAGTCCAGCTACTCGGGAGGCTGAGGCAGGAGAATGGCGTGAATGCAGGAGGCAGAGCTTGCAGTGAGCCGAGATCGTGCCACTGTACTCCAGCCTGGATGACAGAGCGAGACTCTGTCTCAAAAAAAGAAAAGGATATGGACAAGGAGTCCTGCCACCTGTTTTATTTTAATGCCAAAGTCATTGCTTCCAAGCCATAGGCCATGGATTGGCAGCCTGTGCACATGGTGTATGTTTGCCTTGTGGCAAAGAAGTTGACTTTTCACGGTGCCCAGGCAGGCCCTGCTGCCATCTGCCTCGCCTTTTTGTTTCTGGAGACAGAATCTCATTCCGTCACCCAGGCTGGCACGATCTCAGCTCACTGCAACCTCTACCTTCTGAACCCAAGCGATTCTTGTACCTCAGCGTTCCGAGTAGCTGGGACTACAGGCATGCGCCCCCACGCCTGGCTAGTTTTTGTATTTTTAGTAGAGACAGGGTTTTGCCATATTGGCCAGGCTGGTCTTAAACTCCTGACCTCAGGTGATCTGCCCACCTCGGCCTCCCAAAGTGCTGGAATAACAGGCGTGAGCCACCGCACCAGGCCTCCCTCTGCCTTCTTGAATGCCGTCTTAACTCTGCTTCACTGGAGTTAACACATTTACCCCATCTTCCATGGCCACAGGAGGATGGCGATCAGGATCTCAACAGCCCACTGTCGTGCCTTGCCTTTTCATTTTGTATTTCAAAAAGCATATAAGAAATTAACAATTGATGTCCTCTTCATTCATAGTCATAGGAGTATTAGTTTTTAACATAGCCTTTCAGACACTTCATGTATACTTGCACGCATTTGTAGAAAAGTTCATATATACATATCTTTTTATACAATTGCAGCATTTTTTTTTGGTGTTCTTGAGACCGAGTCTTGTTCCGTTGCCAGGCTGGAGTGCAGTGGAGCAATCTGGGCTCACTGCAACCTCCGCCTCCCAGGTTCAAGGGATTCTTCTGCCTCGGCCTCCTGAGTAGCTGGGACTGCAGGTGCGTGCTGCCACGCCCAGCTAATTTTTGTATTTTTAGTAGAGACGGGGTTTCACCGTATTGGCCAGGATGGTCTCGCTCTCTTGACCTCATGATCCGCCCGCCTCAGCCTCCCAAGGTGCTGGGGTTACAGGCGTGAGCCCCCGCGCCCGGCCTCTTTTCCTGAGATGGGGTCTGTCTTTGTCTCCCAGGCTGGAGTCCAGCGGCGTGATACCGGCTCACTGCAACTCTGCCTCTCAGGTTCAAGTGATCCTCCCACCTCAGCCTTGCAAGTAACTGGGACCACAGGCACACGCCACCACACCTGGCTAATTTTTATATTTTTAGTAGAGGCAGGGTTTCGCCATGTTGACCAGGCTGCTCCCAAACTCCTGGCCTCAAGTGATCCACCCACCTCAGCCTCCCAAAGTGTTGGGATTGCAGGCGTGAGCCACTGCAACTGGCCACAGTTACAATTTTAATAATCATTCTGTAGGTTGCTTTTTAAATTTAGTGTATTTTGGACTGCTTTCCATGTGAGTGTATATAAATCAACCACAATCTTCAGTGACTGCACAGTATTTCGTTATGTGTTTATCCTGTAACATGTTAGGCCCTTTCTGATTGATATTAAGCTTGAGTCCAGTTTTTGTTTGCAGATAGAAGCCATGGTAGTCCACTTATGCAGGGTTCGTCAGCTTCTAAATCTGACTGGTCTGTTTTTCCCTCTGGAGACAGCTCTTGTAGTTTTTTGTGGGGCTTCAGCCTCTAGGGGCTGGGAGAGGAATGGGAGGTGGTATTGGAAGGCTCTCAGTCTCATGACGTCTCTATGACCATGATTTTCAGAGCTACTCCCATTGCCACAGGTGTCTTTCTGGCTAACCTAAGGATTTGTGCTGGAGCCTGACCCTGGCTGGGCTGAGCAAGGGGCATAGAATTGAAAAGACTCTTATTTGAGGTTAGGATATGCTTCTGTAATGCACTTCCTCTCTTCTTACTGCACAGCCTTAGAGCCAGGGCCAAGTCAGTGCCATCCCTCATCCCCCTAAACTCTGAATGAGAATCCAGGATTGAAACCCAGGTTAAAGCTGCCCGCCTTACCTGGCACATTTCCATGCAGGGTAATTATGATCAGTATGTGAAGACGCGGCTAGAGCTGGAGGAGAACCAGATGAAGAGGTTTCACTGGGAGCAAGATCAGATTGCACACATGAAGGTAGGGAGACTGCAGAGTCAGGCTCATGGCTTCCTGTCCAAAACAAGCAGGGGGCTTGGATGAGGGCATTTGGACAAATTGGGGTGATGGAGGAGGTTGGGAAGAAGTTACGATCACCATTTTTGCCCTAGATCGAAGATGAATTGTTGAGCGCCTGCATGTACTCCAAGCTCCCTTTGGTCTCTTTTAGAACTACATTGCGAGGTTTGGTCATGGCAGTGCCAAGCTGGCCCGGCAGGCCCAGAGCAAGGAGAAGACGCTACAGAAAATGATGGCATCAGGACTGACAGAGAGGGTCGTGAGCGACAAGGTGGGGTGTGATTGGGTGGGGTTGGGTGGCCTAAGGTGAGATGGATAAGTAGGGAGCCAACTTGATACATGCCCTCTTTTCTGCCTAGACACTGTCATTTTATTTCCCACCATGTGGCAAGATCCCTCCACCTGTCATTATGGTGCAAAATGTGAGCTTCAAGTATACAAAAGATGGGGTAAGTTCAGTGCAGGGCATGGGTGGCTGGGGTGTATCTTACAGGGTGAGTGGCAGCTCATGGGAGCCGCTCTTGTCCTGTGCTGACCACACCTGCTAGCCCACGCGCTCTGGGGGATTTTCAGGTGTGGCAGCTGGGATGCCTTCATCCAAGGCTGCTCACAGGCCCTTCTTCGTGTATATGGAAAGAAGACTACTCAGCTGGGTTGGTGGGCGGGGGCAGTGGGGGAGGCGGGGTCTACTATGAGTGCTTGCTCCCACTACTCTTCCTTCCTCCTCTCTTGGTGACTGGGGAGTCAGCGGGCTTGGTCTGCTGGTCGGAGCAAATTTTTACTCTAGCCTTGTGTCCATATCTCTCTCATCCCTGCCTCAGCCTTGCATCTACAATAATCTAGAATTTGGAATTGACCTTGACACACGAGTGGCTCTGGTAGGGCCCAATGGAGCAGGGAAGTCAACTCTTCTGAAGCTGCTAACTGGAGAGGTACAGTGCCAAGGTGGGCGTGGATCCTTCTAAGATTAGGCCTTGCGATGGCTAAGGAAGAGGGAAGTGATGCAGCGGCTACTACTTTGGGAGGGCCTGAGTAGCCTGGTGGTGAGTGAGCCATCTGGAGGGGCAGGGCAGCAGACAGGAGAGGGAATGTCTGGTTGGACAGTGCTGAGGCTGGGGGCTGTTTTCCTGGGAGAGGGATGTAGGGAGGAGTCTTTTATAGTGTGTGTGTGTGTGAATACATGTATTTGAGCACATTTCTATTTTTTTTTGAGACGGAGTCGCACTCTTGCCCAGGCTAGAGTGCAATGGTGCGATCTGAGCTCACTGCAACCCCCATCCCCCGGGTTCAAGCAGTTCTCCTGCCTCAGCCTCCCAAGTAGCTGGGATTACAGGCACGCACCACAGCTAATTTTTTTGTGTTTTAGTAGAGATGAGGTTTCACCATGTTCATCAGGCTGGTCTTGAACTCCTGACCTCATGATCTGCCTGCCTTGGCCTCCCAAAGTGCTGGGATTTCAGGCATGAGCCACCATGCCTGGCCCATGTTTCTATTTTCAATCAGAGCATTTAGAATACAAGGACATCTGTGCGTTTTAGAGATGCTGCCGATTCTCAAGTAATGTCATTTCATTAATATTGATGAAAAATAGAAATGATTCCCAGCTGGGACCACTGTCTTTGTGGACTTTGCACTTTCCCCTTAACATCTACATGGGTTTTCCCCGGTACTTCAGTTTCTTCCTGCATCCCAAAGCTGCGCCTGTCAGGTTACTTGGCATGTCTCAGTGGTTCCAGTCGGAATGAGTGTGGGTGTGTGTGAGCGCACCTATAATGGAATGGCGTCCTCTTCAGGGCTGGTTCTTGCCTTGTTCCCTGGGTCATGGGATGGGCTCCAGCTGCCCATGATCCTAAACTTGAATTAGCAGGTTGGAAAATGATAGCATGAATGAGTATAAATTATTGTAAAAGAAAAATTCATAAAGTTTATGATAATCATACAAATGCACTCAGCAAACCAGCCACATTCATGATTATTTTTGAACTGTGTGGTGACAGGAGGTGCTCCTTACGATTTTCCCTTTGCAAACATTTATTCCTTGGTTTAACCCACCACTCTTACAATTGCCATCACTCACTGATTCACCAAAAATTGGGTAAATAACTTACCTCATTTCTATTAATCTTTCTTAAGTGTATGTATAGCTCACATGTATTTTAATGTTGAATATTAGAAGTGACTGGGTCTTTTGGCCAGGCGCCGTGGCTCACACCTATAATCCCAGTGCTTTGGGAGGCCGAGGCAGGCAGATCACTTGAGATTAGGAGTTTGAGACCAGCCTGGCCAACATGGTGAAACCCCGTCTTTACTAAAAATGCAAAAAAATTAGCCAGGCATGGTGGCGGGTGTCTGTAATCCCAGTTACTCTAGAATCTCTTGAGCCTGGGACAGAGAGGTTGCAGTGAGCTGAGATTGCGCCACTGCACTCCAGCCTGGGTGACAGAGTGAGACTCCCTCTTAAAAAAAAGAATCTTTGGATCTTTATTTAGAAGTTTGGGGATCTTTTTTTGTGACCAAAAATGCTACAGGAACCTAATTTTTGTTTATACCAGTTAGCCTGTGGCAAAATTAGTTTTGTTATATGTGGTTTCACTTAAAATGAAACTTTAAAATAGGTTCTGTGTCTAAGAACCTATCGATGACAGTGACAACTTTGAGGACTTAACTGTTTTTAATTTTAGAAAATGTATGTTGCACCTACATCCAAGTCCTTTGTTATACAGCATAGTGCATTCTGCAGTAGACGTTTCATAACTACTTAAATTGTATCTTTGCCTCTTGAGAACATCTGCTTCAGTACATCTTCCTAAATATTTTTAGAGTGGCCAGAATAGCAGTGTGTGAGTTGGTGATGTATTCTTTTTAGGAAGTTGAGTCTTGTTTAGTGTGAACATGTGTGTGTTTGCCTGCTCTGCCTGTGTCTCTAACTGGGCTTCCTTTGTTTCACGTTTAACGTTTCTACTTGTTTCTTCCTAGTTACTGCCCACAGATGGCATGATCCGAAAACACTCTCATGTCAAGATAGGGCGTTACCATCAGGTACAGGCCTGGGGTTGGGATCCGGGGAATTGCCCAGGGTGTAGGAAAGGGCTGTATCTGGCCGAGTTCCAGCCAGCCGCCCCCACCCCCTGGCAGGAATTCCAGCCTAGGTGGCTCCTACCTGCTTCTTGAACCCAGAACAGGTGCCTGAGATAGAAATAGGAAGTTACCTAGTAGGGTTCTTTTTGAAGTGGGATGCCAGTCACACCCGGGTGGCTTCCATTTTTCCTGTAGCATTTACAAGAGCAGCTGGACTTAGATCTCTCGCCTTTGGAGTACATGATGAAGTGCTACCCAGAGATCAAGGAGAAGGAAGAAATGAGGAAGATCATTGGGCGATACGGTCTTACTGGGAAACAACAGGTCAGTAAAGGAGGGTGTGGTGAGGATGCCAAATAACTGGGAGACTGTGACTGGGTGGGTCAAGGGACACTGTCCTGGCAGGCTAGGTTTGGAAGCTGTCCAAACCAGAGTCTCCTCCATTTGATTCCCCTAAGAACCTACTACCTTTTCTTTACTCTAGGTTGTTATGTAATGGAGCATTTTGAGGGGGCAAGGATAGCGTGCCAGTCTCTGACATGCCCTTGTGCCATAGTGCTTGAGGGCAAAGGAACTTGCAGTCTAGAAAACAAATTTCTGGATTCAGATCTGGAAGGATCCAGTTCATTAAGAGTTAATTGTCAAGAGAGCAAGAGGTATGGGCTTAGTAATGGCAAGGGCTTCAGGTTTCCAGACGAGTCTCTTTCAGGCCTCAAGAGACTAGTGGGTCTCTCTGAGCCTCACTTTTTGTAAAATGGCGATGCTAATGGAGGAGTCAGGGAGAAATGAGGGAGAGATGAGCTGTGCTGGTTGGTGGGATAATGCCAAGTTATATGTAGGTCATGGTTCTATTCAGGTGAGCCCAATCCGGAACTTGTCAGATGGGCAGAAGTGCCGAGTATGTCTGGCCTGGCTGGCCTGGCAGAACCCCCACATGCTCTTCCTGGACGAACCCACCAATCACCTGGATATTGAGACCATCGATGCCCTGGCAGATGCCATCAATGAGTTTGAGGGTGGTATGATGCTGGTCAGCCATGACTTCAGACTCATTCAGCAGGTGAGTCCCTGGCCAGGGGGTGAGGCACAGCAGAGAGCTTCTAGAGGGTTGGGTAGGGTAGTCATGGCATGTGGAGGGTGCATCATACCCGCCTACTTAATTAAGAGAAGGGGCTCAGAGCGTAGACACAAGTAGCGAGGACCAGTTCTTATGCCTCTTTGGGGCTACTTAGAATGCCTTAACTGAAACACTTCATTTCTTCAGTAGCTATCTGGAGATGTCAACCAACTTAGCATTTTGGGCCCAAATGGGAAAGAGAGTTGGGTAGAAAACCGGGTGCTTTCACTACTGTCCCAAGATTCTTCAGTCCAAAAATAGTGTTCTAAGAAGGATTTTGATTAGACAGAGAACTACCACAGTCACTGGAGAAAAAGTTGTTGCTCATTCCTCTGAAGCTCTGGAGAAGATGGGAGGTGGAGAAAAGAAGGCTGAGAGTGAAACCTCTGAATAGATCTAGGCCCTGCCAGGGAGCTGACAATAGGAGTGACACAGCAGTTCCTGGCTTGGAAGGCTCCAAACCTGATTATGGTACCCTTGGGTGAGAGCATCCCAAATAACTTAGAAGTAGTGAGACAGTGAGTTGGATATGGGTTTGGAGGGTGGAGTTTTCTTCCTAGATGCCCCTCAGGATAGTCTGCTGGGCAGAGGCAGGGACAGTGACTAGCCCAGGATTAAGTCTAGTTTTTGCTCTCTAGGTTGCACAGGAAATTTGGGTCTGTGAGAAGCAGACAATCACCAAGTGGCCTGGAGACATCCTGGCTTACAAGGAGCACCTCAAGTCCAAGCTGGTGGATGAGGAGCCCCAGCTCACCAAGAGGACCCACAACGTGTGAGCCCTCTACCTGGGCTCAGGTCAGGAGCTCCATCTGGGAACTAACAGCTGCTACCCTGACCAGCCGCTCAGGACAGGACCCTGGGGCTACACTCCTGCATTGCTGCAATACTGCTCCCCCAGCCTCTCCCCTGCCCCTCAACCTGCCTTAGCTGCACTCTCTTATCTACAGCTGGACAGTACCTGTCTGTTTCCTGTCCTCCTTCCAGTTACGTCTGTCCATGTCTGGACTCGGCTGGCCGTTCCCTCCAGCCCCTTGCTGGTTACTTACTCTGAGTGTGATGCAGTCAGAGGCACCAGCGGGTTAGCCCAAGGGCCCAAGCCCTGGATTTGGCCCGCGGAGGAGCTTAGGATCCTCGTTTTCTGGGTTTTGGTGATGTTGGAGGAGTACCCCCCAGCCCACCGCCCCGATTCCTTTTTGCTTCTGGTTTGGAGCTCTGGACCAGGACCTTTGTCCTGGTCAGTTTTTAAATAATTATTTAACAGTGTAACTTTTAGACCTGCGTGACATCTACAAAGCGCCCAATAAAGAAAGAGGAAGCCACGGTCCCTACCTTCCTTCTCGGGTCTCTGGGGCCTTCTCCCTGCAGTGCCAACATGCACTGCCAACATGCACTGCCCTCAGCAGGAGCTGGATCCAGCGTCAGCGTGTGGATGAGAACTGAAGACCAGTCCGTAGGAGCTGGAAGAACGTTCTCCCTTTACTGCTGATTTGAAATTGTACCTTTTCTCAGGCCTGTGATTCACAGACTTTAACATGAATCAGAATCACCTGGAGCACTCATGAGATCAGATTGCCAGATCTCGCCTCAGGGTTTCTGGTTCAGTAGGTTTTGGGGGAGACCAAGAACGTGAACATTTCTAACAAGTTTCCAGGTGATGCTGTTGTTGCTGGTCCAGGGGCTGTATTTGGAGAACCACTGTCCAGGAGCGTGGTTTTCCGATTGTGATCTGAGGTTCTGTCCCAACTGCATAGAAGTTGGGCTGCTTGTTAAAAATGCAGGCCAGGTGCAGTGGCTCATACCTGTAATTCCAGCGCTTTGGGAGGCTGAGGCAGGTGGATCACTTGAGCTCAGGAGTTCAAGACCAGCCTGGGAAACATGACGAAACCCATCTTTACACGCCTGGAATCCCACCTGCTCAGGTGGCTGGGGTGGATGGATTGCTTGAGCCTGGGAGGCGGAGGTTGCAGTGAGCTGAGATTGCACCACTGCATTCCAGCCTGGGTGACAGAGCAAAACCCTGTCTCAAAAAAATGCAGACTGGCCAGGCACAGTGGCTCACACCTGTATTCCGACTGTAAGCTTATCACCTTGGGAGGCCAATGTAGGAGGATCAATTGAGCCCAGAAGTTCAAGACCAGCCTGGGCAAAGTAGGGAGACCCCATCTCTACAAATAATAAAACGAACTGGGCATGGTACCATGTGCCTGTGGTCCCAGCTGCTCTGGAAAGAGGAGGCTCATTTGAGCCCAGGAGGTTGAGGCTGCAGTGAGCAGAGAACGTGCCACTACACTCCAGCCTGAGGACAGACCGAGACACTGTCTCAAAAAATAAAGATTGCTGAGCATCAGACCTATTGATTAATCACGTTTGGTAGAAAGAGAAGTGCAGAGATGGCCCCGAGTTTGCATTTTCACACCAACGTCTGTGAACTTCTCTTCCTATTGGGATACAGGAAAGTTTGTATTTTTACCTGTCCACAGCCATAGTTTTCATCATCACTATTGAATTCACTTCCCCAGGGCTCTGCATACTTTGTCTGGGTCTTTTGAACTTCAGTAGCACCTCACCAGTGGCCATCCTTCCTGGTATGGATTCATCACTCTGCCTCTGAAATCAGCAGCCATCCCTATGGGAAGACACAGCCATGGTTTTTCAGTACTCATTATAATACAGCCAGGACTGGCGGGAGCAACTGGCCGGGATGGTGTTTAAACCCCTTAGGAGCTCATGGTCTTGTTGGAAAGCCAGTAAGACAGAACCATACAGGACACAAATGAGATGCTAAATTGTGATTTAGATAGGAGACAGGGGTATTCAAAAAGGAGGGAAATGTCTTGTGAATAGCTGCCCAGAGAGATGGAATTGGTGTACTCTCACTTGGAAAATGAGTAGGGTCTTCTCAGATGGCCATGAAGTCCAGGCACTGCCCTGGGCAACAGGGACAAGAGCCTCCCGTGAGACACTGCAGCAGAGACAGACGGGAGTCCTCTACCACTGACCCCAGAGAGTACTGGCTTGACTGCTTTATGCCTTAAGTGGGACCTGGAGCAAAATGGCCCAAGTTTGTCTGTCCTGAGTGTCCAGAGCCTTGGTTCAGGGGAGAAGGGCATCTGGAGAGTGGGCTGCTGGGATAATGGGAACAGGCAGGGACAGAGTCCCTGCTCCTTCAGCCAAGGAAGTGCTGGATATTGCTAAGAATCTAGGTAGTCTCGTGATCTCCAGTCTCCATGCTTGGACAGGAGGTCTTCAGAACCTGGAGGAATGGAAATAGTCTAGTCAGCTTGTCGAGAAAAATGTCAACCTTGGTAATTTAAAGAATGCTTTAAAAGTCCACAAAATACATATTTCTAAAATTAGCAGTGCCTTGTTTTGGATTGAGAAATGCCCTGTTAGTTCTCTTAAGCCTTAGCACGTAGGATGTGACCGGCCATTTAGAGCTGGGTGGAGAGGTAAGTTGATTGAGGGGTTGCTCGCGTTAACACAGCCAACAGGTGATGCTGGTGTTGGAACCCTTCCCCCGCCTCTTGATTTGAAACATCCTCTTTCTGCCCAAGCCCCAATATGTTTCATATTGCTCCAGGTTTCTTTAATCATAGCATTCAAGGGCCTGAAATATTTGTTCCCCCATAGGTGCTAAGTGAGACAATTGACTTTCCATTTTGCAATGGCCTTTTCTTCCTTTACTGCTAACTCCCAAGACCCCACGTCTGCTTTTCTGGTGAGCACCTATTGCTTTTCTGCTTCTCGCCTCCTCCAGTGGTCTTCCTCCCTGTCAGCCTCTTCACCACCTGGGGGGCTTCTGCTCTCTGCATCTAGTCCAGGCTCAGGCATTTTGCTCATCTTCTGCCTTCAGTCCAAGCCTCGTTATACTCTGCTCACACTGATTCCACTCTACCTTTCACACCATTTCTTTCTCTCTCATTCTTCCCAATTAAAGAATACATCCTACAAAGATACATCCTACAATGGATACCCTTCATATACCCATTTGTGCCAATAAGTGGCCTGTAGCTACTCAAGCCCTCCTCACCATGGGTACCACCACTTTTAGCCCCTTCACCCTTCTCTGGTGGTTTGATGTGAACCAGTCTTGTCTCTTCAGCTCCACTGGGGCCCAGTGAGGGAGGGAACCTGCATTCCTTCTGGAGTCCCCAGCACTCTGAGCTGTGCTGGCACCTGTGTGCTCCGTGATTACAGGCTGGTGGGCTGGAGTTGGCCTGAACTTTTAACAAGTGCGTAAATACACTGGGAGATGGTTGGGTGGGGGAGGGGACCTGGTGAAGGGTTTCTTAATTCGGAGGGATTACTTGCCGGAGAGGAAGGAACAATTAGTCTCTTTTCAAGGTTAGCCCAGAGCATGCTCTGGATTGGGATTGAGTCACGCCCCTTAACCTCCCACCCCACCCCACCCCCCCCCACTCTCCCAGGTGCATGTCCCCAGCCACACCTGGTGGGGCAGCTGACTTGATAAAAAGTAGCTCCAAGGGGGTGGGCGGGGGCTATTGGAGCAGCAGGAGGATGAGCGCTGAGTATGGACAGCGGCAGCAGCCCGGGGGCCGTGGGGGTCGCAGTTCTGGGAACAAAAAGTCCAAAAAGCGCTGTCGGCGCAAGGAGTCCTACTCCATGTATATCTACAAGGTGCTGAAGCAGGTGAGTGCAGAGCAAGGGTGTGTGTGTGGGATGCCCTTGCAAAGCGCCTTGAAAGGGAACTGGCTGGAAGCGGGGACCCTGAGGTTAGTGTTGGCATTAGGGCAAGTGGCTCAGGTAGGCTGGGCCCGTCTTGAGGTAGCGGGACGTGATTTCCGAGGTCTCTACCTCTCAGGATCTTTGGCACCGGTGATAGGAGACAGTGTGCTCCCTGACACCCTCTAGAAGTTTACGGGAATGATGATAATATGATTAGGTGGGACATAATTTTTTTTTTTTTTTTGACACGGAATCTCGCTCTGTCGCCCAGGCTGGAGTGCAGTGGCCGGATCTCAGCTCACTGCAACCTCGCTCCCGGGTTCACGCCATTCTCCTGCCTCAACCTCCCGAGTAGCTGGGACTACAGGCGCCCGCCACCTCGCCCGGCTAATTTTTTGTATTTTTAGTAGAGACGGGGTTTCGTCGTGTTAGCCAGGATGGTCTTGACCTCCTGACCTTGTGATCCACCCGCCTCGGCCTCCCAAAGTGTTGGGATTACAGGCGTGAGCCACCGCGCCCGGCCCAGGTGGGACATAATTAAAAGACAAGGACCACACTTTCTGTGCCAGGCTGAAGGTGATCGGGTGCCAAACACATTATGATACAAAGTGTGTTGGTGGTGACTGAGGAGAGGAGTGTTCGGGGTGAACTGGAGTCTTGGGGAAGGTCTTCTGGACAAGTGGCACTCAGTTCTTTGAGGGGCTTAGGGTTTGTCCACATTACAGACAAAAGAGCTTGAGGCCCTTAAAGGCTCCATGGGGTTCCTGCATCATGTGGCCTGACAGCGGCAGTGTCCCAGCTCCCCTGGCTTTGGGCAAGCCTCTAGCATCTTTCCTGTGTGTCCCTCTCCCCAACACACTGGGGCTGCAGGTGCCCTATATTCATGCATGAAAAGCCGCTTGGAACACTGACAATCAGTTTGTCTGGAGGATCCAAAGCCACTGCTCAGCAGGGCCAAGGCCAGGAGGAAGCGGGGGTAGCCATGTGTTGCCCGCCCTGGGTCTCCAACCTGCTTGAAACTCTTACCCCTCTGTTAGGGCAGGCCCCAGAGGTAATGCCTGTCTCCAGTCCAAATCCCATTAGCAGTTTTAGTGAATTGACAACCTGGGTGCCTGGGAATGTTGGGGGTGGGTGGGTCCAGCACTGATATGGGTTGGCTGAAGAGATGCACCAGATGACAGACTCCGGTGCCCTGAAGAAAGTGGGGTAGGAGTGGGTATCACTGAGCCCTGTGTCTTAGTCTGATTGCGAGGGGCAAAAATTGCAACTGATGGGTGAGACCAGGCCTGGACTCGCAGAGGAGAGTGCTGCTGAGGGATAACCCCTTGACCTCCCGATGTGGGTGAGAGCCCTAAGGAGAACGGGGTGTGTTGACAGCAGAGGGGGTTTGGGCAGAACCAGCCTTGTGCCAGGCGCAGATTTGCTGCTGGCAGTCGAGATCAGAGGTGGCAGGGAGGGTGGGTGGGACAGAGCCTCTTGGTTCTAGTGCTGTCTCCATCTCTGACTCCATGTAGGTTGTGGGACAGTCATTTCTCTCCCACTTCACATCTGACCAGGTCTACCTACTCACATTTCAGGACTGCTGTCAGGTCCCATTGCTTTATTAGAGATCACTTAGTTCAAAAGCTTGTGTGACAGAAGAGGAAACTGAGGCCCAGAGAAAAGGGCCATATTTGAGGTCGTAGCAATTCACAATACAGCCACAGAACAGGACTCCTCCCTCCTGGTTCGGGGCTGCCACTGTCACATGCACATGCCCACTGGTTATGTGCTCCACCAAGTTATGTGCGCAAACCTTTTGACCCCACAGTCCCACCTCTGGAAATAACCTTCCCTATGCTCTCACAAGATTCAAAGATGGACATTTACCATAGCACCATCTAATGGCAAAAACAACAAAAAACACCCCAAACCCAAACCCAAACCCGGAATGTTCATGAAGAGAGGAATGGTGATAGGAAGTATGATACATCCATACCATGGAACATATGCAAATGTATCAATGAAACCAGCAAGATGCATGTGTAACTGGTACCATTTGTTAAATGTAGATTCTTGTGCATGATCATACAAGGAACTTAATCATGTTACCTCTTGCAGTTGAAAACTTCTTTTAAAAAACTTGGATATACCATAGTAGTACAAAGAAACCACAAATCCCTATTTCCATGACTGTTGGCCTCTGGGAAGGGGCTGGTGAGGAGCCTCCCTGCCTTCTGCCTCTGGCTTCCTAGAACCCCCAGCTCAGGGGTGAGGCTTGCAGTGTAGGCAGAACCCCCCACCCCCAGCCCCTTCCATTAACCGAGTGGTGCTGCCCTCTCTCCAGGTGCACCCTGACATCGGCATCTCTGCCAAGGCCATGAGCATCATGAACTCGTTTGTAAACGATGTGTTTGAGCGGCTGGCATGTGAGGCTGCCCGGCTGGCCCAGTACTCGGGCCGGACCACCCTGACATCCCGAGAAGTCCAGACAGCCGTGCGTCTGCTGCTGCCTGGGGAGCTGGCCAAGCACGCTGTGTCCGAGGGCACCAAGGCTGTCACCAAGTACACCAGCTCCAAGTGACCCAGGGTCTGACAAAAATAAAGGCTGAACTGTTTCTGTGCACTGTGGTGATTTGAAAGAAGGGTGTGTGAGGCCAGGGTGTGGTCTGGAGCAAGGGTGTCCTCACTTCGAGGCTACCACAGGTGAAGCAGCACTTCTTCAGATGTCTTAGAAACTGCTTTCTAGGTGTATCCCATGAGCAACATGTGATAGCTTTGTAAACATGTGAATGTTCTATTTGGTAGTGAGCTGAAATAGGACCTGGGACTGTACTAGCATCTGGATTTGCTGCCAGCTGATTCCCTCTCTGGGCCTGAAATTCCTCCTGTGTGGTCCTCTTTCAGGCTGTGGCTTCCCCATGTCATTTCCCAACTGTCATTGCGTCCTAGATGACAGACACTATTGTTTGAAGGGGCCGCATAGATCTATTCAAGATAAAAAACTGAAGGCCCAGACCAGCTTCTAAATAACCTACTGAGATCAGTATGATTTTTCAGTTTCCCCTTTATTTCAGTACAAATCAGTGGGGATGTTTTTGAAATTCCTAACTTCCCCAATTTTATTTGGAAAAATTTGAAACCCACAGAAAAACTGCAAGAAGTACCACAGCCACTCCTATGTCCTTACCTAGATTTACTGCTCACCGCTTAACCACTTGCTTTTCCTGTCTCATGCAGCCTCTGCTTATCTTGTGGGCACATGACCCATAAATCCTCTTCCAAGCTTGGACAGGATGAAGGGGTGGGATTTAGACAAACCTCCAATCCTCCTTTGTTCCCTTTGTAATTGGACAGACCTAGCTTGTGGTCGCTTTCATCTCCATGTATTGAAAAGGCATCGCCTTATAGTAATAGCTGATGTTCAGCAGCAGCTACCTAGGTCACATGTATTTTCTTATACCTCAAGCCTCACCTCAAGGCTCTGTGAGCTGAGGACTAATGATCCACATTTACATCCACAGCTAGCAAGGGGCAGGCCCAGGAGATCTGGCTCCGAAGTTTCATTCCTGCCCACTCTGCCCTGCATTCATACCTTGCCCTGCCAGGCATGACCTGAGCCAGCAGGAGCCAAAGCAGCTGGGAGCTTGTTAGAAAGGCAAGCTCTTGGGTCCTCCCTCAGATCTGGAGCAGAATCTGTTCATCTATCTATCTATCTATCTATTTTTGAGACAGTTTCACTCTGTTGCCCAGGCTGGAGTGCAGTGGTGCCATCTTGGTTCACCGCAACCTCTCCCCATCCCAGGTTCAAGGTTTTCTCCTGCCTCAGCCTCCTGAATAGCTGGGATTACAGGCATGTGCCACCACGCCTGGCTAATTTTTATATTTTTAGTAGAGATGGGGTTTCACCATGTTGACCAGGCTGGTCTTGAACTCCCAACCTCAGGAGATCCACCTGCGCTGGCCTCCCAAAGTGCTGGCATTACAGGCATGAGCCACTGTGCCCAGCCTGGAATCTGAATTGTAATGAGACCCTCAGGTAGCTCATAGGCACCTTCGAGTTAAGAGTCCTCCTATTTGTTCCTCCTTGCTGCTGTCTCCCTTCTATCCCTTTCCCTGGCCCTGTTCCTTGTAGATTTACTTATTCATAAGTCTCTACATGACACTGAGCCAAAAAGCTCACCCCAGCTGACCAGCCTCAGGCTGCTAGTGGTAATAATATTTTGTCTTTTTGGAAAAATTGTCTCCTGAACTTGTAGCAGTGATGGGAGGCGGTACCCACAGATGACCAAGTGAGCCCCAAGCATGCAGAACAGCATCCACTATGCTTTCTAGCATGATCCTTCACGTGGGTCTGGCTCATGGGAATGGTGTGAACTCTTGGCAGGCCCCAAGGAGGCAAGCATGGTTATGCTCACTTTCACCCAAGGGGGCAACTGGGCCTTCAGGGCCTTCTGATTCCAAATCAGTGCCTTTCCCCTCCACCACACGGGCCTCCCCGTGCCATCATCCAGAGAGTGGAGGGCTGTGGGGCTCAGGAGGCGTGGGTCCAGAGAGGGAACGGAGGCCGCTCGCAGTGAGAAGCTGCGGTGATGCCTTGTTGGGGGGTAATGGCTTTAGGATGGATGTATTCAGAGTGCCAAAGCTTTTAGGAGACTTCAGATAGAGACTTATTTCACTTGTTCCTTACAAGAAAAATGGCCAAAGTTGGACAACATGTTCTGCCCTAAGCTTCCAAAGCTTGCTCTGTGGGAGCCTGAAGCCACCCACCCACAGTCCCTTCAGTGTGCTGCTTCCAGGACGTCCTCCGAGATAATATGCCCATTCTGTGCCACCAGTCCCCTCTCCTCAGCCCTAGAACACTGGCACAATGGGTCAGAACTCTTAAAACCAGGCTGTTCTGCCCTGTGGCCCTGGGAGTCAGGGAGTCACAGAGGTTCTGTGAATTCCACCACCAGCAAACAAGGGGCAGCGTGGAGGAGTGGGCACAATGTCTGAGGGGTGAGTGAGGGGCTGGAGTGGGGCTCCCAGGGCAGAGAGAGCAAAGGTCAGAGCACCTCCTTGGTCCTGAGAGGCTGGGGCAGACTGGCAGTTTGGGTGCTGGGCCACTCCAGCTGCTGCTGCTGCTGCCCTGGCAGCTTTCACGGTGGAAACTTCCCTCCGACAGTTAATTCCAGAAGCAGGGCTCTGCTGACGAAGGGACCCTCCTCCACATTCATCCCTCACCCCCACTTCCCACCCACCAGCCCAGATCACTGCAGCATCCATGGGCTGCCCCACACCTGGCGGGCCCCACTGCCCCTAACTCCCGAAGACCCCTTCCTCACCGGAGCCTCAAGCCTGGGCCGGCTTTCCCCCAACCCCCCAAAAGTCATGCCCATTCTCTCTGCTAATCCTATAGCAGAGCCCAATCCCACACTCTCCCTAAGACCAGGTCAGTGTCCACTCATTGCCCTGCGGGCTCCTTACCTCATTGAAGTCCATTTCGGAGCCATGAGTGGTATCACACCTTCTGGTACCCCGAGCCCACACTCCTCAAAAGGCCAGGCGGCTCCGTCTCCCCACTCCTCCGCGGCTCAGAGCACGCGGCGCCCGCCACCCTCTCTCCAGAGCTTACCAGCGCCTCTGGGAGTCCTCCCACGTGATCCTGCAGGAGCTGCTGGACCAAGAGCAGCCTCTGCTCCAACCTGTGCCCGACCGGGAGCGGCAGTCCTTCCAATACAGGCTCGCGTCGCTCTACCTGCACTACCTGGGGCTGCTGCGCCGCTTCGACACCATCTATGACCAGATGGTGCAGCCGCAGAAGCGGCGGCTGCTGCGGCGCCTGCTGGACGGCGTGGCGGGCCGCGTGCTGGAGCTCAAGGACGAGCTGGTGCGCGCCGACCTCTGTGAAAACCCCTGCCTGGACCGCGTGCTGCAGGATCTCAAGCTCACCCCGGTACGTGTGCGCAGCCGCGAAGCCACGCCCCCAGCCAGCTAGCAGCAGGGGAGAGGCGGGGTGGGACCCGCCTTGACCACCTGGGACACAGACCCATGCCCCCGCCAGCTTGGAGTCGGGTGGGGTAGGGATGGGGCCGACCACCCCCTGCCTACCCGTCACCCCACGGATATCCCTGGTGTTGGGACACCTGCTAGGGAAGGAAGGAGGGCAGAGAAGATCAGAGGATGGAGTTTGGCCTTGTGGGAAGGGCTTCAGGAAGCTTGGTGGTGGGGGTTGTGCATGGAGGTACTTAGGGGTTGGATGGAGTCAGGGTGAGGTCCCCTGCATGACTGGGAAGACCCACAAACCGCAGGGAATTGGTGAGGAGAGTCCTCTAGAGCCTCCTCAAAGTGTGGTCCCTGGACCAGCCCCGTTGACATCACAAATGAGAAACTCTGCATCCTTAACCTGCTAAATCTGCATCTGCATTTTATCAAGACCCTCCAGTGATCTGTGTGCACGGGCAAGTTCTAGAAGGCTGTTCTAGAGCACAGAGCTTCTGCAGGGCCTCCAGTCAGGCTCAGGGTTCAGTAACTGCTTCATATCCAAGACTGTCTCAAAGTTTCCCCAACCAGCTGCAGAGTGCACTTGGTGGGGCGGGTGGCCATGGGGAAGATTCCCCAGGCCCTGCCATTCTGATGTAGTAGTCTGGGGAGGACCTAGGAATCTGCATTTAAGAGCTTCCCAGTTGATTCTGATGCACAACCAGGTTTGAGACCACTGCCACCTACCATGATCCTCCAGAATTCAACTCCAGCCAGAGGATGGGGGCAGAAGAAGAGAGGAATGACTTTTGGGGGCATCTGCCCCATTTAAGTTTCCTACCTCAGGACTCTAAAATGGAGGAAAACAGTGCTGGGGGTGTGTAAGTCCCTGAAAATGGTTATGGATTGGCCAGATGGCTCAGACTTTTGATTCCTGACCCTCCTCCCCCAACGTTGCTGCAAAGGCTGACCTGGAGGTTCCAATCCCCAAATACTTCCTGCTGGAGCAGTCTACTGCTGTGCGGGAGCGAGGGCTGATACTGGCCAAGATCCTGTCCAGACTGGAGCCAGAGTCCTCCCAGAAGGTAAACGGGGTGATGCCCTCCCGGAATCTTCCATACCCTTTCTCCTGAAAGCCTCCAGAATGCAGAGAGGCCCTTCCCTGCCCTCTACGAGAGTGCCCTTTAGGTAATCCCTGGCCTCCTTCAAGGCTATTCTTGTGCTCATGATAACCCTCCAACGCCAAGACAAGACTTGGGCTCCCGGATACTCTGGGAGGATGGTGCCCTGGTGTATCCTTTGATGGCCAGTCTCCCAGCGGCCCACCCTGGATGCAAGCTCTCCCCCATGTGCTCCTGCTCTTTTGCCCCTGCTCTGGCCAGAGCTTTATAGGAATGCACCGGACTGAGGCCATAATTCTAGTGCAAAAGGCAGAGCGGGCCAGGCAAGGCCGGCTTCGAGCCACCTTCATGCGAGAGATTCGAAGAGATGAGGAGCAAGATCGGAGGATTCGGGAGGACGGATGGCACAAGTTCAGTCAGTGCCAAGCAGCTGTCACCATACAGAAGGTAGCCCTAGGTGCCCAGGAGGAGGGCCAGGGTAGAGTCACCTCATTCAGGAAGCCTGCTGGGCTCAGCAATTGATCACAGGAGTGCAGGCGCTTGGATTCTGTAGCCCCACAACTAGTCATTTATTTATTTATTTATTTATTTATTTACTTATTTATTTTTGAGAGGCAGTCTCGCTCTATTGCCTAGGCTGGAATGCAGTGGCATGATCTCAGCTCACTGCAACCTCTGTCTCCTGGGTTCAAGCGATTCTTGTGCTTCGGCCTCCTGAGTAGCCAGGACTACAGTCCTCCGACAATATACCCAGCTAATTTTTGTATTTTTAGTAGAGATGGGTTTCACCATGTTGGCCAGGCAGCTCGCGAACTCCTGACTTCAAGTGATCTACCCACCTCAGCCTCCCAAATTGCTGGGATTACAGGCATGAGCCACCATGCCCAGTCCCCACGACTAGATTCTAAACTAGTCAGTACTTTAATCAGTCAGCAAGCATGTATCTTACTTGTTTATTATTTAATCTACATCTATATTTTCAAAAGGGTTTGCAGTAGGATACCTTAAAAGTCCCAGAAACAGAAGGATCATTAAAATTAGAGAAGAAAAATCCATAATAGAGTAGCAGAACAGAATAGATGATCACTCCAGAAACTCTTAAGACTGTTGAAAATGAGCCACTAAAATGTATCCTGCTGAGGCTGGAGTATTGCTTGAGCCCTGAGCAATGTAGCAAGACCCCATCTCTTAAAACAAGAAAGGATCCTGAGCCTCCTGGAAACTAAGACAGAGGGAAACTTGATCATGATGAATTAATTTGATAACTGATGTGATCTGAGCATCCCCAAACTCTGCGCCTTCCGGGTCACCTTTTAACATGGAAATAACATAATTTCCATAATTTTATCCCCTGTCCCACCTCACTGCAGAAAGCCCTTCTCTGCCTTAAGGTTCCCCGAGCATTCTTACCATCCTGGTTGTCACACCTCTCCTTTGCTCTGGACAGCCACTCTGCACCTACCTCTCTGGGTCAGCCTCTGCTGTCTGCCTTGGTGTGTGAACATGGCCTCTCCCACCATTCCTTAAAATGCTGCTAACACACGCTGGTGGTAGTGGTTAACAGCTTGACCAGAGACTGGAGGAGCCCCGGGAAAATTCCAGTGCAGGAATAGACCACTTTCTGTTCATGCAGGTGTCACTGCCCCTAAGGCCACCAGCCCTGCTCTGTCACAGAAACCTCTTGCCACCTTTTCTTTCCAGGAAGTGTTGACCTGGGGCGGGCCTCTTTCTCTCTCAAATCAGTCTCCCCCTCCTTCCTCTCTCTCTCAAATCCCAATACCTCAAAAACCTCTGCCTCCTAGCCCACTAGAGAAAACTTAGAACTTCCCACCGAAAGATGAAAGCAGGCAACCATCTAGCAAACAATAGTGATTCTATGAAGATATATCATCTGCAAATGGGATAGATTCGTGTGTTAGTAATCAGTACACTGAGCATGTCGGTCTGAGGCAGGATGACTGTGTCAATGTCTGACTGAGAAGGAGGTTCTCGACAGCAGGGCTCACTAAGGTAAAGAAGTCAAGAAGGGGGATAGACCCCAAAGATGGAGTCCTACTTCCCCTGTAGACCAAAGCAGGTCATTTTGTGCCTGTTGCCAGACATCAAGAGTACAGAAATATTGCATGCTGGTCTTAGAGTCATCCAGAGCACTGAGAAAGGGAAAAAACGTATGAAGGACCCAGTCATGGCGGGCCTGGCCTGTGGCGGTCACAGGAGTGGGAGGACGAAGCCCAGATGAGAAGGGCAGGAACCAGCCCCAGCTCCTGGAGGTGCCGGGAGGCAGATGAAAAGCACTGGCTGACCTGGGCCCTGGCTCTGCCCTCCTCTGCCCAGCGTCCCCAACCTCTGGTCCCACTAGCACTCAGTGATCCTGGAGTCTGAAGGTGGGTGGGCCTGGGAGAAAGGGCACAGGTCCAGCTCTGCACAGACAGCGTCTTGGGCCTGGGAGAGGTCGTGTCCAGTCTCTGGCCTCAGTTCCCTTGGGTCAAGAATGTAGGATTAACTGAGGGGCTCCACAGTCCCGACAGCGCCAATGTCTGTGTGCCTGAGTGGAGTCAGAGATTTATCCCAGCTGCTCTGGGGATTCTGAGGAGTGGGCGTAGGGAACGTGTAGGGTGCTTGAGCTCTGATCTGTCCCTCAAAAGAGATAGCAGATTAGGGTGGCGAGGGAAAGGAAGAAATCCCTGGGGGCCCCTGGCCAGCTGGCTTGAGTGCCCACCTGAAACCACCCTGTTCTAGGCTGTTCCTGCTCAGTGTGCACCTGAGCAGGCTTCCCCAGGGCTCCTCCCCACCCCACCCGAAATCTCTAGTGTGACCCTCTCGGACCCTCTCTGAGAGACAGGCTGCTGCAGCGTGGAGAGTGCGTGTCCCACATGTCTCCTACATCCCTCCGCCAGGTATGGAAAGGCTACCTGCAGAGGAAACGCACTCAGCAGGACCGGCGGACAGAGATGGAGTTCATTGGCATGGTGAGCTCAACCTGCCCACCGTGGTGGGGCCTGGAACACAGGGCTGGCCAGGCCAGGGCCCCCACCCAGAGCACAGTCTTCTTCCAGCCCCACTTTGCCCACCGTGCTCTCCACTCAGGCCAGTGGAGAGCCTGGGAGAGAAAGAGGCAGAAGGACAGGAAAGCCCCCAGGCCATATCCCTTCATACCCTTCTTCCTGTAGAGATCTGGCCCCTGGCAGCAGCTCACCTGTGAGGCCAGGAGGGGTATTGTGTAGAGCATCCTGGACCCCACGTTCCCACCTCCAGCTGGAAGGAAGGGCTACAGGGGTGGACCCCCAGAGGGAAGACGCCACAAAGCCAGCAGGGGCACCCACACTGCCCCCCCACAAAGCCTCTGGTAGCCACAGGGAAACACCAGGGACTGTGTTGGGGTAGGGACACACTCCCCAAACCAGGCCTTTCTAGGTCGTGTGCCTGTGTGCATACATGTGTGCCTGGCCAAAGTGAGTAGGCCTGGCTCCTTGAATCTGTCTATCCCCTGTTCTCTGTCCTCTCACCCAGCTGATCTCCACTGACTTAGGAAAGGCAGGCGGAGACTGGAGGGGTGGCTGGAGCATGCTTCCTGAGGGAAGGGCTTTGCCCTGGGCAGATCCTGTGGAGGCCTGGCTGCCAGAAGGAGCTGGGGAGGGAGCTGGGCTGGGGATTGGAGGGATGGGAGGGAAGGGAGCCTTCCCAGGTCTGGTGACATCTAGGCAGGCTGGGAGGCTACCATTAGAGGTTTGGGGCCTTGGGAGGAAGGAGGGGCCAGGGGCTGCTGTGTGGGAGTGGAGGTCAGAGACTTGTTGAGGGGCCAGAGGGCTGGACCCCCAGGAGATGAGAGCAGGCTGAAAGAGGCAGGGGTTGGCTTCAGCAGGGAGGGGTCCGTGCACAGCAGTGGGTGAGGAATGAGCCTGGCCGCCCGGGCCTATCAACAGTGTGAGCTCAGCGTTTTCAGTAATTGTCTCTGCGCAGAGTGATATTTAAAATACATTTGGGAGCCAATGAGGCGGGAAAGTGGCTGCAAAAGCGGCTGCCAACTCGGCCGCGGGGCGGGGGTGCAGGCGGGGGCTGGGGCCAGAGGCTCCAGGGGAGGGTGTGCTGGGGAAATCGGGCAGGGGCCAGCCCGGATGCATCTAGCAAACTCATTATTAGAGTAATTTACACAGACGAATTCGGCTCCAAACACAGTTTCTTCCAATGCAGGCATGCCCGTTGTTCCGTGTGGGTGTGTGTGCGAGGCCTTGCATGAGCGTCGTGTTGGGGAAGGAGCGGGTACAGGCGTGTGTGCCCGAGGCTGGTGGCTGCATCCAGACTGGATGCTGGTTCCTCCCACTCCTGAGCCCCTCAACCTCTCTTCCACTCCCCAGCTCCCCTCACCCAACCAGGTAGAGCACCTGAGTATCATCTCCCAGGCCTGCCTCTGGGAGGATGTCCGGAGGCTCCGCCAGGTAGAGAAGGAGGAGGAATTCCAGGCGGCAATGGTGAAGGCCCATGATTCTCTGGCAGAGACAGAGGGGCCTGACATGAAGGAGAAGATGAAGGAGCAAATCCGACAGTGGTTTATCGAGTGCCAGTCAGTGTCCTCAGCTGACCCTACCCTCGTCCTTCATTCCCTTCACTCAGGGTCCCTCAGGGCTGCTCCTGCTCCATCCCCCACATGGGTTCTGCCTTCTAGTCCAGATTGGCCCTTTTCTCCTCTACCCCCAGGTCCCCAACATACTGCTGACCCTGTTGGTTTCAACAACCTTGGGCCCCCAGTGTACAGGACCATCTCCACACCTGACTTCCCATTTCCACAAGGGAGAGAAAGTGCCAGAATAGGGTGGGGAAAGCACCCATGGATGCCCCCTGAGTGATCTGTCCTCTCGTTTGTAACAATCCATTCCTCCCCTGTCTCCCTCTGTCTCCCCTGGTCCTTTACTTTTCTCTGGCATTCTCCATCCATCCACCCACCCTTTTATCCACCTCTCCATCTACCTATCCATCCATCTGTCATCCATCCATCCACTCACCCTTCTACCCAGCTCACTCACTCTCTCTCTATCTATCTATCTATCTATCTATCTATCTATCTATCTATCTATCTATCTATCTATCTATCCATCCATCCATCCATCTATTCATCCATCAACCCACCCACTCTTCTACCTACCTCTCCATCTCCCCATCCATCCATCCACCCATCTACCCATCTACCCACCTCTCTATCTATCCTTCCATCTGTCGATCTGCCCATCTCTCCACCCACCCTTCTACCCACCTCTCCATCTATCTACCCAAGCATCTGCCCATCTACCCACCCACCCTTCTACCCACCTCTCCATCTATTCATCTGTCCATCCACCCACCCACCTACCCACCTCTCCATCTCCCCATCCATCCATCCATCTATCCATCCATCCACACATCTACCCACCCTTCTACCCACCTCTCTGTCTATCCTTCCATCTGTCCATCTACCCACCCTTCTACCCATCTCTCCATCTATCCACCCATGCATCTGTCCATCTACCCACCCACCCTTCTACCCACCTCTCCATCTGTCTATCCATCCATCTGTCCATCCACCCACCCTTCTACCCACCTCTCTGTCTACCTATCCATCCATCCATTCATCTATTCATCTTTCTGTTCAATCATCTTATGTTCACTTAGCGATCTTACTGGCCGGTTCCCTGATTATCCAGATGCATCTTCAGGTGGATCCTACTCAATCTTTGCAGACAAAACTCCAGAACAGGTACCCTGTTGGAGGTGAGGCGGACGGTTTTTTTGTGGCAGGTGGAGTCTGAGGCTACAGAGAATAGCGAGTGGGGTGGAGTAGGGGGTCAGCCTCAATGGAGGCAGAGGTGGCTGGGGGAAATGCAAGCAGCTAGAAAGACGGCATGGGGAAGAGGAGCAAGGAGCAGCTGTGGCTGGAGCAGGCATTGTGACTGGGAAAGGAAGGATGTCTGGGTAGACTGCAGTGGCTCCAGATCCCATGGCCAGGAGAGAACAGTGGCTCTGACCAGAATGCTCCTTCTTGGGCACCCTTTCTCCCTGGACCCCAGTGGAGTCTCTGCATGTTCAGCTGTCCCGACCCCATCAGTTACTCTAGGCCTAGGGAATCCTTGGTTCACCCCAGTGGCAGGCCCTGGGCCTGAGAGATCTCCAGCTCTCTTCTGTAAAATCCAGGGCTCTCTTTTGTAAAATCCCCTTGATCTTCTCTGAAATGTCTTGTGTCATTGGTCACAGGTGAGAATGGAACTGGAAATGCAGGTCCAAGAGAACAAAAAAAAGGAACAAGAGAAGAGCAAGGAAAAAGGAAAGGATGAAAAAAAGAAGAAGAAGAAAGGAAAGGAAGAAAAGGCCAAGAAGGGGGTAAGATACCTCCCGAATGCATGGCGTGAGGGACAGGGAGGAGCAAGGTGTGGGGGAACTCGTGGTAGGAAGATGGGTTCAGGTAAGGTTAGGGCCAGAGTCTGTGCTAGGTAGAGGTGATGAAGTCAAGGTCAAAGGACGTTTATATTCTAGGAAGTGGACGCAGTGCTGCAAGTGTTGCCATCCAAATGTATCCCTATGATCAGTGCCGGGCATGAGGAATACTTAAGTAAGAGGGGAGACGGCTGGGGAAGAGTGTCTGTGCTTTGTGGGACCTGGGGCCCTGGGTCCTGGAGAAAGTGGGCATCTGCCACATGGACCATGAAGTGGCAGTGTGGGTGTGTAGGCAAAGGGGACAATACCAAATGAGGAGAGGGAGGTATGGTATGATTCTTTGGGTGGGGGCGTTACAGGTTTGGGTCTGAATCCTGTGGCCACAGGCCTTGGGGTCAAGTCTATCTGCCATCTGGGTAGAAACAATGCCAGGCTGGTGGGTGGGGACAGAGTAACCAGCCAGGGCCTGGCTCCTGACCTGTGTGCACACATGTGTCTGTGTATGCACATATGTGTGCATGTGCTTATGCACACATGCATGTGTGTGTGTATACACCCGGGACTCTGACCTTCACACATCCATCCACTCTCTGCGGTCAGATACATGGAAGAACCAGTGTGAGAGCATACACCCCAGTCAGAATTATGACTCCGAGACCCTCCGGGAGGAGAAGAGGAAGGAGGTGGAGCTGGAGATCCGGATACAGGTGTGAGAGCAGGGTCAGAGCTTCCCTGCAGGCCACTACCCTGTACCCTCCCCCACGACCCACACTTCCAGCCAGATTCAGGCTCCTCCCCAGCCATTTCTCTGCATCTCTCTTGTCCTGAACACCCAACCCCAGTCCCCAGCTCATCATCTGTAGACTTTGCTGCCTCCATGCATGGTCCTAGCTCCACCTGCTGCCCACGTCAGTTCCCACCTTCCTCTGCCTCCCCCTGGTCTCGCTTTCTCCCAGGGCTGATGGAGCAGGGATGTGGAGGGTATGGGTGGGACTCGGAGCCAGGGTGTCCACACCCCACCACCATCCTCAGGAACCCTCTGACGACGTGTCCCACCCATGCCATGGGCTTCAGGAGTGTTCAATCATGTGGTCTTTCACGAAACCCATGAGGAAAATACCATGGTTTTCCTGATGGTACACATGGGAAACTGAGGCTAAGCAGTTATGCAACCGTTTAGGTCACAGAGATCTCAGTGGGGGGATGTTGGGCTTGAATTCCATCTGGGGGCTTCTCGGCACGTTGAAGGCTGTTAAGAGCGGGGCTCCTGGGAGAACAGGAAGAGGATTAGGACTGGGTGTGAACAGGTGCTGGGAGGGAGGGAGGGAGGAACGCAGAGAAATGTGTGGGAAGGGCTGTCCCTGCTGCCTTCATCAGGCTCACTGGGCTCTTCTGTAAGGCTCCTCCTCTCCTTCCCATCCCTGCCTGCCTGCTCCTCTCCCACCTGTCCTCCCAGCCCCAGGCCACCCAGCCACACCTCAGCTGTCTCCCCTAGGTGGATGAGCTGATGCGTCAGGAGCTGAGGAACCTCCGTCTGGTTGTGGACAAGGAGGAAGAAAGACCTTTGAGGGCTCCAAAGGCAAGATGACGGGCTGGGACTGGGCAGGGGAGGGCACACAGTGGAGGCAAGGAACAGGGCACAATGACTTATGTGCTTGTTTCCAACCAGAAAACACCTGGGAAGAAAACTGGGAAAAAGAAGGAAAAAGATCTGACCCCAAACAGGTAGCAGAGCCTGTCACGCCCACTTTGCATGGTGGTGGTGGTGGAGCAAGTCCCAGTCCAGGACAGGTCCTGCCTCTGCTGCTGTGAGACCTTGGGAAAGTTGCTTTCCCTCTCTGACTCCCTGACCTTGTTCACCAAGTACCTGCCCTGCCAAACTCACATGACAACTGTGGGGATCAAGCAAAGGCACAAGAAAGGGCTCTGTACATGAAATGCAGAGCGAGATCTCAATGGAGTTTATAATCAGGTCATTGCTCTCCACTTCCAGATCCTCCCTCCAACCTTTGCCTTAACCACCTCTGTCTCTGCCAAAGCCATTTCCCCCTGGACTTCCCACTCTAGGGCATTAAGGGACTCGTCAGTGGTCCCTTCCTGCTGACTTACCTGGTAGAGAGAGCACACAAGCACCTTGACGTCAGCTGCTTGGCTGTCTCTCCCAGGAGCACTCACGTCTTAAATGTAGTTTCTAAGAAGAGGGCAATGCTTAACTCAAATGACTGGATTTCTAATGGTGGATCTTTGGCTAGGGGGCAGACTGACGAGTGTCACAGAGGCCCCTGTCCCCCTCACACTGCTCTTACAGAGCACCCACTGGGGGAGGCTTGCCTCCTAGGACAGTGATTTGGTGCCATACCTGATTCTGCCTGTTTGCAGGCACTGTAGATATTTTTGACCACAGAATGCTGGGCAGGAGAACCACTGATCCCCTGTCTTCATGACAACAGCCCCCCATCTCTGCCTCCACTTCCCTGTGTTCTCACTTGCTAATGTCCCTTGTGGTGGTGGGGGTCTTCCTGTGCCATCCTCTGCCAGGTCTGTGGAGTCTCTGTATGAAGAGCTTGTTATTTCTGGACTTCTAAGGAAGAGTGAGTCAGTAGCATTGAAAGACTACGTAGGTGAGACCCCTCCCAGAATGCCTGCTCCCAGTCTGTGGCCAGGTGCCAAAGCTCCCCTATCCCCCACCCACGGGCCCCGCCTTCCCTGTGGCTGATTGCCTGATTGCCACTCGGAGAGGGTGCCTCTCACTCAGTGGCTGCCTATCACCACAGGTGACTTCCTCTATCTTGGATCCGCTCTGAGTTTGGCAAAGAAGTTGCCCATGCCATCCCTGTTTGACATACGACAGAATGTGGCTTTGTATGCGGTCCTTCGGCTTGGTGAGAGGCCCTGGGGGTGTGAGGAGCCAGCTCTGGGCAGGCAACCCTCGGGGTCAGGGCTGGGGTCAGGGTAGGGTGGCTGAGGTGGGCATGTCCAGCCTGAGCCTCCAAGCCCCAGGTCCTCCTGCCCTGCCCAGGCCCTGCTGGAGGTCACACCCAGATTGGGCCACCCCAGAAATCAGGTGGGCCCCTGACCTGCTGAAGAGGTCACACTGCCAGCCCCTTACTCAATCCCAAGGGACAACCCAGCGTCTGTCCCGCTGCCAGAAGACCCCCAGCCCTACACCCCCGGAGCTGAAGAGCTTTCTGAAGTGGTTTATTCTGTGCCTTACTTTTTTTTTTTGAGATAGAGTCTCACTCTGTTGCCCAGGCTGGAGTGCAGTGGCACAATCTCAGCTCGTGGCAACCTCCACCTCCTGTGTCCCATACCTTTCAGTTCCACCACTCATAATCCAGGAGTGGAAGCAGATGGAATGGAAAACAGAAAGGGCATGAGTCAGGGTAGCAGGCTCCCTCCCAGTCCCATGTACAGCTCCTCATACTGGAGACTCCTAAGCCATTCAAAATCTCCTGCTGCCACTCCCGGCTCCCAGGACTAGGGGACTAGGTGACCTGGTGGTATTGGGGAAGGTAGTATGCCCCGTGATCTGCACCTCCTCTCCCAGCCCCAGGCCCTTGGCCTGACCTTACACAGAGTCATCTCCAGCCCTGACTCCTGCTGCTGACCTGACACCTGGCTCTGGCCCATTTCCTTGCTCTCAGGCTCCCCGGATATCCATGCCATGGCCCCGCTCATCCGCTCCATCCTCCTGGTGGGCCCCTCTGGCATGGGGAAGAAGATGCTGGTCAAGGCAGTGTGCACAGAAACTGGCGCCAACCTGTTCGACCTGTCACCGGGCAACCTACTGGGCAAATATCCTGGCAGGAATGGGGCACAGATGATGGTGCATATAGTCTTTAAGGTCCGGAGTCCCCAGCTTTTGGCATTTATGGTTCTCAGACCTGTGGCAACAAAGGAGGGTGGGCTTTGAGATCATGTCACCCATCAGCCTACTGGGTATGATTTCAGGTGCTGAACTGGTGAGGTCTCCCTACCAACCCGGGCTAGGAGCTTGGGTTCCCCCTGCAGCCCCTGTGGTGGGGGCCTGAAGGGAAAGGGGAGGACATAGAGCAACTTCTTTTCATGGTGGGATGAGGCTGAATATGCAGCCCTCCATGGGGGGCAGTGACTCAGTTTACCCTGAGGTGTGAGGTATGTGCAGCAGCAGGCTGGGAGGTGGGACTGGCAGGTGTGGGGAGTGGAGACTGGGCTCCAAGGTCAGCCCCTGCTCAAGGCCAGCCTTCATCCTGGCTTCTGACCAGCAGGGACATGACCCTTCTCCAGCAACATCTAATGTCTGATTTCTACTCTCCAACCCATCCAGGTAGCCCGACTCCTACAGCCCTCTGTGATTTGGATTGGAAATGCTGAGAAGAATTTCTATAAGAAGATCCCCAAAGAAGACAGGGAGGTGAGGGAGCGTGGACGTGAAGGTCATGTGGGCAGGTGGCGTGAGCTGGGGCTGGGCTGGAAGGCCTGGGCTTGTTCAAGTCACTCCAAACCCCACCCACTGGGGCCTTGCACATGCCCCTCTACTCCTCACACCTAGTTTCCTTGTCTCAAAGCAGGATGGGCAACCTCCTCATCCTGCTAGGGCTGAGGTGAGGCTGAGGGTGGGGTGGGCTCTGAGAACTTGGGAGCCCCGTACACTGGGCCACCATGCCCCAGCCCCACCACTCCTCCCTCTTCTCCTGGAGCAGATGGACCCAAAGCGGATAAAGAAGGACCTCACCAAGGCCTTGCGGCTGCTGACTCCTGGAGACCGTGTGATGCTGATTGGGACAACCTCCCAGCCGCAGCTGGCTGAGATTCGGGGGCTGTGCCAGGTCTACGAGCGGATCCTCTTCATGCCCCGGCCTGACTACGCGTCCCGCTATGGTGAGGCCTGGGGACACGGGGATGGCTGCCCCTACCAAAGCCTGCCCACCTCCTGCCCCATACCCCACTGCTGCTGCGAGCCCTCACCCCCACAGCCAGATCTTCTGGAAGGGCTGCTGCACAAGCAGCCCAGTAGCCTGGGTCCTGGCTTCGGCTCTGTGGACACAAGCAGGTGGTTTATGTCTTCCGAGGCTCTGCTTGCTCGGGTTGAGTTGGGAGGATGACACTTGCCTAGCTTGAGATCCGGTACCTTCCCTGGGGAAGGGGAGCTGATGGGCGTGGAGCTGCTCCCCGGAGCACAAAGCTCCTTCCAGATCCAGGTGGGGGCTGCTCAGGCCTTGTTGCCCCTCCCTGGTGCCCACTGCCCCTCCAAGCCCCATGTCCTCCGCATGCCTGCAGTGCTCTGGAAGCGTATGATAGAGGCCCGGGGCGTCCAGCCAACCCAACACTTGGACATCAGTGCCCTAGCCAAGGTCTCCGATGGCTACACGCCAGGTCACATTCTCCAAGCCATCCAATCGGTGCTGAGTGAGCGGTGGTTCCTGCAACTGTCCAAGCGGCCCCTGGTGGCCTCTGAGTTCCTGGGACAACTGGCGAAGCTGGATCCAGTATACAGGGAGGAGGAGGAGTCCCTGAAGGTGAGGTGGCAGGGCCAGGGGCTGTGGGTAAGCAGCGCCCTTGGGGAGTCAGTCCCCTGAAGCACACCTCGGACCCCTCCCTCTGCTCCCACAAATTACCAGAAGACAATCGGTGGAAACATGTGTGGAGCTCAGCTGGGAAGGGAGCAGAAAATCACCAGGAAATGCATTGGGGGCCGTCCCACCTGGTTTCCCTGAGGGTGGGAGCTTGCAAGGACCACCGAGGTATCAGGAGCCCTTTGTGAGTTCTGGTAACAGCTGCCACCCATCTTTCCCACCCCAGAGTCAGTGCACCCGCCAAGGATGGCCTTGGGAGCACAGGAGAGAGGGCTGCAGGTGTGGAGGGAAGAGGGTTTGCCCCCTAAGAATGGCTGACATCGTACTGGAAGGATTTGGTGGGGAGCAAGGGAAACCCCAGCCCTAAAAGGACCCCTGAACCCAGGGGAAGAGGAGAAGAGGCTGCTGAGGAAACAATCTGTAAAAAGGGGAGGGGTGAGGTCAGGATGGGTCCGAGGGCCTTACCACTCCTGTGCCCGCCAACCCAGGACTGGTACTTCAAGACCCCACTGGGCAAGAAGAGCATGAAACACAGGATGGACCAGTTGGAGGCTGAGGAAGCCAAGCTGGCCAAGGGGAAGAAGAAAAGAAAGTGATGGCTAAGGCTTGTGGGCACCTGAGATTAGTGGAGTGGGACAGGGCAGTGGCCCAAGGGTAAAGGGATGGGGCAGAGGCATAAATGCCCAGATGACTTGGGGACAAACTCTTCTTGTCGATCCATGTCCGTGTCTTCCTACCCCTCCCTCTGTGTCCCCACCTGTGCCTGGCCCTGTCTAGCCCCCACCTCTCTCCTGGGCCCTGGCTCTTGCCAGCTCACTGTCGCCTCCCTGCTCTGGCTCCCAGATCCCTGTCCTCAGTCCCCACTTCCAGGTCTTCATCTCCTTATCATTGTCCTATCCTGGCTCCCTGACTGTCTTCCTCCTTGAGGCATTTAAGGGAGAAAAAATAGGAAGAGGAGAGAGGGAAAGAGGAGAGAGGGGAGAAGGAAGGTCTGCAGTCAGAAAAAGCACAGGTCTGGAAATTAACTGTCCCTGGTTCTAAACCCACTTGGCGCTAACTGCCTGTGTGACCTGGAGAGTGCCTTCCTGTCTCTGGGCCTCAGTTTTCTTACTTATAAAGCAAAGAGAGACTGGACCAGGAATTTCTAAGGTCCCTTTTACCCTAGGGTTTGACTATTCTAGCAAAAGTGGCTGGGAAGTCAGGGCAGGGAGGGTGCTTGGGCAGTGGTGGGGGCAGGATGGGAAGCAGGGCTCAGCAAGGCTGTGGGGAGGTGGTGGGGCTTTGTGACCAGGGCAAGGGCTGCTGGTAGACCCAATGCTGCAGTGGACATGGGAGTGCAGCATTGGATCAACCCAATTTCTCTGAGTTTTCTTCATCTCTTTCCTAAAGACCCCTCCCCTGGCACTCTGCCTGCCCCCGCTCTGCACTGCATCCTCTGACCATGGCCTAGGGCTCAATGGCATAGGGCCTCCTGCTCCTAGGGTGGGAGTCCGTCTGTGGGTTTCCCCTTGCTGGGGAGGGAACAGCTCAGGGGAGGAGGGGGTCAGAGAACTTAGGGAGCAGGGGCAACAATACCACCAAGGGCTGGGGAGCCCCGGAGTGCTCTCTCGGAAGAGGCAGACCCATGGACCATGTACACAGTGTGTGGATGAAGGCCAAGGTGTGTCCACAGGTAGTAAGAGAAAACAGGAGAGCTGAAACTACAAAACCCCTAGAAGAAAACATAGGGGAAATCTCCATGATGTTGGTCTGGGCAGAGATTTCTCAGATATGAACCCGAAAGCACAGACAATGAAAGCAAAAATAGACAAATGGGATTGTACCAAACTAAAAGGTCCCTGCACAGCAAAGGAAATGACAGAGTGAAGAGACAATCCACAGACTGGGAAAAAATATGTGCAAATCAAACATCGGATAAGGGCCGAATATCCAAAATGCACAAGGAACTCAAACTACTAAATAACAACAAAAAAAACCCTATTAAAAAATGAACAAAGGACTTGAACAGACATTTCTCAAAAGAAGACATACAAATGGCCAACAGATATCTGAAAATATGTTCAACAGCACTAATCATCAGAGAAATGTGAATCAAAAACAATGAGATATTATCTCACACCTGTTAGACGGGCTATTATAGAAAACTGAAAGATAAGTGTCGGCAAGGATATGGAGAAAAGGGGACTCTGCACTATTGGTGGTGTTGTAAATTAGTACCATTTTGAAAAATAGAATGAAGGTTCCTCAAAAAACTAAAAATAGAATTACCTTATGATTCAGCAATCCCACTACTGGGTATATACCGAAAGGAATTGAAATCAGCATGAAGAAGAGATGTCTGCACCTCCACATCCACTGCAGCACTACTCACAATCGCCGAAACATGGAAACAACTGTTGTCCATCAATGGATGAATGGATTTTCAAATGCGATGTATCTGGAGGACATTGTGCTAAGTGAAATAAGCCAGGTGCAGAAAGACAAATACCACATGATCTTGCTTATTGGAATCTTAAAAAGTCAAACTCATAGAAGAGTAGAATGCTGATTCCCAGAGGCTGGGGGCTCAGGGGAGGTGGACAGGGAAAGGAGAGACATTGGTCAGTGGGTATGATGTTACAGGTAGATAGGATAAGTTCAGGTGTTCTATTGCATAGCAAGGTGACTATAGTGAATAATGATGTATATTTCAAAATAGCTAAAAGAGGATTTTAAATGTTCTCACCACAAAGAAATGGTAAATATTATTTGATAGATGTGATAATTACCCTGATATGATTACACATTATATACATGTATCAAAATATTATAGCCCCATAAATATATACAATTATTTGTCAATTAAAAATGAAACTTTTAAAAAAGCAATTGATTAAAAAAAATTTTTAAGCCAGTGTAAGCCAAAGGGGCAAGACCACTGGGGCTGGAGTACCCTAAGCCCACGGTGGGCAGTGCTGGGTCAGAGCTGAGCCCCAGGGCTTGGTTTCTCATCTTCTTTCTCTCTTTTTTTCCTTTTGATCCACCTGGCCCCCAAACAAAAGTCAGTGCCTGAGTAGACAGAGACATTTCTCCTTTCTTACTCTCTAGCGAACACCCCAGGTAACCACGGCAGGGGAGAGATGCCACCCTAAGTTATCCAGGAGATGGAGGGTTGGCATCAAGGGCAGGCATGGGGAGTTTCTGTGGCTGCCTGTGGGTTACGCTGTGTTACCAATGCACATGTCTGTCTTTAGGAGTCCCCTGAGGGGCGCCTCCCACAGCGAGGGCGATCTCTGTCACTGCTGTGAACTCGTCCCTGGGTTTGGGAGTGGGAAGGTGCAGGGCTAACAGAGGACATTTGGAAGGGCAGGAAATATCTGGCACCCACAGGCCTTCCCAGTGGGATCAGAGCCCAGGCAGCTGGAGGCCGATGTGGTGAAACAGAGGAAAAACAAGAGAGAGCTTGAGGTCCTGGGTTCCCGTCCTGGCTCCGCGGCAAGCTCTCTGTGATCTTGGGAAATCCGCATCCCTCTAATGCCGAGATGACAGGCTGGGCAGCATGGTCTGGGTGGTCCCTTTCCACCCTGAGATCATACAGCCCTGGAGTGAAGCTCAGAGTTGGAGGGCTCAGGCCTCGCTTGTTCTCCTGCCCCTCCCTCATTCCCCCACCCTGCCTGACAGCTGGGCCAATTGGGGCTATTTATGGCTTGGCCTGATGTTGTGCTCCCCTGTGCCTCCCATGCTGGGCCCTACCCAGCTCAGGCCCAGCACCCACCTGCCTAGTCCACCAGCAACATCGCTGGGAGTCCTGCTGCTTTGGCTCTCCCAGAATAAGCCATGCCCTGGGGAAAGAGCTCCTATCCCCACTGGGGACACCATCTGGGGTGCCTTCCCTCTGCCCCTGCCTGCCGGGTCTGGGGGCCCCACTCCCACCCAGCCTGGGAGATCCCTCGGCCATCACCACTGCTGTGTCAAGACATGGCCCTGCAGAATGCCCTCTACACCGGGGACCTGGCAAGGTTGCAGGAGCTGTTCCCCCCGCACAGCACAGCCGACCTGCTGCTGGAGAGCCGGGCCGCAGAGCCTCGCTGGAGCAGCCACCAGAGGGGTGAGGGGCATCTGGGGGGTGCTGAGAACCTGGGGTGCTGGGCTGACTGCCTCGGCCATAGAGGACCTAAGGGCTTGAGAGACAGGAGAAGCCCCCAGCTGTTTCTCCCCAACCTCAAAGCTTGCCCAATAGCCGAAACCTTGGCCCAGGAACACAGTCATGCGGAGCCCAGAATAGCTCCTGCTGGATGCGTGGCCAGGTCAGGCTCAGAGCGTGGGACACAGGGGCCTTCTGCCTCCGTCTGTATTTCCCTCCTGCTCTCTCTCTCTGCCTTTGGCATATACCTCTCCTCCTCCCCACTCCCCTCTCCCCGCCCACATGCTCATGAGTTGGACTCCAGAAGAGTGCAAGGGGCAGGGAGAGCCCCTCGGTGACAGACACCCCCTCTGTGCCAGGCTGGTGGAGAAGCCCAGTAGAGGGTCTGAGGAACACCCCAAGTCTGGCCTGGGACCCATCGTCACCCGCACGGCCTCAGGACCTGCCCTTGCCTTCTGGCAGGCAGTGCTGGCTGGGGACGAGGGCTGCGTCTCCCGCATCCTGGCGGATTCCAGTACTGGCCTGGCTCCTGATTCCGTCTTTGATACCAGCGACCCAGAGCGATGGAGGGATTTCCGCTTCAACATCCGTGCTCTGAGTACGGGCCGGGGCCCTGGGGGGTCTCAGTGGGAGAGAGGGGAGGATTCAGATGGAGCTCTGGGCTCCCTCTGCCTGCCTCTGCCCACCTCACCCCATTGGCTGGAAGGTCTTTGCCTTCCCTGGGATGTGAGACCCACATCTCCCCTCCCTAGGACTGTGGTCTCTGACATACGAAGAGGAGCTGACCACCCCACTGCATGTGGCGGCCAGCCGTGGCCACACCGAAGTCCTGCGGCTGCTGCTGAGGCGGCGAGCAAGGCCAGACAGTGCCCCTGGGGGCCGCACCGCCCTGCACGAGGCCTGTGCTGCAGGCCACACTGCCTGTGTTCACGTGCTGCTGGTGGCAGGAGCCGACCCCAACATCGCTGACCAGGATGGGAAACGCCCCCTGCATCTCTGCCGGGGGCCTGGCACCCTTGAGTGAGTGACCCCTCACCCCAACCCCCAGTTCCACTCTGAAGGGAAGCAAAGAGGCCTTCTCAGGGAAGATAGGGGAAAATGTCAGGGACATGGGGCAGAGCAGTCCAGGCTTGGGGCATGGGTCAGGGTGCAATTACTTCCCAAGCCATCCACCCATTGACCCCATGAACTTTGGAGTGGCCTGGACTTTCGACAGTTTCCTGGTCTCCCAGGGACAGATGGAGACTGTGGCAGGGGTGCAGTTGCATGGGCTGCATTGGGAAATTGCCTGGCTCCACTATGGGGAGGTGTCGCTTAAAGTTTTTAAAGACACTCTGAGCTTATCCTTTGTTCCAGGCACTGTGCTAAGTACAACAGCAACTAAGTCCCTGAGGCCCTGCCCTCAGGGAGCTTACTGTCCAATGATCCAGACAGGGAGTAGAGGATGGTGGCCCCAGTGAGGACCTGCCTGGGTCCCTCTGGGCAGGGTCTGGTTCTCCATAACAGGTCTAGAATCTCCATATTGGTAGGGCACCCTCAGATCATGGGCTCAATGGACTCTCACTAACTAAACTCCCAAGAAACTGATGAATATACCCAAATGTGCCAATGTATCATTTATTGTAGGGAATAGTCCTTTGCAGTGACATAAATAACTGTACCCCATGTGTAAGCAACGTTAGAGGATGGGATCCCAATTACAATTTGGTGAACTAACTCTGCATCCTATAGAGGCCCTGTCTCTGCCAACTGCACACCTGCGGGTCTTGTCTCTTGCATGGGAAAGGTGCCAAATTATTGACCCTGAGATTCTCCTTTCATGGACCCTCTCCTTGTTAGTCTCATCAGCCTCTAGAGGATTCCACAGACTTCCTCATACTATGGTTGAAGATGTGTTCTTTACTAGCGTGGCCCAGTGGAAACCTAATGTGAGCCACATATGCAATTTAGAATGTTCTAGCAACCCCATCAAAAAATGACAAATGGCCAGGCACGGTGGCTCACCCCTGTAATTCCAGCACTTTGGGAGGCTGAGGCAGGTGGCTCACTTGAGGCCAGGAGTCTGAGACCAGCCTGGCCAACATGCCCAAACCCTGTCTCTACTAAAAATACAAAAATTAGCTGGGCGTGGTGGCAGGCGCCTGTAATTCCAGCTACTTGGGAGGCTGAGGCAGGAGAATTGCTTAAACCTGGGAGGTGGAGGTTGCAGTAAGCGGAAATTAGATTGCGCCACTACACTCTAGCCTGGGAGAAAAAGTGAGACCGTCTCACACACACAAAAAAGACAAATATGTAAAATTAATTTTTAATGGTGGTAAAATATACATGAAATTTACCTTTGTAATCATTTTTTATTTATTTATTTTTTTCTGGAGACGGAGTCTTGCTCTGTAGCCCAGGCTGGAGTGCAGTGGTGCAATCTCAGCTCAATGCAAGCTCCGCCTCCCACGTTCACGCCATTCTCCTGCCTCAGCCTCCCAAGTAGCTGGGACTAC
>NW_012115154.1:19162764-19175198 GCF_000951035.1 Colobus angolensis palliatus | reverse complement strand
GCCACCATTCCCAGCTAATTTTTTGTGGAGATGGGTCTCACTTTGTTGCCCAGGATAGTCTTGAACTCCTGGGCTAAAGTGATTCTCCACTGCCCCTAGCTGGCTCTGTTTCTGAAGAAGGAGAAGGAGAAGGAGAAGAAGAAGAAAGGTGTGCATATAACACAGCACATCTCAGTTAGGATTAGCCACATTTCAAGAACTTGATAGCCACAGGTGGCTAGTGGATACTACTACTGGATAGTGAATGATCCCACATTTTTAGTTCTGACCATGTTCCCACCAGCCTCCCTGAGATCACACCCAGGGATAATCCTTCCTTCCTTTGTGAGGAGACAAATGTATTTTAAAATTATTATGGAGACGTTTAAACGTATAGAAAGGCAGACAGGATAATGAAGTGAGCCCCCACAATCCATCACCCTCTATACCTCCCACTCCCCCCACCATTTTGAGCTCTTACGATGGCAGGTGTTCGGGGGTTGTCTCACGTGCTGCTCACAATCACCTCGGAAGATGGAGCTGTTATAATTTTCCAAATTCTACACAGGAGGGAACTGGAGCTCAGAGAGGCCAAGTCCTGTTAGCCCTAAAGTGAGGTACACACGTTGCTGTGACTCCCTGTGCTTCTTGCCATCTTGGAGTAAATCCAGTTGGCCAATTTCAGTCTTTTTTATTTTTTATTTTTCCATTTTGAGAAGGAGGTTCACTCTGTCACCCAGGCTGGAGTGTAGTGCCATGATCTCAGCTCACTGCAGTCTCTGCCTCCTGGGTTCAAGCAATTCTCCTGTCTCAGCCTCCCAAGTAGCTGGGATTACAGACATCCACCACCACACCTGGCTAATTTTTGTATCTTTAGTAGAGACAGAGTTCCACCACGTTGGCCAGGCTGGTCTGAAACTCCTGACCTCAGATGATCCACCCACCTTGGCCTCCCAAAGTGCTGGGATTACAGGCATGAGCCACCACGCCCAGCCAATCAGTCTTGTTCTTTGTCCCACTGCCCCATTTCCATGTGCGCCCACTGCCAGGCTCCACGCTCCCTTCCTCCTCTAGTCCCAGCATGCAGAGCCCCCCAACTGTCCTGCTGCCCCTGGACCCAAACAGCAGCCCTCCCCCTTCCAGCCATATCAACTTACATGAGATCCTCAGACCTCAGTTTCCTCCTTTGTGGCATAAGTGTCCAAAGACAGCCTACCAAGGGAATGTAGTGAGGATGAAATTAGCTACTACATGTAAAACCCTTAGCAGGTGCCTGTTCTAACCGCTCATGTGATAACTGCTGGTGACGTTTATTCTCACGGATGATTTAGTGGATTATCCCAACAAAAAGTATTTGGATGTTAAAGAAGGACACTGTTGGCTGGGCACAGTGGCTCATGCCTATAATCCAGCACTTTGGGAGGCCAAGGCAGGTGGATCACTTGAGGTCAGGAGTTCGAGACCAGCCTGGCAAACATGGTGAAACCCCATCTCTACTAAATACACAAAAAACTAGCCGAGCATGGTGGGGGCCGCCTGTAATCCCCAGCTACTCTGGAGGCTGAGGCAGGAGAATGGCATGAACCTGGGAGGCGGAGGTTGCAGTGAGCTGAGATCGCGCCACTGCCCTTCTGCCTGGGCAATAGAACAAGACTCAGTCTCAAAAAAAAAAAAAGAAGGGGACTGTTGATATTGCAGAATTGTGCCGGGATGACCAGTGACGGGCAGGATGGAGGGTGGGTGGGGGGAGACAGAACAAAGAGCTACCCAAGAGTGTTCTTGCTGGGGGTCTGTGCCTGCTTTCCTCCCCACCACCATCTCCCCCCTAATAGGTGTGCGGAGCTGCTCCTGAGGTTTGGAGCAAGAGTGGATGGTCGGTCCGAGGAGGAAGAGGAGACCCCTTTGCATGTGGCTGCCCGGCTTGGCCATGTGGAGCTGGCAGATCTGCTTCTAAGACGGGGGGCATGTCCTGATGCCCGCGATGCCGAAGGCTGGACCCCACTGCTGGCTGCCTGTGACATCCACTGCCAGTCCACCGCCGATGCCGAGGCCACCACGGCCCGCTGCCTGCAGCTGTGCAGCTTGCTGCTTTCAGCTGGAGCAGACGCTGATGCTGCCGACCGGGACAAGCATCGACCCCTGCACCTGGCCTGTCGCCGTGGCCATGCAGCTGTCGTGGAGCTGCTCCTGTCCTGTGGCGTCAGCGCCAACGCCATGGACTATGGGGGACACACGCCCCTGCACTGTGCTCTGCAGGGCCCAGCTGCAGCCCTGGCCCAGAGCCCTGAGCACGTAGTTCGGGCTCTGCTCAACCACGGTGCCGTCCGTGTCTGGCCAGGGGCCCTCCCCAAGGTATGGGGGCTGCAGGCAGCAGGAGGGCCACCATGGTGAGGGGACAGGGAGACCTAGGCCTGTGCTCCGGTTTGCTTTGGAATGTGGCCTGTGCACATAGATTGGTTCCTTCTGTCTGTCTTCAATTCAGCATGTAAGCAAAGCCCAAATAGGGGTCAAGGTGAAGACACAGATCAGCGGGAAATGTGTGTGTGTGCCTGTGTTCACATGGTGTGCGTGTGTATCCATGTGTTCATGCACATATGTGCACGTATATACTGTGCATGTGTGATAAAGGTGGACTGGGGGCAGTGGGGCCAGATGATAAAGGATCCAAAAACACAGAAGGAGTCAGGGTTGACGTGGGTGGTGGGCATTGTTTAAGGGTCTTCATCAGCACAACGAACTGCTGAAAATAGCATTTGAGGAAGCTCCCACAAGCAGTGGGATCAGTTCAGTGACAGACGCAGGTGAGGCTCCCCAAGGGAAGGGGGCAAGCCTGTTTCAGGAGCCTCAAGGTCCCCTGAATGTCTGAAAATGGACGTGGTCCCACTTTCTGAGAATCTAGTAGGACCCATAGCCCCCAGAACAGCTGCCACTGTCCTGGCACCTGTGAACATGCCTTTCACTGTCAATTTCAATTTATATCCTACTTTATCTTAATTTCCCCTAAGTAGGTTCAACTTGAAGACCTGTGCTACTGATCCCCTGAGAGGGGGCCTTGCCCCATGCTGTGTCGTGTCTGGAGGAGCGTAGATAATCTCATGAAGAGCCCTGGGTCTGGGAATGGGGACATCCGTTCTCAGAGGAGATGGGTCAGAACTGAAACCACCCTCTAAGTAGGCAGGTCTCCTCTGGCCCAGCCCAGAGTCTTGTCCCACCCAGCCTTGCCTGTCCGGTGACCACCTGCTATCCCAGCCTCTCCCCTTTGCTCACAAACCTAGAAGCATCTGTCTGGATTCCTAAGCAAGACCAAATAATTAAACAGCCCAAGAGTTCGGCAGATTGGTCTCCCCTTTGGGAAAATACAAGAAAATCAACAATTAACACTAATTAATCTCCTATTAACACTAGATAATTAGGAGACAAGTAATTCCCTGTAATCTGACGGCAGCTCTGACAGCTAACGATTTCCCCAGCAGGCAGGGGCGGGAGGAGGGCCCAGCACAGCGAAAGGGTTTCCTGGGACCCCACAGCCCTGCTCCACCCCTCAGCCTGTCTCTGGGACCAAAGGGGCTGGCAGAGCAAAGTACCCCATTTGTCCCTTTCCATGATCTGCAGCCCCGCCAGCTGAGGGCTTTCTATCCTCCCTGCACAGAAGCCTCCACCACCCATCTATGATGAAACGCCAGCCCCAGCCGGTTCTCTAGGAGCCACCACTTTGGACTTGGTGCTCAGGGGACTTGGATCCAGGATGCGACTCTGATGCTTGTTTGTGTGGCTGTAGGCAAGTCACTGCATGTGATACAGCCTCTCCCTAACAGGATGGAAAACTGTAGTAGAGCACTGGGGAAGAGTCGGAGCAAGCACAGCCTTGACTACACAGCAGGCACTGTTCTAAGCTGTATTTCCTGTTACAGGAGTTTCTCAGTCCTCCCAGCAACCTCTGAGGTCAGTGTGACTAGGAGTGTAGGCTCTGGAGCCAGACACACTACCTGTGTGGCCTTCGGCAAGTTGCTGAATCTCCCTAGGCCTCAGTTTTGTCATCTGTAACATAGGGATATGACACTATGCCTTCTTCATAGGGTTAGTGTGAGAAGGGTTAATACACATCAAGCCTAGTGCTTAACACTTGTTAGCTAGTGTTGTTCTCGTTATGTAATGTATGAGAAAGCACTTGGTAAGCTGCTTGGCATCATCCCAATGAGGGTATCACTGGACACGGGAGTGCAAAGCAGGTTGGTGTAGCCGCACAGGCTTCCTGGAGGAGGCGGGACTGGGATGGACAGTTTTGAAGGGAAGGAGGAGGAAGAGACAGGTATGTCAGGCACAGAGAGCTGATTGAGCCCAGTGCAAAGGTGGGGATCAACATGCGCCAGGAAGGACAGAGATGGGCCTGGGGGGCAAGTGGAGAGGAGAGTTGGAGAGAACCAGCCTGCTCTTCCCTAGCTCGGAGGAGTGAGGAAAGAGGCCTCCCTGGACAGACTGGTGAGCACCGCTCAGATGCAGGGCTAGAAGCAGAGGGCCCAGGTGTGTAACATGCTTTCTCCAGGGACCCCTGGAAGACCAGGTCTTCTGCTCCCGCTGCTCATCGCTACTGCCATCTGACAGACAGAAGGGTCTCCTCTCCTTGCAGACAGAGGCTGTTAAACCCCCACTGTTAGATGCAATTGTGTGTTTGGCCACGTGTAGGTTGTGTGTGAGATACTGCCTGAAAGACAGTGCTTATATGTTTGCAGATCTTAAAAGGCTCTGTGGCCATCACCTGTAGAGATGTAGTGAGAGTGGAGTGCAGTGGACGAGGCACGAATCTGCTTTAGGTACCAAGTTCAGGCACAAGCAGGAGTTATGGTGCCCATGTCAGGCCACTTTTCTGACCACGTGGATGGTCTGTCCATAGGCTGCTCCACTGCATGGCTTGCCCACTTGCTGCATTGGACCACCACCTCAGAGACCTTTCTTGACCACTCCATCTAGGACAGTGCCCTCCCAACCATACTCAGTCCCCTGACCCTACTTTTTTTTTTTTTTTTTTTTTTTTTGAGACAAGGTCTCACTCTGTTGCCCACACGTGCAGTGGCACGATTCTGGCTCACTGCAACCTCTGCCTCCCAGGCTCAAGAGATTCTCCTGCCTTAGCCTCCCGAATAGCTGGGATTACAGGTGCATGCCACTACTGCCTAGCTAATTTTTGTATTTTTGGTAGAGATGGGGTTTCACCATGTTGGCCAGGCTGGTCTCAAACTGCTGACCTCAAGTGATCCATCCACCTTGGCCTCCCAAAGTGCTGGGATTACAGGCATGAGCCACTGTGCCCGGCCCCTTCTTATTTTTCATTGCAGCAGCAGATCTGTGAGTGATGACTTCTGTGTTTATTATGCTTTCTTTCTGAAATAGAAGCTCTTGGATGACGAGGACTTTATTTTCCCCACTGCTGAATTTGAAGTGCTTGGCACATAGTAGGCCCTCAATAAATATTTGCCAAATGAACCAATGAAAGCATAAATCTGGCTCCAACTAGATTCCACTCCTGCTCCTATCAAATCCTCTCCTGCTCTTGCAGGCAGTCCATCGGCCTCTGGTTGCCTTGTCCCTTCTCCCTGAATACCCTCCTGGCTCTGGGGTTCCCTTGCCTCCAGAGCCCAGTCCTCCCTCTGTGAGTCCCCCACCCAGCCCCACCCCACTCCCTGGCCCGCTCTTGTAGCTGTCTCTACCCACACTTGGCATTGTATGGATTCTGTGATCTTTTTATCTGCTCGGGAGCTCCACCCACAGGTCAGGGACTCCTTCCAGCCAGCGGAAAACCCAGCCCAGAACCTTATAGAGGTAGAGATGAGAGCAGGATGATGGTGTGGTTAAGGGCAAGGGGGCCACGCTTCCCGGCCTGGACTGTGGGAACCACAACTTGGGCAAGTTAATTAACTTCTCTGTCCCTCAGTTTCCCTTGGCTGTAGTGAAGGAAATGGGATAATAACATAGGGATATTAACAGTCCATCCCTAGCAGGGACAACAGTGAAGAGTTCATACATGTAAAGTGCTAGAAAAATCATCTGGCCTGAGTTATGCACAATAGAAAGGTTAGCTGTTGTATTGGCTTCCTGGATCAAACGAAGTACCACAAACTGGATAGCTTAAAGCAACAGAAATGGAGTTCCCTTACAGCGGTGGAGGCTGGAAGTTTGAAATGCAGGTGTAGGCAGGGCTGGCTCCTTCTGAAGCCTCTGAGGGAGAATCTGTTCCATGGCGCTCTTGTAGCTTCCAGTGGTTTCCCACAATCCTTGGTGTCCTTTGACTTGTACACGTGTCACTCCACTGTCTGCTTTTGTCGTCACATGGCCTTCTCGTCTGTGTCCATGTCTGTGCCTCTGTTTTCTCTTCTTATAAGAACACCAGTCAGATTGAATAGGGCCCACTGTAATGACCTCATTTTAACCTGATTACATTTGCAAAGGCCCCATTTCCAATTAAGGTCCCAATAGGTACACGGGGTTAGGTCTTCAATATATCTTTTGGGGAACAAAGTTCAACCCACAACAACTATTCTGGAGCTGTCTGGTCACTCTGTGTGGACTGACTGGGGACCCAACATGTCTTTGCCTCCCGCAGGTGCTGGAGCGCTGGAGCACGTGCCCTCAGACCATCGAGGTCCTGATGAACACCTACAGTGTTGTGCAGCTTCCCGAGGAGGCTGTGGGCCTGGTGCCTCCTGAAACTCTGCAGGTCAGATTCCAAGGCCCTGAACATAGAGCCTCTCATCCTGGCCCCAAGACTCCCACCCGCTAAACCACAGCCCCCCACAGAAAGCATCCAAAGATGCACTCATGTCCCAGAAGAGAGAACTTGCAGAGTGAACACTCAAACATTCATTGTTTCTAAGAGGTTCCTTCCGGTAGATGCCCCACCCCTCCCTCACCTGCCTACCCTGTGAGGAGGAGCCGGCGCCACCTGTCTGAGGCTGCCCCTCACTGAGCCCCTTGTTCTGCCCCCAGAAACATCAGCGTTTCTACTCCTCCCTCTTCGCCTTGGTGAGGCAGCCCAGGTCGCTGCAGCATCTGAGCCGCTGTGCGCTCCGCTCCCACCTGGAGGGCAGCCTGCCCCACGCGCTGCCCCGCCTCCCCCTGCCACCGCGCCTGCTCCGCTACCTGCAGCTGGATTTTGAGGGCGTGCTCTACTAGGTGAGCCCTGGGATCTGTGAGCAGTAACAGCTGTTTGGGGTCCAGGGATGGGTGGAAGGCAAGAGAAGCATTGGGGAAGGCCTTGGCCAGAACCGGCCTGTCCCCGAACCACCAGAAGCCTTTGAATCCAAACCTCTCCTTCCAGATGTCCACGGCCTTTTGAGAGGGCCTGAAAGCAGATGCCCCAGCCTACAGAGGGCGCACCTCTGCACTAACTCAGGCCAGGTAGCCTAGCAGCAGGAGGCCCAGCTACGCAGGCAGGTGTGGATGCTGCAATTCCCAATGCAGAGAAGTGGACTGACAGTGGCCGCCAGATGATGTCTGATGAAGACACACTCCTGTCGGGGCTCTCCTGGGGCCCCCTTCTAGCCTGTGCAAACCCTGTATGTGCATTAAAAATCTTCAGGTCTGTTTTGGTACTGTCTCCAGCAGACCTTCCTCTGAACCTGCTCCCTTGCTGGGGAGTCGGGATGGGCGGACTGATAGGGGCTCCCTGCCTGCCCCACGGTGCCAGCTGCATCACCTTCCCCTTTGGCATCAGCCAGCTGCTAAGAGGTCCCAGGCTTGCCAGCTCCATGAAATGACAGAATGACCACTAGGTGACAACGCGTTAGAAAAGGCCTAAAGGAGGTGCAGGGTGCACATGGAGGCAGTGCAGAGAGTTGGGCAGGAAGGCACAGGAACCCTTGGGGTAGGAAGGTGAGGCAGGAGAGCCACCCGGAAGGAGGGGCATGTGGGGTGGCCCATCGCGGAGGGTAGCCATGGCTCAGGTGTAGAAAAACAGAACCAGTTCTGCCTATTGCCTGACAGGGTAGGTCAGGGAGGACCAGAAGCACGCCTGGTTCCTGCCTCTTTTATGTGCTCTTTCCTTAAATTTAGTTCTGGCCGCAAGAGCGCTGAGTTGAAAGTTCCATGACCCACGTTCTGGTCTTAACTCTGCCATTAACTTGCGGAACCTAAGTCTCTTACCTCTCCGGGCTCACGTTTCTGCGTCTGTAAAAAGAGAGGGAGGAGAGTCCCTGAGAGTCACTGTAGTATCAGGATTTTCAGAACCTGCCAGAGGCCCCCGCAGCCTGCAACCACAGGCGGAGGGCAGGTGGTCGGGACAGGGCAGCCAGTCAAGTGCACCGTGATCCCAGACGTCAAGGGTCGCTGGACAGAGTTCCCTCAGGCGGCAAAGTGCGCACGCGCTAGAGCTCGCGACTTCCCCGCCAACTGGCACGAGCTAGGCGACGAAGGGCGGGGCCGGGAGGGCGCGAAGAGACAGGGGGTGGGCCTGGAGGGCGCGAGGCGGCCGGGGGCGGGGCCTGGAGGGCGCGAGGCTTTAGGCCACGCTGACCAGGGCCGGAAGTCCGGTTAGGCGTTGAGAGGCGGCTGAGGAGAAGCGCAGAGGAAGTGAGAGGGCCCGGATTCTCACCCTGGCCTCACGGACCTTCGGCTGAGCGGTCTGTCTGGCTTCAGGTGCTGGCACGCGGCTCGGGGACGCGGGTGCGGTGGGCAAGCGGTGGAGGCTCCGCGCTGTGGAAACCCCAGGCGGATCCCGACCGCAGAGACCCCACCTCGCGGGCAGGAAGCAGCTGCCCCAAGGAGTGCGCGGGAACCTGGTGCGCGAGGCCCACTGCTGTTGAGGGCCTGCGGGGCGCCCTGTGGAGACCGCGGCTCGGGTCTGGGTCCCAGGGGACGTCCTAGTGCTCTCTGGTTTGTTCTGTGGCCGTTCCAGGGCCGGCTGCGTTCAGGCACCGCTGCACCGGGGGCAAGGCCTGCCCTCCAGGCCGCACCAGGGTCCGCGTGCACAGGGTGGCCGGAGCGCGGCGTACAGGAGGAAGCGGCAGGTGCTGCCGAGCCCGGGACTGGGGGTTGGCAGTGCGAACTATTTCAGATCGGGTGACAGGGAGGGAAACTTGCTCTCTGAGGAGGTGACATTTAGAGACCTGAGTAGAGCAGATCAGCAGGAGTGGCAGGACGGACCGCCCTGGCTGCGGGCGTGGGTCGGGGGGCACCTGCGGCGGTCCAGGCCAGAGGCAGTCGCAGCGGGCGAGATTCGGAATCCCTGGGGAGAACTGGGGGGCCGCTGCTGGGGGGATGTGGAGGGGCTGCAGAAAAGCGCTGCCTGGGAGGACTCGCAGGTTTTTGGCTTGGACTCCTGGTCGGAAGGTGGTGCCAGATGCTAAGGTGGGGAAGACGAGAAAGGAACGGGAAGCAGAAGGCCGTTGTTGGGGAGACGGCACTGGAGCCGCCTAGGAAGCATCTCAGAGGCTGTGGCCTGGGCACGGGGATCTGGGCCCACGTCGAGCGCAGGTCATGCGAGTGCGGGCTCGCTGGCGCGGGAAAGAGTTTGGAGCTCTGCTCCCAGGGAATCCCGACTCCTGGGGATGACTTGCCCGAGAGAGTCGTGCTGGTGGATTTTGATGGAAATTCTATTCGATCGCATCCACTTGGTTCACTGTGTGCTTCCGGGTCCCCAGGTTTTAGGTGCTTCATGCCATGCTGGGAACGAGACACGCTCCTGCCCTCAGTGAATCTTCAGTCTAGTGTGAGAAACAAGCGTGTGAACAACCAGTTAGAATACAAAGGGCAATAGGATGAATGTAAGATAAATGTGGGAGCAGGAGCTGGAGGCGTGAAGAGGAGGGCGAGGAATGGGGTTGAGATCTGGGAGGGCGTCCCAGGAGAAGGACCCTCCTCTAAAGTGATAGGAAGACGGGGGAGGATTTCTGGCCACATCTGGAGAGCCTGCGATCATGGGACGCCTTTTTAAGGACGGGGAAGGGAAGAAAGGCGATGTGGAGTGGTGGCTGTGAAGGGGCTGTGCACAACTTCACATACTGTCCCTTAGCGGGGCAATGTCAGGAGGGTCCTCACTGGGGTTAGACATTCAGATTCTTGCGAGCCAGGGCGCTTCCTCCCCAGCCTCCTGGTTGTTGGTCCCGCGGGCCCAGAACCTCTCCCTGGTAATTGCTTTTCCTAATGTGTTTGCTCCAAACCAATTTCACGCCTCCGTGAGGACTCCGCCCTGCACTAGAGGCGCGGACCTCCTCACCACCAACCTACCCACGAGTGAACGCGCGAGCTCACGCATACGGTACACATTTAACACAACAGACATACAGGGTTCGGGTACCAGGGGACGCTAAACATACTTAACCCTACACTCACGCACACTAGACGTTAAGACACTCACGTACGACTCCCCTCCCCAAACAGTGCGTTCACAGTTAAGCACCTAGAGGCGTCCCGCGCGCTGGCCCTTGGAGCCTCAGTTAGTGGTTTCTTTGCCCTCGGCGCGTCTCCTGGACTATCGCCAGGGGGCGCTGCAGCACCCCGCACCTCCTTCGCTGTGCCCGCAGTTGTGCGCTGCTGCCACCAGAGGGTACCCGCGGCCAGACCCGACGCTGCCCACCATGAGAGGACTTTCTCTGGCCAATGAGTGGATTGGAGGTATAGATTTGTGGTCTTTGACTTGAATACTTTGTTTTTTCTCAGCATCCTTGGTGCTAGTTGGCAACACAGGTCAGGCCAGATGATGAGGCCGTGGTGGACACAGAGGGTAGATTAAAGATAAAATTCCTCTATAGGAGCATTTCCCAAATGTCAGAGAATATGGATAAAGCAGCACTTTTAGAATTCTGTTTTGGACAGTGAGACCAGGTACTTTCCCATAATGCGTCTGCTCAGGAATTCAGTGGGAAAACCATAGTTTTTTGCTGGTAAAGAAAGGAGCTAGCCCTGTTCAGATTTGACAGAGGCAAAGTCTGTACTTGGTACTGATGAGAGAGTAAGAAGTAGTTTTGGAGTGCTCTGGATTTCAGGGAAAATTAGTCCCTTCCTTTCTTGACCACTCTACTCTTTGTCTATTTAGTGCAGGAAGAACTCGTTTTGGAAGGTGTTTTTTCATATTCAGTTGACTCTTGCCCTTGCTTTTTGACTAGACAAAGTTTTTGTTGTTGTTGTTTTTGTTTTGTTGGTTTTTTTTTTTTTGAGACGGAGTCTCACTCTGTCGCCCAGGCTGGAGTGCAGTGGCATGATCTCTGCTCACTGCAAGCTCCACCCTCTGGGTTCACGCCATTCTCCTGTCTCAGCCTCCCCAGTAGCTGGTACTACAGTTGCCCACCACCACGCCTGGCTAATTTTTGTATATTTAGTAGAGATGGGGTTTCACCGTGTTAGTCAGGATGGTGTGGATCTCCTGACCTTGTGATCCACCCACCTCGGCCTCCCAGAGTGCTGGGATTACAGGCGTGAGCCACCGCACTGGCCCTTGTTGTTCTTATTTGTAAGACAGGGTCCTGGTCTGTCACCCAGGCTAGAGTGCAGTGGCACAATCTCTGCACACTGAAGCCTCAACCTCCCTAGCTCAAGTGATCCTCCCATCTCAGCCTCCTGAGTAGTTAGGACTACAGGCATGTGCCACCATGCCTGGCCAATTTTTAAATTTTTTTTTTTTTTTTTGAGACGGAGTCTCGCTCTGTCGCCCAGGCTGGAGTGCAGTGGCCGGATCTCAGCTCACTGCAAGCTCCGCCTCCCAGGTTTACGCCATTCTCCTGCCTCAGCCTCCCGAGTAGCTGGGACTACAGGCGCCCGCCACCTCGCCCGGCTAGTTTTTTGTATTTTTTAGTAGAGACAGGGTTTCACGGTGTTAGCCAGGATGGTCTCGATCTCCTGACCTCGTGATCCACCCGTCTCAGCCTCCCAAAGTGCTGGGATTACAGTTTTTTATAGAGACGGGGGTCTCACTATGTTGTCCAGGCTGGCCTTGAACTCCTGGTCTCAAGTGATTCTCCCACCTGGGCCTCCCAAAGTGTCGGGATTACAGACATAAACCACTGTACCCAGCCAGAGTAGATATTAATCACTCTCCCTCACAGATGGAGATGTCAAAGAGGGGTCAAGGTCACAGGGCTCAGTGAGGGGTCAGAAAAGGAATTTGACTCCAGGTCTTTTTACTTTAGCCAATGCTTCTTTCCATTTACCATGTGGCTTCAGTTCTATGTTCTATGAAAGGGCAGGGAAAGGAAATGGGTTGCTGCAGTTGCCACTATGTATGCCAATGTTACTGAATGTCAAGGACTTCACAGAAGTCACACTTCGTATCTCTAGCATGCCAAGGGAACACATAGAGGATATAAATGGGTTATGAAATACAGTATCTAACAAACACAAACCACACCAGGTCAGTAGAAGTACTTGAGGTCTCACTTGCCTCTGTTCAGAATTGGTGGCCCACTGGGATTTGTTGGCACTAAGTTTTAAGTATGTACTTCCTGGTCAGGTCCAATGGCTCATGCCTA
>NW_012115154.1:19159611-19162369 GCF_000951035.1 Colobus angolensis palliatus | reverse complement strand
CGATCTCGGCTCACTGCAACCTCCACCTCCCAGGTTCAAGCGATTCTCCTGCCTCAGCCTCCCAAGTAGCTGGGATTACAGGCATGCGCCACTATGCCCAGCTGATTTTGTATTTTTAGTAGAGATGGGGTTTCACTATGTTGGTCAGGCTAATCTCGAACTCCTGACCTCAGGTGATCCACCCACCTCGGCCTCCCAAAGTTCTGGAGTTACAGGCATGAACCATGTGCCCAGCCCAGAGGGTCTTTAAAACATTTTTTAGAGGTCTCCCTCTGTCACCCAATCTGGAGTACAGTGGTGCGATTATGACTCACTCTAACCTCCAACTCTTGGGCTCAAGCAATCCTCCTGCCTCTGCCTCCCAAGTAGCTGGAGCTACAAGTGTGTGCCACCATGCTTGGCTAATACAATCAGAGGGTCTTTTAACCTTGAGTCCTTGACATACCAGAATGTGACAGGCTTCTTAAAGTGTCCTTTTACTGAAGGGACTGGTAGAAGAGTGATATTTCAATATATATCCTTTTGAGCTTTTGGAATTTGGTACTATGTGATTTTATTACCTATGCAATAAATGAATGCAATTACTTTTAAAAATGGCTCTTCCTTCATGCCTTACTTGGCTGATCCTGTAACTGCTCATACAGGTTTAATTTAAGTTTTGTAGCCCAAAGTTGCCTCAATAATTTGTCAAGTCAATAAGCCCCTGTTATGTATCCACCACCGATAAGCCCTCTCACTTTAAAAATACAATATACTTTTGAAGCTTGGTCTTCCATGTTGGTCTGGTAAAGTGCTTGGTTAATTTAGCAAAGGGGTGTTCCGAAGAGTATCTTTAGACAAGTCCTTTAGTAGTGAGTTGGAGTTAAGCTAAGGCACCTCTTCTTTCTCCCTTGCGACATCTTACCACCAGACTTGTTTCTTAGAAATTGCACTGGTTGAATGTGGAGCCCAAGGTAGATCAAAACTGCATGGAAATGACACTCTTCTCTGTTCACCTCTCTGATGAATTGTCAGTTAAGGCATAACCAAAAAACTCCCTTCTTGAGTCCTGCCCCCTTCCTCAGTCCACCCTGGTGACAGTGTCTTTGAAGGTACTGATTTAAATACATCAGCCTGACATGAACAGTGTTCACTAGGCTAACGCAACACTCCTGATTTGGAACAAATGTCACTGAGACTCAGAGTTCCCTCCTGCCCTGCTCTGTTTTGGCCGGGCAATCCTGAAATTTGTGTAGGTTTTTGTCCTCGCTGGAGCCAAATCACTTCCCCTATGTAGACTGCATCTTCCTAAACTTGCCTGGCTTTGCTGTTATTAATTTTAATATTAATTTTAACCAGCTTGGCTCTACCTAGCCTTACCTGAATAACAATTTCCTTGTGACCAGATGACACTCACTGTAGCTGGCCAGCCTTGCCCTGTGTCCTGAAGCTTGGGTCACTCTTCTGTTGACTTGCCTGCCTTGTCTCTTTCTTGCCCACTAACCTGAGGTGGCTATCAAGTCAAAGTGTCTGTGACTTTTGCCTCTAGATTGACAACTCTACCGCTGGGAATTGGGAGGAGGAGGAGGACGGTAAAAGGCGCCACCATTTCTGTGTCTCGGAAGCGGGGAGGTGAGAGTCATCTGCAATTAGCGGATAATTAGCGCTACTGACCCTTGGGGCTCATCAGCGCTCCTGGGGCCAGCCCCCAGCAATCAGCCAGGGCAGGTCGTGAGTGTCAGGCCCAGGAATGAATAGGGCTCATCAGCGGCGCTGGAGCTGGGGAGCCAATCAGGGAAAATTAATAGCAGAAGAGAGGGAGAGAGAGCGAGGGAGGGAGACAAGAGATAGACAGACAAGAGATACAGATAAAGGAGAGAAATGAGAAAAATCGAGTAAGAGAGACTGGGATAAGGAATAAGAGATGGGAAAGAAATAATCAGAGAGGAATAGGAATAGAAACGAGGACGGGAAAGGGAAGAGGAGTGGGAGGAAGAAAAAGAATGTAAAGGATGGGAGAAAGATGGAGGGAAAAGGTCAGAGGAATGGTAAGTACTTGGCATAGTGTGGGCACTCAAAGAAATTACCCACAGAGGCAAGAGAAAGGGACTAGGGGAAGTTGGAGATGGAGGAGGAGGCGGGAATGAGGAAGAAGGTGAAGAGCCAATGCCAAGAGAATAGAGACCAGAGGCCAGAGTGCCAATGGGGCAGACAGGAGGAAAGGGGCCCCATAAGAGTAGCGCTAAGCCATAGCACCGGGCGGGCGCAGCGCGCCCCCTGTCGGCCCCACCTCGCCTCCCTCAGCCCCGCGCTCTCGCTGGAGGGGGCGGCGGCCGTGCTGTCCCGCCCGTCGCGCCGGGGCTTGCTCTGGGGACCGCCACAACGTCCGCTCCACGGGCGGGGGAGGGGTGTCGGAGCTGGGAGGCACGCCGGGGAATGACTCGCGGCCCGATGGAGGGCCGCGGCCTGGAACAGAGGGGCGCTGTGGTCCGGCGCCGCTTCCTGTCCCTGCTGGTGCGCCCTCTCCGCCTGCCGCCCGGTGTCCCATTCACGCTTGGCCCTGCCTCCCCGTCGGAGCTTGGGCCACCTCTGGCTTGCCCTCCGAGCTGGGCCGAGCTCGGGCCGGGAGGGCTGAGTTGGGGGTGGACTGGGTGGAGGGAAGGGGACCGGCCCAGCAGCTGCCGCCGCCTTCTCGTCGGCCGCAAACTTTCACAAAGCGGCGTGTCCGGCCTCATCAATCTCCATTAATAATAGTTGGTTGGGCCGCGGGGGGCGGGTG
>NW_012115154.1:19148983-19158911 GCF_000951035.1 Colobus angolensis palliatus | reverse complement strand
TGACCACCGCGCTGCCCAGTTTCGCGGAGCCGCCCGACGCTTTCTACGGACCCCCGGAGCTCGCTGCCGCCGCTGCTGCCGCCGCCACTGCCGCCCGAAACAACCCCGAACCAGGCGGCCGACGCCCAGAGGGTGGACTGGAAGCCGATGAGCTCCTGCCGGCCCGGGAGAAAGTGGCAGAGCCCCCACCACCTCCGCCTGCGCACTTCTCAGAGACTTTTCCAAGTCTGCCCGGTAAGTGCTAGGGCCGACCAGGGCGGGCGGGAGGCCGGTTCACCTGGAAATTCCAGAGAGGAACCTGCTCGGAACCTCGGCACCTGCCTGGAACCTGGAAGTCCCATACCTTTAGATCGCGCGCAGGTTCTGACTCCAATTCAGTTCCAAATACAGCCTCTTTAGATCCCAGAATCCCCGCCCTGCTCTGTCCTCACAGCCCTGAAGGCTAACCAAAGACTTTCCAGTGCTCCCTTCACATTAGTGCCTTTCCCTCAGCATCCTAGCCATCAAGCCTTGGCCCTGGCTCCTTTTCAGAATTCCTTCATTTTTTTTTGTTTTTTTCTTCTCCCCTGCCAGGGGTAGACAAGCTACAAGGATGGGATTTCCGGGGGCACCAAGATGGGGGTATGTTGGAGCAGCTGTCAGTTCAGCAATGGAGGGCACGTTCTGGCTTCTAAGGAGATCATACTGACCCTAAAGGCTCAAAGGATAGGAATAGGCTCTGTGGATGCAGGGGCAAAATGTGTGTGGTGGGGGGAGCGGGTGGGGACGGGGGTCTTAAAGCCGTGACTTCTGAATTGGCAGATTCAGAGCTAAGCCTTGAAGAAATGAGTAGAGAACCAAAGAGAACATTAGCTACAGGAGGCCTAGCACACGCTGGACAAGTGCTGACTAGGAGACCAAGAGAGAGGCTAAAGGCTGGGCTGAGTTGGGTGTGGCCCAAAGATCTAGGGTGCAGAACCCAGCTAAGATTCAGCTGACAGATAATTCAAAGGTCCTGGACCCTCCATGAATGGTGCCCTCTCCATAGAGGCAGAGTGTATTAAACTGAACCTTGTTTAGAGTCAATTCAATTAGAGCCCTCCTGACCTCTCTATTTGTCCTTAATTCCTAGAAGCCAGATAAGCTTTCTTCTGGCTAGATAGATTCAGGTGTTTTGAGTTCAAAAGCTTATACAATTTACTGGGCCCTATTTAAGAAAAATAGGGACCACTTGCAAGTGTGGGGACTCTGATGCTTCAACATCTTTAGCATCAGAATGGAACCGTTTCTGCTCAACTGTTTACTGCATCCAGCTTAGAGGTGGAAATGACCCCAGTAGGTCTGGGAGCTGACTTGAACAGAGACAAGAAGGGGATACAAGAGTCCTTTTGTCCTTTGCCAGCAGAGGTAATTCTTGATTATCAGTTTTTGGGCCCTTTCTGACATTGTCCAAAGGGTTAATCACTCTTTCAGACCCCAAGGGCTACCATAGGGCCTGTCTTCCTATTCTTTTCTCCTTTTGCCCTGTCATTTTGCTTTTGGGGATTCAGCTGTTGTTTTCTTTTTTGTACCTGGTTGGATCAGGAAGACCCAGTAACTGAAGTCAGAATAGCATCCTCTAAGGGGGATCATAAGGAAAAGATAGAGCAGCAACTGGAAGGTGGAAAAAAATGTCCACAAGATAAAGGAGCCCAGGGTGGGAGGCTGGAAGCCAGCATAATGATCTTAAGAAAAAAAAAAGGATTAGTATGATTGTCAGAATAGGATGATCCTAAGGCAGAAAAGAGAGCAAGGCAGGCCATCAAAGAGATGGCTTTGGAGGAGATAGGACCTGAAGGTGTGACCAGACACATAGAGAAAGAGATGAGCTGAAGAGAGAGGATGGAGAGGGGATCCCTTGGTAGTGGGGACATAGGGAATATGCCCAAACTGTGGGACAACAATCAATTCGTCTCACCCTTTCAGGTCTGCTCAGTTCTTATTTTGACCTATATGTATAATGGCGGCTTTTTTCTGGATCATATAGTATATTGGCTATAAAAACGGACATTGAGAAAGAGAGGAATAAGCAGAGAAAAAACAGAAGAGAAATATTGATGAAACAAGAATAGAGGAGAGGACTAGGGGATGAGTTGTATACCGGGAATATACAAAGAGAACATGAAGAAGGAGAGGGTTCTCTGCTGGAAAAGGGACTATGGACTGGGCCAAATGAAAAGTGAACTGTATTACTGGACCACAAGTGTGAGTGAATGTGTGTGTGTAAGAGTTCTGTCATGAGAGGGTTTGGGGGGAACTAAATAAAAATACTAGGGGAATAAGGAAAAGTTTCAACACGAAGTAATTTTCTTTAAAGGGTTTTTAATACTGAGAGTGATGGGAAACTGGAACTTATATAAAATGATGACAGAGCTTCAATATCTGAGGAAAATGTTGAAAGAAAAATAAAGAGGGAAATTTGTGTTGTTCGTGGAGTAAAGGCAAGGAATCTTTTTGCCAAGAATGATGGAAAGGAGAACCTAAACAGAGGAAGAATTTTGAAAAAGTGCTGGAATAAAGGTAATCACTCATCCTGGAAGGAGATAAAGGGTTTATAGTGGAGAGGCTGGGACATAGTAGTAAGGAGGAGAGACTTCAGAGGAAACATTCAAAGAGCATGAGGAATGAGAGTTCCTATCTGTGACTGCTGCTTCTGTCACTCTCAGTAAACATGCTTCCAACTCTTCCTGGCCAAGTCATTCATATCCACCTTCCCAATCTTGAGTTTTTCCTGAAATCACTGAGAAAAGAAAATGCAATTCCAGAAGTGAGAGACATAAAATCAATTTGGGGACTGATGACACATGACCTAGGCTAAAAATGGTTGGAAAACAAATACTCTGTTTTGGGAATTGTATTAAAGTATTTGGAGTGAAATGACAGAGCTCTCTGCTGTGAATAATGGGATTGAAACCTCAACAGTAGAAGAGTTTGGAGAAATAATGCAATCTTTAGAAAGAGGAGAAATTGTTTTCCTTGTGTGAATGAGTGACAATGGTCTGAAATGATTATTTTACATTTCTTTAGTGTTTTATAACTACTAGCCCGTTTAAATAAAATCGTAGTGTAGAAGGCCAGTTTGGAGAATGATTAGTGATTTTCTTTGGGAATTAAAGGGAGTATTTTTTTTAGTTTGTTGAGAGTTAAGACAGGTACCATTCTCTACTAGACTTGAGGAAGGATAAAAGGAACTTTGTTATGATTTGATTGCAGGAGTAGAAGCTAAACTATATTAGCAGATGAAAAGAAATACGATATATAGAAGTAATTGGGTAGAAAGTTATTGAAAATGGTAGATTGAAAAGAATCCCAAGTTTGGAATGTGGGAAGCAGTGGGGAAAATTGAGAGAATGTCTTTAGTAAGAGCAATAAAGAGAAGAGAATTCTGAACTGTTAGGAAAGATTAAAGTATGACTCAATAGAAGAGCCCAAAGTAGTGCTGGCCATATGCAAGCCATATATGGCATTAAAAAGTTTTTATTAGCTACATTAAAAAGATAAAAATAGGTAAAATTAATTTTAATTATTTAATTCAAGATGTCCAAAATATTATTTCAATGTTAATCAATATTAACATTGTTAATGAGATAATTTTATATCCTCTTTTCATATTAAGCCTCCGAAATTCAGTGTTATTTTACACTTCCAGCACATCTCTATTTGGACTACCCATGTTTCAGTTGGTCAGTAGCCACAGGTGAACAGTGGTGACCATATTCAACATGACAGATCTAGAGAGTTTTAAGAACAGAGTTATGTGAAAGTGATGGAAGAAAAGGAGCTTTGAATTGGATAGTGGGTCCTCAGTGTTTTAGGAATAATGGAGAGAAGAGAGCAGGAAGCTCTAAATGCCAGGAGAGAACAGAATTCTGTCTTAGGTGGGATGGGCAGAGATGATTCGTGTGTCTGAAGGTTGTGTGAGCTCTGCCTGAGAGTAATCAAAGCTAACTTGCTGTGTGCAAGATGTGGTGCAGATATGCATCACAGCAACAATGGGTGAAAAGGATGCTATGTGCTGGGGAAATGATGAAAAGAGCTGTGAATGTGGAGAAATACAGAAAGCCAGGCGCAGTGGCTCATGCCTGTTATCCCAGCACTTTGGGAGGCCAAGATGAGCAGATCACCTGAGGTTGGGAATTTGAGACCAGCCTGATCAACATGGAGAAACCCTGTCTCTACTAAAAATACAAAATTATCCAGGCATGGTGGCGCATGCCTGTGGTCCCAGCTACTCAGGAGGCTGAGGCAGGAGAATTGCTTGAACCCAGGAGGCAGATGTTGCAGTGAGCTGAAATTGCACCATTGCACTCCAGCCCAGAAGGCAACAAGAGCAAAACTCCGTCTCAAAAAAAAAAAGGCAGAAGAAAACTTTGAGTTGGTGGTGTCTAGAGCTATTATTCACTCAGGGGAAAAAAATGATTGGATTGCCTGAATGCAAAAGCTTAGGAAGTAAGGAATGGTAGCTACTCCATATATATTTATTAGATGGATGACAAAAATGTAGTGAGAGATTGACATGAAAATTAATACCAGTACAGGGCATGGTGAAGAAAACATTTGTAGTTTAAGGTTATATAGAAGATATGGGAATATGATGGGACAAACTTGAGACAGGTTGATGTAGTAAACATTGTTTTTTTAAACTAAGCATAAAAAGGTTTGCTAATTTCTGAATAGAGATTGGCAATAATAATTGAAATCATACAAGGAGACCAGGGAGACTTCGTAGGAGCCTGGTATTCAACTGCTGATTACTGTAAGCTAAGCACCTGATGGTAGCTACGGAACATTTGGATGACCATCAATTAATTTCTGAATAGGTGTCCACTGTGATTGTCAAGATACGGTATTTACTTATGAGAGGAAAACACAAAATGATAGTATGACATGGAATTAGAGAATTATGTTGTTGGAAACAAGAGGGAGGTTTTTGGGGGAAGTGATGGAGATCCGGAGTATGTTTTCCTAGAACTTTTGAGCATACAGTGAGAGTGATTGCTACATTGACACTTATAAAAAGGCAAATACTGCATTAACTTAATGTGATTGATGGAACATTTGTTTAGGAGTTGTGACACATGAGTTCAATTCTCACCTTTGTCACTCATTAGTTGTATAATTTTGACAAGTCACTTAGTTCAGTTCAGGGAACATTTATGGTGTGTCTGTTACAGACTTGGTATATTTGAGACATAGTGGGAGATTCAAAGTCATGTGACTTCTCTAGGCTTTGGTTTCCTCAGCTGGGCCAAAAGTTTTGGTTCAGATGATTTTTAATGTTCCTTTCAATTCTCTAGGCCTCAAGTGTTTAAAGTAGAGCTCTCAACCTGGACTCCACAGACCTTTCATCAGGGAATCTGTTGGCTATGGGTGGGAGAAAATTTATACCTTTATTTTTTATCACTTCAGTTATGAATATAGGCCAAAAATCATAGTTGTTTCAGCAGTGCATGATGTTTATGTCACTGAAAGAAATCACAGATAGTTTGATATAAATTTACAGTCTTTGGAGGAAGCTTGTTTAATGAATAAAGAAACATGATTATATCACAAATTCTGTTTTAAACTATATTTTAATATACTTGGCTTCAAATGTAATACTATGTATTTTATGTTGTACATCTAAAAGCATTATTCTAGAAAGTGTTCATAGGCTTTACCAGACTGACAAAGGACTTAAGGGCACAAAAGGGTGAAGAACCCCCTGGATCAGAGATAGACCTCAGGAGTGACAACAGGAAAATTTTATTAGGAGGATTAGAATCAGAGTCTGAGATGCCCTGTGCCATAGTGAAAGTAACCCTTCAGGGGGTTGGCAGAGAGAAAAAGAGTCTCTAAGGTGGCACATGTAAATATGGAGATATATATAACAGATGATTAGGAGGATTCTTACACTTGGAGTGGCGGGCATGAGTAGACTGTACTGGGAATAATGCAGACAGGCAATATTTGGTATAATGTGGGAAATATTTTAATTGGAAAGAAGGAAGAACATGCATTGTGAGCAAAGTGCTTTGCATTGAGAGAAATGTTACAATAGGAAGCAAGAATTCTGCCTGGGAAGTAATAGGAAAAGAAAAGCAATGGGAAAAGAAACTCATTTGGAATTAGGAAATAGAAAGGAGAGAAGTAATTGAGTAGATGCACAAAAAGAGAGAGATTTAAACAGGACTGATGAGAAGGAAAGAATTTGGTGGGAAGGAACATTTATTTAAGGGAATGGGGAAATGCCCTGTGCTGGGGTAGGAAAGAAACTTTGTATCTGAACCAGTGAAAAGGACAGAGCTCTCTATGCAAGGTAGTGCTATAGCTAACAAAAGGCCTGGATTAGGAGTAGTAAAAAAAGAAGTGGGAAATTTTTATTGGAAGTCTGATCTTGTTGGGAGAAAGTTATCAGCTTAGAGTAATGTGGATGAAATGTTGATGTGCTAGGACTAATTGAGAGAAAGGGTGATAGGGAGAAGAGATGCTTGCATTTGGTGCTATAGAGGAGTGGCCCACACAAGTTGAATTAAGGTGTAGAAAGGGACAGGTGCCACAAGCAGTGTCTTCACTGGACATTATAGAAGGGAAAGCAATGATCCTTATGTGATGAAAAGAATCTGTATTAGAAGTAGAGGGCCTATAGGAACTCAGATGAGGGTTATAAGCAAAAGGCACTATTCAAAATATGAGGACTGGGAAGAAGAGGAAAATACTTCTGACTAGGGGTAGTGGGAGGCAGATGTCTTGACTGAATTATGGAGAAGGTGGTATTATAACAGAAGTAATAGAGAAAACAGAACTCTGTAGTGGGGACAGTGGGAAGAGAAGTAATGCAGAAGTGTCTCCATTGAGGGAAGGAGGTGTAATTACCCTGAGTGTGAAGGTAAGAAGTGATTTGCGCTGCAATGAATAACTATTCTATGAATTATGTGTGGACACTACAAGTACATAAACTGATTAGCCTAAGCAAAGGAAGTGTCTTAGCTTCCTCATCACTAAAATTAGGGGTTTGAATTAGGTGATCTCTAAGATTCCTTCTAGCTCTACAATTCTGTTTTTATCTGTAAGGATATCTTTATTAATGAATTGTTTCTTTTAAAAAAGAAAGGCATCCTGAGCAAAGGGCCTGGGGAAACTCTATACTCTTTGGTGGTGTGTTGTAGTCATGGAGGAGGAGGAGGTAGCAAGGTAAGATACATGCATCTTGAGGTGAGATCAGGGCTGGTCTTCAGGTGGAAAAGGCTTGTCTTCTGGGATTGGGGAGGGCATATCTGAGCTATGACTGTGTATAGCTGTCACATTAAATGAGAGAGAGAAACATTTGATAAAGATGGTAGATTTTGTATAGGCCAAATAGATTGAGGATCAGTTGGGACCAACTTTTAACTGGTGAGGAAGGAAGCAGTGGAAAAGAAGAGAAGCTGTGTTGTAAAATTGGTTCCTGGCCTTCTATGTTGTTTCTGTATCTGGAACAATATTTATGATAGGCTGACATTAGAATTCAGTCTCGTCCCAGTGTGGTGGCTTATACCTGTAATCTCAGCTCTTTTGGAGGCCGAGGTAGATCACTTGAGTCCAAGAGTTTGAGATCAGCCTGGGTAATATAGTGAGACCTTGTCTCTACCAAAAGAAATTTGCCAGGTATGGTGGTATGTATCTCTAGTCCCAGCTACTCAGAAGGCTGAGGTAGGAGGATTGCTGGAACCTGAGAGGTTGAGGCTTGAGGCTGCAGTGAGATGTGATTGCACCACCTCACTCCAGCCTGCACAACAGACAGAGCAAGACCTTGTCTCAAAAAACAAAAATTCAGTCTCTACCTGGGTGCAGTGGCACATGGCTGTAATCCCAGCACTATGGGAGGCTGAGGTGGGCCAATCACTTGAGTCTAGGAGTTCGAGACCAGCCTGGGCAACATGGCAAAATCCCGTCTCTACAAAAAATTAGCTAGCAGTGGTGACGCACACCTGTGGTTCCAGCCACACAGGAGACTGAGGTAAGAGGATCCCTTGAGCCTGGGAGGTGGAGGCTGCACTGAGCCGAGATCACGCCACTACACTCCAGCCCTGGGTAACAACAGAGTGAGACCCATCTCAAAAAAAAAAAAAAAAAAAAAATCAGACTCTTTTTTTACATTAAATGTTAACAAAGAGATGAGGTGTAGTGCAAAGAAGTACGGGCTTTGGTCAGGAAAGCTGGGTACAAATGTTGGTGGCACACTTTCTTTGTGATCTACAGGAAGTACTCACCTCTACAGTCTGTTTCCTCACCAGAGAAATAAGGACAGTAATATTTACCTCACAGGGTTAGGGATTAAATGCACAGATATTTGTGCAGCATCATGAAAGTAATAGGTGCTCAAGAATTATCCTTTTACTAGGAATGGTGTAGGATAGGTGACACTCTATGTACTGAAAAGGACAAATATTTTTGGGAGTGATGATAGAGTAGTTCTGTGTTCTGAGAACTGATTATTCTGGGACTGCCAGGAAAAAACATTGTACTGAAGCTAATAGAGGTAGATTTCACATGTCTTTGGCTCTTTCTCCCTCTTTTCAGTTTCCCTGTCTCACATTTTGGTGTACTCTGTAAATCCCAAGGCTGCTGAAAACCCCTTTACTGTGCCTCACTGGGGCCTGTTCTCCCTTTCTCCATTGAAAGAAAAAAAAAATCTCTTCTTTTTGCTTTATCAAAAAATGTCTATTCCCTCATATGTTTCATCTCAATTTGATGTTAAAATCAAAGCCACTGGATTAAACTAATTCACACTTGGGTGGATTGAGATTTTTAAAAGTCCAAATGAATTTCAAACTGGTGGAATCTTACGTGGTATTACTATGACTAATTTTAGGTAATATGGAAACATTAGCGTGGATGGGAGAGTTGTGGGAGTGGGGTGGAGAGGCTTACTTTCCCGGGAGTCGTGTGACCATTGTCTCTTCTGGTTACAGCATTGTATTTAGTCAGAACTCTTCAGGTTGGTAGTGATAGTGGCTCAGCTCTCAGCTAAAATGGGGATTTATTGCTTTCTGTAACTACAAAATACCTGAGTGGATTCAGAAATACAAGTAGTGTTGTGAGGTCTTTCTTTTTCGCTCCCAACCTGGCTCCTCTCTCTGTCTTCAGCTCATTCTCTCCTTAAGACAGCTTCCTTCATTTAGCTAGAGGTAAGAGAAGGCACAAGCACATGCAGTTCTAAATTTTTATAATTCCCATGTTAGGACCTGAGTGGATTCTAGTGTATATAAAACCCTGAGATGACTGATTCACTAGCTTGAGTCATGGCCCCAGGGAGATAGCATGTTGCAATTGGTCAGAACCAAGTCACATGCCCACCTTTAGTCAGGAAAGTAGAGAAATGCTGTTAACAGTCCCACCAAGTAGTGGGTAGTGCAGCGGGGAAGCAGTACCTGAAGGAAGTAGGTACTGCTACTGAGCAAAAGGGGGAAGGCATGCTGGGGAGACAAAAACAACCCAAGACGGATGTCTGCCTCAACCAGAAAGAAGGAAAAGAATGGGCCTTCAGCTCTCTTTCAGTATTAGGTAGAAATACTGAAAGGAAATCCTTTGTTTCCCTGCTGGCTAGCTAAATAGTGATAAAGAGATCCTGGCAGTGAAGCTCTGAAGAGAGTTCTGTAACGAGGAAGGCAGAGAGAGATGAAGATACTAGAAAAATTTCCATCCCTCGGTGAGGCTTTCTCTTTGCTCTGATACATATACGAGAAAGAGCTCTACGAGGAATGAGAGAGAAAGCTGTAAACTAGAAGCTAGAGAACATTGGGTGTTTTTGTTTGTTTGTTTGTTTGTTTTTGAGATAGAGTCTCACTCTGTTGCCCAGGCTGGAGTGCAGTGGCGCGATCTTGGCTCACCACAAGCCTCCTGAGTAGCTGGGACTACAGGCGTGTGCCACCATGCCCGGCTAATTTTT
>NW_012115154.1:19113504-19148238 GCF_000951035.1 Colobus angolensis palliatus | reverse complement strand
TTTTTTTTTGAGACAGGGTCTCGGTCTGTCGCCCAGGCTGGAGTGCAGTGATGTGATGTCAGCTTACTGCAGCCTCCGCTCCCAGGTTCAAGCGATTCTCCCACCTCAGCCTCCAGAGTAGCTGGGATTACAGGCACGAGCCAATGTGCCCAGCTAATTTTTTTGTATTTTTAGTAGAGACAGGGTTTCAGCATGTTGGCCAGGCTGGTCTCCAACTCCTGGCCTCAAGTGATCAGCCCATCTTGGCTTCCCAAAGTGCTGGGATTACAGGTGTGAGCCTCTGAGTCTGACCAAAAGGGGTGAGATCTAAACTTGGATTTGATAAGAAGGTTATTTATCTAATGAGACATCTGGGGAGAAGACTTTTACAAGCAGGAGAGGAGGAGAAAATATTTTACTGGAAAGAATGAAAACAGCATTAACTGCAACTTTAGGAGATTAAGATTCTAGACCTGACACTCTGTCCCTCTCTGTGTGACTTAGGAAAATCATTTAATCTGTACAAAACTCCATTTCTTCACCAGAAAATAAGATTACTACCTCTCCTAGATCTGCTCTACTTCAGTCAGTTGCTCGAAGATAAGATAATAAATGTGAAAAGTTTTTTGAAAAGTTAAAGATCATACAAGGGTGCTTTTAGAAATGGCAATGTTAGTATGCCCTGAAAGGAGGTCTAAGCTTAAAATGGTGGGAAATTGCCCTGAACTTGTCATGAGGCTGGGAGGGGTTCTGGATGACAGTGATGTAAAGAAAATTGTGTTGATTTGGAGTAAAGAATGCTAAAGACTCATAGGAAGAGTGGAGAGAGAGAGCAAGAGAAAATGAAAATGAATGTTTCCAATTATACCTAAAATTATAGGCAGGAGTAGGAGCATAACGGAAGCATGAAATTCATGAGAATGAGTGAAAAATAAACTGAGAGTGAGCTGCTTGGTTTAAACAATGGAAGAAAAGAACAGAGAAATAATTCTGTACGGGGCATGATGAAATGAGGATTTGGAAGTGGGAGTGATGACAAATATGTCTCTTTTTTGAGGAATGACCTGTGTTTCTTCCCACCTTTTGACCTCACCCAAACTGGAACTGGATTCAGGGAGATGAGTAATTGACCTGGGAAAATCAGAAAGAGATTCATTGTCCTAAGATGGGCAGGGCAAGAGAGAACCTTTCCTAAGAGTGGTTGGGGCAAGTGTTAGGATAGTTGTTTTTGAAGTAGAGAGAAGAGAAGTCAGAACTGAGGGGCTTCTCTTCTAAGAATACTAAAGATAATTGATTTCCTACAGCGATAACAGCAGGAGCTGCAGTAATAGGGTGAATGAGGGACAGCACAGGGGCTAGATGAGTTCCTGCAGCTGGGAGCCTAAAGTTATTCTCCACTCCCTCTGTGACTTTTCCTCTTCCTTGGTGCCTCTAGCGCAGGCCTCCCTGCCTAGATGGAGTGAGTCTAAGGTATTGTGTTCTTTCTGCTGGAGAACACCTACCATGGATCTCTGGCCCTTGATTTCTTCCCTAGTCTGAACTGACCCATTACCGAGATGGGCCTTCTTTCTGACTCTGGAGCTGCTCCCCTTCCTCTTGGGAGGAATGCCCCATGCAAGCACGTCTCCTGGAGCATGAGTGCTGTTCTCTGGAATGAGATTAATGCCCTTGGCATGAACTCTACAAGTAATCAAGGTTCAAACCTTGTGATTTCTAGTTCTTAGGATAATAGCATCCACCAGGAGAATTCACATGAACTCTGTTTCCTAATGACCAGTCTGTCCTACCATCACTTCCCCTGGCCAGATGCCAAACTTTTTTTCACAGACTAGCCTCAACCATAGGGAACAAGCTGGAAACTGCATATACTCTTCTTATTACTAATAATATCATTCTCATACATAAAGGACAGAACCTTTCTGTCTGTTTGGCCTACCTACCTAGCACAACAAAATAGTTTACAATTTTAAAATTTTCATTTTGCTGAAGTATTCTCATCAGAACCATTATTTCATTATTTTCCATAGGAAATTTTTTTCATGCAAACCAACAACTTGCAATTTTCCATGTAAAATTTTTTTTTTTTTTTTTTTTTTTTTTTTTTTTTTGAGACAGAGACTCTGTCACCCAGGCTGGAGTGCAGCACTCTGCCTCCTGAGTTCACGCCATTCTCCTGCCTCAGCCTCCCGAGTAGCTGGGACTACAGGTGCCCACCACCACGCCCAGCTAATTTTTTTTGTATTTTAGTAGAGACAGGGTTTCACCGTGTTAGCCAGGATGGTCTCGATCTCCTGACCTCATGATCCGCCCGTCTCGGCCTCCCAAAGTGCTGGGATTACAGGTGTGAGCCACCGTGCCCAGCCAAAATTTTTAATTCTTATTTTATTGATTGTTTTTTGTTCATACCAATCAATTATACTGTCTGCAATTGGAAATTCACTTTGTGGTTTTTTTTTTGTTTTTTTTTTTTTGAGACAGAGACTCTGTCACCCAGGCTGGAGTGCAGTGGTGCGATCTCTGCTCACTGCAGTCTCCGCCTCTCGGGTTCAAGTGATACTCCTGCCTCAGCCTCATGAGTAGCTGGAATCACAGGCGCATGCCAACACACCCGGCTAATTTTTGTATTTTTAGTAGAGACAGGGTTTCACCATGTTGGCCAGGCTGGTGGTGAACTCCTGACCTCGGGTGATCCACCCACCTCAGGCTCCCAAAGTGCTGGGATTACGGGCATGAACCACCGTGCCCAGCCAGAAATTTACTTTTATGAACATTGTATCCACCAAGTCCAGTTATTCTAAATCAAATTTTGCAAATAGAAATTTTATCAACGAGTTGCTTCTTGCCAGGCATGGTAGCTCACATCTGTAATCCCAGCACTTTGGGAAGCCGAGGTGGGAGGTTTGCTTGAGTCCAGGAGTTTGAGACCAGCCTGGGCAACATAGTAGGACCTCAGCTCTGCAAAAAAAATAAAAATAAAAAAATAAAAAAAATTAGCCAGCCATGGTGGTGTGCGCCTGTGACCCAGCTACTCAGGAGGCTGAGGCAGGAAGATCACTTGATACCAGGAGTTCAAGGCTGCGGTGAGCTATGATTGCTCTACTGCATTCCATTCTGGGTAACAGAGCGAGAACCTGTCTCAGAAAAAAAAAAAAAAAAATTTGCTTCTTTCAATTTTTAGTTAATAGCAAATTTTTATGTTCAATTTTTATTTTTTTACTATTAATATTCATTATAAATTGGATAAAAGGAAATACTTTTATTTCTTGGCTAATTCCTGAGAAAATAGTTAGCATTTTGAAATTTCCACATTGTAAAGGATCACGTTACTGTGTTGCTCATTCTTTCTCTGCCTGTGTCTTTGGCTACTGCAGTCTACAGTGCTTCTTCTCTTGGGGCAGCAGAGAGCAAATGGCAGGGCCAAAATGTTTCGCTTTGCTTCAAATGTATCAGTATTCTGGGGGGAAAGGTAGATGAGGTGTTTCTGAAAAAGTACCTTTTGCTTTCTTTCCCCTAATTTTTCCCGTATTTTCTCTCTCCCTTCTTTAGACTTTTCAGCCCTTTTATCTGACTCATCATTTTTTTGTTGTTGTTATTTCTCTACCCCACTTCTTTCTTTCCCTAGTCTTCTTTCCGCCTTCCTTGGCCTTTCCTTCTCTCTCCCACTCCTTGTCGGTCTTACTCATTGTCCCAGACTCTCCTCTGAGGCATGTGGCTGTATTTTCTCCTCTCGTTGCTTTCTTCTATTGTCCCACCCCATTTCGTTCCAAGAGTTGCTTATCAGAGTCTTCAATGTCATGATTATAAAGGCTCAGAGAGAAACTCTTGCCCCTGCCGCTCAGCATCCCACTGGGATCAAGTAACCAAGAGAGGTTGTGAACCTGTGCTCCTTGTATGGCTTTAAAAGCAGCACTGAGGGTGGCCAGCTCATGTGTGCTTGATTTTATGGATCTGTCTGAAGACAGAGGGATGGATGATATGATCTCAGGAGGGCCCTGCCAGATCGGGAACCTGGGAGTCTCATCTCAATCATCATCAATTTAGATTTATTGGACACCCCCTGGGTGCTTGGAGTTGTATTAACTGATTTCATCCTTCAAGCCTTGAAGTCTAGTTTCTGCCTTTTTAGCACTGTTTAACATATTGTAATATTGGGCTGAGTTTGTACAAGCCTTTGTTATTCTTTCTGTTATTATTTGCTACACACTCTGTTTTTAAAAAATTAAAATAGAGGATTTACTAATGGGATTGTCATTAATTTCTTTAAGCATCCTGTAGATTTTTAAGATCCTATAGATTCCTACTGCATATGAATTCCTCTCCAGCTAATGTGAGATCTGAGGGCATTCTGAAAAGTGGGAAGGATAATATTCATAGGGAGATGTCTTATGCACTGGAGCTGGGTGGGGTGGGGTTGTGGTGAATATCATAGGAGGGGCTTGGGAAAGGAAAGGACAGGGAGGGAAAGAAAGGAGACGGGGAGCACATGCAGGAGCATTTGGAAATCATTTCTTTTGTTTAGTCAACAGATGCTTATTGTGTGTCTACTCTGAAGGTCATGTTCAAGACACTGAAGATATTGCAGTGAATGAGAAATATTCAGAATATCTACCTTCATGAAGCTATAGTCTATTAGGAAGAGACAGCCAGTAAAATAAATGAATAAAATTGGTAACATGGACCAAAGTAACAAATAAATCAGAGAAAGGAGATAGAGAGTATCAGAGAGTCTGAATATTAAAAGGATGACCAGGGAAAGTGTCATTGATAAAGACCTGAAGGAGGTAGGGAATAAGCTAGTGCAAAGATCTACGTGAAGAGTAGTGTATTCCAGACAGAAAGAGGAATCATGGGCCAAGTGGAGTGTGGAGGGCAGAAGCTGGGAAACCAGTTAGAAGATGACAGTGAACCAGGTCAGAGATAACTGTGGCATGGGCTAATTGGAAGCAGGAGATAGGGAGAAAGGATTGGTCTCTGGGGTACTTTTTTTTTTCTTTTTTTGAGACAGAGTCTCACTCTGTCGCCCAGGCTGGACTGCAGAGGTGCATCTCAGCTCACTGCACGCTCTGCCTCCCAGGTTCACACCATTCTTCTGCTTCAGCCTCCCAAATAACTGGGACTACAGGCGCCTGCCACCATGCCCAGCTAATTTTTTGTATTTTTAGTAGAGACGGGGTTTCACCATGTTAGCCAGGATGGTCTCAATCTCTGACCTCATGATCTGCCTGCCTCGGCCTCCCAAAGTGCTGGGATTACAGCGTGAGCCACCGCGCCTGCCTGCTCTGGGGGTATTTTAAAGGCAACAGCACTAGCAGGGCTTGCAGGTGGACTGGATGTGGGTTGTGAGAGAGAGGAGTGAAAAGATGGCATCGAGGTTAGGTTTGAACACACGGAGGATGCAGTTGCCAGTAACTGAGATGGGGATGATGTGGATAAAGATGAGAAAGAGCTGGTTGGGGGAATGATCTGATTGGAGTTCAGTTTGGGGCATGTTAAGTTTGAGTTCTGTGGAAGTGGGAAATAGTGGGAGAAGAGCTCTTAATGAAATGAAGGAGGAAACCAAGGGTGTGAACCTTAGAGAAAACAACATGGATTTGGCTAGAATGAGATAGAGGAGAAAGAACAGGCTGATGGGAGGTATTGTCAGGAGCGAATTAGCTACAGACAGGACACAGCACTTATCCAGATGGGACTTGACGCTGGGTGCCAGTGAAGCCTGAGCAAACTAGTAAAGAAGAACAAAAGCCATTGGCTGGTGAAAAGCAACATACAGGAGTGGCATGGGAAGACTGGGTGAGCCCAAACTGGGGCATGCCGCCTGGACTTTGAGAAGGTTGGAAGAAACAGGAAGCACTCCAGAAAGAAAAGGAGAGGGATGAAAATACCTTTGAGGTATGAAGTTGATTGGGATGTAGATAGGTGATGTGGAAAAAGGTTGAGAGTTCTGGCCACTAAGGAAAATGTCAGCTGGGCACAGCAGCTCACACCTGTAATCCTAGCACTTTGGGAGGCCAGGGCTAGAGGACTGCGTGAGCCCAGAAGTTCAAGACCAGCCTGGGCAACATAGTGAGATCTTGTCTCTACAAAAAATAAATGGAATTAACCAGATATGGTGTGTGCCTGTGGTCCCAGCTACTTGGGAGGCTGAGGGTGGAGGATCACTTGAGCCTGGGAGGTCAAGGCTGCAGTGGGCCAAGATTGTGCACTATACTCCAGCCTTGCTGACAGAGTGAGAGTCTGTCTCAAAAGAAAGAAAGATAGGAAAAGAAAATGTCATTGTGGCTCTTGAGGAAAAAGACCAGGTGTAGACTGCACCTGCAAGGGGAAAGGGAACATGGTAGGGGTGGGGCGGGGTGTGCTGAAGGAGAACACCAGGACGCTCTGACTGCCGGGAGATGTTCTATCTGTGAACACACATACCCTTGTTCCCTAATAAAGCATTTCCCCGTGCCCTGAATTTACTTTACTTGGAGTTGTATTCTCAACCTGAGTCTGCCTATCTTAGGCATATCTGATATGTGGCCGATACAGCGAGATGCATTCCTACATATAGGTATGCAGGCCTCCTGCCTTTGCACAGTGGACACTTCTGGAAAGGAGCTGACTATTCAGCTTGCAGATTATCCATTTTCTCTTGTTCTGCTGCCTATTGATTGTCTTTTGACTTGTTTCACTGCTTTTTGGTCCTTTGAGCAGAAAATGGAGTTTGTAAAACTCACTGAAAACATGTGTAATGCATATTTACAGTTCTGATATAAACATCATTGGATACAAAGATTAAAACCAGTGGTTGAATTAAGTTTTAGAATTGTGTGGATTAAAATATTTATATGCTTGTGATTACAAATAATCAGTATTCTACTGAATCAGATTTTTTTACCCTTTCCTTCTCTTCGTTTATCCTTGTTGTACTTTTCCCTCTTCCTCCTCCCATATTCCTTCCAGTTCTCCCAGCTGACATCAAGCTTAGGGGCCTCAGGATTCTGAACCTGAGCAGAAAACAGCTGTTTGTGTTGCTCAGGCATCCTTGGCTGGGGAAAAGGGAAGGTGGGAAAGAGATGGTGTCATTTTAAGGTCAAGGGAAAGGATTGAAAGGGGATCAGGAAGCCTAAGTAAGTGGGAGAAAAAATCTGGCCACACTGAGGGTGCTGCATGGCTGGGAGCCATGGAAATGAGGTTTGGGGACTGCAGATCTAGGGAAGAGGGAAAGGAGGAGACAGAACAGAAGCCATGAGACAGCTCTCGTCAGCTGGACCAGATGAGGACTGCTAGGAGAACAGCAAAGGCTGAGCCTTCCTCTCCCCATCTGTCCTATCAAGGTCAGTTCTGCATTGCTTCACTTCTCCTCACAGTGGCTCCAGAAGGATCCCAAGCTGGGTCCCATACTGCTTCATTCTGGCCCCTGAGGCTGCGAGGCCTGGCTCTGGAGGGGTGGTATACGACTGAGATGCTGGGCCGTTGGTCTCTAGGTTCCGAGAAAGCTGGGGAGGTGGTGGGTGAGAATGAGATGGGGGTGGTGGGGAAGTTGAGGGGTCATTGTCCATACACTTACTGCCTCCCACACTTTTCCGTAGTGAAATCTGTGCTGGTTAATACCTTTCTTCCCATTTCTTTGTCTTCCCTAAACCTCTTCCCATTCCATATCCTGGACGTACCATCCTTCTGCCTCCTGTCTCTCCCCATCTTCTCCTCTCTATGGCTCTCTTTTTTCCTGCTCTTGTCTCCCAACACCCCATTTCTGGCCATGGTTCCATGTGCCTCCTCCAAACTCTCTTTTCCTTGCTTCTCCCTCCCCATCCATTGGCTTCTTGCTCCTCACAGCAGAGGGGAAGGTGTACAGCTCAGATGAGGAGAAGCTGGAGGCACCAGCAGGAGACCCAGCAGGCAGCGAACAGGAGGAAGAGGGCTCAGGCGGTGACAGCGAGGACGACGGTTTCCTGGACAGTTCTGCAGGGGGCCCAGGGGCTCTTCTGGGACCTAAACCGAAGCTAAAGGGAAGCCTGGGAACTGGAGCTGAGGAGGGGGCACCGGTGGCAGCAGGGGTCACAGCTCCTGGGGGGAAAAGCCGACGGCGCCGCACAGCATTTACCAGTGAGCAGCTTTTGGAATTGGAGAAGGAATTTCATTGCAAGAAATACCTGAGCTTGACAGAGCGCTCTCAGATCGCCCACGCCCTCAAGCTCAGTGAGGTGCAGGTCAAGATCTGGTTTCAGAATCGACGGGCCAAGTGGAAGCGCATCAAAGCTGGCAATGTGAGCAGCCGTTCTGGGGAGCCCGTAAGAAACCCCAAGATTGTTGTCCCCATACCTGTGCATGTCAACAGGTTTGCTGTGCGGAGCCAGCACCAACAAATGGAGCAGGGGGCCCGGCCCTGAATGGGCACCCAAGAACTTAGGAAGGCAAGGGACCTATACCTGAGCCTGCTCTGAGACTGTCAGGGTTCTGTGGACCAGAGGGGCTGCAACTGTGATTCTGCCTTGGGAGGGACTAGTTGGCAATTAACCTAGCCCTGAGTGTGTTCCTTCCAGAACCTGAGATGTGAGCACTTGGCCCTGAGCCTGTTCCAGAAACCTTCAGGACTAGGGGCTTCAAGGTTAAAGGGGCTGGGGTTCTAATCGCTGAGGAGCTGTTGAGACTGAGGTGGACTCCTGGGGAGGGGGTGGGTTCTAAGTTGCCTAAGTCCTGAAGGTTCTGTGGCAAATGCCCTGGAACAGTTTCTGGTGGGTGGAGGGATCAGGTGATACCTAGCCAAGTAGATCGCAGCTCCTTATTTATTTGTGTAAATGTGTATATATGGAGCTATCTGTCTCTGTCCGTCTGTCTGCACCCCTGAGAGGGATTGGGAAAGTTGTTTCCTCAATCCTCAGCCAGAGTTCATCTGTCCTACTGCTTTGGGGTAGGCCCCATCTTGCCTCTCTTTACAAAGAAATGAAATGCAACCGTCACTGGCCTCTGTAGAAATTCTTCAGCACTCCCCCATCTCCCCCACCCCATGTTAACTACCTCTACCCCCGCGCTTTTCCACTAGGGCTGCCCACTGCTCGCTCTTGCCTCTATACCTCGTGCTCCTAACATGCCATCTCTTCCTGCTTCCCATTAAACAGGCAAGCTTCTCCAGCTCTGTTTTCTCCTCCTTGGATGAGCTGGCAGACTTTGGGAGAGATTAACTTCCTGTTGTATTATGAAGGGAAATGAAGTACTTGACCCTAGTTTAGCTGGGGTATGTCCAAGCCATCTAACTAGGTGGAGGTCACTAATGACTGGGGCATTCATATCACCTGTGAGCTCATGAATAAATTGTTTTCTATGCAGAAGACGTGGCAGCTTAGTCTGTCTCTGCCACCCTTTGATATTCCGGATGCAAGGGCCTAGGGGGAAAGACCCACTTCCAGTTTTCTGTTCTTACGGCATTAACTGTCAGCTCTTCTTCCCGTTGCACCCTTTTTGAAGCTTGGGATACCCCTACCTCTTCTGTTACAGAATGAGATCAGTTGAGGGGGGGCACCGCAGAGTGGATGGAACAGGAATGAATTTGTGTGATAGACATAGTAGAGGCTTGGGGATTGGAACAGCATTAGCGGACAAAGTGAACACAGGGAGCAGGGCTCACAGATGCATCTGCAGACAGCAGGCAAAGGGCACAGAAACCAGTGGAAGTTGGTCTCATGGTAACTGGGCTTCCTGGGAAGAAATATGATCTGTATTGATTTGGGAGGGAAGATACAGTAGCGAGCAGAGCCATCGAGAAGAAAAATGGGCTGTGAATGAGGCCAAGAAATTCAGGAAATGAAGGTATTAATGTCAGAAAGGCGATGGAAGTACAGTCAAATACCTGGCCTCCTTACTTTCCTTAGAGGGAAAGCTTCTGGCTATTCCTGATTCCTGGAATGGAAGACTTATCAACGTCTCATCACCCTGACACGTGCTGGACACTTCTTATGGCGAGACCAAGACAGCTCTCCTTGGCAGCCCATTTCTCCTAGCTGGTTTGGGCAACCAAAGCAACCTGGAGCCGTGACTGGTCATTAACAATGGTTCCACAGTTCTCCAGCTAGGACACACAGAGCTAGGGCAGGTCTTCTTTATTTTTTGGCTAAATTTCAGCAGGGCTTGAGAATTAGGCTAAAAATATGTAGTCCAGACCAGCCCCATTCCCAGCCTGGTCTAGATCAAGGCTAAGTCTCCCTGATACCTTAGATCCAGCCTTCACAGGAAACCTATGGGGTTAGAACCATTTTTTTTTGAGATGGAGTCTCACTCTGTTGCCCAGTCTTGAGTGCAGTGGCACAATCTCAGCTCACTGTAAGCTCCACCTCCCAGGTTCACGCCATTCTCCTGTCTCAGCCTCCTGAGTAGCTGGGACTACAGGCACCCGCCATCACACCCGGCTAATTTTTTTTTTTTTTTTTTTTTGGTATTTTTAGTAGAGATGGGGTTTCACCGTGTTAGCCAGGATGGTCTCGATCTCCTGACTTCGTGATCTGCCCACCTCGGCCTCCCAGAGTGCTAGGATTACAGGCATGAGCCACCGCACCTGGCCGTGGTTAGATCTTTTTAGGAGATAAGCCAGGCAGAGGTTGAGGATCACAGGAGCCATCGTCATTCTGGCAGGGCTGGAGCAGAGCTTCTGTGGCCATGTGTCCCCTGTGGTGGCAGGCAAGAGAGCACCTGGACAGGAAGGCCACAGATGAGAAGCAGCTCAAACCAAGGCCCCGACCTGCAGGGGTTTTCTGGCTCTACGTATAAAGCCTCCTAACCTGTTCAAAGCACTATTCAACCAGCCCAAGCAGCTTGTTTTCCATAGGGAATCTGGAGGTGACTATTGCTAGTATTTGGAGCCCAGGCGCCTAGTCCTACACATAACCCACGGCCCTGTCTCTATTTTGCCCTCTATTTTGCATCAGCCTTGCAAAAGGGGCTGTGGGCTGAGAAAATAAAGCCTGGCTTCCTCTGAAGAGTGTTACTTGCCTATTTACCTGCACAACACACCGGCCCACCACACCCAACATATGCTCATGGTGTTTTAGAAAGGGCCTATGTCAGGTCTGTGGGAATTTTTTTTACCCCTGAGATGGAGTCTTGCTCTGTCACCCAGGCTGGAGTGCAGTGGCGCGATCTCGGCTCACTGCAACCTATGTCTCCTGGGTTCAAGCAATTCTCCTGCCTCAGCCTCCTGAGTAGCTGGGATTACAGGCGCCCACCATTATGCTTGGCTAATTTTTGTATTTTTAGTAGAGACAGGGTTTCACTACGTTGGCCAGGCTGGTCTCAAACTCTTGACCTCATGATCTGCCCACTTCGGCCTCCCAAAGTGCTGGGATTACAGGTGTGAGCCACTGCACCTGGTCTGTGGGAAATTTTTTTTTAAAAAAGAGAAGACAAGGGCTACCAGCAACGTGGGTCCAGGAATGGGACAGCAACAGACTCCTCAGAGGGCCAGGACTCTAACTCAACAAGTTCTCATCCTTTCAGAACCAGCAGGGAGAAGCACTTCCCCCAGGTCTTCCTTCTGGACTAAGGGATTCAGTCAGAAGGAAAAGCAGGAACTCTGGATTCTGCCCCCAGCTTGGCTTGGCAAGATGGTGGGAGTTAGGGCAGCTATTCTGGTGTCAACCACCTACCTCCTCCCCTTTCCTCACAAGCAAAGCCCAGGCACAAGTCAGCCTATGTTGTAACACAGCTATCTGGAGAGAAGCGCTACCACTTATCCTGCAGCACCCTCAGTTCTTCTCCCGGGTACTGACTCAAGTAGCTCCCTGTACATCCTGCTGTATGGCCATTCCCAGACTTGTAGGAAAGGGGCAATGCTTACGCCCTCTCTCTGGGTACATTCTGGCCAGTACAGGGCGTGGCAACAAGCTTTCTACATAGAATATTGATGACAAATGAAGAGAGCAGCTGGAAAACCTACCTGATGGCTGGGCATGTTGGCTCACGCCTGTAATCCCAGCACTTTGGGAGGCTGAGGCAGGTGGATCACCCGAGGTCAGGAGTTCAGGACCAGCCTGGCTAACATGGCAAAAGCCCCTCTCTACTAAAAATACAAAAATAAGCTGGGTGTAGTGGTAGGCGCCTGTAATCCCAGCTACTTCGGAGGCTGAGGCAGGAGAATCGCTTGAACTCGGGAGAATGAGGTTGCAGTGAGCCGAGATCGCACCACTGCACTTCAGCGTGGGTGACAGAGCGAGACTCTGTCTCAAAAAAAAAAAAAGCTGCCTGAAGGTTGGGGAGGCAGCACCCAGTAGGAAGCAAAGAGCTTTGTGTCTTCTCATCAGGGGCCTTGTGCTGTGCTGCTGAAAACTCAACCACACCCTACCAAGGGAAGGCCGAAAGAAAGCAATGCACACAGGAGGCTGAGGAATGACCACCTGGGACCCAGCCAAACAGAGGGAAGAAAATCTCAGAACATGGTAAACAATGAGAAGAACGGGATAAGGAGAGAGCAGAGCTGAGGGGCGCGCTTGGGAGGGCGGCAGCGACATAAAAGGGGGAAACGAGACCACGCACACAATCTGGTTTATTGGCTCATCATACACACACACATCAAATATGTACACAAACATAAATATTCCAATGTACAAAGTTTACATGGGACTCACAGATCACCCCTCGTCTCTTTCATCCAGCACCCCCAACCTGGGCCGTCCTCCTATTTCAGATGAAGGCGTGTGAGGGGCTGGCACTAGGAGGCAGGGATCTGGAGGAGGGAGAGGTCCTGCTCCCCTCTCCTCACAGGCACCTCCGAAGGGTCCTGTCCCTTTTCAATGGCACCTTAGGGCAGAGGGTTAAATCCCTCATCCCTCTCTGCTGCAGCTCAAATCCCCAACTCTCCTTGATCCCTTTGACTCTCCTCCCTAATTTCCTCTGCTTCCTCCTCTTGGCATGTCCCTGCTTCTCCATCTCTGTGTCTGTTCCCACAGTGCCTGCAAGGAGGATGGTCTTCGGGCCATGGAGTCCTTCTGGCCCCTCTGCCCTCTTCCTGGGCCTTATAGGAGGCTAGGACTACGGTGAAGCTCAGCAGAGGGGTTGGTGCCATTGGCAGGCTCTCTGTTGGGGGTAGGCACTAAGCCACAGCCCTCCCCAGGGCAGCCATGCTGGATCAAGATGTCTGCACACTCCTGGCTGCCGGCCCGGCGAGCATAGGCCAGTGGAGTCAGGCCCCGGGCGTCGCGGCTCCTCACGTCCACCCCGTACTGTAGGAGAAAACACAGGTTCACAGTTGGCATGACATGGGAGGAGACAGATTGGTTGTAGGGGAGGAAAGAAGAGGTGGCTTTCAAAGAACAAGGCTAAGAAGAGTGTGGTCAGGGCAGGCTAGAGACACGTGACTCACCCAGATGAGCAGCTGCGTGAAGACAACATTGGCCATGGCACTGGAGAGATGTAGAGCTGTCCGCCCATCCCCGTCCCCATAGGTCTCATTCACCTCCTCTTTGGAGCCATGTGCCAGGAGCATCACCAACAGCCGCAGGTCATCTTCCACCACGGCCCGGAGCAGCTGCTGCCCCAGCGGCACATCTGAGCTTGGCAGTGGGGCCAGGAAGAGCTTCTGTTCATACTTGGCCCGTATCCAGCGTTCCTTCTCCTCTCTGCAACCACAGGCCCATCAGGGCATGAGCCAAGGAAGGACACCAAGCAACGGGTGGGGCCAAGAAGGTGGGCAGGAAAGGAAGCAAGCAGCAGGGGGAAGAAGGAAGGAACAGTGAGAGAAGATGAGACGGAGCAGAAAGGGAGGAGGGAAGCCTTGGAAACACCAGGCACACAGAGGGGCAGTGGGTAATGGAAAGGGGGGCGGGAGAAGCTGAAAGGAAGGGACACGGAAGGGAGGACCCCTGGGGACAGTAGGGATGTGGGGGCTGAGAGGGCAGGAAGATTCCAGGCAGGCCCGTGTTGCAGTTTATCTGGCCGTCTGAACTCTCTTGGATTGGCAGTGCTGGAACAAAGCGGGTGGGGGCCTGCACTGGGGGGCCATGCACTCCCCTATCTCCCACCCATTCTCCCCATCTCAGAGCTCCGGAGTGGGCGCTCTGCACCACACCATGATAGGGGCCCTGCGCATGCGCCTCCTGCTGGCCCCTGACCTGCTGATAACGCTCAGAAAGGGCCCGTTGTTGTGAGGCGACTGAGTGACAGGCACCAGAGCAGGAGGGGCACCCCCAAGGGGCCAACTGCCAAGCAGAGCAACCGACAGTTTTAACCCTTCTAATACCATCACAGCCACCCCAATCTTCCCCATGCTGGGAGCCCCCAACGGTTCCCCCATTCCTGGCCAACTCCAGGGTGCCATCCACTCACCTGCAGGCGTCAGGCCCTGGCTTGGAGTAGCCACCCAAGGCCCCCTCCCAGACGCTGTTGGCGAGGGCATTGCCCATGGCAGTCATGACAGCCAGCAGCTCAGGCGGCCAGTCATCGAGGTCGAGGGAGCGCACCCGGGACAGGTGAGCCCCCAGGTGTCGGTGGATGCCCGAGCACTCAATGCACATCAGGGCACCCAGGTTCAGGCTGGCCCAGTCTGGATCTAGGCAAGGAGAGGAGAATGATACAGCGACAGCAGGCAGGCCACCAGAGTTTGGGACAACTACGGAAGTCTTCCCTGCCCTCTTCCCTGCTCCTTGATGCTTGCGAAGCTTTCCCTGGGCTGTCCCCAGCTCCCAGCCCCACCAGCCCTGCACTCACTAGGGGCATCGCAGTCGATACAAAAGCTGTTGCCACGAACGGTGCGGACCGCCTGCACAGCCAGAGCTGTGTTCTGGTTCCCCAGTCGAGTCTGTCGCACAGCAGGAGAGACAAGGGGCGGTGAGTCAGTCATGAGGCCCCCTTCAGTCCCACCCCAGCCAGGTGCTCTGTTGGGGGCCCAGTCACTCTGTACCCACCTTGTCCTTGGCACTGCGGCAGCCTTGCAGGCTGGCAAGGATCTGGGCCTGCACACTCTGAACCCACAGCTCCCGCTCCTCCGCCGTTGAGGCCTCGAAGTGCCACGTCTGCCCGGTGAGGGACACCACCACAAATTCAAATGACTCCTCTGCCTCTGTTGGAGGTGTTCATGCCATCAGGGCTCCTGGCCTGTGTGCACCCCCAGGGCATGCTATCGTATCGCCACAATGCCACTCACTACCCTGCTCCACTGGCACGTGTCCTCCCCTAGATCCTTCCCCAGCCACAAGGCCACACGCTCCAGGACAACTTGCAGGGGGAGGCCAGAGTAAACCTGCAAGACTAGTGTGAGCTCCCAATGCGCCTTCCTAACCACCTGTGGAGCTTAAGTGAAAACAGATGGGGGGTGCAAGATCTTGGCACCCCTGGCACTGCCGGGAATGGGTGTGAAATCAGTGGGGTGCTTCCCAGAGAAAGATTTGCTCAGTATCTGGAGAAGGATGCGATGGGGTGCTAGGAGGCAAACACTGGGAGAGGGTGGGGGAAGGCGGGTGTGGGCACCATCCGTACATGTCAGCTGCAGCCGCCTCATTTTGCAGCTCATTAAACCCAATATTCCTGACGGCGTCAGCGTGGGGCTCATGGGAGCTGGGCCCCTCCCCCACTGCCATGGCATAGACAGGCAGGAAGGGCAAGTGGATGGGGGAGAGGAGGAGAGGTTTTCTCTAGGACCTGGAGTATGTGAGCAAATAGGGGCCTGAGGGCATCTGTAGTGACAAGCACTGAGGGCTGGACTGTGATCCCAAGCAATGTGGTGAAGCTCTTCCAAGCTCTGCTCCCCCAGGCCCCAGAAGACCGCCGCATGAATCTCATTCCCAATGGTCACCGCCCCATGGGTGAACAATTCCTAACAAGCAGTGTGACTGTGTCCTGGGGGCTGGGAAGACAGCATAGGTGCCTATGGTAAGGCCCCAGGGTGAACCCCAGTTCTGCCAAGGCCATCCCTGCTTGTAAGTCCTCACTGCATCTTGGCCCCAGGCAACCTCACCTCAGTGACACCGACATCGCCTGGAATTCCTCCTCTGCTGGGCCCTTGCTCTCAGGGACTGTTAGCAGAACTGCCTTCCCACAGAAATAGAACCGGCGCCTCCTTCCCCAGGCACCACCACTGCACCTCACCTTGCTTTCGACCACAGCCTTTGAACTACGAGATCTCCGTGATCATTTGTGGGGCTCAGTCTGCCGGACCAGAAGGGAGACCCCATGCTGTAAGTACTAAGCACCACTGTCGCAGGCTGGCTAGGTGTCTCTGCTCCCCTGACCCCATACCTCTACCCTGACAATTAGAGCGGAAGCGAGAAATTATGAGTCTATAGAAGTGTTAAACTTATTTGGGAGCAAAGAAACTCCAATCACCAAGAAGAGGCAGGTTTTGAAGATACTTTGGGGAAAATCTGAGGAGCAGCAGTATAATCAATAGAGGAAGAGAAAGGTCCTATGGAAGAAGGCTTCAGGACCTGGAACTCCTTAGCCTAAGGAAAACTAAGGAGAGACTCGGCCAATCTGTACACATGTATTAAGCACCTAGTAAATACCCAGCACTTATTAAACTCAGGATGACACAAGAGACAGAAAACACAGGTCCTGCCCGGACATCTTAGAGGAGCTACTGATGTAGCAGTCTGCTGTCGTTTACCTTCTTTAAGAATAAATGAAGTAAGCCCACATTTCAACACAAAGGGTTTCAGTTAGCAGAAGAACTTTTCTAAGATACCAGATCTAGATTACCAAAAGAAGTTGTAGAACTACTTTGATTAGCAACTACTAGAAAGTGCTTAATCCAATGAATACAAAAAAAAAAAAAAAAAATAGGTGTTACTTTTAGGGTACTATCCCCAAGACCCACTGCCCACCTCCTGTGCCCGGTTTCCCTCTGGGTCCCCCTAACCTTCAGCAGCACTGCTGGGGCCGTCTGGTCGGGGGGTCCCGGTGCTCTTTTTCCTCCGGTGCTTCTTCCGGTTGGAGTGGGGAGATGGGGGAGGATCCAGCTTGGGGCTGGAACTGAGTACCTCAGCTGGGCCACTGGCTGGTGAGGGGAGAGTTGGAGAAGTGTGGGAAGAAGGGAGGCAGAGGAGGGGAGGGGCGCAGGGCACTGGGAGGAGGAGAGGACCAGTCCTGCCAACTGTAGCTGGGCCACACTCAGGAGAGCCAGACGGACACCTCTCTCTAGGTGAGGTCTGCCTGGGCTTCCCAGTCCCAAAGCTCCCCAGCCTTGGAGGAGGCAAATGTGGAGAGAGAGTAGGAAACTTAGGCAGAACAGGATGGAGGCAAAGGGAGGAAGCTGCCTCTGCAGCCTGGAGGGGTGGAAGGCAGCCCAGGGAACTCACGGGGAGCTGAAGCCCCAGCAGCTCCGCACCAAATTTATCCTCAATCACACTCCCCGCTCCTCACAATTAATAGCAGAATTAGAAACAATCAGGGAGCTGCCTAATTACTGTCAATTAGAGCGCGCTAATCAAGCTCCGTCTCCCACACCCCGCCCTGCGCTCACCACTAAATGTCAAACTTCATTAGAGGCAGACACGCTCCCTCCCTCCCTGCCTTCCTCCTTCCAGACTCAACAGAGGGCCCTCATGCAGGCCAGCACAGGCCACTGGACCGGTGACCCAAGGGAAGGGCCCCTGGCTCCCCTTCTTATGTGCTCCAAGCTCACTTCCCCCAGGGGTGGGCTGGGCGTGGATCGAGAGGTGGGGCAGATCCCTGTGCTGGCACCGCCCAGCTCCTCCCTCAGCCCACGCTCCTGAGGCCGTGGCAGCTCAGAGGCTGGGCCTCAGGGCTCCTACTGGGAGGGCTCAAGGAAGGCCTTTGGGAAGCCAATTAGGGAAAGCACCCTTGGCTGGGGTGACAGTGGGGCACCCTGGGTCTTCCTGTCATTACACCATCGCTCAGGACAAGGGCATGGAAAGGGCAAGGGACAGGAGAGCTGGCTCCATGCCCTTTTGAGCCTTTAGAACTGCTGATGGGGTCTCTGGTCAATGGTGAAAGTAAGAAGTAGGGTCAAAGGAAGAAAAGCAGAGAGAGAAAGAGAACAGACTAAGGGGCAAATGGAAGAGCCTGGAAGCAGGTGGAAGGGGCAGACGGGAGAGATGGTGGAGTCACCAACCCACCTAGGATGGGTGGAGGCCTATCTGAGGGGGGCAGCACAGGTGGAAAACGACCTTTCAGGACAACTCCACAGGGACCCCCCTCCACTCCACAGTAGCGGGTAAGATGCTGCTGCCTTCGGAACGTGGCTCACAGGGCTTAGAGCGCCCAGCCTCCGACCTCCCTACTCAGCCGCTTCCCTGTCCCCCTGCCGAGAGGCTGATGAGCTGACTGCGCGGGGGGCTGATGGGGATGGGGCTGATGGGGATGCGGGAGCCGCCACCAGCGCCGCCTGGGGACCAAGGGGAGGAGGAGCTGCAGAGGGCGGGCCTCTAGCGCTGGCCCTAGGCAGGGCTGCAGGCGACGGGGTCTCTGGGGAAAAGGGCTGCACGTGGAGGCTGGAGAAGGGACAGTGCCTCTACTCTGCTTCCAAGACAACATCAGTACTAGCCCCAAAGCAAGGTCTCTCTGACAAGCCCTGGAGGGCCCAGCTGGGCCCCACCCCTTGGCCTGGACACTGTCCCACTGCAGCCTCCCAAGCAAAGAATGCTGCCCAGTTCCCCTCCTCTCTGTCACTGGGGCCCCAGAAAAGGTGGGAAGCAGCAGAGCCACCACTCACCAGGGTGCTGCATGCCTGGGGGCAGGGAAGTGGTGGCCTCATTCCACTGGTCGGCGCTGGAAACGGAGCAGGAGCGCTGGTGCAGCCCCTCAGGGCGCGGGCCAGCCCAGGCCGAGCTGCTGAGGGGGCGCTCAGAGTGCAGGGATGCGCTGCTGGCCGAGTGGGGGGCACCTGGGGGTGGGAAGGGTCAGACTGGGAAGGGAGGCCGGGCCCGGGAGAATGCTCAAATATACTATCCTAAAAATAGGGCTGCAGGGCAGAGCCGGAGAAATTCCAGCAGGGCACTGGTTCATCAGGTGGCGGGCCAGCTTCTGGGAGAGCCAGAGGCCGCGCAGGGGCGCTGTGTGCTTTAGGAAGCAGCCTGTCCCCAGATCTTCACACCCTCCTCTCTCCATGAGCAGAAAGGTCTACAGCTCTGTCCCCTCACTGTGATCTGGGAGTAGGGAGGGGTCTCTGCGTCAGAGATCTCCCAACTTGTGGAGCTGGGTGGTGCTGACGCCCATCTCTGCAGCGTTCCTTGTGGGGCTCCTCCTGGCTTGGGCCCCTGCACCCTCCATTCTAGTCCACATATGCCATTTGCTTTGCCTCAGCTTTACCGCCGTTCTGACGAGAAATAACTGTATCAAATTCAAGTAATTATGTCTAATTAGTATTAGTAATTATCCTGTTGGGCTGGAGAAAATTAATCTTTCGTTTCCCATCAGGGAAGAATGGCAGAGCCAGGGGGAATCAAAGGCTCTAGGAAAGCCAAGGCTGGGGCAGGCGCGGCCGGCAGTGGAGGAGGACAGAGAGCGGCACGATTCTCCCACCTCACTCCCTGGCTGAGCCCCTGCTGGAGAGATTCTGGGAACAGCCATGGGGCCTCAGAGGCCTGTGACACTCGAAGGCCTGAGTTGGAACACCGAGAACCTAACCTTCCTTCCCCTTCTTCAGTCCACCCAAGACTGAGACCAGAGGGAAATGGCCCTAGGAAGTCTAAGAACAGGGGGGCCAAACCTGGGGTGCTGGAACCTTGAAGCCGAGGAGCCAGCCAGGTGCTGGACGTTAGTGAGAAAGCAGAGAAGGGGCTTGGAGCTGGCCAAAGCTGGAGACAGCAGGCAGGGGCCCAGCCAGGGGAAGGGCAGGCACCAGGCCCCACACCAGCCCTGCAGGCGGTGGGACTGAGGGGAAGCCTATGGGGAGGCGGCACCTGGCTGCAGCAGCTGGAAGGGAAAGGAATGGCCCAGCGTGTCACGGCTCTGCCACTGGGATGACGCCTAAAGGCAGGCAGCAAGTTTTATGTTCCTCTTGTATTTGTCACAAACCCCAAACACGACCAGACACATAGTAAGTACTTAGTCATATACGTGCAGCACTGAGGCTACAGGCCGGTCTCCATCTCCAGGCCCAGAAGGAACACACAGATGCTGCCTCTTCAGAATCCTGCCCACCTCCCCTCCTCCGCCCTCACAGGTCCCGCCTCAGGAAACCCTCCGGGGTGCACACTCGGTCCCTCATTTCTGAGACACCTTGCTTCTCCTCACGCCTGCTTTCATTGCCTTCCAGGTTCCAAATTGTATTCCCCCTCATCCCTAGCCCCATCCAAAGACATCACAGGCCCAACTTCCTCCTCAAGCCCCCAACCCAAAACCCTGAGGGAGGGAAAGTGCTTTCCCTTTCCTTTGTTAATTCTCCCCTCATTACGCCTGCAATCCCACAATCAGTGTGCACTGTAATTGTCGAATTTGATGCTAATGATTAATGAATTAAACATGGAGCCATCAATTAGTCCTCGGAGGATAATTCTGCATAAAGCAGCGGATAATGTAATTACAGTAACAAAGATAATGAGATGTTAACATCGCCCGGTGAGCGAGAGACATGTGTGAGTGTGCATGAGGGTCGGTGTCGGCACGCGGCAGCGGGCTGTGGGCCGGGTGGGCACCGTCCGCGAGCTCCTGCATGTGGGCGCTGTCATTACAGGAGCAAGAGCACGGGGCTGCCTCCTCCATGCCACTGCCGCTCCCAGGCGAGGGACGTCAGGGACAGGAACGGGACAGGACAGCGTCTTCTCGTTCCCCTCACTCTAGGGAAACAGCCCGGCTGTCCTCTGGCTCTCTGCCGTCAGGGAAAGGGACTCACGTGGGCCTGCTCCTCACTTTGGGATGATAAGAGAAACCTCAAGCTGACCAAAGGGGCTCCTGGGGGCCGATGCCAGAGGGCTCCCTGCAGCTCTGTCCTGCTCTCCGGGAAGAGCACTGAAGACTGCCTGTGACCTGCCATCAGGCCAGTGCAACCCCACAGCAGGCTCAAGGCCCCCCACTGGCAGAGCCCCATGATGGGCAGCGGCTGGCTTCTCCTCCTTGGCTTCCTTCCTTCCCTCCATCCACCTCACAGGCTTCCTTTCTGAGCTCAGGGTGGCTTGGAGGAAAGAACATGGCTCTTCAAGTCAGACACAATTAGGCTGAGCCCTAGGTCTCCCACTTCCTGTGGAATTTACAGACAAGTTTGTTAGCTATGCCAAGCCTCTGTTTCCTTGTTAAAATGGGGACAATAATGTCCACTTCAGAGCTGCTGTGGACCTGGGGCCTGACGCAGAGACATCCGCTGCATATGGCACATCTCAGTCATGTCAGGCCTCTCCCCGGCCACTCCCCTGCCTTCAGCCTGGTCCATGGCAGTTCTGCGAGAGCGGGCCCAGCACACCTGTTTCAGGAGCCTTGCCTCCAATGAGGACCACACCTGGAGGCATCATTGCGCCTTCCTTCCCTCTAACCTGGGCTTTCTCAGCGGAGTCCCATCCGCATTTTGAGTGAGACAATTCTTTATTGTTTGGGGTCTCTCCCATCCATTCCAGGGGACTTCGTATCCCCAACCACCTGTCCACTAAGTCTGTCACATCCTCCCCTCACTGTGACAAGCACAGGCCCTCTAGGGAGGTGACTCACCCAGCTGCAGACCTGTGCTACCAGGCGCTGACTGCTGGGACAGGGCACAGGAATGACCCCAGCCTGGCAGGGTTCGGGGCAGCTGTTCCTGGGCCCAGAACGAGATACAATGGTCTAGGACAACGTCGGGGATGCTGAAGTCTCGGGGAAAGCAGTTGGGAGTCAGCGGCTCTGGAATGAGGGAAACGCGCGTGGAAGGATGGACCCTGGAAGAGCACGGGGCCTGGGGCCCGAAGGAGGAGGAGTGAAGCGGCACTAGGAAGGGAGTTCCTTGAGACAGGAGGCCTTTCGCCTGAGCCAGCACTATCAGTTGAAAAGGCAAGAACACGACAGCGCTTCACTGGAGTTCCCGCCTCCAGCTCCTGTGTAAATTCAGTCCTCTCTGAGCAGAGATCCCACCTCTCACTCAGGCCTGAGAATATGCACCAGCTTGACCCCAGACAGCTCCGTCCCCTTCTGCCTCCCCCATCCCCACATGTCAACCTTGGCTGAGATGCCGGCCATGCACCCAGAGGCACTGCCCCCACCCGTCGCCTGCCTCGGATCCGGATGCAGAGATGGGCCTAGGACCACCAGCACCACTGCCCAAACATGACACCACCTGGCCCCGTCTGACATCCAGATCAACTGCTGGTCTAGACATTTGCTGCCACCTCAATTAACTCCACTAGGGCTGCATTAGGGCACATGTCTTTGGCTGAGGTGACCTTGAAGTGTGATGCTGGCCAGCACCCTGTGCCCAGGCTGAGAAGCAGCCAAGCCCAGAATGCCTGCCTGCCTGGGCTTCATAGCAGCCACCCTGCAGACCCCACCTCAGCAGCCGCCTCACCTGTGCCCCCACCCAGCTGTGTGTTACTCCGCTCCACGGACAGCCCGTTGGCACGGGGGCTGGTGCCTGGGGCTGTGGCAGGTGTGGCTCGGGGCAGGCGCTTCCCTGGCACTTTCACCGTTGTCCGCAGCAGGTCAATCTCCTTGCCGTGGATGTTCTGCATGTAATCCTAAGGCCAGGTGGGGGAGACAGATGAAGACTGGTTAGCAGCAGTCACTCCAGCACTGAGCCTCGCAGCTCCTAGGTCTCTCCCTGCTGTGGGAGGGAGGGAAGGCTCCAATCTTGAGAAGCAGGATTCAGATCGAGACCATCCTGGCTAACACGGTGAAACCCCGTCTCTACTAAAAGATACACAAAAACTAGCCGGGCGAGGTGGCGGGCGCCTGTAGTCCCAGCTACTCGGGAGGCTGAGGCAGGAGAATGGCGTAAACCCAGGAGGCGGAGATTACAGTGAGCTGAGATCACGCCACTGCACTCCAGCCTGGGCGACAGAGCGAGACTCCGTCTCAAAAAAAAAGAAAGAAAAGCAGGATTCTAAGCCACAGAATGTCTCTGAGTCTGGATTACACCTCGATCTCCACGGTGCTCAAAGTAGCTCTAGGGGGACTCTGCCAGGAGGGAGGTAGAGTTGGGGGTGGCTAAGGACCTGGAGCTAAGCGCTGAGGCTCAGGCCTCAGGAAGAACGGCTTCGGAGGCAACAGCACAAAGCAGGCCGAGTGTTGGGCCATGCTGGGATTTAGGGAGAGAGCCCCTGGCTGAGGAGGGGAGCGGAGAGTCTCGGGGACACGGATGACAGGGTGGCCACCAAGCACCGCAGCCCTCACCTGGGCACGAAGAAACTTCTAAAGCCTAGCATAGTCCCGGCCCTTAGGACAGTGTCTGATAATCAACACTTGTCGCACAGTTTAAAGGGAAGCCTCCAATTCTTTCTGCTGGACTTTGGAATACAGCAACAGGTGGTCTCACAGGTCCCACCGATTCCCTGGCGGCAGTCATCGTCATCCCGTCATGTCATCTGCCTGTCGCGTGCAGGGTATTTACCATCCTACATCGGTGTATTTATACATTCCACGTATGACCTCGTGTAATCTTCACTACCTGAGGGAGGTAGTGCCTGTTTTGTAGATGAACGAACTGAGGCTTAGAAAGGGTTATCTGCCCAGGAACACACAATTAAACGGTAGCAGAGTCACATTCAAGCACAGCTTTTTCAGATTCCCAAGCCTGTGCCCTGTATGCAGGCTTCCTCCAGCCTGTCCTGGGCTCGGGACTCACCCTGCCTTCTAGTCAGGGCCCCGGAGATGGGGGACCACTTTGTGCTTGGACTCCCCCCACCATTTAGGGAGCACCACGGCCGAGTGCAGGGAGGGAGGGTGGGGGCCTGCAGCTTCCTGGCCTGGAGCCCCCGCTGGGCCTCCTGCTTCCAGCCTCTCCTCCAGAAGCTTCCCTTTAAACTGTTCAACAAGTGTTTATTATCAGACACTGTCCTAAGGGCTGTCCCAGCCTGTTGCCTCCTGCTTCCGTGTCCCTGTCACTGTCCCTGAGCTCTGCGGCAATTCCTAGCTAATGCCCTTGGTAGAGTGGCACAAATTCCTCTCCATGGGTCTATGGCCCTTCCCGAGAGAAGAACCTGGGTGGTGGTGCCAGATTTAACTTCTGACTGAATTACACTGATTGGACATAAATCTGCTCGTCCTTTCCCCTCCATGAGCACCTCCAGAATGTCTGCATGCTGAGGGCAGTCGTGTGAGGAGTCTTCCCAGACACGGTCCTCCTACGCTGAGGAGCCCGGCCTTCACCTTTACCGCTCTGGCCATCAGACTGCTTTCCCCTGAGGCTGGCTCTATCTTCTCACCCCGTTAGCTCCAGGGAAAACCGACACTGTTATCTGCTGAAAAGAGCCTGGGGGCCTGCTGCCTCTTGGGAAGCAGTGAAAGGGCAGGAAGTCTCACCAGGCTCCCTCTGGGAGGAATAATGAGGACAGCAAATAGACAAGGAGTCACCTGGTCCCTGGTCACTAAGAGAAGGTGAGGAGGTTACCACCTAGATGGAGGAAAGAGGCGCCAAACACCAGCCTCCACCTGCACTTCCGTGGCTGGGCTGGACGCCACCCACAGCTCCATGTCATCAGGGGAATGGTGGAAAGGCCTGGCGTCAGCACGCGGCCTCCCTGCCCAGGTCCAGCCCTGTGGGTCTGGCCGAGTTCGCAGTCGCCTTCATTCTCAAGGTGGCTATGGCATCTTCCCAGGCAGACAGCCCTTCAGGAATAGGACCAGGGGAGTAACCAGCCACAGCAGAGGAGCCACGAAGGTGTGTTCAGGAAGGAGCCCCCACTCCCTGCCACGGCTGCTCCTGGCAGCCCTGGGCTTACCTGTGCCCTCCTGCCACCCCAGTCCTCTGTAAGGGACAGTACCAAGTGCCTGGCCCCAAGCACACATGTGCTAAAGTCTTGTTCGTTGTCCCAGAACCACAGAACGACATAACCGAGGAATCAGTGAGCAGCCTCCCGCCCAGGCAGGATCTCTTTTAACAACCGCTCGGCCCACACTTGGCGGAGCGGCACTCTGCCCACAGCTTGGGGCCTTGCCAAGGTGGCTGGGAAGGAAGCAGACCCAGGAGCCCCTCCTGCCCTCCCAGCGTACCTCCATCCATCCTTCTCCAGCACACTGGGCTGCACGCCACTGGCCCCACTGGCCCTCTGTCTTGCTTTCAGCCCAGTGTCGACTAAATGACTTCACTGCCTCACCGGCTCTCGACTTGCATCCCACAGATTCAGCTTCCCGTCCCTGGTCCCCGTCAGCAGTCCCTGTACACAATCACATCTTAGATCGGCTACTACAGACAACAGTCAACAGCTGGCTGGGCCAAAGGCACAGCTGCACTCCCTCCTTAGGGGAGGGGCTTGGGCTGCTCTAGTTCACAAGGAGGTCACAGAAGCTGCAACAGTTTTCAGGCCCCACGACAGCCGTGGGATGCCCAGGCTGGGACGTGGCAGGAAAAGCTGACCCCATGCCAAGAAGAAGAGTTGCACAGGTGGACTCTGTTCGGAGCTAAGGTGCCAGAAACTGGCCTCAGGGGAAAGGATGGCCCAACTTCAGCATCTCTGATGGCACCAGCCAGACACTCCAAATTCCCAGGGCAGGCTGGCGCCCACAGCCCCAGACTCCACACCCTCGTGCCCGGGCAACCCTGGAGCCTGGGTCCGGAGGAGAGCGGAGAGAAGCTTGAGGAGCAGCAGCAGGGATGGGAACCTCAGGCAGGCAGCAGCGTTTCCCTCCGTCAGCAGAACGGGGAGCATGGTGGCAGTGGCGGTTGCTCAGGAGAGCGGTCACCACGGCTGCCTTTATTACCCACCATCAAACAGCAATTTCTTCCCCAGCCTCCTCGCTAATTACCCAGCCAGCGTTCTCATCTCGTTTTATTACTGGAATTAACAACAAGTTCAGAGCGTGGAAAGCTATTAAGATGTGTGATTAAGCCACATTCAATTAGTTTCTACAAACAATTTAATTGATGTTGCAGATAGAATTAACAGAAGGTGATTGTGTGAATGGCTCCGCTGGCTGCAAAATGGGGGAGGCTGTGGCGGGCTCTCTTGGGCCAGGCGAGAATCGGGCGTGGGGCTCAGGGCTGGCCCACGAACTCATCCTGTGTGTGTCTTGTCCCGCCCAGCCCCCATCCATAGGTGAGTTACCAGCCCCAATGCCTTTGGGGCTCAGGGGAGACCCTTGCTGGAGAGGAGAGCCAGGCTCAGCCCAGAGTTCTGTCCGAGCCTCTGGAGTTGCTGGAGCTCCTTCCTCGACATGCTTCCTGCCAGGGTTTAGGGTTTGAAGAGCCCCAGAGAGAAGCGGCTGCTCACAGGTAGGGAGGCAGCCTGCTCACTGCTGGCAACTGAAGAGCACGCTCAGGTTGGAAGAAGGTGGCCAAGGGAGATGGAGGAGGTGAGGCAGTAGCCCCGGAGGGAGGGAAAGTGTCGTGGTGGGGGAGGGTGGCGTGGCACAAAGTGAAGCGGCCTCTGCCAGAGCTCCACAGAGAGCCGTGAGCACGTGGAGCCACAACCGGCCATGCCTCCACTCGTGCTTTTGCACCATGTGTAGCCAAGTATGCTTTGGGGCCTGTGACAGGATCTGGGTGCCAGGACTTCCAGGCCTGGCCTTGCAGGGTGAATCCTAAGAACTCACACAGTGCAACAAGTGTGGCATGGAGGGGCACTCCTGGGGGGCTCAGATGCCCACCTAGCCCCAGGCAGGCAAACCTGGCTCCCTCCTCACTTGACAACACTCGCCCTGTGATTAACTCTTACATGACTCTCTCAGTCAGCCCCAGAGGGAGGTGCTCTTAGCAAGTGCAGAAAAATCTGGGTAATGCTCACAGCCAAAGTCATAGGTCCAAGTCTTAGCCCCCAGCCGGGAGACTCTGAAAAGCCAGCAAACCCCCTGAGCTCTGCTCTCCAGCTGGCTGTGTTCCCTCTACTGAAACCAAAACCCAGCCCAACCCCACAACCCACCCTTTCTTCCACATCCCAAGACACCCTCTGCCACTCCTCTTCATCCTCGCTGCCTCCACTGTTGGCAGAGGGCACAGACAGGGCACCAAGCTAGGGTCACATAAAACAAGAGAGGAGCAGGTAAGAACCTGGCACAGGGGGCAGGGGAAGGGCAGCTCCACACAGCTGGGGAAACAGACATTTCAAACAGGCCCATTCCCAAGCTCTGCCACCAAGATGGGCAGCTGGACATGAGCGAAGGGCACGGCTAAGCTGCCTGCTGGTGTCGGCCGTGAAACGCCTTCAGCTGGGACTTAGAAGACTCTGGTGTGGTCTCCTGGCCTCAGCACTCCTACCTGGGACTTCCTGTCTGTGAGTGGCCCTGAAACCCTTGGAGCCTTTCGACAGGGAAATACTGGGGCTCTCCTTGTCTTCTGGCCTTTCCTTTAGTGTAGGGCTCTGTACACAGTAACAAAGCCTGGTGCCCACAAGAGTGCCCTTTGGCCTCCTACGATACTTTCTGCCTCTGCCATCAGCGCTCTTCCCAGCAGGCTTGGCTGCCTCTCTCATCGCCTTGCAAGGACTCGCGAGCGGGACAAGGTCTGTGCCCGCAGTGGGGAGTGGGGGGTTCGAGCAGGAGCTCAGGAGCTGGCTGCACTGAATGCAGGTGCTCCCTCCTCCAGTCTCCCAGGTACCAGGCCCTGCCCTGTGGAGTCAGGCATGTTAGGAAGGGCGAGGGGCTGACTGGCGTTGTCCCCTGAGCTGACGGGGAGGACCATTGACTGAGGATGGTCAGATACCCAGAAGCCTGGGAGGGCTAGGCCTTCTCTGCGTGTTTTCTCCGCAGGACTGTCTGGGCGGTGCTCTCGGGCCTGGGTGATGGCCAGGACACAGGGACCCAGCACCTCTCGGGTCAGGCCTTCCTGACATCTTGGGTGGATTTAGAGGCAGGCCCAGGGCTTCTGGGGGGGGCGGGGGGCACGCGCTGTGCTTGAGGGGCTGCACAGGAGAACTCATTAGCCCGCAGTGGGGTGGTGACAGAGACGGATGCCGGTGACAGCTGTGTGCTGGAGCCACGCAGCGAGGGGAGGGGAGGAAAGAAGGGTGGAGGGAACTGCACAGGGGCCACTCCAGTCACCACAACACCCCCCAGCTGGGACACAGGCCACGCGGCCACCAGACCCTCCTAACCACAGACAAGGCTACCCTCACTCTCATCCCGGGAGAACTGTCTAAGGCTCTAGCCCATTCTCAACAGCCATGGTCCTCCACCATCTCAGACCTAGGAGCCCACAGCTCCCCACTGGCACTGCCCAGCTTAACACAACTGCTGGGCAACATTGGCACCCTGACTAGAAATTCTGTGGAAGTGGCTGAATCCCCCACCTTAGACAACTAGAAAGTCTGATATACAGCTTGACTGCCCAGAGGGCGAGGGAGGGGCCAGCCGGGTCTTGTGCACGTCCCAAGCTCCCGTGCGAGGTTCCTTCTCCAGGGATGATCCATTCGAAATCACTAAGGTCTGCTTCCCCCCAGTCCTGGAGCCTGCTCGCTGCCCACATTCTGTTATCCTCCCTCTACCCCCTCCCCATACTCCCCCAGAAGACTCCTCCTCCCAGACTCACATGCAGGCTGGGGTGATAGGTGAGCAGCCCGTTGTCACAGAGTGTCACGTACTTCTTCTTCCACTCCTTGTTCAGGGACTTGCCGCTCCGCTTCAGCAGGATCCCCTGAGAACAGAGGTCTGATCAGAAACCAGGAGCCAGCCCCGGAGGAGCCAGCCTCACAGGGCATGGGAAGGTCATGATGTCATTAGGCAATGCCCTCCTCCCTCCCTACTTCTCCTGGGCCACTTTGAGCAAAGCAGCCTTTAAGGACCTATCACTGAACTTGGGAAGGCCCCTTAGACCAGTCCTTCCCCAGAACTCGGCTCTCCCCCATCATCCACCAGAAAGCAGCTGGACCACTGTTCTGGCAGGTGGGCATCTTCCCTCCCCAGTGTGTGGAGCCACCTCCACAGGAGAAGCCTGTCAGGGGTGTAGACCGTTGGGTGTAGATGATCGGAGGTGTAGACAGTCAGGGGTATAGATGGGCAGGAGTAGACGCTCAGGGGTGTAGACAGTGACCATCAGTGATGCTCCTCCCCAAGAGGCTCCAAGGGTCAAAACAGCAGAGATTTTGGTAAGGTCCTGGCCTTCCACCCCCTATAGTAGCTCCATAATAGGGCAGAAAATCCCCTAATTGTCCCAAGCATCCCCCAGACCACCAAGCCAGGCAGCAGGGAGAGCCAGCCTTCCCTCTCAGCAACCACACTTCCTGTGTAAGTCAGTGAGATTCGCTGAACACAGAGGCTGGATGGATGGCTAGAAGGACAAGCGAAAGTGCCACAGCAAGGAGCCTGCCCCGGGGACAAGGCCTGGGCCACAGCTGACACCCAGTAAACATCTGTTGGAAGAACTGGGGAAAAGCCCTCTAAAACCCTGGCTGTCAGACGACTAATGCAGGAGACAGACCCCACTAGGAAGATGGCAGGAGACGACGCTCAACCACAGCTGTGGCCTCCTTCCCAGGAGAAACCTACTCCCTCTAGTGAGAACCCTATAAAGACGTCCTCACTGGCTCAGGCTCTCTCCCTCAAACAACACATAACAGCAATAGGACTAGCGTACTCTACGGCTAAGGTCCTTGGGCTCTGGAGATGCCCTGGAGTCATCCTCAATTCCGGCCGCCCCCTCTCCTCCACAACACGCAGATCAAAGAAATAACCAAGTGTGAGGGATGGACCCAGCTCCCCACCCCTGCCCCGACTCCCCTCACCCCACTGGGCATGCTTGCCTCTCCCAGGCAACAGCTGGGAATGGGAGGCAGGGGTCATTCAGGACTAGGGAGTGCCACAGTGGAGACCAGGGGCAGATCCAGGACCAACATCACCATCCATGGGCCCCCATCCTCCAAAACCCCCACCTCAAGAGGGCTGAGAAGAGGCAGTGCTCCCTGGAGACTTCAAGGCAAAAATCCCAGAAGAGGAAGAGGGGCACAGGTAGATCCACAAACGGGGGGCTGAGTGTGGGGCTCACCCCTAGCTGGGAGAGCAGAAAGGGCAGCACCCCCAGCAGGGACCCTTGAAAAAGCAGACTCTGCCCATACTTAGAGAAGGGGGCACCCAGAGAGGGAAGAGGCCCCAGGATGGCATCTCCTTTAGGAACGGAGAGCCCCGCCGGAAGACAGCCAACAACACGGGGACTAAGAGATGTAGGCACAAGGAAATGGCAGTCCCTTGTCTGCAGCTCGTGGTCCTGACACCCAAGGGTAGGGGGTGAATACGGGACTCAATTGCACCTTCCTCCTCTAAGTTTTTCCTAATAGAAGGCTCAACCCTAGATGGAAGCAATTAGGGTAAAAGTGATTCCCGTTTCCTGGACCTCTCCCCTCCCCAACAGATGGGGGGTGGGTGGAGGCCAGAAAGGGCACCCACTTCCAGCGGCCCTAGCAGCTATGACATCAGGTGCCGACTTTCCAGCACATTTCACATCCTTGCTGCTCCTCTTCTGGCCACACCAGGGCCAAATGCCATTGCGGGAGGTGCGAGCATGCGGGCTGGAAGTTGAAGTACATGGCCATGTGCAGACACCTCCTGCTACCTGGCCCCCTTGGCCTGGGAGACCCTACCTTCAAAACGGGCTTCTGAAGACAAGGCATTAAGGGGGCCTTCCACAAGGCAAGCGGGCCCTGCCTCGTGGTCGGTGAAGGAGTCTTCCAGGTCGGCTGGGCCTTGGTGACCTGCCTCTGGGTGTGTTATTCCTGTCACTGGCCAGGGACCAGGTGCACCGAGAGCTCAGAAGCAGTCAACTATTCCCCCTCCGCTGCCACCCTCGGGGCTCTGGAGACGCCCTGGAGTCATCCTCAATCCCCCACCCCGCCCCCAACACGCAGATCAAAGAAATAACCAAGTGTGAGGAGGGATGGACCCAGCTCCCCGCCCCGGTCCCGACTCCCCTCACCCCACTGGGGGTGCTTCCCTCTCCCAGCCTTCAGCGGGAGACTCCACGGCCCGCCCGGCCCCCGCCCAGCTCTGCTCCCAGTTCCAGGGCCCTGGAACGTGGAGCTGCTCAAGGCCTGCGCTGCGCGCGGTTTCTCTTGACAGTCTGGGTGGGCACGGGTCTCCACACCTTTCCGACCCAGACACGTGTGGCTCCTCCCTCCTCGCAGAGAATGTGATCGTGGCGGGGGGGGGGTCCCTCCTCCACCCTGAACGCCCCGGTCCTCGGCAGCGCCCTCCCCGGGCGGAGGCGGGGGAGCCCCTGTAACGATGCTCCTTAGCCCGGGGCGCGGGCGGAACGACCCGGCTGCTCAGCCCCACCCTGCTCACCCGCCTGCTCACAGAAGCGGACGGGAGGAAACCCGCCTAGCCCGCGCCTCTCCCCACTCCCCACTCCCTCTCCAAAGAAGCTACAGGGGTTCCTGCTCCCTCCCCGGCCGGCCGGCTGCGCACGGCGGAGCAGGAAGCAATCTGGGGCGGAATGGGAGCGGCGCGGAGGCGCGGAGGCGACAGCCCCCAGAGGACCCGTTCCCGCCGCCGCCTCCCTCCCAGCTCCGCCAGCCGACTTAATTGCGGAGTCCGGATTGATTGGGAATGCAAATGGCAACTGAAATGCAATCTCCACTCCCAGCAGGAGCTGGGGGGGAGGCGAAGGAACAGAACCGGGAGAACGGGACAGGAGGGCGGAGCAAGGAGGGGCTACAGATGTGGCGGGGCTGGACCGGGAGGCAGCGGGGAGGTCCGAGAGCGGGGAGGCGCCAGAAATGGCCACCAAGCTGGAAGAAGAGAACGGACGCGCCCCGCCCCTAGCGAGCGATCGTTACAGAACGGGAAGGAGCCGGCACTCCTTAAAGGGTGTCACTGCATGAGGCACAAGCCTCTGACACTTGCCCCCAGCAAGCGGCACCCCTCTGGGCTGTGCAGCTAGAGGGTCTTCCTACTGAGCGTCCCTGAGATTTAGGGGTGAAAACACCCAAGTGACCTACTGACTCTAAGACTGGACCCCAGGTTCAAGTTCACAAGGCTTCCTCCCCAACCCAACATCTCTCCTTCCTTCCCATGTGAGAGATTCAGGGGACAAATAAGTCAGCCCTTGATGACCACAACTCCCAGTGAGGAAAGGGAGCACATACAACCCTAAGGAAAGTGGTCCCATTTTCGTAGTGAATTTGGTGAAGTGTGTCTACACACCCACTCACCGCCCACGCCCTCCCTTGCACTCCCCATCTCCAAGTAGGGAGCTGAGAAGCCTACGCCCAAAGCACAGGGCATCATCTAGCAGGGCCCCCACAAAGGAGGTGCCTGGAGAGAGGGGATCAAATAAGCAACAAGTTTGTGCAGGGTCTGATTCTGTCCAAAGACACACACACACACACACACACACAGGCACTCCATGAACAAACAGGGAAGCCTCTGGCTGCTGTCACTGTGCTCTTGGCTTTTCAGGGGGCCTCCCAGTAGGCTGGCCCAACTGGAGTGGTCACTGTCAGACGTAAATGCAATGACCATTTCAGGGAGGGGTGAGCGGAAACAATACAGATCACTGTATGGGACCCTGTGGGACCCTGCCCTCTGGGACACTACCCTGCTTGGGACTCTTCATTCTAAATGGACTTTCACTGGGGGTCAGAAACCCCCAGCCTTAACAAATGAATCCTGGTCACAGTGACTGGCCTCTCCTCACAAGCGGTCACACTGCCCATGAGCCCCAGCCCAGGAGAGCCACACCTGACCGCTGGGCTCAGGTGCTCTGGCCACATCAGCCTCCTCTGTGGTCAAAACCACAGTACAGCTACCTATGTACATGGCTTCTCCAACCACCAGATCCCAAGAAATTCTGTCCCAACTGCCCTCGTCCTTATGGGCACCCCGGCCCCTCAGGCTCTTGCCCACACACCAAAGACACACCTCCCCATTCTACCCCAGCAGCTCTGGCTCAACACACCAGAGAGACGCCTTCTGTGGGGCAATGCCGTGTCCAGTGCAGGAACCCAAGACCAGAGGTCTGGAAGAAGGCAGGCCCAGTGCTCCCAGAACTGACTAGAAAGGAGGTGGGAGAGGTGAGGAGGTAGCATCTCAACCTTATTCTTTAAAGATGATCAGAGGCTCTTATTAACAAAACCATGCCAACAGACCTAGCGCTGGACTAGCCCTTCAGTATCCCCTTCCACTCAGGCTCCTCGGGTTGCTCATTTTCCTTAGCCACTCAATCCTCTTCCAGACCCAACTCCAGAACCCGCGGGACAGGCCGAGCGCCTGGCTGAACACGGCAGGTAGCTCTCTGCTGCCCTCCGGTGGTGATCAGAAGGTTCAGGCAGCTCTGGCGGCCAGAAGTTGGCGGCGCAGGGAAGGCGGCTTCTCACGGGAGAGCCTGTCCCTTGTTAAGGACTCCGCCTGGGAGGGTGGTGCTCGCCTCTGATGCCATCTCCCCCATGAGAAGAGGCCCTGGGAAGAGCCACATTCCTGGGCCTCATTCTGAGCCCTGGAGCACACGGGAAGGGAGGAGCTGACCTGCTTGATGGGGATGGCGCGGCCGCTCCCAATGCTGTCCACCTTGCATTCGGCGGCCTTCTTCTCCCGGTCCAGGTCAGCACCCTTCCGAGACTGGAAGAGAAAACAAAAGGCGTGTTAAAGAGGCCCAGGGTCTGCCGAGAACTGCCCACCTGGACTTCCCGGCCTCCCTTCCTGCCTCCCACCTCCTGGGCAGCCCTAGCAGTGGGGTCGGGCCGGGGCGGCGGGACGGGAAGGAACTGAGACCACGAGTATTCCAACGGGTTTATTCTTACACACGGCACCATACAGAGCAGCACAGGTCACTGAGCCGGGCCCGCCCCTTACAAAAGAGCAAGGACAGAGAGGCCAAGGGCGCGAGGAGCACGCCCGGGGCGGGGGCGTAAGAGAAGCAGGGGCAAGGAGGTGATCGGTGGGGCTGCTGGTCGGGAGCACAGGGCGCGACAACCGGGAGCGCAAAGTCCACAAGTGAGCGGGCAGATGGCCCATCTGCGGCACAGACACCACATGGCACGTGGCACCGAGTGCGTCGGCGTGGCCCAAGGGGCACAGTGGATGGACAGAGAGAGGAGAGAGGCCAGAAGAGGCCCTGCACCCTGTCAAGCTCCTGGGGCAGAGTCCACCCGAATGCGGATCCTAGGAAATAGGGGGAGGCCAAAAAGAGGGGGCAAGGCAAGCGCGGCGGCGGCGGCGGCGGCTTCCGGAGCAGGAGCAGGAACGGCAGAGGTCCATGCAGGAAGGAGCAGAGGAGGGGAGGGGCAGGAAAGCGCCCCCCAGGAGCAGCCGGGCCGGGCGGGCTTGGACTCCCCCGCCCCTCTGGGCCTCGTCGCGCTGGCCAGCGCCGGGCGTGGGGCAGAGCTGCCTTCTTCTCCATGCAGCGAGCCTGCAGCGTCCGGCCGGGCCTGGTCCCCGGCAGCCCCCAGCGCGGGCTCCGGCGCTCCTAGCCTTCCCTGGGGGTGGGGTTAGTTACAAAGGTTCCCGTGGGTCTCTGGAGTGGGGAGCTCGGCGGCCGCTTCTCATCTGAGAGCAGTCCCAGGGCCCGGCCCGCCTCCGGCCCCGCACAGGGGGCATGTCCAGAGGTGCTGTGTGTCACCAACTGGTCTTCTAATTTGGAAGGAGTTGGAAAGGCCTTTTTGTTGATGAAAAGTTGGAAACAGTGGCACATATCTGCAAATATCGAAAGAATAAAGATTTTGGCAAGTTATACTCAAGCCCCGCACAAGTCGGTCAGCACCGGTGAGGGCAGAGACCCAGGCGCCTGGGGAGCGGCGGCAGCGGAATGAAGAGGAGGAGGAGGAGGAGGAGGAGGAGAAGGACGAGGAGGAGGAG
>NW_012115154.1:19106438-19113403 GCF_000951035.1 Colobus angolensis palliatus | reverse complement strand
AGGAGGAGGAGGAGGACCAGGAGGACCAGGAGGAGGAGGCGGCGGCGGCGGGCGGCAGCGGCACCTGCTGGCCAGACAGAGGCCAAGCATCCACCTCAGCAGGGAATGGTATGTTTGCCACAGGGCAGCCCAGGCCCCATCCCTCCCGTTCTCCCAGGCTGCCAGGAGCCAAGGGCAGAGCGAGGGGACACAGGGCCACAACTGCAGTGTGGGAGAAAGCAAGGCCAGAGGAAACAAGGAGAACCGGGCAAAAGAGCCACCAGAGAGCAAAGTGCCGCCCAGCAGCTCCGCAGGTGGCACCGCCCCATCCCCTCCTAGGCTCCACGGCCTGAACCGCCACAGCCCTCTGCCCCTTCGGCCCAGGGAGGAGGAAGGTGGATGGGACTGCTGCCACCGGGTCCCCAGACAGAAGAGCCGGTTGGGTGGAGTGGGGTGAAGCCCACCCCAGCCAGATTGTGAGCCAAGAGGCCCCAACCACCAAAGGACCCCTGGGAGCCCAGAGGGGCACCTCCCCATGCGGACAGGAACTGGGGCAAGAGCAGCAACGAAATGAGCACATGAAGTCACAGGAGAGACTGGAGACAGCACAACCATGTCCAGTGGGGGGGTCACTAGCCACAGAGCAAGCAGGACATAAGGGGCTCGCCCTCGAGCAAGCATGTCGCTGCTGGGGAGGACGATGAGGGAGAAGAGGGGAGGCCCCAACAGCAATGATGAGAGGGGAGGTCCCAAGATACACCCACAGAGACGGACGCGTCTTGCGGCTGCCTCAGGGATGATGGTGCAAGTGAGGTCACCACGGAAACAATGGAAAGAAAATAGAAGGTCGCCGCTGTGAGGATGGAGAGAATGGAAGGGCCAGAGGGAAGGCCGTGCCGTGAGCAGCCAGGATGGAGGGCAGCACAGTCGAGGCAGGCAGCAGAGAGCACAGGATGGCAGGAAGCACGGGGCGCAAGGGAGGAGGCCGGGGGCTGGGCAAGGGTGGAGGAGAGGGTAGCAGGGCAGGGGAAGGCAAGGGGTGCCCTGGGGTTGCTACAGAGCTCGCCAGCAAGGGGAAGGGGAGATTAAGAATGAAACTGAGACAGAGGATGACTGAGGCATGATGCCAGGGAGCAGGGTGCCCAGGCCCTGGCAGCAGTCACTGTGGACAGAGGCACCCAAGGGCCCCGCAGCAGCAGTAGCAGCAGGTGTGGGCTCGAGCAGGCGCCCCCCACCCCACGCTCTAATGTCTCAATGGCCGTGGACAGAAAGGAGAAGCTGCGCATGTGGGCAGGGTCAGGGCCGGGCAGCTGCAATGTGTGGCAGAGCCGTCAGCACAGAGGCTCTGTTAGCATGGACGGCCGCGAGGGCAGGTGGCGGGCTCGGGACAGAGGCAGGCAGCAGGGAGGGAGAAGTGAGCTGGGCAGGCAGAGGCGAGGATGAGTGAGCAGGGCTTGGAAGCACCAGCTCTGTCCGGGCAGGGTCCGGAGATCTGGCCTGGCCGGCCGCACTCAGGCCCAGGCTGAGAGCCAAGCCAAGCCCTGCTCTTGGAAAGAGGCGCATGGAGTGACGCGGAGGGGCGGGCACTCTCGTGACAACCCACACGGGGGTTCACCCACCTTTGTCTGGCCCAAGACTCCTGGAACATCCAGCCAAGCCCGGCTGGAGGGTTAGGGTTTGGATGGGCTCTGTGTGTCGCACATTGGGAGTGGAGAAACAGCAGGCCCTGGGGCCTGAGAGCCAGGGGCCACCCTCAGCCGGGCCAGCACAACAGCCCCCGGGTGTGGGGTGTGAGGTTTGTGAGGGGTGAGTGAGGAGCTCACAAGGAGACAGGACAAACCTGAGAGGGAGGAACGAGGCAGCGTGGTGAAGCCCAGGAAAAGATGGCTAAGCCTTTGTTAAACCAATCACAGCGGTGGGTGGAAAGCATGAATTTTCCCCTCAGCAGTGGGGTAACGGAAAAAGAGCCGGAAGGCGGACGGGGAGGCCTGGGCTCTGACTCTAGCTGGGCCAGCTAACCCTCTGTGTCGCCTTGGGCAAACAGCCTTCCGGCCGCCGGTTCATTAGCTGTTGAATCAAAGGGGGTCAGGGGAGTTAGGCCAAGTGAGTCCAAGGATACCTTCAAGCTGACAGACACCCTAAAGGGGCCTAGGAGAGAGGAAGGCGGCAGGGAGGGTGAGTGTGTGCGGCAGAGGGCAGGGAGGACTGCAGGGACAGGGTGAGGGCCACTACTGGAAGCCCCTTGTGGGCGCAGAGAAACAGTATGGAAGACTCTGAGGGCACCAGCAAGGACCCTCAGGAGCCGTGTGTATCTGAGGGAGTGACTGCAGGTGCCGTCTTCCTGACTCGGGGCTGCCCACGCCCCTCCTGGCTGGGAGCTCGGCGCTCAGCCCTGCCTGTGCAGCAAAGGCGGCTGGGCGGGGGAGGAGGGCGGTCACGTACCGTAAAGATGTTGGAGCGCCGCTTGGACTGCTTGCGGATGGGTGTGGGGGTGGAGGAGGCAGCGATGGTCTCGATGCGCAGCTCCCGCTGGCTGATGCTGGGGGTGGAGGGGACTGAGGACGAGTAGTCGCTGAAGGCGCTGCCGCCGCCATTCGTGGCCTAAGGACAGAGAGGGCTGCTGAGGGCAGCTCTGGGTCAGGGAGCGGGATGGGCACCAGGCGGGTGCCAGGAATCCCTGTGCTCATGGGGGCCTGGCCAGGGCTCATGGGCAGCAGAGGGGCCACTAGCCCCTACAGGCGGTATGGGAGAAACATTCACCTGGCCTGGAGGCCAGCAGGATCTACTGTCACCTTGCAAGGGCTGCCCCACTAGGGCAGCAAACCCTCGTCCTGGGACCCCGGCAGGAGTGCTTCTGGCCACACCAGGGAGCTAGGTCAGAGGCACAGGCTGGCAGGCGGGAATCAGCTGCAGAGCCTGGCAGTGAACAGACTGGAGTCCTAACCTGCAGGTGGTCTGGAAGGAGGTAGAGGGTCACCCCGGACAAACTCTCACATTCAGGCATGTATGTTTAGAGTGCAGGAGGCCAGGAGGCGGGAGCCAGGAGCCAGGGGTGGCCCAGGCCACGGCGGGAGGCTGAGGGTTGTTCCTAGCATGCCCGTGGCAGGGAAAAGGGATTCCAGGACAGCTGGGGCAGAGAGAACAGAGCTACGACTCCCAGTCAGAGTAAGGTGTAGATGTAGAACAGAGAAGGGAAAGAAAGAGAAAAAGACAGAGATCACAGAATGGAGAAGAAACAGTATGGCAGCTCCTCCAGGACTCAGGAAACATGCATGGCACAACCAGGTGGCCTGCACCGCAACAGCCCTCACTAGAGCGTGTGGCCTGCCCAGCTGCCTCCCTTGAATCCTAACCTGTACAAGAGGTGCTTGGACCACTGCCCCTCCACAACCTGCCCCTTGGGACAGGGACCACTGCAGAAGTGAGCTGCACAAGTCCCACTCTGTCGGTGTCAGGCGGGGCTGCTCAGAGACAGTGAGAAGGACACAGCCCTCCTCCTCCTTTTTCCCACGTGGGAATGCTGCCGCCTTCTCATAGCCCTAAAGAGAGGGGTCCCTGAAATGCAACCAGGCTGTCACTGGAACACCAGCTGCAGCCAGGGCAGGCCTTGGAAAGATGATGGCCATTCGCAGAGGTCAAGTGCAGTGGCTGCTGCGCGGACCACACCATCTGTGGATGGCCCAGGACCTTCAGCAGAGGGCATCGGGGTAGGGAATGCAGGCCGTGGAATGGTGGAGAGCAGACAGAAGTGGGGATTGCAGCAGGAAGGGTCAGGCACCACGGGGCAGGGATGAGGCCAAGGCTATGGGGCAGGCTAAATGGAATTCCAACCAATGTTTTCAAGCCACATGCAAGGCTGGGAGGCCAGAGGAAGGCGGACAGGTGTGAGCAGGAGGCCAGCACAAGTGGCACGACGCACGGAGGCAAGACAGACATGGCAGACACAGGCAGGGTGGGGCAGGATGCAGGCCGAACCTGGTTGATATGCACGGCCGGGATGGAGGCGGCGGACACTGCCGAGTGGCTGGGCGAGTTGGGCAGTGACTTGCAGGGCCCGATGGCCAGTTGCTGCTTCTTCCGCAAGGCCACTACCTTCTGGGCCACTGCAGGGGACAGCAGAGTCAATTATACCCGCTGGAGAGAAGGGAAAAGCCTGGCTTAGCACCTCCCCCCAAACACACTGCCTTGCTCACTGGGAGCCTTCCAATCACCAGCACTGGGGCCGCAGCTGCCAGTGACTCCCGCCCGGCACCCGAGTTACCGTCCTGGAAGACACGCTCCACATTGAGCCCGTAGGTCGCGCATGTCTCGTAATAGGTGCACCGCTTCAGATCTGTGGAGAGCTTGCGGGCTCTGCTGTCGTCGATGACCCGGGGGTTCGCAGCGCTGATGGCGTCTGTTGGAGGTGGGAGGGCGGGAGTCACTCAGCTTTCAGAGAAGCTGGAGTAGTGTGGTGGGGGGCATTTGGCCTAAGGGCAGGTGGGCAAAGGGCCTCGTGAGTGGAATACACAGAGCACCAAGAATGCAGGCGCCTGGATCTCATTTCAATCCTGCCATGGCCTCACTGAGTACAAACCAGCAAGCACTTAAGCTCTGAGCACGTTTATTCATCTAAAAAAATACGGACCTGCTAGTCACTGGGACAGCAGGTTTCAGTGGGCACAAAAGCCCTTAGACACGAGCAGACGGGGAGTGCTGACAGTCCCGGTCAGCACTGGGAAAACAGTGGGGGATTGGGGGGTTTCTCACACCTGCCCATCCCCCCATGCATCCTTGCCCGGGGCCTCCTACTCTGCCAGCTCCTGCAGGGCCCCGCCTCACCCTGCGTGCCCACAAGCACCATGGGCACCTCGCTGGCGTTGCGGAAGCTGCAGAGACGCAGGAAGTAGTTGTACACCGTCTGGAAACTGATTTCATCCTCCAGGCTGAACACAAACACCACTGCATCCACCCAGGCAGCAAACTAGGGGAAACCAAGTAAAATTAGCACCTGCAACTGGACCTGGCAAACTCCCACGCAGGGCAGGTGGACCCAAGTGGACCCTTCTCCCTGGACACACCACCTCTCCCAGTCCCAACCAGCAAGCTCGAGAAAGGGCTCCGGGCACAGGGGTGGGCCCTAACCCCGGGCAGGAGCATCACCTGGAGCTCAGGGGGACCTCCTTCATCTCGGATCAGCAGCAGGTAACTCTGGCCATCCACCACAATCTCCTTCTTAAACCGCCCCCCTAGGACAGAGCGCACAGTCAGGTCCAAAGTGTGGAGAAAGAGCCCAGGGGCCAAGAAGAAATCTACAGCTTTCCATGGAGGAGGTAAGAGGACTGGAAGGGGGCTGGAGACCCCCAACTCAGACCCTGTGGGCGGGAGGGGGAGGAGTGGTCGGCCTCAGGGCCCAGGCTGGGCCCCTGATGCTCACCTTCAGGGGACTCCTCCTGGACATAGGTCCCCGTCAGATAGCGGTGCACCAGGGCTGACTTCCCGCTAGACAGGTTCCCCACTATGCCCTGTGGGAGAGGAAGGGGTAAGTGGGTCAGAGGGCACAATGGAGAAGACCCAGCAGGAAAAGCAAAGAAGCGGCAGGAGGGAGAAAGGCCAGGGCTGAAGGGGAGGAGAGAGGGCAGAGAGGGCCAAGCTGAGCAGAGAAGGGGACAGAAGCTGGAGAAGCAAGGCCCAGGCCCATGGCACCCAGCCTCGCCCCCCGGCTCCAGGCCACCTGCGCTGCCCATGGGCCGCACTCACCACTTTAAGCTCCGGTACGGAGCGGCTCAGCGTCCACTCCTGGCTGTTCACAAACGAGTCTGCGGAAGACAGAGCCGCCCCGTCAGGGCCAGGGTGGCACACACACCTGTCCCAACCACTGCTGCCTGTGTCGCCTATGATGCCCTCCCCAGGCCCAGGCCAGAGGACAGCAGCTTCCTCCACGGGACCCCCAACCCTCACCACTAGTTCCCCTAGGAGGCAGTGGGAAGGTTCTTTTTGAGTGGAGCAGAGTGAGGATGGTCTTCAGAACAGGACGCTGAGGGCTGTGGGCTCAGTCCCCCTGGGCTTGGCCCTGTGTCCTTCCTCCTCTTCCTGCTCCAGCAGGTTTATTGTCCCCCCACCCAGCCACACCTGACCTAGTGCCCCTGTGGCCCAAATACTAGGCCCAAGCTAGAGGCCAATCCAGCAGGTCTCAGAACAGACCCAAGGGCTGGGCACCTGGTTGGGGGGTTGACTCCTGCAAGTAAGAACAGCACACCCTGGCAGGGTGGGGCCACCTACCACATTCCTGAGCCGGGTGAAGAGGGAGGAGCCTAGTCTGGCCTGGCCCTGTTCTGCCAGGGGCAGGTGGATAGGGAGGCATCTACCCCACCTGCCTCCTCCCTAAGCTCCTCCTTAGCAGGGAGGCTGCCTCCTGGGCTCGCTTCCCTTCAGTCCATTCTCGGAACCTGACTGGCAGGTCCCTTTACCCAGAGCCCTCTGACAGCCAGGCCCCCATCTCCGTCACCTCCAGGTTCCACATGCGTGCTCGGGCCAGCTCTGGGAACCCCTCTCTGGCTGGGCAGCACTGCCCTGGCTTCCAGAGGCACTGTCCCAGTGTGTGTCACAGAGTAGTTATGACGACCAGGTCCACACAAGTCCCTAACCTCAAGTGCAGGGCAGCCGGAGGCGAGCACACTGCCCCAACAGGGAACTAGGAAAGGTGTCTGGCCTAGCCCAGTGCCCTCTGACTCTGGTGAGTCTCCTTCCTTTCCTGGACGGCACCCGAGAGCGAACCCTCCGGGCGGTCCTCCTGGGTCACTGTCGAAGACCCCAGACGCCAGGCGCGGACAGCACACGGGCCAGATCACAGACCCGGCTAGCCCCGGACGCGCGCCGCAGTCTGCCTCACCTGGGCGCGCCCGGCCTTTCTCCCGCGAGCTGTTTTCTGCCAGACGCCCCCCAGACCCCCGGGCCAGCCCCCTTACCGCTGGGCGTGCGCAGGAGCTCCGGGGCCGCAGCCGCCC
>NW_012115154.1:19093294-19105323 GCF_000951035.1 Colobus angolensis palliatus | reverse complement strand
AGCCGGCCTGCTGGGGCAGCCCCCGGGAGCCCTCGGAAAACAGGAAATTCCAGCCCAGGGCTCCTCCTAGGATCCAGCAGGTAGGTGAGGTGCTGTCATTACGAGCAGGCCAACTAAATAACAGTCCTCAGTCCACCACACACTGGGCCCCCATTTTGGAGAAAAGTGGGCCATTTCTTATTCTTCAAAAGAAGAGCTAGAAAAGCGAACAACATGAGGCCCCGAAGTATGACAAGCCTGAGTGAGAAGTCAGAGGCAGCCATGCCGGCTCTGCGGGAGAGTCCTCATCTGCAGCAGGCGAGCTTCAACGCGGTGGTCCTGTGTTAGCTTTTGGCTCTGACATTCTGAGGTCGAGAGCTGCTGGCTGCTACAGTTGGCTTCTGTTGATGACTGAGGCTGTCTTCTTTGGAGATTATAAAATCCGGAAGATACTCATCTGTCTGGACTGAGTTAAGCGTCCTGCCTAAGGGCAGCAGAGAAATCAAAGATAACCTCGGCCGCAGTTCTGGGTGAGTGACTCTCTTCTGAGGCCCGGACCTCTCCAGGCCCCTGCTGCTCACTGGGTCTCACCTCCTGTCGGGATGATGGGCCGAGATCAAGTGGTAGCCTGCGGTACTGGCTGGAGCCTGACGTTCTGTAAATGAAAACACTCCTCCAAGCTCCGACGCCCTTCCAATTCATGACTGTGGGCTGCCTGGACACCCAATAAACCCAGGGCTCACCCAGAATGGGGGCAAGAGCTCCCCGGCCGTGACTGACACTGCATTGTAAACATCAGTCCTCTCCCAGGCTCTGAAGACCAGCCAGTTTCCTGTCATCCACAAAGTCAGAAACCATTGGCTGCCTCAATACCACCGGCAGATCAGGAGAAACCAGTTTAAGTAGTGGCAAGGGTCGAGGGGCTTGCATTTCCTTTAAAGAGATAATACTGCCCACTTTTCTCCACCCCCAGTACAGCCCAACTCCCAGTGTCCTTTTCAGTTTTAGAATTCCATGGACCTGGTCAGAGCCAAGTAGGAGATAAAAGTGGCACATTCCTGAGGGGCTGGGTGGGAATGCCTAAGGAAGGCAGGGCCTCTCCATCCTAGGTGCTCCCTGCAGAAAAGAGCACTGGAAATTCCCAAGTCCTGGGCTGGATCTCCCAAGCCTGGAGAGGCCCTGGTGGTGAGTTTGTATTTCCATGGGACTAGTTATTAGCGTTGGTGAAGACAGCTTCTTCCTGTATGGGATGCATGTTCCCCCCTACAATAGAAGCACCTGCAGAAGCACCCTTTGCGGGTCCTCAGGCAGGCAGAGAGACAAGAACACAACTCAGTGAAGCCGGCCAGTGTCACTGAGCTGCAGATCAAAAGGAAACGCATTCTGCCTTGACCTCCCTATCTGCATGTATCTGTCCTCTCTCTCACGCACAACAGGGAATGGCTGTTCCGCCAAAGAATAAGGCTGTCCACTCACAAGCCATTCTGCAAGCCAATGGAAATGCAAGCAAAGGGCCGGGCACGGTGGCTCACGCATGTAATTCCAACGCTTTGGGAGGCCGAGGCGGGTGGATCACCTGAGGGTCGGGGGTCTAAGACCAGCCTTGCCAACATAGTGAAACCCCATCTCTACTAAAAATACAAAAATGAGGCACCATGTCTCGTGCCTGTAATCCCAGTGCTTTTGGAGGCCAAGGCAGGCAGATCACTTGAGTCCAGGAGTTGGAGACCAGCCTGGGCAACATGGTGAAACCCCATCTCTACAAAAAAAAAAAAAGAAAAATTAGCCAGGCATGGTGGCACGAGCCTGTGGTCCCAACTACTTGAGAGGCTGAGGTGGGGATTGCTTGAGCCCAGAGGGTCCGGGTTGCTGTGAGCCAAGATGAAGCCACTGCATTCCAGCCTGGGCCACAGAGCAAGACCTTGTTTCAAGAAATAAATAAATAAGAAGCAAGCACAGGACAGCAGCTATGGGAGCCGACCTCTGTGGACAGAGAGGGGATGGGACAAGGTACCCGACCGGGGATGGGTCACTTTTGAACCTAGCTGGCTCTTTCAGTGGGAGAACAGAAAGATGGAAAAGAAGGGGGTTAAGGCCCCAGCTGCATACATGCCAGACACAGATAGACACACACACACACGTGCGCGCGTGTATAGTTCTAAGGGAAGCCAGGCAGCAATCCCAGTCCCCAGAAGAACATCTTACAGTCTCAGAAGACACGTAAGTCCCAATGCACCTGCAGAATCAGTCCAAGGAGAAAGTGTCACCTGGGTCAACTCCCAAACCCGGAACAGCTTCCTCTTCCTCACCTGGCTGCCTCCTTCCTAGTCCTTTTCCCCAGAAACCTTTCCTGACCCAGAGAAACTAGACAGGGAAGGGCACCTGCTCCCACATAAATATCTCAGGACATCAAGCCAGTCAAAGACCCTGAAAAGGAGAATAGCTTCTGGCACACACCTTTTCCTCGTTGGTTCAGCCCAGGGTCAGAGATAAGGTCTCTATTCTGCCCGATAAGATTCTGCTCCAAAGACACACAGCAAACAACAAACAGCTGTGCTCACACAGAGCCACTACCTACTGGGCCCAAAGGAACTTAGGACAGCCCTAAAAAGCTCCAGACTGGGATGACACGAACAGTACTGAAATCCCACAACACAAGCCCTCATGTCAGTTCTCTGTTTATGAAGGCCACCGGAAGCACCGGACTGAATTTGCCTCTTAGGGGCTGAGAGGCTCTGTGGGAGTTTCTGGGGGACTAAGAGGAAATCTCTCACAAGTGCCCGCAGTGTGCATCCTGGGGCAGGACGAACACAGCCTTCCCTGGAGCCAGAGAGCGCAGAAGCCAGGCTCGAGACCCCCTGCTGTGGAATACTTGGACGTCGGGAGGAAAAGCTGACTGTGGTTATGCCCAGTGCCTGTGTTAGCCTGGGTCTCGGCTGCCCTGCTTGCATGTGCACACGGGGCTGAGGGGCTGGGGGGGTCGTGACAGGGAGAGAAAACACCCCTGGGCAGGTGTGAGGTGTGAGACCCTGCCAGAAAGACAAAGCTGTCCTGAGGATGTGGGACCTGGTCGCCTCCGAGACCCTGCCAGAAAGAGAAAGCTGTCCTGAGGACGTGGGACCTGGTCACCTCCAGGTGTGTGTTGCTTGATCCACTGGTGAACCTTGGCTGTGCCCACTGCGGCCCATGTGGCCCACAGGGAGCTGGCAGATTTCTTTCGAGGAGATGAGGGAGGATGGATAAGCCTTCTCTTGAAAGCTGGAGCTTGTGGCCGGCTCTGTAGGGGAAGATTCTGGCTTCCTCCAGCACTCGGGTGTGGTCCCAGAACCACCCTGGCCCTCCCAAACAGGCCCTCCTTGCCCACAAGGTGGCAGCAAAACATCTTCCTGCAGCTGGGGCTTAGGCTGCAGCGGGGAAGGCTGGCAGGATGCAAGGACTGGTCACACCCCCGCCACTGAGCCCGGGAGACAGTGGGGGCCACACCAAGCCCCCTTCGCCACCCAGGACTGGCTGGTGTCCGTCCAGCAGGCTCTCCAAGTCGGAGCTTAGGGAATCAGAGGAGAAGACGGGGAGGCAGGGGGAGAGCACTCAGGATGCCTCCCCAGCGAGGCCACAGTCCTCCCTAAGTGTCCCAGCAGCTGTCCCGAGACAACTCGAGTTGCTGCAGCAGCAGCCATGGACCTAAATTCCACCCCCAACAGCTCCATTAAAGCATCCCCCATCTTCAACAGCAACACATGAGCTCTGGAGCTGCACAAGCCAAAAACCTGCTAGTATCACCCTCCATTCCCTTCCTTGCCGCTCCCCCAGCCCAATCCGTGTGAGTCCTGGTGGCACTGTCTCCTAAATGTGGCCCAAATCCATCACCAGCTCCTTTCTCCAACTCAAAGGCAAGCCACCATCCTCCTGGGCCTGAGCACCACAGCAGCTTCCTATGGGTCTCCCATCTCCAGCCTCCGTCACCACCACTGCCAGCTGATTTCCTTTACAGCCAGGGCGGACCTCTTCAAACCATAACCTGGTCACCTCTCAGCAAAGCCCTGCAATGGCTCTCCAGCTGGCAGAGAATGGCACCCAAACCCCTTATTCTCTTCCAGCATCCCATGTGCTCCTGACTACCTGCTTGCTCTCACCTGACCCCCTCCCCAGGACCCGCCTCCATCCCCATCCATCCTTGATGCCTCCCGAGCCTCTGCCCTGCTTGTCCCTGAGGTCATTTGGACCGTGGCTGAAGCATCCCTTCCTTGGGAGGCTAAGCATCTCAGTGACCATGCTCAACATCATCTAACACTTGCCACTGTCAGCAAGTGCCCCCACAACAGAACCTTGCCAGGTACATGAAGATAGCCAAGATTCCCCGAGTGAATGAGTGAAGGTCTTTGCTGAGCATGCACTGTGCTCCTGGGGCTTTTGGCCTCTTTGTGGGGAGGAAGGCCTAAGAGAGATGGGCCCTGGCTGGGCCAGTCTTTTGAGAGAAGTCACAGGCAAAATAATTTGTGCAGGCCCCAAATTGAAAGGCACAGCGCACCCTGGAGTTGAGAAAGCTGGATTCAAGTTCAGCCTCTGGCCCCTATTAGTGGGTGATCAGCCATGGTCTCCTTAATCTCAGGTCTGTCTGTAAATCAGGGATCACCCAGCTTCCAGCTAAAGGTGCTGTGCAGGCCAGCACTGTGAGCATGGAGGGCCGCATAGTACCTGGCATGCAGTGGGTGAGCAACAGAAGGAGCTGTTCCTATTGGGCAAGGGAGAGCCGGAGTGGACGCTGGGATTACTGAAACCAGCTCTCTTCATGTCGGAAATCCAGGCAGATGTGGTCAGCCCATGAAACCTTAGCAGCTCCCCCTCAGCTCGGCTTTGATTCCTGGGCTGGTCCCTCCACCTCCCCTCTAAGAGACCTCAGAGATAGGGAGGACCTTGGAGAGTCTTGAGTCCTAACCCCCAGGACCTCAGAATGTGACCTTATTTGGAAATAGGGTTGTTGCAGATGTAATTCAGATGAGGTCATACTGGAGTAGGGTGGGCCCTGAATCCAGTATGACTCGTGTCTTTTTAAAAGGGGGGAATCTGGGCACATCGACAGATACAAAGGGAAGTCAATGTGAAGAGATGCAGGGAGAAGACGGCCATCAATAAGCCACGGAGAGAGGTATGGGGCGGATCTCTCCCTAGTGCCTTCAGAGGGGGCGTGGCCTTTCCCACACCTTTATCTCAGACATCTGGCCTCCACAACTGTGGCACAATAAACTTTTCGGTTTTTGAGACAGGGTCTCCTTCTGTTACCCAGGTAATCACAGCTCACTGCAGCCTTGACTTCCTAGGCTCAAGCAATCCTCCTGCCTCGGCCTCCCAAGTAGCTGGGACTTTAGGCATGCAACACCATGTCCAGCTATTTTTTCTACTTTTTTTTTTAAAAAAAAAAAACAGAGGTGGGGGGTCTCACTATGCTGCCCACACTGGCCTAGAACTCCTGGGCTCAAGCAATCATCTGACCTTGACCTTCCAAAGTGCTGGGATTATAGGCGTGAGCCACTGCAGCCAGCTAGGAACAGACTTAGGTTGTTTCAAACCATCCTGTTTACGATGGTTTATTACCATAGCCCTAGGAGGCCTTGGGCTCTCCAGAAAAGCTGGTGCATGCTGGGAAGAACACACAGGTGTTTTCTGAGCAGGTCCGGGTCCCCTTAATCCCCACCATGGGTTCCAGGTTCAGAACTCATGTTCTGGTTCATCCTCTCCTTTTAGAGATGAGGGCATTGACAGCCAGAGAGGGGAAGTAACTTGCCTGCAGTTACACAGCCCAGCAGTGACAGAGTCTGGGCAGGGCCCAGGACTCCAGAATCCCAGGCTGGAGCTTGGGCCTCTAAGTCATCATTTCACATTATTTTTTTGAGGGCTTACTAAGTGCATTCAGGGCAAGCAGACTGAAGTCTCTGCCCCATCCTGTCTCAAGGTGACATGGCTGGCAGTCTGGACTGGCGCAGGACCCCGCCTACATCCCTGGGACCCTCTGAGGGCTGCTCAGAGGCCCAGGGATTCTGCCCCATCTCCAGAGGTCAGGGTGTTGGTCTGAGAGCTCCCCAGTGACTTTGCTCCTCTCCTCCCCAGGGAAAAGCCGAGGGAGAGAAGGCGGCAGAGAGAGCCACAGGACTGAGGGCAATGCATGGAGCAGGGAAACAGATTACCTCAGGATAAGGGTGGGAGTGGCTGTCATTCCAGCTGAAAATGGCCTTTCGACACCAGGCTGGTGACATGGCGGTATTGTAGTACTATAGATGGCACTTGAGAGTAGTTTGTTTTCCTGTCTATCCACGAGCTCTGTGCTGGGCGCAATGGTGGACAGGACGAAGGCCCTCCCCTGGAAGAGTCGGTCCCTCAGCATGTCCCCCATCTTGCCTCCTGGCTTTGTCCCATCTGGCCGTGTTCTAAGACCCTGGGAGTGCCCCTGACGCCACTCTAGCTCTGACCAGCAACAGCAGTTGTGGGCTTGGCTCTGCTTTCTAGCAGCTCCTCCCTGGAGAGGAACGCAACCAGCATGTGCCGCACCCCCAGCGTGCGCTGGTGCCATGCCAGGGCCTCCTGCGCCTTGCGGCATCTCCAGCTCTCCCATGGCCTGAAGGGTGGGGGCAGGAGGTGAGCCACCACCACAGGGTGGGACGGAGGGGGCTCCGGCCTCAGAATATGAAGCATCGTACAGCCCTATGCTGTGTTGCACCTTTTCCTCACAACTTTGACCCATCGCCTACACTTTCAACATTTAAACATGTTGTTCTCTCTTTACAACTGAGCAGGCAGCCCAGCTGAAGTCCCATGAGCCACAGTTCTGCCTCTTCCAGCCCAATGAGTCTCTAAAATGCATTCCAAGTATAAGATTAATTCCCTGTCAGCAGCACCAGCACTTCCACTCATCTTTATATTTTTTACAAAAGGCCTCCCAAAGTACTGGGATTAGAGGCATGAGCCATGGTGCCCGGCCACAAAAGCAAAAAAAAATTTTTTTTTTTTTTTGAGCCGGAGTCTCGCTCTTGTCACCCAGGCTGGAGTGCAATGGCACGATCTCAGCTCACTACAACCTCCGCGTCCTGGGTTCAAGTGATTCTCCCGCTTCAGCCTCCCGAGTAGCTGGGATTACAGGTGCCTGCCACCACACCCAGCTAAATTTTGTATCTTTAGGAGAGATGGGGTTTCACCATATTGGCCAGGCTGGTCTGGAGCTCCTGACCTCAGGTGATCTACTTCCCTTGGCCCCCCAAAGTGCTGGGATTATAGGCGTGAGCCACCACGCCCGGCCGCAAAATGTTTTTATAAACAGAAGATGCAATAAAGTGTTCAAATCATTGCACTAATTTTGCAGGACTGATGTGGAGGAGGTGTGGAAAACAGCTCTGGAAGTGCAGCTGCAGATGTGCGAAGGTGTTGCACTGCGAGGGGCACTCTAGGCAACTGCAGGTAATAGTGCAGCGATTTTTAAAAAGATTCAGACAGGCTGAGAGTCTATTGGACAGAAGTTTAAAAGCATCTGAGAGGCCAACCATGGTGGCTCATGCCTATAACCTCAGCACTTTGGGAGACTGAGGTGGGCGAATCACCTGAGGTCAGGAGTTCAAGATCAGCCTGGCCAACACGGCAAAACTTCATCTCTACTAAGAATACAAAATTTAGCTGGGCGTGGTGGCACGTGCCTGTAATCCCAACTACTCAGGAGGCTGAGGCAGGAGAATTGCTTAAATCCGGGAGGAGGAGGCTGCAGTGGGTCAAGACTGCACCACTGCACTCCAGCCTGGGTGACAGAGTGAAACTCCATCTAAAAAAAAAAAAAAAAAAAGCATCTGAGGCTGGTGTTGCACGCCTGTAGTCCTAGCTACTCAGGAGGCTGAGGTGAGAGGATCGCTTGAGCCTGGGAGGTGGAGGTTGCAGTGAGCCAAGATTGTGTCACTGTCCTCCAGCCTAGGCAACAGAGTTAGACCCAGTCTCAAAAAAATAAATAATTGAATATAAATTTTTGCAAAGACTCTTTTACCAGCCTGAAGAGACAAAAGGAAAGACCTCACAGCCAGATCTGCTGTGTTTTGAGGAGTGATTTTCTTTCTTCCCCTTGAAGAGGAAAAAGCGATTTTCACTGGTACATTTAAAGTCCCCCAACTATGGGAAGGTACCAATTCTGGACAAGTGCCACTGCAACACAATGCTCAGAGTACCTGAACTTTCAGCTCTGCTCATCGGGCAGAAATTCACTGCTGGCCACTGACAGGTCTGTTTCATATTTCAAAGGAATATTGGGTGCTACAAATAGGAACTGAGAGGTAAAGTTATTAAACGCATTAAACCTGTGATTGGTTGGTGTTTTCCTGTCATTTTAAGAGAGTAAATATGGGGGGCAGACGTCAAAATACTTGTACAATTTTAAAATGTCACAATTAAACATGAGCTGGCTTAAAAACAAAAAAAAAAGCAAATCTTACCTAGCATAGGTGGGTGGCAGTGCTTGACTGTGTGTGTGTGTGTGTGTGTGTGTGTGTGTGTGGTGTCCGGGGGGGGTGGAATGGAGGGGTTGGAGACAGGCTCTCTTCCCCAGGCTGGAGTGCAGTGGCAAGATTACAGCTTACTGGAGCCTCCAGCCCCCCGGGCTCATGAGATCCCCCTACCTCAGCCCCACAAGTAGCTGGGACCACAGGTGTGTATCAACTATGCCCGGCTAATTTTTTTTCTTTTCTTTTTTTTTTTTTTTTTTGTAGAGACGGGGTTTCCCTATGTTGCCCAGAGTGGTCTCAAACTCCTGGCCTCAAGTGATCCTCCCACCTCAGCCTCCCAAAGTGCTGGGATTACAGGTGTGAGCCTCCATGACTGGCATAACACTTGATTTTTTAAAAAGTCAGATACAAATTTTTATGTAACAAAATTGTATGGACCTGTATAAAAAAATGCAAGAAAATATCAAAATAATGACAAAATGGTGACAGTGGCTGCCTGCCTCTGGTTAGAATTACTGGTGACTTCTTTTGCTTCTTTTATGTTTTTCTGCAGTAAGTGTACATCACCTTGTTTTCTGAAATATTTACAGATGATACATTACTTTATAAAAAGAAACAGAAGACCGTTCCCCATTGGAATGAGGAGAGGAAATTTTTCTGAGTCAGACTCTGAGGGGATACAAAGGAAGAAAACAAGCTGTGACTAGTATAAATGTGCACTATGCCAATCTTTTTTCAATTGTATTTCAGGGTATGAACACATTCACAACATGCTCAGAAAACCGCTGTTTCGGCCGCATGCCCTCTTCCCTCTCCTTAACACGGGTACGTCCTGAGTGACTGTCCCCCCAGCTCCTGCTCACACTGCAGTTCACACCAACTGCCAAGTCAGGGGCACCTGGGGCCCTCCCCAGGCCACTGGGTTGTCTCTAGCTTGCTCCAGTGGCCTGGCTTCATAGCATCTCACAGTATGAATGTTCTGTCCATTCTTCAACCCTTCTCCTGCTGAGGGACACTCACGTCACTTCCTTCTTTTTTAGCTACTACAAGCAAGGCTGAAATCGATACTGTGTGCCTATGGGTTCTTCCCAAGGCATGTGAATGTTTCATGTGAATGGATAACGCCCAGTTACTTTTCCAGCTTGATCGTAGCAATCCCTTCTCCTGCTCTCCACCAGCAGTGGGTGAGGATGTCCGTGCACCCTGTGCGCCAGCAGTCTGCTCTTGGACCGGGGAACCAGCCCCTGGCTCTTCTGACGGGCACGTCCCTGATTACTAGTGAGGTTGCGCCTTTTCATGTTCGTCAACAACACAAAGCATTTCCTCTTCTTTCATTTGTCTTGATCCTACTCTTTGCCTGTCTTTCTTTTCTTTTCTTTTTTTGGCCTGTTTTTCTCTTGGGTTTTTCAAATCTTTTCCTTAATCTGCACGAGCTCTTCGTATAGCGGGCATGCGAAGCATGCATCCGGCACATGTGCACTGCAAGCAGGTTCTCCTGCTTTATGACCCAGAATGTAATTACATCTGCTAGTTTTGTAACTGGTTATAACATTTGAACAACAAAATCCACGACACAAGGGCGACACTAAAGATAAGAGGTGGGGAGATGCTGGACACTAAAGATAAGAGGTGGGGAGATGCTGTTCTTTTTTTTTTTTTTGAGACAGAGTCTCGCTCTGTCGCCCAGGCTGGAGTGCAGTGGCCAGATCTCAGCTCACTGCAAGCTCCGCCTCCCGGGTTCACGCCATTCTCCTGCCTCAGCCTCCCGAGTAGCTGGGACTACAGGCACCTGCCAACACGCCCAGCTAGTTTTTTTGTATTTTTTAGTAGAGACGGGGCGTGTTAGCCAGGATGGTCTCGATCTCCTGACCTCATGATCCGCCCATCTCGGCCTCCCAAAGTGCTGGGATTACAGGCTTGAGCCACCGCACCCGGCCGAGATGCTGTTCTTAACAGAAGAACACTGGCTAATACTTACAGAAAGATTGTTGGGTTTATGGCCACCTTGACAACCCCGATATCATCAACTCAGGCAAGGATCATTGACGGACACTAAAACCACCAGGTGAGCAGTTGTGGCGGGCAGTTTATTTTGAGGGTGTGGAATGATCACCCCCACAGACTACTTACTAATTACAGAGGGAGGAAATGAACTTTCACATTGGAGAGACCTGGTCCTCACGCTCCTGACGGCACTAAGGGCGTGGTCCTGTGGAGGAACCGGGTATTCCTGCTGAGATTCCAGATCACAGTTCAGTTCAAAGACCCCACAAGGGAGAAAGGAACAAGAGAAAACACCCAGCGCCAGCCAGCCCACGGTTCCAGGACTCGGGCCTTCTACAGGAAAATGGGTCCTGGCCCTACAGTAAGTCTACGTCATGGGGGAAAAGGTATCACATTGGACCCTGTTCCATCCTTATCTAGGAAAACAAAAAAAGCTCTATAAGACCTTTCAGGCATGTCTGGGGAAGTGTGGTTATGGGTCAGTTATTAAATGATATTAGGGAATTCTTCCGACCTTTCTGGGTGCTATTCTGGTGTTATGGGTGTGTAGAATAATGTGCCTGTCCTCAGGAGATGCCTGCTGAAGAGCTTGGGAAGATGTGTCAGTGTGTCTACAACTGCTGAAAAAAACATATGTGAGAGTGAGACAGTGACAGAGAGCCAGCAAATGCGGTAAAATGTTAATAATGATCACATTTTTAAATGCTGTCATTTTTCAAAAGAAAAAGCTGGGGGTGGGGGGAATCTGTCAGTCTGTTCCTCTATAAATTCTGGGTTTTCTGTCCGCTTAAGAGGATCTCTCATCCTAAGATTAGACAACATTGTTCTACATTTCTGCTCTGTTTTTAAAGGTCTTATCTTTTTCCCTGTGCATAAAGGTGGCAGTATAGGCTCCAAAGCCAGATTTCCTGGGTACAGGTCCTATCTCCACCATTTGAATGAGCAGCCTTCCTTTACATCTTTGTACCTCAGTTTCCTCATCTGCAAAATGGGGTTAATACTACCCTGCAGGGATGCTCCAAAAATTGCAGGAATACAAGAAGGGCAAGTAAGCACATAGGCAGTGCCTGGCACAGTATGAGCACTAAGAGAAAGACATTCTTTCTTGTGTGTGTTTTTTCAGAGGCAAGGTCGTGCTAAATACAGTCCAAGCTGGGGTGCAGTAGCACAATCATAGCTTATCTAACTACAGCAGCCTCCCATGTGGCTGAGACTACAGGCCTGTATCACCACACCTGGCTAATTTTTAAAATTTTTTTGTAGAGGTTGGGTGCGGTGGCTCATGCCTGTAATCCCAGCACTTTGGGAGGCTGAGGGGGACTGCTTGAGTCCAGGAGTTCGAGACCAGCCTGGGCAACATGGAGAAACCTCGTCTCTACTAAAAAGAGAAAAATTAGCTGGGCGTGATGGTGTATGTCTGTAGTCCTGGCTACTTGGGAGGCTGAGGTGGGAGGATCACCTGAGCCCGGGGTGCAGAGGTTGCAGTAAGCTGAGATCATACCATGACATTGTGCTCCAGCCTGAGCCACAGAGCGAGACCCTGTCTCAAAAAAAAAAACAAATTTTTTTTTTTTTTTT
>NW_012115154.1:19089581-19091306 GCF_000951035.1 Colobus angolensis palliatus | reverse complement strand
GTGCCCGGCCCGGCCTTAATTTTCTTTTTTATAGGGGTTCTAATTACGCAACAGAGAGCTAGGTTTACACCCCAGCTTGCTGAGCAAGTGGGACACTGGCATCGCTGCTGGGAGAGAGAGCAGCCCTCCCGTGTGAACTGGACGCCACACACCTCTCAGGGGCTGCTGTACGGCTCAGGACCCACACAGAGAAGTGCCGGGCACAGAGCAGGCTCAGGTGGCACCTCAGACCAAGCCTCTCCCAGGCATGGAAGCCAGGAGGGTTCTTGGTGCTCCACAGCCAAGGGATGTGATGAGAATCTAGTCACACGGGCTCAGGACAGCATCTCCCTCCAAAACAGCACCGCGGCCAGGGGAGCACGAAACCCTCCCAAGATCCTCTCGGAGTTGGGCTTGGTACACCCCATCTGAGATGCCACAAAGGGTGCACTGCAGGCAGGGGCTGCCCCCTGCAGCCTGTCCTCAGGCTCCCACAAAGCCCCAGGTCCTTCCCTACATTCACAAGAGTGGGTAGGAAGGGATCTGTCACTGACCGCTGCAGCACTGCAGGCTCTACCCAGCACAGTCCATGAGCGCCTCATTTCCAAGGTGGGGGGCTCTCCCTGTTTCTCAGCCAGGAAGTGGGCGGAGAGACAGGGGCCTTCCTCCTCTGCCACACAGCTTCCAAGAGTACGTGTGTGTTTGCAAACTTTCTGCTATTACATATATTACTTAGTATGGAACAAACGCAAACAAAAAACACTTACAAAAATGGCCCCTGCCTAAAATGCCAGGATGGGGTGAGGAAAGACTATGGCTTTGCTGACTGAGGCCTCTGTCACGATCCCGAGGGAAGCTCCTAGCAGGTGGCCAAGATGCTGACTGACAGTGGCCAGCAGCCCAGGCCCGTGTGCACTTCATCTCACAAGAGCAGGGCCTGGGCTCCACCCTCCCACCTGGCACAGGACCCAAGGTGGGAACATGAGTACCCCTTAACATGAACACACTTTGTCACCTACCACACACAACAATAGTTGTACTTCTAGGTTTTATGAAAACACACAGGGACAAAAAAAAACTACTGTGAATTCAGCAAGACTTTTAAATGGACTTGTCTGCTGTCAATCACCACAGCCTCAGTGTGTACTCAACAGAGAAGTATTTGTTACGTGACTGAGAAGGGCACATTATTCTGATTTTTTTTTTGGTGGGGGGGACCGAGGCTCGCTTTGTCACCCAGGCTGGAGTGCAGTGGCGCAATCTCAGCTCACTGAAAGCTCCACCTCCCAGGTTCCCGCCATTCTCCTGCCTCAGCCTCCCGAATAGCTGGGACTACAGACATCCACCACCATGCCTGGCTAATTTTTTGTATTTTTAGCAGAGACAGGATTTCACTGTGTTAGCCAGGATGGTCTCGATCTCCTGACCTCATGATCCGCCCGCCTCGGCCTCCCAAAGTGCTGGGATTACAGGTGTGAGCCACTGTGCCCAGCCCTGAATTTTTAATATAATCTTTTGAAAAGTTGAATCAGGCCGGGAATGATGGCTCACACCTGTAATCCCAGTGCTTTGGGAGGCCGAGGCGAGTGGACTGCCTGTGGTCAGGAATTTGAGACCAGTCTGGCCAACATGGTGAAACCCCGTCTCTACTAAAAATACGAAAACATTAGCCGGCTGTGGTGGCATGCCCCTGTAATCCCAGCTACTCGGGAGGCTGAGGCAGGGGAATTGCTTGAACCAAAGAGG
>NW_012115154.1:19077938-19088574 GCF_000951035.1 Colobus angolensis palliatus | reverse complement strand
CACCCAGGCTGAAGTGCAGTGGTGCAATCTTGGCTCACTGCAACCTCTGCCTCCCAGGTTCAAGCAATTCTCCTGCCTCAGCTTCTGGAGTAGCTAGGACTGGAGGCACACGCCACCATGCCTGGCTAATTTTCATATTTTTTGTAGAGACAGGGTTTCATCATGCTGGCCAGGCTGATCTTGAACTCCTGACCTCAAGTGATCCGCCCGCCTCGGCCTTCTAAAGTGCTAGGATTATAGGAGTGAGCCACCACGCTCGGCCCCATTTGTTATCTTATAGTCTATAAATTAGAGCTATTCTTCAGCACCATAGCCACTGGCCTGGTGTGGCCAGGGAGCACCGCAAACATGGCCAGTCCCATGCGGAGGTGCTGGGTGTCAATACCAAGTGGAGTGTGAAGACATGGTACGAATAGAAGAAGATAAAAATATCTTATTAATAGATATTTATATATTAATAGATTTCATGCTGAAATGAGAATATTTTTGATATGATTTGGATGTGTGTTTCCTCCAAATCTGATGTTTAAATGTGATCCCCAGTGTTAGATATGGGGCCTGGTGGGAGGGTGTGTCTGGGTCATGGGGCTGGGTCCCTCATGAGTGCTGTCTCCACTGTGGCTGTTTAAGAGTGTAGCACCCTCCCCATCGCTCCCATTCCTGCCATGTGACTTCCTATTCCTGCTTTGCCTTCTGCCACCGGTGAAAGCTCCCTGAGGCCTCCCCTGAAGCCTCCCCTGAAGCACAGCAGATGCTAGCACCACCTTCCTGCACAACCTGCTGAATGTCTGCCAATTAAATCTCTTTTCTTTTTTCTTTCTTTTTTTTTTTTTTTGAGACAGAGTCTCACTCTGTTGCCCAGGCTGGAGTCCAGTGGTGCAATCTCAGCTCACTGCAACCTCCGCCTTCTAGGTTCAAGTGAGTCTCCTGCCCCAGCCTCCTGAGTAGCTGGGATTACAGGTGCCCACCACAATACCTGGCTAATTTTTGTATTTTTTGTAGAGACAGGGTTTCACCATGTTGGCCAGGCTGATCTTGAACTCCTGCCTTCTTGTGTTCCGCCCGCCTCAGCTTCCCAAAGTGCTGGCATCACAGGTGTGAGCCACAGGGCCCGACCTAAACCTCTTTTCTTTACAAATTATCCAGCGTCAGGTATCTCTTTATAGCAACATAAGAACTGACTTATACAATTTTGAATATACTGGATTAAATAAAATATATTAAAATTAATCTCACTTTTAAAAAATCTTTTTAATATGGCTACTTGAAAATTGAAAATCAGGCCAGGCACGGTGGCTCACTTAGGCCTGTAATCCCAGCACTTTGGGAGGCCAATGTGGGCGGATCACTTGAGGTCAGGAGTTCGAGACCATCCTGGCCAACATGGTGAAACCCCATCTCTTAGCTAGGTATGGTGGAGCATGCCTGTAATCCCAGTTACTCAGGAGGCTGAGGCAAGAGAATCGCTTGAACTGGGGAGGCAGAGGTTGCAATGAGCTGCGATCACACCACTGCATTCCAGCATGGGCGACAGAGTGAGACTCCACCTCCAAAAAAAAAAAAAGAAAATTTAAAATCGGCCGGGCACGGTGGCTCACATCTGTAATCTCAATACTTTGGGAGGCTGAGGCAAGCAGGTCACTTGAACTCAAGAGTTCAAGACCAGCCTGGCCAACATGGTGAAACCCTGTCTCTACAAAAAATACAAAAATTAGCCAGGCATGTTAGCATGTGCCTGTAATCCCAGCTACTAAGGAGGCTGAGGCACGAGAATTGCTTGAACTGGGGAGGCAGAGGTTGCAGTGACCTGAGATCACACCACTGCACTCCAGCCTGGGCAACAAAGTGAGATTCTCTCTCATTTAAAAAAAAAAAGAAAGAAAAAGAAAATTTAAGTTCACACATGTGACTTGTCCATGTCTACTGCACAGTGCTGAATCAGAGAAATAAACAACAGGCAAAACATCGAAGATGACCCTGGGTGCTCGTGGTAATGTGCAGGCCCTGTGACAGCCCTGCCCCCTCAGGTCCCTGCCCCTGGGCCTGGATGAGCTAGACCGATGTACCCCACACTCTGCCACCTGGGCTCTCAGGCTCGGGTCCGGAAACGGTCATTCCCGTGATCTCATGCAGCCCTCACTTCACACACCCCTATGCAGGCAGTGATGACAGCCAAGCCTCTGAGATAAGTAATGAGACAGTTGCCACCCAGGGCGCACATCCTCAGGGCGGCTGCTGCTCTAAAAACTCTGCAGACGTTAACTGATTTGCTTCTCACACCCACACCATGAAATGGATGCCCATGTTTTACCAATGGCAAAGCTAAGACACAGAGGGGTTAAGGAACTCACCCAAGGTCACACAGCTCCCAAGTGGTAGGTCTGGGACTCAAATCTAGGCAGCCTGGTTCCAGAGCCCAGGTTCTTAACCTCTACTCTATTGAGGCCCTGAGAGAAGAAATGAAGGCCAGGCTTCATTCCACATCACCCAATATAGAACCATCCAGAACAATCTAGAAGCAATAATGGGGTGGCGGGGGGTGGTGGTGGAGGGTGCTGCTTCAGAGTGATGGACAGCCTCCAAAATGTCCCAACTCTTCTCCAACAAAGGCTCTGGGGCTTGCCTTTCTGTTTTTTTTGTTTTTTTTTTGTACAACTGTGATTGGACAAGACATTTAGAGCATCTTTAACCAAAACATCCTCCAGGCACAGAAGTGCCATCCACCAGTGCCTGGAAAAGCCCAGGCCCAGGAAGGGATGGGGATCCCAGCAGAAGCAGAGCAGAGATCCCTGGAGGGGTCTAGACTTTTCGGTCCTCCCTCTGCCCGTGACAGGCTTTGATCCCACTCCAGGCGCTAGGGTTTCAGGTTTGCAAGCCATCAAAACACCAAACTGAAAAGGCAAAAGGGAAGCTGCTGTAGGCAGGCACCCCTACAGTGGCAAGGAGGAGTTCTGGCAGAAAAAGGAACAGGCACAAAGCCCTAAGGCACAGCCATCTGGGGATATGGTATGGAGCAGGCACAGCCAGCCTCAACCTCCTGGGTGGCCCAGAGGATGGCACTGTCTGCTCAGCTCAGGGCACATTGAGGCCAAAGTACTGACTATGGGGCTCAGATAGTGCCTGACTTGCAGCAGACAGATAAATGTACATTGTAAAAAACCTACATTAAAAGAGATTAAAACAGTCTTCAACTCAATATTGGGAGGTGGAGGCAGGAGGATCACTTGAGGCCAAGAGTTTGAGACCAGCCTGGGCAACGCAGAACCTGCCTCTACAAGGCAATTTTAAAAATTATTAGTTAGATGTGCTGACACATGCCTGAGTCCCAGCTACTGAAGAGGCTGAGGTGGGAGGATTGCTTGAGCTTAGGAGTTTGAAGTTGCAGTGAGCTATGATCGCATCACTACACTCCAGCCTGGGTGACAGACCAATATTCTGAGGAAGGAAGGGAGGAAGGGAGGAAGAAAGAGATGGAGGGAAGGAGGAAGAAGAGAAGGGGGAGGGAGGGAGGGAGGGGAGGCCAGGCATGGTGGCTCACACCTGAAATGCCAGCACTTTGGGAAGTCAAGACGGGATGATCACTTGAGGCCAGGAGTTTACAACCAGCCTGGGCAGCATAATGAGACCCCATTTTTACAAAAAGAAAAAAGAGTAACAAACCAAGAGTAAAATGAAAAAAGGATATGTGGAGAATGAACAAAATGGAGATGACCCCCCAAAACTGTTTTAATACTGAATCTCACTAATAGTCAAAGTGAATCCAATAATGAAATAGCTAGTGATGAACTAGTAATCAAAGTCAAGCAAAGTAAAACAACGAGGGTCATTTAGTCTTTTCTTTTTCTTACGTATCAGATGGAAAAGGGGTGCCAGGGAAGTGAGGCAGGGAACTCCAGGCTGTCTCTATGCCTGGAAAGCAAATGGCCTCTCTGGAGGGCAGTGTGCCAGAGTGCCGCAAAAGTCCTAAAAATGTGCCGACCCCAGCGTCTGACCATTTTCTTCTGAAAATTTGACCAAAAGCAATAATGAGACAAGCGTACAAGGAGGTACATAATAAACAGCATTCCCTTACACAGGATACTCTGCCACCTTTCAGAATAATGCCTGATATTTCACCTGTGCTTATGATGCGCTAGGCACTGTTCTAAACACACCACAGAGGAGGTCTCAATCCTCAGCACTACCAAGCGGCGGAGGCGGTGGCAGCTTTGTCGTGACCCATCTCAGGTAAGGAAACGGAGGCACAGAAAATCTCACCTCTCCCCACAGGAGCCCTTCTGATTATCAGTTCCTGGAGGGCTCCAAGGTAGCGCATCTCAAAGTGCTGCAGGGACAGAGGCAGCCTCAGAACAGATCTTAGGGACCCCAGCTCAGGTCCTCATTTGACAGACAAGACCCCTGGCCAGGGAGCCAAGCCTGGCCCGTTCCAGATACTCACGCCAGGGTCACAGCTAGCCGCATAGACAACCAGAATGTGGCTCTCAGAAGATGCGCCTAGAGCAGACTTGCCCCAGCTCTCACAGCCAGTTAGTGGCAGAACAGGGACGGGAACCCAGGTATCCTGACTCCCAGTCTAGGAGCTGCCAAATACATAAATGAAAGCAGGAGCCTCCTTTTGTGAATCTCTGGCTCCCCTTCTCCCAGCAAAGCATTTTCCACAACAATCCCACGTTTGCTGCAAAAGCCTAGTAACATCAAATCCAGCAAAGAGTCGTTCATAGAAAAAAGACCAGAAGGATGCAGATCTGACCGCCCACCGCAGATCCCCCCAGGGGAGGGGAGGCTGGGCAGCCACCTTCCTGCTTCTACATTTGAATGGCTTTTAACAAGCATGTATTTACTTTCATCCCTTAAACACATTAAAATGAAATTTGAATTAAATATGCATTTGGGCACTGTGGTGGCTCATGCCTGTAATCCCAGCACCTTGGGAGGCCGAGGTGGAAAAATTGCTTGAGTCCAGGAGTTTAAAACCAGGCTGGACAACATAGCAAGACCCCATCTCTACAAAGAATGAAAAAATTAGCTGGGTGTGGTGGTGCATATCTGTAGTCTGCTACCTGGGAGACTGAGGTGGAGGATCGCTTGAGCCCAGGAATTTGAGGCTACAGTGAGCTAGGACTGCACCACTGTACTTCAGCCTGGACAACAGAGTGAGACCCTGTCTCCAAAAATATATATACACACACATATACATACATATTATATATATATATATATATGTTTCTTGAGCAAACATCTGCCTACTATATGCTACATCCATGCTACCCATGGGAGAGAGACGCCTCAGAGAGCTACCATTCAATTCAGTTGGGGACTGAAGACATCCAGAAGAAAATTATAGTGGGGAGCAGAAGAAAATTATAGTAGGGAGCAAGAGTCCTAGTTCACCCTAAAATTATATTCTAAAGGCTTCCAAGAGTTAAACTCTGGTCCGTTTGACTCTCATAAAGCTTCCTGTAGAAGCAGCTTTTAAGGGCTGATGTGGTGTGGCCACCAAAACTTATTCAGCCCATACATGCAAGGCAAACCACAGAGACCTGGAGTTGGAGAACCAGAGAAAATCCCTGCATCTTCCGCTCACTGCATGGCTTCAGGAAAGTTACTTAATCTAGGCTGTCTCATTTGTGAAATGAAAATGATACTTGCAAATCCAAAAAAGACCCTCCTCTGGGAAAATAAACTATGAGATGCAAAGTGTTGCAAAGCCTCATTCCAACCCCCAGCAGTGAGCCTGGCAGAGGGAAGTATATTCTTGGGTGGAACATGCACCACCCAGTCTCTGCACCCTCAAAGCAGGTGGCTGGGCTCACTCCGCCTCCTGACCTCAACTCCGTGGTCCAAAATGAGCTCCCTTACTGCTTGGCCTGTATGGTTTAAGTCAGCTAGGGGTCAGGAGGAAAGCATCTGATTAAACTAATTTCCAGTTACCTGAATATTAAAAAGAAACTAACACAACAGGTGGATGTTTAGGCAATGCCACACAGGGTCATGGGAGTTCTTATGGGGGTGTCTGTCTCCCCACAGCCTCAGCTTTCCCAGGCTACACCTGCTTTCCAAGAAGGGTACCTCGCTCCCTTTGCTTCTGGGCCAGGGATGCGCTGACAGCTGGTAGGGGGCTCACAAGCACAAATGAGTGGTGTGGACACTGGCGTGGCTCAAGCCTTCTTAAAGGTTTAAACCCTCGTGACGCCCATCTCCCGCAGAATGACGCACCAACTCCTGTGGTTTCTAGGAACACGGCAGGGTGGAAATAAATACTGGAGAAAGCATGAAATACTCCTTCACCAGGGTCCTGCCCACCTCACCCACCCATCTCCTACAACTCAACACCCGAGCTGCAGAGTCCAAATTGCCATTCCAAGAGCTACTCTATGTTCTCCTGCCTCTGTTATCTTAATCATCCTGGTTCCTCTATGTGGGAACCCTCCTGACCCCCAGGCCTGGCACACGTTTGATGAAAGAAATAAATGATACAGGAAGATAGCCAGGTGGCAGCACAGGGACAAGGACTGCTTCCTCTATGGGGTACCACTGCTGGGAAGAGCCAGAGCTGAGACCCTGGATTGAGCAGGATACCAGGGGTTCCCACGAGGCCATGCAGCCTGAGATCAGGCTGGACGGGTCTTCCCGCGCTGGCTTCTGACCCGGAAGAAAGTGATGAGGTTTCCCAAGTCTCTGACCTTTGCCCTGCCCTGGTGTTCTGAAAATCTCGGTCTTCTTCTGTACTCCCAGTACCTCTCTGGCACCTCCTACAGGCTGAGTCGGTCTCTCCAGGTGCACTTCTGGCCCCTTCTCTCCCCTCCTCTCCTTTGATTGTCTGCTTTTCACTGTGCTAGATGCAACTGGGCCACACAGTAGGAGCTAAATGAATGTATCTGGAACAAATGAAGCTTTCCCTGGCTACTAGCACCCACATGGTTATGCTCTTTTTCAGAATTCCTAGAACTCTTGTGAGCAACGTCCTACATAAGCAACCAGGCCCCTATGAGACACTCAGTCCCTAAACCAACAAATTGCCAGAGGGGCCCCGGCTGGCTCCAGATGCATGTCCCTGGCACCCATCCCAGACCTCCCTAGTCCTTGTCTTTGAAGGCAACCTCAGCAGTGTGTGGTGCAGCAGGGCCCACAGGGGAATGCAGGGCCCGGCCAGGGAGTGCCCACCCAGGAACAGTAAGGAAAGCTCAAGAGAGCGCCCTGGCACAAACACGGGGATCATCGCCAGTCCTCCAGGATCAAGTCACATGACAAAAAAACAGACACAAACACTAAAACCCCAGGTGTGCCTAAGGGCTGAGGGCTGCGGGCTGCCAGGGCGTGTGCCGTCTTTTTTTTTTTTTTCTTTTGAGATAGAGTCTCACTCTGTTGCCCAGGCTGGAGTGCAGTGGTGCGATCTCCACTCACTGCAAGCTCCGCCTCCCAGGTTCACGCCATTCTCCTGCCTCAGCCTTCCAAGTAGCTGAGATTACAGGATCCCGCCACCACGCCCAGCTAATTTTTTGTATTTTTAGTAGAGACAGGGTTTCATTGTGTTAGGTCAGGATGGTCTCGATCTCCTGACCTCGTGATCCGCCCACCTCGGCCTCCCAAAATGTTTGGATTACAGGCGTGAGCCACCGCGCCCTGCCATGTGCACCATCTTACTCTCCATCTGAGCTGCCACCCAACTGCGGCCACAGCTGTGGCCCCTTCTCTGTCTAGCTGAGGCTTGACCCAAACAAGAAACCACCACATCTCTTTACCTTAGTCCCTTTAGGATATCACCAAGCCCACAGCCCAGGGCAAGCAATCTGTGAACTGAATGAAAGTGAGTGGGGTAAGGGTTTAAGTGAGAACGCTCTGGTGGCCAGGCCAGGCTGGCTGGAATGCTCAAAGTAACTGTTTGAAAAAAAAAAAAAGCCCTAGGGGGAAAACAATGGAGAAACTTGAGCAAGTCACCCAGTTGACAAAGCCCAGCTCCGGCACACACGATAGTAGCCATATGGCACACACACACCTAATAGTCAGGTCCACCTCTACTTCCAGGCGGGAGCCCCTCCGGAACTGCCAGAGGGGACCCCAGCCCCTGCTCCTCCTCTGTGCGAGGCCCTCACCTGCACACACCGACTGAGACCAGCAGACCTTCCCAGGACCTGCTGGATTCCGGGCTGCTTCTCCCAACAGCTTCTCGGGGCTCCTGGCTAGCTTGGTCCAACTTCCTGTGCTCCACATGCCCAGTGTCCCCATTTGGACTGAGGCCCTGGTTCTCCTGCATCCTTCTTTCTAGGACTCAGCCAGGAAACCCAAGCTGTCAGGGAGCGCTCACTGTAGGTGAGTGCCAAGCAGGAAGCGGGCTCCTGTTGAAGGCCCAGACTCTCTCTGGCTGTACCCGCTTGGCTCCCTTCCTTCTCTGAGCCTCAGTTTCCCCACTAGTGAGGTGAAGGTGGCTCAGAGGTTCTGCACATAGTGAGCCCTCCAGCTCTCCCTCCCAGCTGAAGGCTGTACTTCTTCCACTCCCTCAGCCCAAGTAATGGGCAGGTTTCCTCTTTCCTTGGCCTCTGGTGGGAAAGGAACTTTTCAAAATGGTCTCCCTCCCCTCAAATCCTGTCCTGAAACACAGGAAAGCCAAACATCCCCTGCTTCCTCCTGCCCTGGACACAGGGTCAGAAGTGACTGTGAGTGGCAGAGAGACTACAGGAGGCCCAAGTGCCCATTGCACTTCCTCAGAGCCAAATGGATCCTGACCGCAGGTCCCATGCCACCTTCAGAGCTGGGGCAAACAAAACCTTCCCCGAAGTCTAAACAGTGGAGGAGGCTTTGTTATACACTCGGAACATGCCGCCCCTTTCCACGGAGAGGCTTACCCCCAGGAAACATAGGAGCCGGCTCCCAGCTGACACTGTGTTTATGTAACAGCCAAGGTCTGTTCGACCCTGGGGCTGGGGGTGGAGGGCTCAGTCTCAGTCCAGCCTCAGACTGTGCTCGGAAACGCCCAGGGAGTCTGCGCCTCTCCCTCCTTGCAGAAAGAAGGTGGGGACGCGGCTTCGCAGGACAGAAGCAATATGGTTTGGCAGATGGAGAGGAGTTCTATCGCAGGAAGGATATAGGGCAGAAATTGAAGAAGGAGTGTTTTTTTTTTCTTTTGAAGACTGTCTACAGCAGAAAAGTGGGAACGCAAGAGAGGTGAGGTGGATAAAGATGACGGTGCCAGGAGAGGCTGGGCAGGGGGGAGGGCGGGAGAGCAGGGCAGCAGGGCCCAGGAGTGGGAACAGCAGGGCTGAGAGCGGATGTGTGAGCCGAAGCTGGGTCGGTCTGGTGACAATGAGACACCGGCTCCCAGGATTTCACAAGGGTGAGGCCGAGCTTCCAGGTCTAGTAGATGGAACCATGGGGTATTTCCAAACCACAATGGAGAAGTTGGTCAGGGGAGGGCTCTAGGAGGGGAAATTCTGCCTGTTGTGTTAAATTTAAGACGAGGCAAAAAACTCAAGGGCGCCCCAGGAATCACAGCCTTCACATCACAAAAGATGCTCAACCAGAGGCTCCCCTGAGCTGGGGAGGAGGGGTCGCTGCTCATCAAGCTGGAGCCCCGGGGAGCCCGGAAACCTGTCCCTGCTCTGGGAAAAGCTCGGAAGCAGATGTGCCCCCACCCTCCTGTGGCCAGCCCACGAGGCTTGTCGCCCTCCAGAAGGAGCTGGGGGAAGGTAAGCTTGGAGCAAATCAGGAATGTCTTTACTTCCTCCAAGGACAGTGAAGCTGCAGCAACGATGTCTCTCCCGCCTCCACCCTCTTCAGATCTAAGAGGAAAAATTGGTCATCTTCTCTCTTTGGGGCCCAGGGCTCGCACAAATGCCATCTCCTACTCCCCAGCTACAGCGGTGATTCAGGCCATTTACTCAGATCCACGTTAATGAGATTTTTCTGTCACCTAATTAGTTCACAGAGAACTCAGCCTTGAGAGGAAAGAAATAAGAACCGGTTGGGAAAAGGCAGAAGGAAGTCAGACTGTCATGTCACAACAAAAGATAGGACCCAGCACTACATGGGGTCCCCCCAGACCCAATACTCCTTCCTCAGCTATGGGGGCCTCTGAAAGTAGAAAGGGAGGTGTTCAGGTGCACCACCCCTCAGAACCTCAGGCAAGCAGATGAAGCTGTGAGTGGGGCCCTAACCTTAAGGCCCAAGTCAGGAACAGGCCCCTGCCCACAACTCCATGTTATCACAAAAGGCCTTGGCTCTCGCTTCATTTCCACGGAGGCCAAACCCACCACCTGCCGGTGGGCGTCCCCTTTCAAACAGAGCTGGGGGAGGAAGCAGATGGCCCAGGGCGAGGCCCATCTGTCCATGCCCGCTCGAAGGTCACCATGCCACTGGGGTGCCTGCGGGTGCCGCCAGCACCCACCACACCAGGGCTTGCGAGCTATCTACCAGCAGCATGCCCCCACTTCCAGTGCCCTCAGTGGTCGAAAGTCCAGGGCCTAAGGGCCCAGAGAAAAAAGCGTTAGGCAGAGCAGTGGCCGAGGGTTTCCGGTCCCCGACTCCGGGTGCGGTGTCCCTGGAGGTCAGTCAGCGCCCGGCTGCCTCCAGACCAAGGAGCCGCGGGTCCCCGGCGCGCTCACGACCCGGCCAAGGCGCGGATGGACCTGCCGACGCCTCC
>NW_012115154.1:19077231-19077878 GCF_000951035.1 Colobus angolensis palliatus | reverse complement strand
GGCGAGCGCCACCCTTCGGGCCTGCGGGCGCTGGGCCAGGGAAGGCTGCCATCCACTAACGCGAGGCTCCGATCCCCTGCCCCACTGCGGAGCAGGGCCCGGGAGGCGGCTAAGATGCCTCCCCGGTCACGGCCCCACCTCCCGGCAGCTGAAGCCCTCTGCCGCGCCCACCTTCCCCGACCAGGCCTGGACAGATCTGGTCCTGGCCCCCCGAAGCGACACCACCTTCGCGCCCTGGAGCACAGTGAGCAGAAAACCCCCAACCCCAAAGTGTCCCCGAACGAGATATGGCGAAGCTGCCCGCCGGTTCTGCAGCACAGATCGGCAAACCTTGTGGCCTGGACCTCAAGCGCGCAAGGACCCCCGACAGGGAGAGCATGGCCAGGCCCGGCCCGTGGAGCCCTCGACCGGCGCCGAAGAGGCCACCGCGCCCCTGCTCCCGCAGCCCCCGGCTTCGCTCACCCTCGATGGAGATGACGTGCTCGCGGATCTGGTTCTGCAGCGCCAAATCCTCGATGCGCTCGATCAGGTCGTAGATGGCGTAGATATTGGGATGCACGGACTCGAAGCGCTGGATCTCGGCCCGGATGGCCGCGGAGTTGGAGAGCGCGAACTGCTGGGGGGGCCCGCCGGCCAGCTGCTGCGAG
>NW_012115154.1:19073947-19076912 GCF_000951035.1 Colobus angolensis palliatus | reverse complement strand
CCGAGCCGCGCGCTCCAGCCCAGGCGCCCGGGCCCCTCCCACTCAGCTTCGGCCCTTCCGCCTCCTCACCAGCCCCCACCCGCATTGCCTCGAGGGCCACCCTCTCGGAGGGGACAGCTGCCCTGGTCTCCTCCCGCGTCCGGCTGTCGCTTTCGCCTCCCTGCGCTGATCTGGGCCGGGTGTCCGATCTCTAGGCAATGCCCAAACAGTGCCCTGCGCCTGAGGGTGCTGCTGACCGAGGCTGATTGGTCGAGGAGCCCTCCCAGGCCCAGCCGCTCCTCGCTTACAGCGTCCCGCCTTCAGTGCGGCATAGGCTCCCCTGTCCCCAGGCTCGGAGGTCAGCCCTAGAGACCACCCTGCTGCCAGAGTTTTCTCCCTGGCTCCCTGCCCAGTCTCTCCACTGCCGGCTGCAGCTCAGAGGCTGGGATAGGTTCTGGGCTGCTATTTCCAGTTCTCCCTGAGCGCTTCATCGTCGGCGGGCCCCTGTAAATGACACTTTGAACAAACTCGTCTCTACTCTTACCTTGTCGTGATCGGCCTCTCCTAAAGACCGTCCCTCTGCCGGACTTGGGGGATTAGCTAAATGCTACCCGACCCCATTTGGTACACAGAGGAAGAAGAGGGAGGGATGAAATATATGCCTTTCTCCCCTACTCATCCCATTGGAGAGACCAACCAAAGCCCACGTGGCTCTCAATTTTTCTTGTCCTCACCCCTTGTCCATCCTGTCCTTTCACTCCCTCTAGGGTTAGGTAGCTCCCTGCAATGTCCTCTGCAGTGCCATTGCCAAAGTGGGCTGCAGTTGTTAGCCGCCCCCCCACCCACCCTCCCAACACACACACGCACACACGTTTCCTAAAACCTACAAGAGGTGACATTTGCAGAGCAGTGGCTCCAGCCAGTAAATCTCCCAGAGATGTTGCAGGGTATCTGCTACCGCCAGATATCCTCGGGCATCACTGACACACATCGTCCTTCTTACACACACTTCCACTTCCCTGGCCAAGCTGGATCGTTTCCCAGCATGAAGCTGTCCACCATTTGATTACCCACACAACTCAGCCCCAGTACCAACCCAGTCACTATTCCTGAGTTCCTTGTACCTTCCAAAGCACCTGGTGCAAGCTAATCAACACATAAGGTCTCCTAAGCTCCTGAGGAATCTGTGTCTGTGTTTCTATCTCCCTGCATAACCTTAAGGATATCTTGTGCCCTCTTTAGGTTTCATCTGCAAAATATAGTGGTTGAACAGAAAACCTAGTTCTGATGTTGTATAATTCTAAAAGTAACATCCAACATCTCTTTTAGATGCTTAATTAGAATTGACAGCAGGAAGTAGCACCAGGTATACCTCCCAAGAGAGATACTAAGAGCAAAGAGCTCCTCAAATGTGTTGCCCCAGCAACTAGCACACACCTGTTATAGCTCTGATGGGCTGTTCACAGGACTAGCTCCTCTACTAGTATATGGAGCCACATGAGGGCAGGAAGAGGATCTGATTCACCATTTTATTCCCAGTATCTTGCACAATGCCTGGCATATAGTGTGTGTGCATATATATATATGCATATATATATTTCGAGACAGAGTCTCACTCTGTCGCCCAGGTTGGAGTGCAGTGGCTCGATCTCAGCTCACTGCAACCTCCACCTCCCGCGTTCAAGTGATTCTCCTGCCTAAGCCTCCCGAGTAGCTGGGATTACAGGCACGTGCCACCACACCTGGTTTTTTTTTTTTTTTTTTTTTAGTAGAGATGGGCTTTTACCATGTTGGCCAGGCTGGTCTCGAACTCCTGACCTCAGTGATCCGCCTACTTCGGTCTCCCAAAGTGCCAGGATTACAGACATAAGCCACCGCGCCTGGCCATAGTATATCTTTTAAAAATATGTTAGTAGAATAAATGAATGAACAGGAGGGATGGAACTAGATAGGTTAGTTCTGTATGGTATCAATCTAGACTGACATTCCTAAGGCAATATTTGGGCCACTTGCTCCCACAGTAGGCAAGAACTATGGGAAAACTAGGATAGATTATTTTAAATCAAGACTGGCCTGTAAAAACCAGATGTGAGATCTCTGTGGCTACGGGAGCCCAGAGGGAAAAATCCACAGATATCCACAGGCCTGGGATTCAATGCCATCCACACAGTAACACACCAAGGACCCGATTCCAGAGACCAGCTTTGGGTGGAGGTGAGCAAATAGCTACTGTGTGACATGTACCTTAGTTTTCACACTTTTTAATAAAACATCTAATTTCTTCCTTATGATTGACTTACAAAGTATGTTTCAGAAAGGAAGAAATTAATCTTTAGAGAGATTCAATAACCCACCCAAGGTCATATAGCTAAGAAGCACAGGATAAGGGATCAGGATTTGTGCCAGGTTCCAAGGTCTATGCTTCTTCCACAGTCCTGAAAAGGCAAGGTGGAGGAGGGGACCAAGGAAAGGGGCAGCCCTGAGGATGGGTATCCCTGGCCAGCCTGGTGGGACAGCCCATGGATATTGGGCTCTGGGCTAAAGAATTAATTTTGGTGGCCAAAGTGCCTTCTGGCGTCCACTCTGACATAAGGGTAGGGGCCACCTGAGTTCCTCAGAGCCTTCCTCACTGCATCACGAACACGGGTGCTCTGACGTGCTTCAGCTGACGTCGGTGTCTGGTGTGACAGATGCTGTGGCTGTTGGCGGGGGAGGGGGCGGACCCTGCTGCCGCCCAAACCTCTAGCGGGTAGCGCAACCCCCCAAAGCCGTCCCCACCGGCCCCTCCGCGATCTGCTGGCGCAGAGAACCGCGGGTGGAGCCCAGCACGTGGGTCCGCAGGGCGGAGGGCGGGGACAGAGCGGCGCCGGACTACAAGTCCCACAATGCCCCGGACCGCGGCGGCGAGGAAGGAGGGGTGCTTCAGGTGCCTGCGACCTCCGCGCCTCCCGCCCGGAAGTGCCCAAGGGGCCGCGATGGAGCTGGG
>NW_012115154.1:19071912-19073792 GCF_000951035.1 Colobus angolensis palliatus | reverse complement strand
GGGGGGCGGGAAGGTGGGAGGGGTGATGAGGGGTGGGGGTAGGGAACGTGAAGTCTCGGATTCCAGGCGGGATCTGGGGTCTGGCAGCCCGCGGGGCTTGGAGACACTTCCAGAGAAGGCGTGGAGTTGGGCCTTCGCGGAGTGGGGTTGAGGGGACGGAGCTGGGTGGGTGGTGACGCTCGGAGGCTCCAGATTGCCCAGGGGCGGAGTTTGACGTTTGCTGTGGGGGAAGCCTGGGAAGCAGTCCTGTGCCGCGGGTGGGGTTTAGGTGAACCGTAACGCGGGGGGCGGGGGGTGAGGGCACAGAGGCTCTACCCCCACCTCGGAGAAACTTTAGCAACGGAGTAGATGAGCATGGGGTGAAGTCGGTGAAGGAGTAGACACACTGGGGTGAAGTGGGCAGGAGAACAGATACGCTTGGGGGTGAAGTTTAGGGGAGGCTTTGCTTAGGCCCTTACCTTGGGATAGGGTTTGGGTGAGTTGGGAGCTGGTTGAAGACCTCGAGCTCAGATGACAGAAAGTTAGGACTTGGGATTCGGCGATGGGAAGGGGCACCTGGAGGCAAGTGTGGGGCGACTGGGAGGCAAAGCAGCCCGTACCCTGGGGTGGGTGAGGGAACCGAGGCTGAGGACGGTGGGAGCATCGCGGTGGGGTGGGGGCAGGACCCTGTGGAGGTTCCAGGGCTCCTGGTCAGAGGGCCTGCGCCTCACGGGCTCTTTGTGCCTCTCCAGCTCGGTAGCGCGGCGGGCAAGGCAGGCGCCATGACCCTGATTGAAGGGGTGGGTGATGAGGTGACCGTCCTTTTCTCGGTGCTTGCCTGCCTTCTGGTGCTGGCCCTCGCCTGGGTCTCAACGCACACCGCTGAGGGCGGGGACCGACTGCCCCAGCCGTCAGGGACCCCAACGCCATCCCAGCCCAGCGCAGCCATGGCAGCTACCAACAGCATGAGAGCGGAGGTCCCAGGGGCAGAGACCCCCAGCCTGAGACACAGAGGTCAAGCTGCACAGCCAGAGCCCAGCACGGGGGTCACAGCAACACCACCAGCCCCGGACTCCCCGCAGGAGCCCCTCGTGCTACGGCTGAAATTCCTCAATGATTCAGAGCAGGTGGCCAGGGCCTGGCCCCACGACACCATTGGCTCCTTGAAAAGGTAAGTAGGTCAAGAGGCAGGAGCAATGCTAAAGACAGGGGTGGGGGGAGTGGTCACAGAAGGCCCCGGAGAGACCTAAGACCCAGCCCTCCTTTATAGTGGAGGCGCTGAGCGCCCCAGATCACAACTGCACTTGTTCCCTTGGCAGACTGCCCCTCCCAGGCCAGGGCCCGTGTGTTGTGGAGGGCAGGGGAGGGTGGGAGTGTTGTTCCGGGGCCAGGGACTAGGATTGCCTGAGGCCTGCTCTCTTACCCAGGTCCCTCTCTCCTCAGGACCCAGTTTCCTGGCCGGGAACAGCAGGTGCGACTCATCTACCAAGGGCAGCTGCTAGGCGACGACACCCAGACCCTGGGCAGCCTTCACCTCCCTCCCAACTGCGTTCTCCACTGCCACGTGTCCACGAGGGTCGGTCCCCCAAATCTCCCCTGCCCGCCGGGGTCCGAGCCCGGCCCCTCCGGGCTGGAAATCGGCAGCCTGCTGCTGCCCCTGCTGCTCCTGCTGCTGCTGCTGCTGTGGTACTGCCAGATCCAGTACCGGCCCTTCTTTCCCCTGACCGCCACTCTGGGCCTGGCCGGCTTCACCCTGCTCCTCAGTCTCCTGGCCTTTGCCATGTACCGCCCGTAGTGCCTCCGCGGGCGTTTGGCAGCGTCGCCGGCCCCTCTGGACCTTGCTCCCCGCGCCGCAGCGGGAGCTGCTGCCTGCCCAGGCCTGTCTCTCCGGCCTGCCTCTT
>NW_012115154.1:19063467-19071862 GCF_000951035.1 Colobus angolensis palliatus | reverse complement strand
CGGGGTCGGGCATCTGCTGTCGCTGCCTCGGCCCCGGGCAGAGCCCGGCCACCCCCGGGGCCCGTCTTAGCGTTCTGCCGGAGGACTCAGCCGCCTCCAATCCCTGACAGCTCCTTGGGCTGAGTTGGGGACGCCAGGACGGTGGGAGGCAGGTGAAGGGGAGGGGCATAGGAGTTCCCCGGAACCTGTGCAGATTAAAGTAACTGTGAAGTTTTCACTCTTGCAGTGTGTCTGAGTGTGTGCGGGATGGCGGGCGGGGAAGTCCTCGCCCCTTGGGAGAGAAGGGCCCGGACTGCGCCCTCCACCGCTTTCCCTTCTCCCCCGCGTTCTGCTCTGGCTTTTGCGCCGGCCTCCGTGGCCCCGCCCCCGGTGCCGCGCGCACACTTCCCGCGGGCGGGGCTCACGGCTCCCTGGCTCGCAGTGCCTGCCGGGAGCCACGTCTCCGCTTGTCGATAGCTGTTTCGGGATTGGTGTCCGGGCGGCTATCTGGGGGCTGCTGGGAAGATGGCGGACTCGGTGGCCAGCCGATGAGGAGGCCTCGGGGGGAACCCGGCCCCCGGGCCCCGAGACCGACTGAGGGAGCGACCTGCGCAGGGCCCGGGGAGTCATGTAGGGGTGGCGCCTGCGGGGAGGGCTGTGGGAGGGCAGCGGGAGCTGGTGTTAGCGGCAGCGGCCACGGTCTCCTGGCGTCCCTGGGCCGGGGTGGGTGTGGGGGCCCCCGACTTCGCCGACCCCACTCCATCGCAAAGCGGTGCACTCGGGCTCCACGCGCGCCCTGCGAGGTGGGCGCTGCGTTTTCATTTCACGGGTGAGGAGACTTAGACGAAGCCACTTGTCCAAGGTCACGCCGCTGGTGAGTGGGAGCGCCCAGCATGGAACCCAGCGCCGTCCAGCCGCGGAGCCCGCGTTCCACCCTCTGTGCCGCCGCCGCCTCCTGCGGGAGAGGGAGGTGGTCGGGAGAGTGCACGCCGGTGCCGCCTGGGCTCCAGACTGGGCGCGACCACTAACCCGGTTAATGACCTCGGGCTTAACCCCTTCGCTGCTCTGGGCCTGCGTTTCTCCACCGGTGAAATGAGGTAATGCCAGCCCTGCCTACTTTTCATGGGCGTGTAAGGAGCATCAGAGATGGTGCATGTGGAATTGCTTTGCAAGTAGTGCGCTGAGCACACTGAGGATTATGATTGCTGTTTCAAAGGCGTGGAAGGAGGCAGAGGGGCGGGGTGGGGAAGAGGCCCAGAGCAGTCACAAAGGGTTGCTCTGACCACAGGCCCCCTAAATGAGGAGTGAGGTAAGGAGTAGGTAGCAGGTCTTTCTCCCCTTTGGAGAAAACCTCACCCCCTTTTTTGGGCTGCCCCTCAGGGTCTCCATCACCCAACTCCATGCTTCGAGTCCTGCTCTCTGCTCAGACCTCCCCTGCTCGGCTGTCTGGCCTGCTACTGATCCCTCCAGTACAGCCCTGCTGTTTGGGGCCCAGCAAATGGGCGGACCGGCCTCTTGGAGGAGGCCCCAGTGCAGGTCCTGTGCAAGGACTGCAGCGGCTTCTGGAACAGGCAAAGAGCCCTGGGGAGCTGCTGCGCTGGCTGGGCCAGAACCCCACCAAAGTGCGCGCCCACCATTACTCGGTGGCGCTTCGTCGTCTGGGCCAGCTCTTGGGGTCTCGGCCACGGCCCCCTCCTGTGGAGCAGGCCACACTGCAGGACTTGAGTCAGCTCATCATCCGAAACTGCCCCTCCTTTGACATTCACACCATCCACGTGTGTCTGCACCTTGCAGTCTTACTTGGTGAGGAGGGGCTTGAGGTGGGCGCCTGGGGGGCTGGGTGTTAATGAAGAATAGGGAGAACAGTAGAGGACAACAACCCAGCCTCTCAGGCGTTTGCCCAGGAATGGTTGCTCCTGCTCCCGTCCTGTGTCCGTGGCAGACATCATGAGACGAATGCACTCCTTCCAGCCTCGCTAGGGTGCCACCTCAGATTCCTGCTAATAGAGTGCCCTAGGAAGCCACCATAATTTGTCACAATTGGTACAAGATGAAAGCCTATTTGCCATCTTTGTATGTACTCCCCACAGACCGTTTTGATACCTCATAGCGACATGATACTTGACATTTCTCTAGTGTTTGCACTTAAACTCTAGCACACCTTCTTGCTCAGGAAACAGAGAGGAGAAAGGTGGGGAATTCAAGTAACCTCATGATTGGAACAGCAGCACAGCTCTGTTACCAGGCTGCCTTTTACCTCTCCCCCTCAGGCTTTCCATCCGATGGTCCCCTGGTGTGTGCCCTGGAACAGGAGCGAAGGCTCCGCCTCCCTCCGAAGCCACCTCCCCCTTTGCAGCCCCTTCTCCGAGGTGGGCAAAGGTTGGAAGCTGCTCTAAGCTGTCCCCGTTTTCTGCGGTATCCACGGCAGCATCTGATCAGCAGCCTGGCAGGTGCTGGAGGGGGTTAAAGTCAGATGGGGTTGGGAGGGTTGACAGGAGGAGAAAGGTGGTCTCAGTTGGCTGGGCTGAGGTGGAATTGAGCCAGCTGGAGGTCCAGCCAAGGCCCAGCGTGACAGGCTGTTCTTCACAGAGGCAAGGCCAGAGGAACTGACTCCCCATGTGATGGTGCTCCTGGCCCAGCACCTGGCCCGGCACCGGTTGCGGGAGCCCCAGCTCCTGGAAGCCATTGCCCACTTCCTGGTGGTTCAGGAAACCCAGCTCAGCAGCAAGGTGGGCTTGCCACCCACCCTCCAGTGCATCTCTCAGTCATTCTCAGGGACCTCGTCAGGCCCAGCACCCTGTGCAGCTCAGCTAGCCTTTTCCTGAAGCAGACACACCCTCTCTGTCCCCTGGGACATCTTTTCCTACACCCGCTCTGTGACTTGCCCACCTCCTGTCACCAGCATGCATTCCTGGAACTCTGCAGTTTCCCAAAGCACTCTTAGCACCATCCTAGCTCCACCCATCCCTCTCCTTGAAGTCTTCAGGGCCAAACCCCACAGCGATGTCCCCTCTGCCTGTGTGGTGATTAGTCACGTGCAGCTTGTGACTGCTTTGCTGTTGAACTGTGAGGCTGTAGGGACTGTCCTGTCTTTATAGCAGTGTTACAAACTTGAGGGCTAAGCCTCTCTAAGGCTTAGCTTGTAAAAAATGACTGCAGAAATACTTCACACTGGGTAATGAACTGCTCTTCCTCCACAGGTGGTACAGAAGTTGGTTCTGCCCTTTGGGCGGCTGAACTACCTGCCCCTGGAACAGCAGTTTATGCCCTGCCTTGAGAGGATCCTGGCTCGGGAAGCAGGGGTGGCACCCCTGGCTACAGTCAACATCTTGATGTCACTGTGCCAACTGCGGTGCCTGCCCTTCAGAGCCCTGCACTTTGTTTTTTCCCCTGGCTTCATCAACTACATCAGTGGTACGCAGCCAGGATGGCTGGCTGGGCCCCTGAGGGCTGGAGAGGCAGGGGAACAGGGTGGCCTGCAGCCCGGAGCCCCAGTCCCCGCCTCCCCACAGGCACCCCTCATGCTCTGATTGTGCGTCGCTACCTCTCCCTGCTGGACACGGCCGTGGAGCTGGAGCTCCCAGGATACCGGGGTCCCCGCCTTCCCCGAAGGCAGCAAGTGCCCATCTTTCCCCAGCCTCTCATCACCGACCGTGCCCGCTGCAAGTACAGGTGGATGGGGCAGCCTGGGGTAAGGGGAGGGGCCGGCCTGGGAGCAGCAGAGTGGAAAAGCCAGAGGGACCATGAAGCCAAAGCTAAGGAGCTCTCAGCCACCATAAAACTGGGCCCCGAAGCAGGAGAGGGCTTTACCCAGGGTGGTGGCACTAGACTGGGACAGACTAGGATGAGGTGCCGGGCCCTTCCTGCTACTGGTGTTGTTTCTCCTCAGTCACAAGGACATAGTAGCTGAGGGGTTGCGCCAGCTGCTGGGGGAGGAGAAATACCGCCAGGACCTGACTGTGCCTCCAGGCTACTGCACAGGTGAGTGAGGGGCAGGTGGCGGGCCCATGGAGACAAAGCTCTGGCTAAGGCCTCCAACCCTGCTCCCCTCCAGACTTCCTGCTGTGCGTCGGCAGCTCTGGTGCTGTGCTTCCCGTGAGGACCCAGGACCCCTTCCTGCCATACCCACCAAGGTCCTGCCTACAGGGCCAGGCTGCCTCTAGCCCCACTACTCGAGACCCTGCTCAGAGGTAATGGAGGCAGGGTGGGGGAGCTCTGGCCACCTTGCCCGCCATGCCCTGAACCACATCCCTCCCCCTGCAGGGTGGTGCTGGTGTTGCGGGAACGCTGGCATTTCTGCCGGGACGGCAGGGTCCTGCTGGGCTCAAGGGCCCTGAGGGAGCGGCACTTGGGCCTGATGGGCTACCAGCTCCTGCCGGTGAGTGGCCCTGGCCTTCCCTGTGGCGCATCCTTACTCCCGGCCTGCGGGTAACCTGCTGCCCTCTCCTCTCCCCACAGCTACCCTTCGAGGAACTGGAGTCCCAGAGAGGCCTGCCCCAGCTCAAGAGCTACCTGAGGCAGAAGCTCCAGGCCCTGGGCCTGCGCTGGGGGCCTGAAGGGGGCTGAAGGGATGATGTGGGGTTCAGGATGGCCCCCCCATGGGGGGTGGATGATTTGCACTTTGGTTCCCTATGTTTTGATTTCTCATTAAAGTTCTTTTCCTTCCCCATTGTGAATCTGTTTTGGGATGGGGAGCAGAGCTGGGTCTCCCGCCTCTTTCCCATTCATGCCCCCCATACAAAGACAAAAGGCCAGAGATAGGTGGGGGCCAAAGCACTTTACTGCAGGGGCAGTGGGGGAGGAGGGGACATTAAATTATTCACTTAAATAAAAAGGAGGGAGGGGCATGGGAGGGGGACCCCATCCCACCAGCCTGTCCCCTCGTCCATCAGTCCCTCGGCTGTCCCTCGGCGGCGGCTACACAGGCATGGGCATCTCATTGTATTCGTCCACACCCTCCCGCTCATCAAACACCGGCTCTGCCTCGTTAGCATCCAGCTGTGGGGTGGGGGGTGGTCAAGAAGGGAAGTGGGGGGCGGGGGGCCTTTCCAGATCCACAGGGAGGCAGGAGGGACTGGGGGAGGCAGGCAGGAGGGCTTACACATTTCATCTCTCGCTCGGTGAAGATGCGGGTGAGCACCACCATGCGGAGCGGCACTGTGAGGATGAGGATGAAGGGGAAGGCCAGGGAGGCAGCTGTGGACATGACGGCCCAGAGCAGGGCCAGGCAGAGCAGCTGCAGGGCCGTGAACAGGTGCATACGGAGGGTCCGGACCTGGGGGGCGGAGACAGGTGAGCCCAGGTTCCTCCCCAGCCTGCTGCTGGGAAGAGCCTCTCCCCTCTTCAGAGTCGGGGATGGAAGAACATTCCTAGGTGCCACAGAGCCGGGTTGGTACAGAGAGGAGGTGGGGGCTGGCTGAAGTGGGCAGATGGGAGGGGCAGCTGGAGAATGACCCAAGTAGACCAGGATGGCCAGAGGCACACCCCTTCCAGTGGGGAGCTGGGGGAGCTTACCTTCTTGACGTAAGTGACATCTGGGTGGTGTTTGGGTGGCATGAGCAGCAGATGCAGCCGTTCATAGAACTGGATCCCATTAAGGGAGGTGACTCCCATGTACAGGAAAATTCCAAAGAGCACAGCCAGGGGGATCTGCCGGAGCAGATCCCCGATAACTATGGAGAGGCCTATGGGAGGCGCAGGATAAATAGTTGGCCACGGGGTCCCCTGGACCCACTGGCCCTGGGGAATCCACTGGGAAGGGAAGGGCAAGAGGCAACGTACCCACAAGCAGGGCAACCAGCAGTCCCGTCACCCGTTGTTCCTTGACCTCCTGAATCTTGGGCTTGTCCCCAGGTGCCACAGCCTTGCTCATGACAGTGAGCGCGTTGGCGTGAGTGACGGAGCGGACAGTGGCAGCAGCCAACCAGGGCAGGCCAAAGAGGGCACAGATGCCGCCCATGGCCACAATGAGCAGCAGGTCCAGGTGGAAGCCGGAGCCCTTCTGCAGCATGCGCTCCTTCTTGGAGATGATGAGCCTGAGAGAGGGAGGGGTGCTGCTAAGGCCCAGGCTGGACTCAGCTCCACAGACCACAGGGTCTTTCCAGAATGCCCAGCCAGTCCCTCCATCTGGCTTTGGAACCTGGTGGTCCCTGTCCATTCCGTCAGGATTCAAATTCCATTATAGAGCAGCAAAACCTCAGCCCCCAGCCCTTATCCTCCACAACAGCTCCCAGCTAGCACTGCCAGGCTGGCCTGCCTCTCCACGTGCTGTTCCTGTCCCAGCAAACATCAGGGGGTTTTTCTGCTGTCTACAGATTAAACTGTGGCCATCTAGGCATCCAAGGTTCCCTGAGGTCCCTGGGATTGCCTTGTGTGGCTGGAGGTTCCACGCTGAGTTCCCCAGCCTGGTCTGGGGCTCTGGCCTCTCATATCCCTTCAGCCAGGACCACTCACGTGGTGATCTGTGTCTCCATGAAAATGAGGATGAAGACCAGGATGGCGGGCAGCAGGCTGGCAACCATCATCCACACCGGGAAGGGGCTCTTCTCCCCCAGAGGGTTGATGACCCAGCCCCTCTTTTCTGGGGCAGTCACCGAGAATCCACTGGGAACGCTCAGCTTCTGCAGGGCAGACACAGTGTAGGGACAAGGGTTAAGGTAATGTGGAGGGCATGCCATGGAAAGGGGTTGGCATCTTAAGGACAGGCTTAAGCTTAAGGACAGGCTGGGTTTGGAGGCTGGAGGGGAACACCTAGACCCAGGGCGGTGGAGGCAGCAGCTGTTGCCTGCTGCGGGCAGCACCTTACCTGGGTATAGGTGTCCTCAATACTGTAATCCACAAGCACCATGATGAGGATGGCGATGGGCACCCCAAAGTCCCCAATCACCCGCCGGATCTGAGTGGGCAGGCACACCACTCAGAGGCCTGCCACCACAGCCACTGACTTCCTGCCACCCCCCTTCCTGCCCCTAACCCCCTCTTGGCCTTTAAGCCCACGCACCCGGCCAGGAAAGAACCGGCTGTTCTTGAATTTGCGCAGAAAGAAGGCGATGAAGAAGGTGCCGGCCATGAGCACCAGTGACAGCAGGGCCGTGTTGGGCTGGCCCCGGGGCTTCCCCTGCCCAGACTGCCCAGCCAAGCTCCTGTTGCCCGGCCCCAGCGTGGGTCTTGCCCCGGCCCATGTCATGTTCTCACCGCCGTCCACCTCTGAGCTGTTGGAGGCTGAGCAGCCATGCAGGGGGTGCTCCTGGAAGATCTGGGGAGAGGAGGCCACATGGCCTCCATCAGCTGGACTGCAGAAAAGATTCCTGGGGCTCAGTGAGTGTCAGGTGGAAGGGGTGGGGCAGGGGAAAGGCTGGCCTGCTTTCAAAGAGCTTGTCTTGTTGAATTAAGACAATGACCTAGAGAACCAGCTGTGAGCACAGGGCAGTGTGGGGCAGAAAAGACCGAGCGGCTGGTTTAAGTCAGGAAAGCAGCTGGTGAGTGGCACCAGCCAGGCTCAGAGAGGATCCGGGAGCCTAAAGGAGGAGGACATGAGCACAGAGGACCAGAGAGTGGTCTCTTACACACATCTGATGCCCAGACTGACTGTCACCTCTGGAGTCTTTCCCCTTTCTACACTCCTGGATTGTTTGACATTTTAACAAAAGCATGTACCTTTGTTATTAAAAATGTGAGTTTTAAAAGCAAATTAAAAATAATATATGTTTTAAAATAAAAAAACAGGCTGGGTGCAGTGGCTCACGCCTGTAATTCTAGCACTTTGGGAGGCCGAGGCAGGCAGATCACTTGAGGTCAAGAGTTCGAAACCAGCCTTCCCTGTCTCTGCTAAAAATACAAAAATTAGCTGGGTGTGGTGGGCACCTGTAATTCCAGCTACTCAAGAGGCTGAGGCAGAGACAGAGGCAGAAGAATCGCTTAAACCCGGGAGGCCAAAGTTGCAGTGAGGCAAGGTCACACCACTGCATTCCAGCCTGGGCAACAGAGCAAGACTCTGTCTCAAAAAAACAAATAACAAATAAATAAAATAAAATAAAAAAGATGGACTGGGCCTGGTGACTCATGCCTATAACCCCAACACTTTGGGAGGCCAAGGCAGGAGGATCGCTTGAGGCCAGGAGTTCCAGACAAGCCTGGGCAATCTAGGCAGGCCTCTTCAAAAAATTTAAAAATTGGGCATGGGGCCCACCTGTAGTCCCAGCTATTAGGGAGGCTTAGGAAGAAGGAACACTTGAGCTCAGGAGTTTGAAGTAATAGTGAGCTCTAATGGTGCCACTGTGCCATTAAATATACAAGTTTTTAAAAAATAAAAGTATGAGATTCTGGCTGGGCACAGTGGCTCACACCTGTAATCCCAGCACTTTGGGAGGCCGAGGCGGGCAGATCACTTGAGGCCAGGAGTTCAAGACCAGTCTGG
>NW_012115154.1:19049739-19062802 GCF_000951035.1 Colobus angolensis palliatus | reverse complement strand
AGCCTGGCCTTGAATCCAGAGGATGGGACCAAGAGACTCCCTCCAGCCCTGAGACCTCGGCCCTCCTGGCCCAGCTCTCGGCAGGTGCCTGCCCACCTTCACCAGCTTGTAGAAGGTCTCATAGATGAAGATGAGTGAGATCAAGAAGGCGAAGATCTCCTGGGTGAAGCGGGAGACGAAGCGGACCAGGAAGCTCCCCTCCAGGGCCACCATGAGCAGGGCCAGGAGCACTAGCCAGAAGCCGATCCACACGCGGCCCACCAGGTACTCCAGGTGGTTGCTGCTACAGAACTAGAGGTGGGGGCAGTCAGGTCCCGCACTCTGGGTGGGGATGCTGTGGGGATGTCTAGGGCAGAGGAGGGGTGGCTGGAGATGGGCGGGAAGAGCCCTCACCGAGAAGAAGGCCTCCTCAAAGACCAGCAGGGGCCCCGAGAAGCCGATCACCAACAGGGGCTGGGCACCCAGCAGGCAGAATACCACACCCTGGAGCGCTGTGGACATGATCAGCTCCGACACCCCTATCAGGTCCTGTGTCTTCTCTCCTAGGGGTGCAGGAACCAGCTCAGGGGCTGGTGGCCAGGCCCTGGGCAGTCCGCCCCACCCTCTACCTGAAGGCTCTCCTCACCCAGCAGCCCCCCAAAGGTGATGGCAGGAGATAGGGCGGCAAAGTAGATGAAGATGACGGCAGCCAGGCACTGAGGGTCAAGTGCATCTCGGAAGTCACTCAGGTAGTGGGGATAGCGGCGCCGCACATCTCGGATCAGCCCACCAAAGGGCCGCCCCGTCCGCCGAAGGGGATCGTCTTCAGCTGCCCCTGCCACCTCTACCATCTGCAGGAGCGCTGCAATCCAGGCCTCCGTCAGGGCGCCGCAGCCCCTCCTGCCCACCTCACCCCCTTGAGGCAGCCCCGACCCCAGCCCGCCCTGGCCGTACCCTTATCTTGGGCAGATTTGGGCTCCAGCCCGGCCCCTGTGGGCAGCAGCCGGCCCTGCTCCTCTCGCTTCTTGAGCATCTGGCGCTGGAAGTGGGCCACGGAGCGCAGCAGCTCCTCGCCCTGCACTTCTGAGGGCGGCAGCACCACGCTGCAGTCGAGGAAAGCGTTGATGGCCGTCAGCAGGTCGTCCCGCTCGTCAGCCAGGTAGGCTGCCTCGTGGAATTGCTGCCAAAGCAGGATGGGGATTGGGGAGGGCTCAAAGAAGAGGGCTGAGGGCCTGGAGCTGGGGGTGGGCAAGGCCGGTGGGTGGGGGGCAGTCGTGGGGATCAAGACCGGCCAAGGGTGGGCTCCAGGAAGCAGGGCCCAGAGGAGGAGGGTAGCTGACCTTGTCTGACATGAGGGTGGAGATGGAGCGGCCGATCTCGTGGTAGTCCATGTTGGCGCTGCTTGGGCCCAGCAGCAGGAAGAGGAAACGCACGGGCACCGGCACTTCCAACACTGCGTCCAACTCCACGGCCTCCCGGAGCCGCACAAAGGCCATGGTGGGGCGGGAGAGGAATTCCACACAGCCTAGGGGCATGGGACCATCGTGGGCAAGAGCAGAGCAGCAGGACCGCCTTCCAGTCCCTCGCCCAGGGGTGGCACCGAGGCAGGGCCAGGGAGACTACAGGACCCTGCCTCAAGGCCTGGCTGCCAAGGCCCCCACATGTGACCTGCCCCACATACCCACGAGGACCACTGTGGCCTCAGCATTCTCAGGGATCTTCTCCAGCAGCTTCAGCTCGTGCTTGGACTTGGAGCGGGTGATGCCAGCTGGTGGTGCTGGAGGCGGCAGCTCGCGCTGGGGGACACAGAACAGAGCTCAGCCCAGCCAGGCCCCACCCACTCTGAGTCCACACCCAGGCTTCCTCAGTCCTGCCGCCAGCCCAGGCAGGGCCGGTTCTCCCCTCACCTCTCGCTCCACCTCCAGCCGGGTCTCAGGAACACCTCCAATGAGAGGCTCGGTGACGTGGGGATCACTCTCAGCCCCCTGAGCATGGTGATGCCCCAGCAGGGAGCCCAGGGAGCCAGCCGAAATGTTGCGGGGGAAGGAGAAGTCCTTCTCATCACTCGGGTGGCTGGTGGGGCAGAGGGCAGTGAGGCAAAGGAGGGTCAATGACAAGGGCCAGGGCAGGTGGGCTGGATGAAGTGTTGTCCCCAACTGGCCCACAGGGCCTCACCTGTGTTTCAGCAGCAGGGCCCGCAGCACATTGGCCCTGTCCTCGGCCTTGATCTGGTCAGAGATGACCATCTGCTCCACCACCTGGTGGGCCACTCCAGGCAGGGTCTGCTGGTCCAGATCCAAGAGAACAGCCCCTAGCATAAGACGGCACAGAGGGCCCCTCAGCCCCAGGTCGGAAAACAGTGGCAGGAGATGGGATGGCAGCAGGAGCTGGGGACAGGTGGGGCAGCCAGGTGGGTGGGTGCCGGGGCTGGAACACCAGCCTACACATGAAGGACACGGGCTCGGGTTCTAGCTCCCTCAGGAGCCTAGGTCACATCAACCCTCTGGTTCCTCCCCTCCCCCAGACCCCCAGGAACGTTACGAGGCTCCACAGAGACCACTGAACCTCAGTGACCAGAGAGACCATCTAGGCCATGCCTGCCGGACACCCCTTCCAGGGAGCATCTGGCCTCCACAGGGACGGTCCAGGCCACCCACTCTGGTTGAACCCTCTTGGCTGTTAGAAAACTCTCCTCTAAGTGAGCCAGGTGCTGTGTCACTCTAGGGCCTAGTTCTACTCTCTGATACACAACTCAGCTGGTCTGTGGCCTTATCCGTGTGGCTGTCCTAGAGCCATCTGAAGACCCCCCTCTGCCCCAAGCTTCTTGACTTCCCTGTCAGCTTCTGGACCTCCCCTCACCATTGCACACAGAAGTAACAGTCCCTTCAAAAGTTACCAGGTCATTCATCTGGCAGGGCCAACTTTCAGGAACAAAGACTAAAGAATAAACAGAACCGGCCGGGTGCTGTGGCTCACACCTGTAATCCCACTTTGGGAGGCTAAGGCGGGCAGATCACGAGGTCAGGAGATCCAGACCATCCTGGCTAACACAGTGAAACCCCATCTCTACTAAAAATGCAAAAAAATTAACCAGGCGTGGTGGCGGGCACCTGTTGTCCCAGCTACTTGGGAGGCTGAGGCAGGAGAATGGTGTGAACCCAGGAAGCGGAGCTTGCAGTGAGCTGAGATAGCGCCACTGGACTCCAGCCTGGGTGACAGAGCGAGACTCCGTCTCAAAAAAAAAAAAAAAGAATAAACAGAACCAAAAGCTCCTAAGCAGCCAGGCTGGAGACCACAAGGCCTAGTGAGAGAGCCCTTCCACAGTGGCACTTTACCCAAAGCCCCTGAGCCTCACTCAGGGTCTATGGACTCTTCGTTGGGAAACAATTCTAAAAGCAGGTTTCTAGGTCCTCAGCTGCTTTGTTTTTTGTTTACTTTTTTTTTTTTTAATTTAATTTTAAGCCAGGCACAGTGGCTCATGCCTGTACTCCCAACATTTTGGGAGGCTGAGGCGGGCAAATCGCTTGAGCTCAGGAGTTTGAGACCAGTCTGGGCCACATGATGAAACCCCATCTCTACTAAAAATACAACAATTAGGTAGGCATGGTAGCATGTGCCTGTAGTTCCAGCTACTTGGGAGGCTGAGGCAGGAGGATCACTTGAGCCTGGGAGGTGGAGGTTGCAATGAGCCAAGACTACACCACTGTACTCCAGCCTGGGCAACAGAGCAAGATCTTGTCTCAAAATATATATATACATATATATATATATATATTTAATTTTTTTCCTAAGCTGCCTGAAACCACAGAACCTCAGCTGCTTAGAAACAGGCCTTTTAACAACAACTGAGAGTGGTCACCCATTGTGAAGGAGCAAGCAAGCAAACACAGGACTCGGAAGTCCTGCATCTGTGGTGAGTGGTCATTTCGTAAAGTCTATACAGCTACAGATTAGATCACATTCCACAGAATCTCTAAGATGGTACCAAGGCATGCCAGGAATTTCAGAAAGCTTTACATCAAAATGGCTTCTAGAACATTTTCGCAACCAAAACACAGTTGTTATCTGAGAATATCAAGAAGCTGCTGGCTAAAAATGCAAATACGAGCTGGGTGTGGACCACGCTCCCTCTGGGCTCTGGGGCTGTCACACATCATGGGGCTCAGGACAGATTTGGGGCCATCTGGGAGCGTTTCCTGGGGATTGGCCAGGCAGGAGGCGGAGGGGAGCGGGTTACCATGGGCAAGGGTCCTGCGGAGCTCCAGGAGACTGCGGAAGGAGAGGGAGGCCACGTGGGGCTTCCCCCAGCGCTCTGTCTCCTCCTCCACGTCTTCTTCAAATTTGATCCAGCGAGCTGTCTCCCGCCACTGGGGCTCCTGGTTTTTGTCCAGCAGCAACTCATTCAGCTCCACAAACACCTCGGGGAGAGAAGAGAAGGCCTTTCAGGGTACAGAGCCGGAGGCGGCCCTGGGTGGGGGTCAGAGGTGAGTGGTATCAGAGGGAGCCAGCTGACCCTGGAGAGCACAAGCACAGTGGGTGGTGCACAAGCGCACCAGCCCCACAGCCAGCTGAGACCCTGGACAACTGACTAACCAATGAGATGCAGCTTCCCTCATCTGCCAAATGGGAACACCTCAAAGAACAGTCAGGAGGACAAAAGGGAAAAGCACGTGGCACGCTACATGACTCAGAGTAAGGGCTTGAGAAATGGCCACCGTGTATGAAAGCAATGGTGTTTCGTAGGCCTTTTAACAAGTGGAATGCCTACCAGCTATTCCATTGACAGGCATTCAAGAACTGGCAAAACTAACTGCAAATGAAGGAAGAGTGGTCGCCTCTGAAAAATACTGATTGGGTGGGGCCGTGCAGGCACTTCTGGAGTGTGGGAAATGGCTAGGCAGGTATGGGCCTGCAACAGGGCACTGAGCTGGATGCTTCACACAGATGCAGCTTACTGTATGCTATTACGCCTTCATAAAATGAGGACAAGAACACAGTGCGTCAGAGTTCAGGACCAGGGCCCTTAAGATGGGCAGCATCACTAGGTAACCAAGTGACCTTGGCCAAGTCACAGCACTCTAGTTTATAGCTGACACCACCTGTTGTCATCTTCACAGGTGGCTGAGAGGATTGAACAAGTACAGAGGCAACTGGGTTTTGAAAAATGAAGTGTAGTGCTACACAGAGCCACCTTTAGCCCAAGGGGTGCCCTTTGTTCAAATCAGAAAATGGCATCTCTTTCTAAGATGGTCATGATACAGAAATCAACAATGGCTCAGATGTGAATTAAAACCACAATACTCAAATCAACGACATCCACCATGGGGAGCATAATCACAGTGCCCAAGTCAATAAGCTCTAAGACGTGTATACTGCACTCTTGTGCAGTGTACAACCTTCACGACGAAAGGTGGCATCCCTGGGCCCGGTGTGGTGGCTCACGCTTGTAATCCCAGCACTTTGGGAGGCCAAGGCAGGCGGATCCCTTGAGGCTAGGAGTTGGAGACCAGCCTGGCCAACATGGTGAAACCCTGTCTCTACTAAAAATACAAAAATTAGCTGGGTGTAGCAGGTGCCTGTAATTCCAGCTACTCTGGAGGCTGAGGCAGGAGAATTGCTTGAACCCAGGAGGCAGAGGTTGCAGTGAGTTGAGATCACACCACTGTACTCCAGCCTGGGCAACAGGGCGAGACTTTCTCAAACAACAACAACAAAACAAAGGTTGCAATCCTGAGGCTTGAGATTATAGCTGGTCTGAGAGGTAGGGGCAGGGTCATGGGGGGAAGCTGGATGGGAAGTTAATGGAAGACCATGAAGCAGAGCATGGTACCTCATGGGGCTTGTGGGGGGCCCGGGGTCGGGCCCGAGGTGTGGGGCCAGGCTCCCGCCCTTCTCGGCCACTCTGGGCGGAACCTTTGGCGTTCTTCCGCACCAAGTGCCGCCGCACCGCAGGAACGTCCTCAAACCGGTGACCTGTGGGGGCAGAGGACCAAGGCTGGGCTCCCCCTTTCTCTCACCCCTTCGCCCACCAGTGCCAGGCTTGGCCCAGGCCCAGCACTCACTCTTCATGAGGTCTAGGTCAGCTGTGGCCAGCGTCTGGGCCTCACTCTCATCCGTGGGGACCCGAGGCAGCAGTGCCTGCTCAGCCCCGGTCATGCTCCCGATGCGCCTCCTCTCCTGAAGGTTGTAGCTGCGGTGCCCAGGCTGGGCTTTGGGCAGGGGGCGCCCCGAGGCACCCCCGTCGTCACCCCCTGCGGTGCCACTGGCCACCGCCACCGCCTCCTCCACCTGGGTTCTAGGCAGACAGAATGGCCGTGAGCCCGAGAAAGCCAGCCTCCTCCCTCACGCCCAGCACCCACACAGCGGGTAGCCAGGGAGGGGACCACATCGGACTCCGGGCCCTCCTAGTTCCCACTCCCGGGAGGCACAGGTATGGGGAGGGGAGGATTCTGGATGCAGACTCCCAGCATCCGAACCCCAGCTCCACCCTTTTCTAGCTGTGCAGCCCCAAACGATCACCCCAAGGCCCCTCTGAACGTCCACTGCGAACGTCAACTGCTCCTCAGCAGCCAGGACTGAGGCCAGACTCTGGCAGTGCCATGAGGGGTGAGATTCTGGAAAAGTCCCAGTGCAGGGCCTGGTGCAGAAAAGGAGCTCAGGACGCTGCTTCCTGACAGTCAGCATTCATCCCCCTGCCCCTCACCCCCGGCACACCCCTAGCCATGGGACTCAGAGGTTCACAGGGGCCTATGTTTAATCCAGAGGAATAAAGTCCGTGGCACTCGGCCTTGGAGATGGCAGACAGCTTCCTGCCCTGGGAGGAGGGGTGAGCCTCAGCCTTCACAGACGCCAGCTTCTGCTCTCTCCCTTCTCTCTGCCACACTGGGTGGCCAGGGCCCTGCCACGTGGTCCTACCCCTCTCTCTCAACATCAAGATCCCCCAGAGCTCAAAGCTCGCATCCCCTCTCATGACCAGGCTTTCCTAGCCCCCACATGCCCTAGCCCACAAATTCAACCCTTTCCTGCTGCCAGGCTTTCTCGGAAGCCCCAGCCTTCTCCTGGCCATCCTGGCGCCCCTAAGGCCGCTGTAACCCGCCGCCCGCAACTGTGCCACGGTCCCAGCAGGTTATGCGCTCCCAAAGGGGACAACATGCCCTTCACTTCCCGCAGCCCTTCACACTGCCTGGCACCCAGAAAACAACTGGTCTGTGATTGTAGTGACCTTGAGACCTAGTTCAAAGTCATTTTCTCCAGGAAGCCTTCCCCTAAATGCCAATCATCCACCGGTACTGACACTTTCCCTGAACCAGCCACTGGGTGCAGTGACAACATGCTGATGCCATCTCACATGGTAACATTTGGTTTCCAACCAGCGTGTGTTGGCAGTGCTCCAAGGAGAGGGGGGTCTCCTTTGCCTCTTGAACCCTGGGGCCTCCAGCAAGTGCTGGGAGGTCACCAGTCCAGTACCTGAGCCAGTACTGGCTACTGCTCCCGCTACACCACAGGGAGGGGTGGGAGACGGGCAGGGGTGGGAGACGGGCAGGGGTGGGAGGCAGCTTAGGCAGCGCATGTTCTTTGCCAGGCTAAACCATACTTAGAACTTTAATTCACACCACCCTTAATCCCTACAGCCACCCAGTGAGAAAGGTTCTATTATGCTTGGTTTCCGATAAGGAACCTGGGGCTTGGAGAGCTTAATTAAGTTACTTGCCCAGCCAATGAGGGCAGGGCTGGGATTTGAACCCTGGCCTGGTGATTCCAAGGCTCATGCTTTGTTCTAGCCTCATCTCTAGCAGGGGAAGTGTCTGTTGGGGACACTGTTGATTGGGGTATACTTACCCAGCCTGGGCCCCTTTGGAGGCCCGAGGAATTGCCTCCTGGTGGGGCAGTGGTGCAGGGGAAGATGGACTGGTCCTCTCTGCCTTCCGGTCAGCACTGTCATCCTCTTGGAGAAAGAACTGTAACAAGGACCCATGTGGGCAGGAGTGACCAGGACAGGGCCCTGTCAACATCCCCTAGGACCCCGCGCCCAGCGCACCTGCACCGAGGAGGGTGTGGAGGCAGGGGATGGCTGTGTGACCGCCCGGGCCCCCTCAGCCTCGCTGGCCTCATCCTCATCTTCCTCCCCTTCCTCAATGGTCGGGGTTTCTCCAGTCGGGGAGGCTCCTGGGCGCCTTCTAGTCTTCCGTCCCGGGCCCTGGGGTGTCTTGCGGCGGCGTGCATCCGGAGGCAGGTGGGTGGACAGTGGGTGATGGATGTGGTGGGAGGACTGGCGGTGGTCTGCAGGGAGGAGGGAGACTTGGCTGCGGCAGGCACAGAGTCCCCTCCCCTGCCATCCTGCCCCCCCCCGGCCTCGCTCCTCCCATTAGGACCCCAGCCCTTTCTTTACTGAAGAGTCAAACCTGATATCCCTGCCTCCCCCTTCCCTGCCTGCCCCCTCACACTCAAAGTCTTCCTCCCCATAGCTGCGGCCTGGCTCCTCCCCGCCGCGAGACGTGGCCTCATGTAGGATCTCCTCAAAACGCTCCACGCCCAGGGTGCGGTGAAGTTCGTCTTCCTCCTGCTCAGGGAACCCAGGTGTCCCAGGGCCCAAGCTCTCTGGCTCTGGCTGTGTGGAAGAAGGCATAGAGAAAAAACACACAGGGCTCACTGGGAATAGTACCCCGAAACCTCACCCTTCCCAGTGCCAGAGACCCAGGACCCCTCCCCTCAGCAGCTATCTCCTCTAATGCTGGTGACTCAATATCCCCCCAGCAGCTGTCCCTTAAATATAGGGACCCAGGCCAGGCACAGTGGCTCACGCCTGTAATCCCAGCACTTTGGGAGGTTGAGGTGGGTGGATTGCTGGAGGTCAGGAGTCGAAGACCAGCCTGACCAACATGGTGAAACCCCATCTCTACTAAAAACACAAAAATTAGCCAGGCGGTGGCGGGCACCTGTAATCCCAGCTACTCAGGAGGCTACTCAGGAGAGTCACCTGAACCCGGGAGGCGGAGGTTGTAGTGAGCCAAGAACGTGCCACTGCACTCCAGCCTGGGTGACAGAGTGAGACTCCGTCTCAAAAAAACAAAAAAGGAAACAAATCTAGGGACCCAGTCCTCCCAAGCAGTCTGCCTCCTCAAATGCAGGAAGCCAGTCCCCCTACCAGTACACATCCCTTCAAACACAGGGACCCAGTGTCCCCCCAGCACTCTGCCCCCTCAGATGCAGAGACCCAGTTCCCCCAGCAGCTGTACCCTGGGTTCTGAACTACCCTCATCCCAGCCCAGCCCCCTTGGCTGTGCAGTCAGTTCAGGGCAGGTGGAAGAAATCCCGTGTGTCCAGCCCGTCTGCAGCCTGGAGGGAGGGCGTGTGAACCAGGAAGTTCACATGACAGATCCTGAAGAAACTCCCGTTGGCCTGAGGACAACTACTGAGCCCAAAAAGTAACTTCTGGAGGCGCCCAAGCTGACCGCCCCAGAACCCGTCTGAGTCAAAAAAATCTAGCCCCGCAGGGACAGGAATGGATGTCCTTCAGCCCCCAGGAGAGCTCCCCTAGCCCCCAGGCCCCCAGCCCGAGCCCTGGGCCAGCTCCCTAGCCCCACCCCTCACCCCACCCCCACAGCCCCCACCTGAGTCATCCTGCGGGCGCGGAGCAGCGGCCGGCCGGCACAGCCGGCAGGGAATGCGGCGCTTGCGAGAGCTCAGCACAGCTAAGTGGCAGCCGCCTGGCCAGACAGCCTTGGTCCAGCCCCCCACCCACCCACCCACGGTCTTAGCTCCAGGTGCCTCCAAATATTTGCTCAAGAGCTTCTGGACCTGAAGGGCATCGGGATCTCCAAGGGCGGGGGTATGCAGCCCCCTCCATGGCGGTGCCAGCAGCGAGAATAAGGAAGAGCGCGGGGAGGAGGGCTGGGGCGAAGGGCGGGCCTTAGGTGCGGGGCGAGGTGGGGACTGGAGCAGCTGGGACTGGCAGAACGCCGGATAAGAGGTGAGCGAGCAGGCCGGGGGCTGGCTTCTTCCCTCTGTAAGTAAGGCTCCTGACCATCTCCTGGCTCCCCCATCACCCAGCCCCACTCCCACCAGAAGCAGCCCCGTGGGACAAGGGGGCGGGGAGAGGCGCAGAGAGCTTGCCCCCATGGGGAGAGAGGGTAGCAGACCCCTCGCACCTGAGGCCGCAGGAGGAAGTCCATGGCCGGCAGGGGTGAACCTGAGAAGGAGGGGGAGGGGACCAGCCTGCACCCCTTCCCAGTCACGTGCCCTTCTGGGGCCAGAGTGACCAATAGCGGAGCTGACTGTGGCACGGGGTTAATCATTAGACTCCTTAGGAAAATCCAGAGGGGGCCATGTGGAGCGGTGGCCACGTGGGGGCAGCGAGGGGAGGGCCTGGGTGGCATGGTGGGCAGGGGGCGTGGCCAGGCGAGGCAGGCGAGCTCCGCCCAGAACCCTCGCCCGCGTGCAGACTTGACCTGGGCCTCTAAGGCCGGCCGGCTCTGAGACGGGTTGCTGGGTGAGAGACCCAGGGTTCTCAAAGTTCCTCAACCGCTGAGGCTAAGCTACCTAGGTCTTCAGGTAACAGCCTCAACTCCCTCCCCAGGACTGGAAGACGTTTGATACCCCCACTACCCATCCCCCTGCACGACCATCATGCAAGGTCAGGGTAGGGATGGCAGCGTCCTCCCGGTCTGCACACTCACACACGCTCACACCCCTGGTTGGTGAGGACCCTCGGCCAGAGCACACAAGGCTGCCAGGGAGGGAAGGTCGGGCTGGCGACCTGGGGGCCAAACTCACCGTGCGGAAAGAATCTGCGCCCTTGGCGGGGCACCGGGGGGCGCTGCTCATGGCCGAATCTTAGCCCTTTTCGCTGTCGCTGCGGCTTTCAGGGCAACAAGGTGGAGGCATAACCTGGATGGGGGAGAGGCCGGATCACCATCCAGAGCCCTGGGAGGGCAGGAGCCACCACGCGCAGGCTGCGCTGCTGGGGATCCTCCTGGACTATGAAGGGCCTCAGAGTGGCCCTTAGCGGCAGCCACAGCACAGGGAGTTATTTATAGGAAGAAAAGAGAAGAACAAGGAGACAGGAGAGGACTGAGGCGAGTGGGGCCAAAAAAGGCCGAGACTGAGTAGAGTGAGGAGGAGAGAGAAGGTGGGAGAGGCCGCAAGAAAAATGAGGGAGAAAGGAATCAAGGCCTAGGCCCGGAGAGAAAGCAACAGAGATGAGGGAGGGAGCGATAATGAGCCGGGGAAGGAGGGGAGTGAAGGCTCAGGCAGACAAGAGAGCCTCGCAGGGTCAGGGCACCCACCAGAGGTGGGCCTGAAACCAGAGAGGGTGTGGTGGGGAGGGTGAGACACCCCGTGGAGCCGGGGCCGGACTGCTGAGACAGGAAGCAGACGAGAGGAAGAACTCTGGAGAGAGCCCAAGATGCCCCCGCAGGGAGGGGGCGCCCCCTCCCCAGTGCAGGCCGGCAGCAGTCTTCCCTCCCCCAGGTCCGTGGGGGCTGGCAGGAGGGAAGCAGGCTGCCTGGGTGGAGGGCAGGAGCTCAACTCCACTCACTCAGTGGGAGGGAGGAAGGCACAGAAGGTGGGCATGGGCTGGGCAGAGCTTTATAATGGGGGAGGGGCATGTGATGGGCTGGGAGGGGGTGGGCACCGCAACCTTGAGGTTCTGCCTCTGAGGGGCGGTCTGGATTCCGCCCCTCCAGAGCCTAGAGCCAGGAAAATCTGAGTGGCAGCGCTGCCACCCTCCTGACTGTGACTGTAGGGAGTCTGGGGAGGACACTGTGTGGTGGGGGCAGAGAAGGAGCTGCAGGAGGGAGCCCAATCCCTGCAAATAGGGGGCCTATTCCTAGTGGGTCAGCACAGGGGACACCCAAGACTGGCAAAAAGTGACGGTACCGATGCTGCCAGTGTGTTGCTGGGGCCGGGGGGGGGGGTGCCCGACTCAGGAGTAAGACAAGTCAGTGTAGGGTCAAACAATATAGGTCTGGGGGGGGCTGACCCAGGATGGGGAGCCTGGCAACACATTCTTGGCAAGCACTCCAATTCGGCTAACCACGCTCTTCCCCTCCTCCTCAGCAGGCCTTCAGCCAGGGCGGGCGGTGTGGATGAGCGTGAGGGCACCCAGTCTGGGAAGGGTGTGGGAAGAGTCCGCCCTGAGCACCTGCAGGCACCCACTCCCACCTCAGGCTGTGCCCTCAACGCGCTCCTCCACACTCTTCTGCACCCCCTCCCCCGCTGTCCCAGAACACAAAGCAGCTTCTGTCCAGAGCATCGGTGCCGATAATCCGGGTAGGGGCACATTCCTGGGACCAGCCCCGACCGGCCCAGAGGATTAGCATCTCTCCCCTTGCCCAAAGGATTAGCATCTCGGACCCCCACTTGGGCATTAACCACCCCCCAAGTGAACTCGTAAATTCCACAGCTCTTCCATGTGGGACTGGCGAGGGAAACGAAGCGGGATAAAGTAGACCCTGGATTTCAGGCAGTGCCGTCTCTCACACCCAGCACAGGACTCCCCGCCTAGACAAACCGACTCTGGGAGTCAGGTCTAACTCTCCGGGCTCGTCTTTCCCATCCCCACCCAGCTGCTCCCTCTTCTGCCTGACCCCTTGTCCCGACCTTACCCGCCACCCGCCTTTCTTGGCTTCGCCTCCCAACCCGGAGACTGGGGATGGGGAGGCCCCGGGCAACCCCCAGTCTGGGCGCCCCGGACGGGACTGAAGGACTATGCGGGGTGGCCGGAGGGGAGGGGTGGTCTGGAGCCAGCCGAGGAGTGGGAGGGCCGGAGGCTCCTCAGGGAGACTACCCACTCCTGGTGGCAGGGGGCGCGGCACCATGGCTTTAGGGAACTCTGAAAAAGGGACCCCGGAATGCCCGCCTCCGACCAGCACTCCATCCGCCTCCTCATCCTTCTCCCGAAGACCGCGGTTCCCCGCGCCCCAGTCTCCGCCCTTTCCTCCACTTCCACTCCCTCCCTGCTCGAGTCCCGAGTTCCCCCCTCTCCTTCCCCCTCCCTTCCTCCCTCCGCGGCCCTGGCCCTCCCCCGCCACCGCCTCTCCGCTTACCCGCTCGCTCTGGACTTCGTGCCCCGGGGGTCTCGGGG
>NW_012115154.1:19009282-19049480 GCF_000951035.1 Colobus angolensis palliatus | reverse complement strand
CCTCTGCCCCAAGCTTCCCCACTCCGGGCTTGGGCGCCCCGAGGATGCCGTCTCTTGGCTCCATTACGGCACCTCTGGGTGGAAAGGAGCCCGCCTCACGCTACGGATCCCAGGCAGTAAAACGCAGGCACAAGGAAATTCGGAGAAGTCGAAACATAAACGTATCGGGATTGAGATTCTCTTGCGGCCCCCCCTCCCAAATAACCCCCGTGCCTCCAAGAAAGCCCCTGAGGGACGGGTAGCGAGCAGGTGAGAAGGGTGACAGCGGCTGGAGGCTGGCTGCCCAGTACCCTGAGCTGATCTGGGAGAGGGCAACTTGTTAGGGGCTCCCCACTTCCCGAGAGGGACAGAGATTCGCTATGGTGGCCTCCTTCCTCTTGAATGGAACCTCCACACTGAATCGAACCCTAGTCATAGTCATCACTTATCATTCAAGACCTGTGTGTAGTTCTTGTTTGCCCAACGAAATCACAAAGTCTTCCAGATAAGGAAAGCACTTTTCGCTTGTTTTCTCTTGTGTATGCAAAAGCATTCAGATAGAAACGAGTCAATTAACACGTGTTTGGCAGTAACTCTGGTTCCAGTGCTGAGGAGTGTTGTTTGGGATCCTCAAGAATGCAATCACGAGACAATTAGAGAGGCAGCGCAAGGGACTCTATAATCAACTCCTTTAAGGGATGAGGTAGAGGCTGCTGCAAGTTGAGCATCGGTCTGTGGTCTTGTCTGTGGAGTGGGTTAACCAACCTGCCGGCCACACCCTGGCTGACTCCAGTGGGCCCTGTTCCGGTGACTGGGGTCTGGGGGGACCCCCAGGGCTCCACCCAGCTTTCCTCAGCATGTCAGAGTTCAGCGGCTGGAGTTCGGTGGGCTCCGAGACAACAAACGGGGCCCAGCCGAGAGAGGGATCTTTGGCGTGTGTGCCTCCACTAAAATCCAGCCTCAAAGGGGCACAGCTGCTCTCTTCCCAGCCCTGCGGTCAGCTGTTCCCTGTGAGGTCATCATCGCTCACATGCATTCCCCAGTCAATCCTGGGGTCACTAGGTGGCTTGAGGGAGAGGTGGAGGAAACCCGTGCTGAGGTCGTCAAGAGGCCGTTGGGAACTCAATGCCACCAACCAGGTCAGAGCTGGGCCGCCAAGGCTCGGGATCTAGGCCGCCAAACCCCAAACCCCTAACCGAGAGCGCTCCGCCCCCATCCCCGCTGCATTCTGGAACGCGTAGTCCCGGGGCGGCCCTTTTCAAGAAGGCTGGGAGCACATAAAAGGAATAACAACAGCGGGGCACACTGGGAACCGCGGCGCCGCGGCGGGGCGCCCGGAAAACGGACACGCGTTGTTCCCTGGGACTTGAAGTCCAGGGTTTGCCTCCGCGGTGGAACCGGAGCCCTGGAGTCGAGTGCTGCAGAGAGCGTGAGCGCAGACGGCTGGGGGTTGTAGTCTTCTTGTCCTCGGTCTCGGGCACTGCGGGGAGACCTTGTCGTCTTAGGACTACAAGCCCCAGAAGGTACTGCGCGGGCAGGCGGGGCGGGGCTGGAGGCTCGGGTGCCGCCTCCTCTGCAACGCCGGGGCCAGAGTCTTAAAACCGAGGGCCCGCAGGGGTCCCCGCGGCCGCCGTGATGCAGAAATACGAGAAACTGGAAAAGATTGGGGAAGGTAATGGAATCTCGAGATGTTCCTGCAAGAGCTCCTCTGCAGATCCTTCGACATTCCTTGCAGCCCTGGCTCCCTTACCGTCAGCAATACCTACAGGCTCCGACCTCAGCAGCGGCTGCAGCCCTGGCCCCCGAGCTCAGCACTCCGTGCAGACACCCGTCTTCCCCGTGTTAGCATTTCCCGCAGGCTCTCACTCCAACCTTAACGTTCCCAGTAGACCCGACCTCCCAACCGCGACACTTTCTGAATTTCTCACCCCAGGCTCAGCACCACTTGGACAACCTCACCCCGAGCCCCAGCCTCGGTTCTTGCTGCAGACCTCCAACCTCAATATTTCTGCAGCCCCTCAGTCCTCTCCCAGGCCCCTTCTCACCATTTCCAGACCCTTCCGGAGCACCGCCTTCATTTTAGACATCCTTGCCCTGGCAGCCGCACTCGCCCCTCCTGCCGAGCCCCTGGAGCCTCCGCGGGTACCTTCTCCTCCCTCCTCACCTGCCACATCCTCACTCACAAAGCTCACCCACCTAACTTCACCCTGAATCCCTTTCTTTGCATATTCAGATGCTGCCTTCACCTCCCGGGAGGCATTTCCTGGCTTAGGGAAGAGTGTGGCATCCTCCCCCTGACCCCTGACCTCCTTCCCCTAGGCACCTACGGAACAGTGTTCAAGGCCAAAAACCGGGAGACTCATGAGATCGTGGCTCTGAAACGGGTGAGGCTGGATGACGATGATGAGGTAGGACTGGGGACTGGGATAGGGCCTGGAGAGGGGGTTCCAGGGCCTGGGCTGGGTGGGATCTGACTGCTGCCCACCCGGCCCCCTCACATATGCAGGGTGTGCCAAGTTCTGCCCTCCGGGAGATCTGCCTACTCAAGGAGCTGAAGCACAAGAACATCGTCAGGTGTGCGGGAGGCGGGTGCTCCTTGCCGGTGTGGCCCCTTGGGGGAGGCAGGGGCTGACACTGGACGTCTGTCAGGTGGACCTGCCTGGCTGAGCCCTTCTTTTGCCCTAGGCTTCATGATGTCCTGCACAGTGACAAGAAGCTGACTTTGGTTTTTGAATTCTGTGACCAGGTGAAAGGCGGGGTTTGGGGGACAGTAGCCTTGGGAAGGTATAGGGGCCCAGACTGAGGTTAAACTCTGTCCCATTCCTCCACTCATATCCCTTTTCAGGACCTGAAGAAGTATTTTGACAGTTGCAATGGTGACCTTGATCCTGAGATTGTAAAGGTGAGGAGAGTGGTGTTGGGGGACCCCTCAGGCTGGAGTCGGAGTCTGCATTCAGTGTAAGCACTGCTTGGGCTCTAACTTTGGGCCCTGAACAGGGACGCTCTGGGGTGTCAGAGAATGAGAAAACCCTGTTTCTGCCCTCTAGGAACCTCCAGTCTTAGCGAACATTTTCACGTGGTCGTCTTTGACCCGCACAGTGGCACTCTGATGTCAGTGATAGTATTTACACTCAGAGATGAGAAAATGAGGTTCAAGGAGATATACTCATTCATTCAATACATACTTACTGAATACTTCACTGTGTGCCAGGTGCTCTTCTAGGCCCAAGACCAAATGCCTTGGTCCAGGTTCCAGGGGAGCCAGTCCTGAATGATACTACAACATGATATTTATGTGCTGTAGTATCGTGTGCATACTCAGATGCGGCCAGGAAGGGAAGATCCGCATGGGCTAGGATCTAGGTGGGATCTAGGATCCACCTGGCAAGGCCCATTAGGCTATATGGTCCAGGAAGATGGGGACCAGGGCCAGTTTCTTCACTCTTGTCCCTCTAATGTCTAGTACAGTATAAAGCAGGTTCTGGATGGCGAATGAATGGTGTCACTCTGAACCAAGTGCTGAAAGGTGGGTGGGGTGGAGTGAAGCACAGGGTGAGGAGAGGAGCCAACCCGTTGCTGGGCACAGTTGCATGTTCAGGGCGTCTGACTCCCTTCTGCCTGCTCTCCTCCCAGTCATTCCTCTTCCAGCTACTGAAAGGCCTGGGATTCTGTCATAGCCGCAATGTGCTACACAGGGACCTGAAGCCCCAGAACCTGCTAATAAACAGGGTACTTCTTGGGAAGAAGGTGGGGAGTGGGAAGCCTGGGGCCAGGGCATGGGGAGCACGAGGGAAGAGGACTGGGAGGATGGAGTCAGTGCTGTCCCAAGGCTGCTGAAAGGCCCTTCTCCATGTCCCGTTCCCATTCCCCTCAGAATGGGGAGCTGAAATTGGCTGATTTCGGCCTGGCTCGAGCCTTTGGGATCCCTGTCCGCTGTTACTCAGCTGAGGTGAGCTAGGAGATGGGATATGGAATTGGGGGAGGGAGTCCCTCAGCTCCAACCCCAGGACCCAAAACACTATTTTCCTCTCCTCTCTGAGCCTCCTCCTCAAACCTCCCCCCCAGCCCTCTAAGTGGGAGTCCCCCGTCGGGGGGGCGGTCTCCTCCAGGTGGTCACACTGTGGTACCGCCCACCGGATGTCCTCTTTGGGGCTAAGCTGTACTCCACATCCATCGACATGTGGTCAGCCGGCTGCATCTTTGCAGGTGACATGCTGGGGCACTGCAGAGGCACCTTCTTTCCCATTTGGGTTGACAAATAGGGTCTGGAGGGTTCCCTCTAGGGGAAGGGAGGGAGGCCCTGGGACTGGGGCTGGAAGGTCAGGGGGTACCTCAGAGTGAGGGGTCCTTCACATGTCACGTCTTAGCTCCCTGTCTGTCCCCCAGAGCTGGCCAATGCTGGGCGGCCTCTTTTTCCCGGCAATGATGTTGATGACCAGTTGAAGAGGATCTTCCGATATCCTTGTTTTCCTCTGCCTTGAGCCCTCTGGGAGGGGAGAGCCCATGGAGTTTTGAGTGCAGTGGGTGAGGGCAGTGATGGTGTGGGGTGGGGTGATGGGGTCTGTAGGGCTTCTCCTGAGGGCAAGGGGAGACAGCAGAGGTGCTGGACACCCTGATTGTCACAGTGCAGATGCACACTGGAGAAGGTATGGCTTGGAGACAGGCAGTGTGCCCTGGGGGGCGAAGCCAAGAGGGTGTCCCTCCAGGTGAGAGATAGATGCCAGGATGAAGGAGCCAAAGACAGCAGGACACATTTTGTGGGAGTGGGGCAAGGACCAGTTCATTAGGACTAGGACAGCAGCATGTGGGTTAGACTAGTTAGCGATTGTCATGGGAAACGTGGTTGGTGCGAGTGATGTGCCCGGGGTTGCTTCTGTCAAGCTCAAGCCAGAGGGTGAAGGGAGGGTGAGAGAAGTAGGTGGTGGGTATGAGGAATCCTCCCGGGAGGGGAAGAGGCCCTCCCCCTGCCCCTGAAGATGCAGCTGTGGCCCTTTCCCAAGTGATCCTTGACTCCGTGGACACGCTGCTGGGGACGCCCACCGAGGAGCAGTGGCCCTCTATGACCAAGCTGCCAGACTATAAGGTGTGATGGGGAATTGAGGGGTCATGGTTCATCAGGGTCACTCTTGTTTCACATTCCTAGCAGCCTCCACCTCCCTCCCCCTACCTCTAGTCTGACCCTCCCTGCCTCTCCACAGCCCTACCCGATGTACCCGGCCACAACATCCCTGGTGAACGTCGTGCCCAAACTCAACGCCACGGGGAGGGACCTGCTGCAGGTAGGTGACTTGGGGTAGAGGGTGGGTCAGGACACTTGCCCAGAGGAGACTACAGGAAGGCAGGGCTCAGGGCAGTGACCTGTCCTGAACTGCCGCCTCCTTTCCCCCATCTCCAGAACCTTCTGAAGTGTAACCCTGTCCAGCGTATCTCAGCAGAAGAGGCCCTGCAGCACCCCTACTTCTCCGACTTCTGTCCGCCCTAGGCCCCAGGATCCCCGGCCTCCAGGCTGGGGCCTGGCCTATTTAAGCCCCCTCTTGGGAGGGGCAAGATGGTGGGGGTGCCCCATGCACTGTGCTCCAGCTGTGCTGGGCCCAGCTGGGGTGGGGTGCCTGAGCCTAAGTTTCTCACTCCCTTTGTGGACTTTATTTAATTTCATAAATTGGCTCCTTTCCCACAGTCTGGCTGATGTGGTGGTCAAGTGGCTCTACAGTGGCCATGAGCTGGAGGGGTCTCTGCTCTGTTACTGCTGGCCGCAACCCTGCTTCTGGCTCAAAGACAGCACCTTGCTCTTCTACTTTAAGAGGCCATGACCCTCACCCCTCATCCCTGGGGCCGGGCAGCACTGTCACTGCACACCCCTTCCTCCCACCTTCCCTCCCTCTGCCCAGGAGGGCCTGACATGGTCCCTTGGAGTGAGGGGGCCAGTGTCTAAGAGTGGGTGGGGTGGGCCTCTCCTTGTGGTTCTCCGTATCTCAGGTGGATCCTCGTGTCCCTTCCCTCATCATCCCCCCATACCCAGACCTGCAGGCTGGCACAGGAGAGCCGAAAGATGTGGTTCCATCAGGAACACCCCTTCCCACTCCCTATTTGTCAGTTTCCCAATGTTTGGGGTACAGTGAAAGAGAGGGAAGTTGGGCCTATGGCTGGGGCCTGGTATGTCCTTCCTGGCAGGAAGGGGAAGGGAGAGCTCCCCCCACCCCCACCCCCACCGCCTCAAGCCTTAGGCCTTTTGCTGTTGTGGGGAGGCTGGGGAGATAGAACTTGTTGGTATGGAGACAGGCTGTGTGCCACACTTGGTCCCAAATGTGGGAAAGGAGTCAGGATATAAGGCAGGACACAGGTGTTCTTGAAAGTGGAGTCACCCCCAGTCTTCTCCCTGCCTCTTCTTGCTGGCCTCTGGGCAGAGCTTTCTTCCACTTATACCTTTATTGCTGACTGTGATTCCACGCTCACCCCTAAGCGTGGGCTTGGAAGATACCTGTCCTCCCTTCTCTCTAAGATGTCAGTCGGCTAAACTCACTCACACTGAGCTGCAAATGACTGATAACCTCTTGCTACCATTCTTCCCTAGAGATTCATGGGGGTTCATGGGCCCAACTCCACATTTCAGAAGCCACCTCCAGCTGGATGATGGCTGGCAGAGGACTTCCAATGCCTGAGTTGGGCTGACCTTGGCTTGGCTAGTCTCTGCCCTGTAAGAGAAACACCTGAGGCTGATGCATTAGGACTTTATTTGGGGTGAAGATGGAAAAGCTACGTGCAGGCTAGGCATGTCCAGGATGTCAGGGTGGGGCTCCGAGGACACAAACAGCAGGCCTAGAGCCGTGTGACAAGGTAGCAGGTGCGGTGGGAGGCGGAGAGAGTCTTGGTGACAGCACAAGGAGGGGTGGGAGGTCTTCGGAACAGAGCAGAGTGCTGGGTGGGAACCAGCACACCCACTGCCCTGCGCCTGTCCCTGCCCTCCCTTGATTTTAGGGGGCCACTATGTGTTACCTGGGGCCTAGGCTGAGGTGGGGAACTTGGGTTCGATGGCTGCCCAGCCCTTCCTGAAGCTGTGGGAGGAGGAGAGGGTCAGAGGTGGGGAGTGGTCCTCCTCCCAGGGACCAGTCAAGGTCACTGCACACCCTCCTGCCTGTTTCTCCTCAGCTTGGGTGGGATGGTGTTCTAGGTTTCAGAGGTGGGGCCTAGAACCCTTGGAGCTGGCAGGGGCTCCAGAAGAGGGGCTGTTACCAGATTGGTGCTGGAATGCCTTTGGGAGTGCCTTCGGTTCCAGAAATATCCCAGGACCTTGTCTCGGAACACCTGGAGGCAAGCAGGATGGGAGGTGGCCAGTGTACGCCTTCCCCCTCATCCTAGGGGCCCTGATTCCCACCTCCCACCCCCTGCAGTGGGGGCCCTGGCCCACCTCACAGAGGTAGTCTAAGATCTCGAGGATGGTGAGCAGGCTGGCCCCGATGAACAGCCCCATCTGGCCCCCAATGTCGCCTGTGGAGACAGGGTCACCCTTCAACTCACAGCCACCTGCCTGCCCACACCTCCCCAGCCCTGGGGGCCCTGCACACACACCAAGCAGCTCCGACATCTCATAGGCCTTCTTCTGTTCCACGGTCTCATAGTTGAGGGCCTCGAAGAAGATGTCCAGGGCCAGCACATTCTCCCTGAGGACAAGAAAGGCCTCAAGTGTGTGTTGGCCACTACCTGGTACCCACTGCTGGCAAGAAGCAGCTGTGGGTTCTCCCACTCCTTTCAAGAACCCTGGGAGGGGCTGGGCGCGGTGGCTTACACCTGTACTCCCAGCACTTTGGGAGGATGAGGAGGGAGGATCTTGAGGCCAGGAGTTTGAGACCAGCCTGGGCAATATAGCGAGACCCCCCTCCCCCCCATCCCCCGCCGTCTCCATTTTTTAAAAGTAAAGATTTAAAAAGGAAAGGAAAAAAACATCCCTGGGAGGAGGCGTCAGCATCCCCCGGGGGCAGAAAGGTTAAGCAACCAGCACGGAGCCCCAGAGCCAGTGAGGCTGCGGAGGCTGCCTCCGCCCGGGCTGTGTGCACGAGAGCTCCGGCTTGCCCCGCTCCGCCCCGTCGGGAGCCCCCGGCTCGGAGGAGCCCGCCCGTCCGCCCGGCGCAGCTCACGCGATGTAGGCCTCGCTGCGGTTGAGCTTCCGGGCCAGGAAGCGCGCGGCGGCGCGGCTCGGGATCCGCACCATGGAGAGCTCCTTGGCGTAGCGCGTGCTGGCGCACGGGTTGGGGCAGGCGCACGAGTCCTTGCGAAGCATGGCATCTGCGGGCCACCAGGCCACGTCAGCCGCCAGTTGGGCGGAGCGGGGCGGACGGGAGGTGGGGGAGGCTTGCCCTTACCTATGGCCGGGTGGGCACAGTTCTTGTACTGCTGGGGGCTGCACACTGGCGTGTCGCCTGCGGGTGCCGGGGAGATGGTTTCAGGAGCAGCCCCAGCTCTCTGGGCCCTGCCCACCATGGGACGAAGACCCCAGCCCCTCACCTGGCATGTACATCATTCGGCAGCCGCACTTCCGAGCCACGTAGCGGGTTTCGCAGGCCAGGCGACACCCCATTAGGGTATAGGGAGGGCTGGGGCTGGGGGAGCCTAGGGGATCAGAGGGCTCTGGCTCATAGTTGGGGTTCAGAGATGCTGAACTGCAGTCGCCCCAAGGAGGTGGCAGGAAGCTCAGCTGTGGGGGGACAGGGTTAAGGAGACTTCCCAGAGAGCGTGAGAGGTCAGCTGGGGAGAGGCCCCTGGACAGGTCTGAGGAGCTGAGGGTTTAGGGCCCGTGGTGGTGTGGGCTTGAATAGTGGGTGTAGAGGCACACGGGAGGGTACCTGCTGCTGCTGGCAAGAAACAAAGGTCTGGTAGCCCGGGGACACCCCCAAGCCCAGCTGGTCGATGATGGGCGGCTCCTCCTGGCTGTGGATCTGCACTCGGATCCCCACCTCAAAGGGGGTCTCCTCTGCCGGAGAGGGACCTATGAGGCCTGAGACCCTGTGGTCAGGTCTCCTGCCTAACCAGACAAGACCTCTCACTGCAGCCCCCTCTCCCCAAGACAGGGATGAGCCAGCCCAGCCCCTTTCACAGGTTCTGGGAGAACACCCTGACACCTCCTCTCCTCCTCTCCTTCCCCTAGCCTTTTGCACGCCATCCATGCCCTCCCCCAGCCTCATTCGTGTGCTCCCTACCATTGTCCCTCCACACAGGTAGATATTCCTCCTGCTGCACGTCCAGCATGATATCCAGCCCATTGCCCATGCCACCCCTAGTAGTGGTGAGCAGCTCTGCCCCATCGGCGCCAGAGTTAAATGTGTAGCACTTTCCCATCCGGGTGAAGATCTGGGGCGGGCAGACAGGGTGATGGCCATCTCCCCCAGGCAAGCACGTGGTCATGGGACCTCTCCCCACCTCATGGTATGTTTGCATCTCTTCTTTGAACACTGAAGCCCACATCTCAATGCCCCCAGCCCCACGCTCCACGTGGGCACATGTTGCAGGATGTTCTTGGGAGCCCATCAACCCAACTCCTCCTCCCCGCCAGTTCCCACCAAAGCCCAGGGCACATCCTACAGGTTTTTCCGTGTTTCTCTGGAGACTGGGGGAAAAGGAAGTGGGCCCCTGTGGCTGTCCTCCGGGGCTGGCAGTATGTTGAAAAGATAGAGGGAAAGCAAGACCCCCTCCTGGCAGAGACAGGGGTCTTCTGCCCCAGAATGGTCCCACCAGGGAGGACCTCCAGCCCCAGGAGCAGGGCCTCCATGGGCCAGACCTCAGGCCTAGGGCCAGCCAGGGTCAGTGTGGCCTCACATGCTCCCCCGGGGCTGGGAAACAGAGACAGCCCCAAGGAGGACAGCTTCCTGGGCTGCACGGAGTGGCACTGGGGGGTGGGGAGTCCGTGGCTGGTAGGAAGGAAGAAGTCTCCTGGCTTTGGGGGAGCCTACGCTGGCTAGGGGATTGTGGGTGCTGGGCAGGGACTGCTCGGCTCTCTGGGTCCCTGGCAGGACAGGTAGGGAGGTCAGCTCACCGTGGTGAAGTTCTCAGGCCCACAAGGTTCGCCACGGAAGCGACAGTCCAGCAGCATGTCGTCCAGGGAGTGCCCAGCACGGGCATAGAGTTGCGCCATATCAAAGGTGGGACTGGGCATGAAGCCGGGGGGTGCGGGGGGCCGGCCCAGGGCACGCAGGAAGGCGGGGTGCTCTGCGGGATCCAGGCCCAGCAGCGCAGACCCAGCCCAGTGCAGGTCGTTGGGCGTTAGGCGTGAGCGGCGCAGCGGGTTGATGTTGCACAGGGTAACAGCTGGGAAGACGAGCCGGTGGCTTTCTCGCTCATCCAGGGCAGTCTGGTGGTGGAACTCCCTGTAGTAGCGCACTCTCTCAGCCACCTGGTAGAGGAAGGTGGCCACTGACAGGACCACGGCCGCTGCCCACATCCCCCGGCGCAGGCTCAGGCTGCCTGGCCCGAAGACATGGCCCAGCCCGTGCATCGAGCAGTTGCTGGCGAACACGCGGATGTCCGAGGCCGGCCGCCGGGCCTCCTCTGGGCCTGAGGTGGGCTTCATGCCCAGAACCCAGGCGGGGGGCCAGCTACAGAGGCTTGGAAGGAGCGAGAGAGGGTCAGTCAGGGGGCTGAGGGGGCTAAGATAGGATTCAGGGGGCCAGGCAAGGAGAAGAAAGGAGAGGGTGGGAGAGAGCCAAGGTTGGGAGGCAGGGAGGCACTAGCCTGACAGGATTGGAGGAGGTAACCTGGCCGGTCAGGTCCCACTCAACCTTCCCGAGGAACAGGCGGTGGCTCCACTGGGCTAGACACTGGGCTGGGGACTCCGCAGCAGATCAGGTGGGGCACAGCTGACCGTGGCAGGCAGGGGCTGCGGAGTGGTGCTGAGGTGGTGCTGAGCCGGCGCTGCTGCAGAGGATTGGGTTTCAGCAGTGAGGGAGGAAAGGGGGCCGGCAGAGCAGTCTGGGGGGGGGGGTGGTGGTAGGGGAGGTCCCTGGGGCCCCAGGCTGAGCCATTAGTGCAGCATGGAGGGGGGCATGGCTGTCCAAGACGAGAGCTGCCAGGAGGAAATCACAGTGATCCCAGGGAGAGCTCGAGGGAAGTCCAGGGGTAAATTGAGCCTAGAGGTGCCTTGGAGGCCCCCTAGGCTCCGAGTTGCAGCCCCTGTACACCAGCCCCGAGGGTCGGTCGCTGACCCCTGGCCTAGCTCCTCCCTCCTTTTGCCTCTCCGGCCTTCCCTCTAGCTTCACCCAGGATCATCTGTTCCTTCCCGAAGACCAGAGCTGGCTCTTGGCCAAACTGGGAAGTGGTTGGAAGGTTGGCATCGGCGAATCTCTTCTTTCTGTGCCCCCACCACCTCAGCCTACACTGGATGGCCAGGGCACTCTTCACGTCCCACTTCCAGGGCCCGTCTGTTTCCTAAGTGTCCCTCTCTCCCTAGGGAGTCAGAGCCTACCTCCCCACACTTAGGCCCTCCTGTTGAGAATGCTGGCCTCTGCAATGGTTATGGGCTCACCTGCCACCCCACGTAGAACATGGGTGCCCCACCTGCCACTGTCCTGCATACCACGGATGCCCACCTGCCACCCTCCTGGGTATAACATGGGTATTCTGTGATTTCTCATTTTACACTGCTATATCCAGGACCTGGAAAACCTTCATTTTTCCAAAGGGCTGCATACCACCCAGTATGTGCACACACCAGTTTATTGAATGACTGCCCCACTGATGCAATGGGGGTCTCCAGTCTTTCCATTACAATGTTGCTGTATCATCACACAGATGTGAACTCCCAGGACGACTGACTGCTGGGCCAAGAGACCGCGGGGTTGGTAATCTGATAGATGACACTGAATTTCCCCCACAGGAGTCATGCCTCTGTGCACTTCCACCAGTCATGTGGGAGCAGGCCTGCTTTGCATGGGGCTTTTCTAGAGTCGCTGTGTCCATGGTGTGAGACAGCGAGCCTGCAGAGGGCAGAGCCAGCGTATTATCTGACCTAAGATGCTTCCAATGATCCAGGGCAGAAGGTAACGGGTTGCGGGTGGGGGCAGGCTCCCAGAGGGTAGGCAGAGACCTCCAGAAGGCCGTGTTACGTAGTGCAAGGTAGTGCCAGCTGACCTGAAGTGGGATGAGGACACTGTGCTGATCCATGGTCCTGGAGATGAGGTGTTGCCCAGCTCAGGGCCACAGGTGCCAGCCCAGGAACACCTGAGGTTCTGGGAGGAAGCCCTGGACCTGGGGAGGAGAGCCAGGCAGTCCTCATCAGTGTCACACTCTGCATTTGGCTAAATGGTCATCTGCCCCCACATATCTGGGAGTGAGGTGACATTCCTTGTAGACCTGTGGGAAAGCCGGCTCATCTCCATTAATTTACTAAAATCTATTTCTGTTCTAGCTTTGCCCAAAAAAGCACCTGAGGTCACCAGGCTGACTTTGGTGGGCTTTTTTTGACCATGAGTGGTAGAAACATGGTTCCACCAACCAAATGTGTGCACACACCATGCTGCAACTGCTGGGCTACCTGTCTGTCCTCCCAACAGGACACAAGTTTCATGGGGGAAGGGACCGTCCTCATTCCCCATCGTGGGCTCAATGGCACATGACAGGTGCTTGATTAATAAACATTTTCAAAGGACTGAGTGAGTACCATGGTTACAGCACAGGCGTACCAGTTCCCCAGAGCCACAGTGCTGTGCTTTGCAAGTATTGTACTGTAGATGATCCCACTCAACACTCTCAAAACAGGCATTCACCATCAAGCACAGCCAGGCTCCCTCTCTCCACTGTGGAGCTAAGGCTGAGGCGAGGTTAGGAAGATGGCATGGCTCTTGCAATATAGCTCTTCCAGCTGGACTAGCTGTGAGGTTTCACTGCTTCTCTAGGGGGCGGGTAAAGGGCTGGATTTGGAGAAGCCATCCAAAAGATATAAATCTGGTGTCAGAGGCATCTTGGGCAGCTTGAGGCTGGTGACTGAGCGGGTGAAGCAGGAATCACCTTGGCTGGTTGCCTGGTGAGGGAGGGGTCAGGTCAACAAGCAAGGCCCCGGCAGGGCTTGTGGACTCGCCAGAAGCTAAGGCCCTACTCTGCCCTAGGGAGGGGTTTAGCTATGAACCAGCCCCAGGCTCTGCTCCTGGGCCTCCACTGCCTAGAGACATAGCCTCTGATCTGTCAGAAAGTGGGATATCAAATCAGGGTGGATGTGGGCCTGGGGTTTTTGGGTGGCTTGTCCCCAAAGTACCATCTAGTTCTAAACCATACCCACAAGAGCCTGTGAGTCCCACTCTGGCTCCTGCACACAAACTTGAGCCACTGCTGCCTCTTCCAGGATGGCCTCCCAGCAGCATCAGCTGCTCCATCAGCGCACTGCACCACACCCCTGAAAGAGGGTACTCATCCTTCTTTACGCAGGATAAATCCAGAATGCTTGGCTGGCTGTGAAGGTGCACCGCAGGCACCACCTCTTCTCCTGCCCAGGGGAGCAGGGCCCCATGTGGTCCCACAGCCTGGGTGTCACTGGATCGGGGGAAGGATCCCAGTAGGAAGTGACAGTGGCACCAAGGAGGGGAGGGCTGGTGCATCTGCAGCAGTGCAGGGACACGAGGTCCTGCTGGGTGCCAGTTCAGCCAAGGCCCTACTTCTGTGCCTTTCCAGGCCCCTCAGAAGCCAGCTGAAGCGTAGCCCCCTCATCCATAGCCTTGGGGCCACAGGCGCCCATCACTCGGGACGTCTGCCTTCCCCTTTCAAGATGCGCCTCCCAGAACTTGCGGTGGCGGGGGGGCTGGCCTGTCCACAGCCGCGCCCTCCTGGACTGATTTCTGTACTGGATTCTGCAGTAGTTGCTCCATTTAGTTCTGTACTTGTCAGCATTGTGGGCAGGAAGCTGAGAGCTTCAGGTGGGCATCAGCCCCTCCCATCTCCTTTAGAGCTGGGTGTTCCTGGTGTAGATGGAGGCTGGTCCACGATCTCAGTGGGTGAAAGACTCCAGGCACACAGGGCAGGGTCGGTGGAAGACAGTCAGGCAGGCTGGCGCCTCTCATGGGAAATGGCCACTGTGGCCCTGTCCCTCCTACCCTGACCCAAGTGTTGGGCCCTGTGAGGCCTGTGTCCCTTGGGGGTGGGGAGGGGAGGTGAAATCTAGAAATCAGGACCGTGTTCACCGTGCAGGGAGAAGGCAGGGAGGCAGGGAGGCTGTTTGGAAGATGGGGACTGTGGGTTCCGGGGTGAGCCAGCTGACAGGCTCCTTCTCCCATGGTCCAGGGAGGCAGTGGGGACACAGGAGAGGGAGTCAGTCCCCAGTCTAGGGAAGTGAGGTTCTAGCAAGGGTGTGGGAAGAGCCTTAGGTTTGAATTCCCAGGCCCACTTCCAGACCCTGATTTTTAAAAACTCCCTGGAGCTACAGGCCTGGTCAACTTGAGGCTGCTGGGTGGGGCAGGGAGACTGGCCAGAACGTCTCTGAGAGGTCTGGAGGGGTCTGGGCAAAGGGAGAACAGAGTGGGGAACTCTGCCTCTGCCCATTGCAGCCCAATGACTCTGGCAGACTCTGGTGGGAGGGAGGCAGCCGGCAGGACTAGGGAGGGGAGGGACAGATTGGCCTCCCCTGCCAGCCGCTCGGCCCCGGCTTTATTGTGAGCAGGAGCAGCCGCAGTGACTCTCCACATGCTGGCCCTCCCGGGGGCTCAGTCTCCAGTAAGCTCCCCGCAGGCTGAGCCCCAGCCTAGCACTGATGCTTGGCAGCGACCACACCTCAGGAGGCCCTTCTCAGGACTTGTGCTGCTGGCTCCTGGGGCCTTCTGGCTTTCTGGGCGGTGGGGCCACTGTCCTCGGGGCATCCAGGGCCTGCCTCCGGATGAGCTCGGCGTACAGCCCGCCTTTCTTCAGGAGCTCTTCATGGGTGCCAGCCTGGAAGATGGGAGGGAGGGGCGAATGGTTGCTCCAAGGCGTGCAGGCTTCAGAACGTTTGGAGAGCTAAGCCTCCCTATCAGCCATTGGGCCCAAGGTCACTTAGGCCAGTGTCCCCTTCTGGGGACACTCTGAAACCAATGCCCAATCTGAAAGGAACTGCCACTGGCATGCTGCATTAGTTATTGCCACTTCCCCACTTAGCTGAATTTTGGAAAAACATGATTCCCTGTCCCGCTTACAGAGCCCAAGGCTCCAACTTAGGATCCATCTCCCTGCACAAGCCCCTCAGCCTTGGCTTGAATGAGCGGCTGTGAACCAATGCCACAGAGCCTCTGGGGTCCTACTTCTGACTCCCTGCACAGGTTCCTTGGTGCTGCTTCTTCTGTAACTGATACCCTGGGCAGCCAGCCCTGTTGCTCGCTCACAGCACCATACTCTTTCTGTTTCCTTTTTGTTTTTTTTAGACAGGCCCTCATTCTGATGCCAGGCTGGAGTGCAATTGCACAATCATTGTTCACTGCAGCTTCAACCTCTGGGGTCAAGTAATCCTCCCGCCTCAGCCTCCAGAGTAGCTGGGAGTACAGGCGCATGCCAACACATCCAGCTAATTTTTTATTGGGTATTTTGTAGAGACAGGTCTCGCTATGTTGCCCAGGATGGCCTCAAGAGATCCTTCTGCTTTGGCCTCCCAAAATGCTGGGATTACAGGCACACGGCTAGTACTTTTCCTTTTGATCCTGGGAGCTGATGGTGCAACTATACTATCCCAGGGGACAGAGGAAGAAACTGAGGGCCTAAGAGGCCAGGGCTTGGCTGAATGCAGGAACTCCTGACTCTACATGGGATGCTGCTTCCAGAATACAGCCCCGAAGGCCCTGGGGCCAGGCCACACCTTCGTGTAACTCATTGCAGCATTGTGCCACTGTTCGTGATGAAGCCATCCTCAACCCACTGATCCATGCCCCCAGGACGACTAACCTCCCAGACACGGCCATCAGCCATGACGACGATGCGGTGGGCCCCACGGACGGTGCTGAGCCGGTGGGCAATTACCAGCACCGTGCGGCCTGCACTGGCCCGGTCCAGGGCCTCCTGCACAACCCGCTCAGACTCTGCGTCCAGTGCGCTGGTGGCTTCATCCAGTATCAGCACCGTGGGCTGCTTGATAAGGGCTCGGGCAATGGCCAGGCGCTGCTTCTGGCCCCCAGACAGGGTAGTGCCCCGTTCACCTGGGAAGGGAGGGGCAGAGCAGGAGCCTGAAGCTGTGCACTTGAGGTTGGCCCACAAAGGGGCACAGGGTCCTTCCTGAACTCCCATCAAGATCCTCTAAGTGCCCCTCTCAGCACTGTGCACCCTCGTCCTGCCTCTGACCTTCCACCCCGCACTGTGCACCCTAGTCCTGTCTCTGACCCCCCACCCCGCACTGTGCACCCTCCTCCTGCCTCTGACCCCCCACCCCGCACTGTGCACCCTCCTCCTGCCTCTGATCCCCCACCCCGCACTGTGCACACTCCTCCTGCCTCTGAGAGTGGCGTGACACCTGCCAGCAGGGCTTGGTGCACTCCAAGGGAGTTGCCAAATGCCCCTCCCCAGCCATGGCAGTGCCTCAGGCCAGGATGACCCACACCCTGCCCTGTGCCTGCAGCTCCAAGCCACCTTCCCAGCCTCCCGGGTCTCTGTGGCTGTGGGGAACATCCAGCACCCAAACATGGGCTCTGGGGTCCAGTGACTCCAGGGAAGTGGGATTCGAAGCCCACAGAGGACAGCACAAGTGGCAGCCTGGGAGCCAAAAAGAACCTCAAGGTGACAGGTCAGTAAGGACGCAGCCCCAGGAAGGCCCAAATGAGCAGAAGGTACTAGGATCAGAGGCACAAGGAAAGTGCCATCCAAGAGAGATGTGGGAGAGCACCCAGTGAGGACAGCTGGCATCTGGACAGTATATGAACACGGCTGGAGGAGCCATCTAGAACACGATGGCTGGGCTGGACACACTGACCCCACAGCTCAGAAGGCTGGCCTCAGACTGACCGGAGTTGAGAAGCTCAGGTATCCCTGCATCTTGAGAAGTGCTGAAACACTGTGCAACAGAGCCAAGACATTGGCCGAGAAACATGGCCCCGAAGGCTGGGAAAAGACCTGGGAGCTCCACACATCAAGCTGCAAGGTGCACGCCCTGCAGTGCCAGGCTGCGTGTTCCTAGTTCAGAACCACCAGAGCCCTCTCCTGGGGCCCATCCAGTCACCCCGATTCTAATGAGGAGAAACAACTTTAGAGATAAAAAGCTCAGGAAGGAAATAGGAGCCAGAGGAGGATGGACGGTGGAGAGGAGGCAACCCCTGTTTCTTCTGTTCAGTCTGGGGAAGTGGCGGCCTTTTAGACTCAGTGAGGACTCCAAATACCATGCATCACTGTGTCCCTGGCCAGGGGCCTGTCATATGCCCCCTGTCGCCTTCTCCAGTTCCTCCTGGAGCCTGTCCTGTCTCTGCAGGCTGCTTGGTCTGCTGGTTCTAAACCACATTGGCCTGGACTCCCCTGTCCCCACAGAACAACTCTGTCCCCTTTGGCTGTGGTTCTGGTCTTCCCTGACACAACTGTCTTTCTCCCCAGCTGTCCCTGCTGCCCTCAGTCCCGCTGGGCTGCTCACTGCTCCTGCGGAATCCTGTGTCCCAATGCCTGACCACCTGGTTCCCGGCAGACCCGAGCACCTACCAACGATGGTGTTGTAGCCCTCGGGGAAGCTGGTGATGAACTCGTGAGCATTGGCTTCCCGGGCGGCTGCGTACACCTCTTGGTCGGAAGCTTCCAGCTTCCCAAAGCGGATGTTTTCCATGATGGTCGTCCCAAACAGGACGGGCTCCTGTGGGTGAGGGGTTATGGAGACAGAGTCCACAGAAACATTCCCTTTGCCCCAGAAACCTGAGGGGCCACCATGTACACTGGGACATTCCATTTGGTGGATTAGATTAGGATCTCTTGAAGAATGAGATGTTCAAAGTCAGAGGTGAAGTGAGGACACAGAGTGGACCCCAAAAGGGAAGGACAGGTTGACCTCCTACCGAGGACCCAGAACCCTCCTCAGGAGCAGGAGTGGGAGGAGCTGGCACGGCGGGGTGCCGGGAATTGGGAGCTTGCATGTGCCTTTCTTCTGCACAGGCACTCTCCCTGGCGGGACAGCAGGGAGACAGCAGTGCCCTCTTCACTCACGGCCCTCGAAGGGAAGGGTGGACCCTCGCTGGGTAGTGCCACCTCAAGCACAGGGAGAATAGCTGCAGGCTCAGCAACTCCACCAAGGGCTTCTCTAGACCTGGATGCTATGGGATTTTCGAGAATCCCATGGATTCCCCATCTGTGTAGACTGTTGCAAACGGGGACAAAGCGTCCCTGCTCTGGGAGACCAGGCAGAGCTGTGGCTGCTCCCAGGACAGGGATGCCTCATCAACAGCCGAGGACGTGTGAAGAAGGCCAGGGGTCTCCCGAGAGCAGCAAGGATGATGAGGGTGGAAAGAAAAGAAAAGGCACCTGAGGACTAAGAGGGGCAGGGCCCAGGGGAGGACGGGCAGTGGGAGCCAAGGGCTGCCCATGTGGCCCCGCACCTGGCTGATGAAGCCGACAACCTGGCCCCGGAGCCAGGAGGGGTCAAGGGTGCGCAGGTCCCGCCCGTCCAGCATCACCACGCCTGCCGTGGGGTCGTAGAAGCGCTCCAGCAGGGAAGCCACGGTGGTCTTTCCTGGGGAATTGGGTTGAGAGGGAGGGAGGCCAGGGATTCTGGGGATTCTCCCAGGAAAGAAGGCCCCTTGTGGCAGTGGAGGAAGGGACCCCACCAGGGGTGCAGGGCTCACTGCTCCCAGCCTTGCTCTGAGTGGCTGCTAGAGAAGAGTCAGAGGGTGAGGAGAAGATGGTGGGCTCCCCTTACCTCCCCCAGACTGGCCCACGAGGGCCACGATCTTGCCAGGGGGCAGCGTCAGGGTGAAGTCTTTCAGCACCTCGAAGCCGGGGCGGCAGGGGTAGCTGGGAGGAGCCGAGAGACCCCCAGTCAGACCAGGCTCCCAGCCCTGGTTGCCCGGGTCCCTCCTGAGGTCTCCCTGTAGCCCTCTGAGAGGGCCTGTTTATGGGGGGCATTAAGCCAGACCTCCACCCCCGAATCCTCTCGCCTCATCCTCAGCCCAGGGACCCATCCCCACACCTGCTCACCCGTGCTGACCTGAAGCAGACGTTCTGAAACGTAACGGAGCCACGCAGGTGCTCTTTGGGGATGCAGCAGCCCCCAGACAGTGGGATGCAGGGGCTCAGGGCCATGTACTCAAAGACCCGGGCGCCTGCACTCAGCCCCCGGACCACCTGTGGGAGGGGATCCAAAGTCCGCAGAGAGGCAGGAGTGGGGGTGACCACCACATTATCTCCAGGGAGTGGCCGTGGCTCTGCGCTGGGGTCTCCCCAGCTCCTCTGCCCACCCACACCCAGTCAACAGTCAACTCCCACAGTGGCACATACACGGCACAAACTCCACACCCCAGGCCCTCCGCCCTATCAGCCACTCACCTGACCAAACAGGACAGAGAGGTTGGCCATGGACCTGGCAGAAGAAGGAGAGAGGGTTGGAATAGATGGGAACAAGAAGAGCCAGAGAGGAGGGGAAAGAAGCCATGGTGGGGTGGGGGAGCAAGGAAGCAGGTGGCCTGCGGTCAAATGCAGACTGCTTCTGCACCACGGGGGCAGGGAGCCCTGACACGCAGCAACACCAGATCGCTGAGCCCTAGCTCCCTCCTTGGCCAGATGAGGATGACAGCTGTCCCTCAGCCCAGCCCAAGCCCCAGGAGGCGGTGCTCCAGGAGGACATGGAAGTGAAGGCACAGGCCTCTGTGGGTGTCCTCCACTGCCCTGGCCTATGGTCTGCAGGGTGAGGCCTGTGCACACATGTAGGGGTGATATCGGCCCACGAGGAAGGGAGTCCAGCTGACCCACAAACTCCCTGCTGTGCCCTGAGGATGCGGAGGCCACCACCGTGAACACAGATCAAGGGTGCGTGGCTCACAAGGGGAGAGCAGATCTAACACTGCAGACTCTTGGGGAAGCGATGACTTCGGCTGACATTTAGGTGGAAAAAGTGATGTTAAATCTTTTTGGAGAAAGAAGAAAACAAGACACTGGGTCACAGGGGAACTCTTGGGAGAGCCCAAAACAAAATTCCCTGAAAAAAACTTTTCTCACGAGCTTGCCCTGCAGGTGAGTATACCCACGGTGTTATCTGTCTAGACAGTGGGTGGCCTCCTTTGTCGCGGCAGGGCTGGGGTAGGGCTGGCCAGCTGCCAGGAGGCTGGGGAGGAAGGTGAGTCACTGGTCCCTGACTGGCCTGGCTGACCCGTGACAGTGTGTGTATGCCTGGTCCCCTCCTTAGGAAGAGGAAAGACTGACTCCCCAGCAACCCTTCAGCTGCAGACTCACTTCTTCCAGCACTGGGGTGGGGGTGAGTGGGAGGAGCCTCAAAACCCAAAAGGAAAAGGTCCCACTGGACTCAGCGCAGTCAGCACTTGCTAAAGGGAGCGGGGAGGCACCAGGCAGGAAGGAACCAGCCCAGTCAGCTATCTGTTGATGAGCAGGGGAACATTCTCCACCTGGCAAAGGGGCTGGGCAGCAACTGAAATTCAAAATGCACATGACTCACTGGAGTGCGATGACCCTGCTCTCAGGGACCATGGGCTGTGGGCTACGGGCCTGTTCCCAGGTGAAGCCTGGCCCTGATTCTGATGAGGCGGCTGGGGCCCGCTTGCTGTCTGTCTAGGCACCTCCCCATCTCCATCAGGAGTGCTGAGGATGGGCTCATAGGTTAGGCTGCCTGAGGCAGGTTGGGCCATCCTGCTCCCCCCTCTGCCTTCTCTCTGCTAGACCCCAGTGCCAATGCATGGGCCCTTGGCTTAGCTGGCAGGACCCAGTGGGAAACACACCAGCTGCTTTATGCAACAAACCAATTCCCCCAAGGTGGGTGGGGAAGAATCTCCACATAGCCAGGGCTAGAAGGACCCCCAAGAGGATGGGTCCAGGGCCTGTGGCTGTGGGAGCAGCCAGCGAAACAGCACAGACAAGCCCCTGGGGGTTCTTGTGTGTGTCATAAAATTGCTGGATGGACAAGCAGTACGGTGAGAGGTAAAGCCAGAGTCTCAGCCGGGCGCGGTGGCTCAAGCCTGTAATCCCAGCACTTCGGGAGGCCGAGGCGGGCGGATCACGAGGTCAGGAGATCAAGACCATCCTGGCTAACACGGTGAAACCCCGTCTCTACTAAAAATACAAGAAAAAATTAGCCGGGCGTGGTGGCGGGCGCCTGTAGTCCCAGCTACTCTGGAGGCTGAGGAAGGAGAATGGCGTGAACCCGGGGGGCGGAACTTGCAGTGAGCCGAGATCGCACCACTGCACTGCAGCCTGGGCGACAGAGCGAGACTCCGTTTCAAAAAAAAAAAAAGTCAGAGTCTCAGGCCCTAAAGGGGAAGTGGGGGCCCCGAAGCGGGAGGGTTGGGGCTGGACAGTACAGCCGCCCTCCCTACAGGGAGACTGTCCCACCACTGCCCACCACAGACGGCTACGGGGTGATTTTATTAAGGGAGCCACTAGGCTTTTCTTTTTTTGAGACTGGGCTTTTCTTGTTTTTTTTTTTTTTTTTTGAGACGGAGTCTTGCTCTCTTGCCAGGCTGGAGTGAGTGGCGCAATCTCAGCTCACTGCAACCTCTGCCTCCCAGGTTCAAGCGATTCTCCTGCCTCAGCCCCCGAGTAGCTGGGACTACAGGCGCGCATTGCCACGCCCAGCTACATTTTGTATTTTTAGTAGAGACGGGGTTTCACCATGTTGGCCAGGATGGTCTCGATCTCTTAACTTCATGATCTGCCCACCCTGGCCCCCCAAAGTGCTGGGGTTACAGGTGTGAGCCACCATGCCCGGTCACCACTAGGCTTCTTATGGGTCCTCAGGACTAAAACGACTGTCCTGTTCACTGAGGCCAAAGCTCTGGTCAAGGGAAGTGGGTCAGCACTGAGCAGGGCAGGCAGTGGTGGAAGCAGCCTTCCCCAGGCCCCATCTCTATCACAGTGCGAACACCTGAATTCCAAAGCCACAAGGGAATAGCTCCCTGGGCTGGAGGAGGGATGAGGCTGCCCAGGAGGCCTGAGCCCAGGACCAGAAAGGGTCTGAATGTGTTCAGATTAGGGAGCATCGAGCAGAAATGGGGCCCACGAGGGTGTCCGTGCATCTGCGGAAATGGGAGGAACATCTCTGTGGAATGTCAGGTTTGGGGCTGAAAATGGGAGCCTGTCTCCATCCGCCTCCCCCTTCCTGGGACAGTACGCCCTGCAGTGAGGGCTTCCGATCCGTGGACACACACGCAGGGGTGCACCATGCAGCAGGGGGAGGACACATGCCTCAGCAGAATGGGGTGGGGGCCCGGGAGGAAGAGCAGGGGGCTTGTTGGGGAGGGAGGGGGCGGCAACGGTGATGCACGGTTGGTGGAGACAGGTCTTCACCCTTTGATGATCTGCTGCAGCATATTTACTATCTCATTATTTACCATATTTATGTAGAACTGCTTTTGTTTAGCTTGGAAAGAGACAGGAACGGGGAGGCCCGCCTCGAGCTGTCTGGTGATCGGCTCTGGTCACCCCAGAGGCTCAGCTGAGCGGGTGGTTTCGGACCAACGCAAAGCAATAAGCTATAAGGGTGGGGTGTGTGGGGACAGGGGTCAATTTGTCATCCCTGGAAGTGGCAGGCATAGGGAAGGGCAGCTCACAAAGCCTGGCAAGGATGGTCCTTCCATGCATGGAATGTCACAGCCTGCAGCGGAAGAGAATTTGGACAGGCTGCAACACGGAGGAAGCTGAGGACACAGTGTGGAGTGACAAAACGCAGCCACAAAGGGACAGTCTGACTCCACTTACAGGACGTCCCTAGAGTTGTCAAATCATAAGGACAGAAAGCGCAATGGTGGGTGCCAGGGGCTGGGGGAGGGCGAATGGGGATTCGCTCCACTCTGCCAGATAAGAGTTCTGGAGACAGACGGCGGTGCCAGCCACACAGCAATGTGAGTGCGCCCACTGCCAATGAGCCGCATGCTTCAAAATGGTTAAAATGCTGCATTTTATGTTATGCGTACTTTACCACAGTTAAAACAAATTTTTAAAAACCTGTCAAGGAAACTTCTGGGTCCTTTGGAAGGCTGAAGATGACAAGCACCTGCCTGCTGCAGCGCCACTGCCCGGCCGGGAGGGTTGTTATGGACCCTGAGGGGCTCTCTCTCCCCGACCCTATGCATCCCTGGGGGAGCTGGGCAGGCCTGGAGCCGCACAGCAGTCAGCCCCCAGAGAAGGCTGCACCCGTGTCCGCTGACCCAGCAGGGCTCTGGAGGGTGGCAGGGGGATCTGTAGCGATGGGAATGGCCCCCACTTACCTTTGTACTGTCTGGGAAGCCACCAGGAAGGACATGAGGTCTCCTCCTGTCAGCTGCTGTCCGGCCACAAGGGAGCCCCCAATAAATAGGGTACCCAAGACCATGCCTGCAGGAGAGGGTACAGTGAGGGAGGACGAAGCAGGAGCAGAGGAAACAGCACTGGGCCTGCTCTGCCAGTGCTGGCTGTGAGAGTCAGGTGAGGCGCATGGCTGGTCCCAGCCTTGGCTTCCTCCTTGGAAGAGCAAGTCGGGGTGGGCACGCCTCCATGGCCTCCTCGAGGGTGGCCCTGTGCGTTCCGCATGGAACCCCATAGCTGGGTTGGGACATCGGCACCCTCCCTTTACCTGCGAGAGTTAGCAGCTGGCCCGAGGCGAATGCAGGCAGCCAGCAGATGGAGGGCGGGCCTTTGCCTGCCTTGGCTGCTCCCAGATCCTCCCCAGCCCACAAGTGCCCCTCCAACCCCCAACTGGCTCACTCACAGTTGAAGGCGATGTTGGAAAGCCCTTGGAACAAGGCAATGCCCCGGCCCAGCTCCTCTGCCCGGCAGCGGCACGCTTCCAGCTCTGCCCCGTAGCGCCTGGTGAGAGAGGCCAGGGCACTCAGGAGGCAGCTGGGCTGGCACAAAGGGTGGGCAGGGTGTGGGAGGCATCTCTGCTTTGTGCTTGGCCCTCCCAGGACTCACTCCTCTTCCCGTTGCTCCATGGCGAAGGCACGCACAGTCCGGACGTTGCCCAGGGCCTCATCTGCTACGCCCATTGCCCTGGCGATCTGCAAGGAGTTCAGGAAACGGGACAAGGAGTCCAGGTTGGGGAGAGAGAGGAGTTCCAGGGAGTGGAAAGAGAAACGGTGTGGGGAGAGTGAGGAGGATGGTCAGGAATGCCGGTACCTGCTCCTGACACTGGCGAGACAATTTTCGGAGGCCGGAGCCCATCAGGGTGCCCACTCCCATCAGGGCTGGTGTGGCCACCATCAGCAGCAGCGTGAGGCGTGTAGACAGCATGGACAGGGATACCAGGCAGCCTGCCACCTGGGTGCAGCTTCGCAGCCCCTAGGGAGGGGGAGGGAAGGCGGGAGGCTACAGTGTCCGCACCATGACAGGAAGGACTTTTCCAAGGGTCAGCTGGCTGTAGCTCTGCACTCCCAAGGCCAAGGCCCCAGGTCTTGGCCCCTGGGAGGCCCAGTGGCAGTCCACTGGTCACAGTACATAACCCTAACTTGGCCAGTTTGGGTGCGAGCAGCAGGCCTGAAGGGCCGAGTGAGAATGCTATGAACTGTGGCATCCTTCCCCTAGACAAATCCCAGCTTGCTCATCTTTCTGTTCTAGGAACTGGACAGAGAACCGCATGGCAGTACAGCAGTGACCGCCTAGGCCAGTGTGTGGCGCGATCCCGCAGCCACAGTCAGTGGGGGAGGATAAGGGGAGGGCATTGGTGTTAGGTAGGCAATGGGCGTAGCAGACAAGGCCCTGGGCAACGTCCAGACTGTGAGTGCCTTCGCCATGGAGCAACGGGAAGAAGAGGGAGTCCTGGGAGGGCCGAGCACAAAGCAGACCCTCTGTGCACGCTCAATGCTTGTCTGCAATCCAGGCACTCTGGGGACAAGGCAGGCAAAGTGATTTTGCTCTTGCCAGGAAAGGGTCTTGTCTGAGTGCTTGGGAAGGCTTTCCAGGGAAGATTCGGTTTCAGAGCAGTGGAGAAGCAGCCTGTACTGACCCTGGACACTGCCTCTACACTTTCCTTCCATGAACTTCCATGGTCCCTCACCCACGGCCTCACCAGGCAGTGGGCTTCTCGAGTCAGCGTGCGCCTGTCAGCCCAACATGAGGGCTGGGGCGGGCAGGGCTGGCCTGGCGAGTCCACGTGGGAAAGGGTGTGTGTGGATATGGAGGGGCCACTGGGCCACTGACCTGGGAGATGACGAGCTTGAAGGATGACTTAAACTCCTGCACGTCAGTCGTCAAGCGGCTCACCAGCTGCCCTGTCTTATTGGTGTCAAAGAAGGCGATGTCTTGTCTGGCATGGGACGTGGACCAACAGGGAGGGAAGAAGAGGGAGACATTACTTCAGGATGAGGCCCCACCCCCAGGCCCCCTCGGACCATCAGTCACCCCAACTCTGCACCCTGCGGCTGGCAGTACCGGAGCAGGGAGCTGAAGAGGGCCCTCCGCATGTCCACAGCCATGCGCTCGCCAATGTGGGACAGCAGCACCAGGTACCCGAAGGTCAGCAGTCCCTGCGAAAGAGCCCAGTGCACTCAGGGATGCCTCGGGTGGCTCCTCGGCGGCCCCCAGCCCCACTCCCAGCTGTACCTGGACACCATAGAGGATAAGCAGGTGGGTGCTGAGATTCCGGGACTCAGTCATGAAACTCCCCATGTGTTCCCTCGTGTACTTGGCCACGATCTCCACCAGCTGGCCCAGGAGCAGGGGGATCTGTACATTCACTAGTGCCGCACCCAAGGCCAGCTGCAATGGGGAGGCAGAGGGTACAAATGTTTTGAGTGGGGGAGCCACACTCCTCCCCATCCCCAGCCAGATCTTGGTCCTTCCTCTCCCACTACTGAGCCCTGCTCTTGTCCAGGTCGTGGCTGGTCATTTGGACCTACATCAGTGCCTCTCAGAGGTTCAAACCCTGGCTTCCAGCCCCCACGGACCTCTGCACATCCAGCCACCCAGTGTTGATGCCCCTGGCACCCTGGCTAGCCCTCACTGCTCCCGTGAGCTCTCCCCTGAGAGGCAGCGAGGCAGGAATGCCATCCCTTTGTAGCTCTAGGTCCTGCCCTGTCCCCAGGATGGAGAAGTGGGGAAAGCCTCACCACGATGGCTACCCCCAGGGCCAGCAGGTGGGGGCGCAGAAACTGCCAGAAGAGCTTCCAGTTAAAGCGAGACCCCACGACACGGGGTGTGGAGCTGGCAGGAGGGGCCTCTTCTGCCTCACAGAGGGCCACAAAGTAGAGGCGGGGACACTTACTCAGTATCACGGGGCCTAGCAGGGCTCCCCCAACCCAGCACCAGGCAGAGGGGCTCTGTCTGGGAGCTAGGGGGGCGCGAGGGAGGTGGGCCCAGAGCTGGGACCGCAGGTGGGCCACGGCCTGGAGGAGGGTGGACCTGCGGTGGCCATCAGAGTACCTGTAAGGAGAAAGAGGCATGGATGGCTCAAGGCTCCAACTGCCCTCCAATTGACCAGCATACCCACGGGGCTCTGGCCGAGCCCTCTGGAAGCAGCACTTCCTTTTCCTTCAGGCCCTCGCCCCTGCCCTTCTCAGGGCTCTTCTGAAGCAACTTCAGTTTCTAAGACAGACGTCCATGGGCAAAGTCACAGAGGAATGAGACACTGAGCAAAAAATCGAGTCTTAAAAGTCTTATTCCCCTGGGCGCCTCTCAGGCCACACCCAGCCAGCCAGGGTCCTCGCAGCCTCGACTGCAGGCTCTGACAGAAGCACAGACCGAAGAACTGGATGGCACATTAGATGGCCACACACTGCCTGGACAGGAAGGGGCCGGGGCTTTAAGGGACGATGGTGCAGAGGTGAGAAAAGAGAGCTGCTCCTGTGCCCGGCACTGGACTTGTTCACAGCAGCCACCAGGGCAGACATGGCCCCACCTCCTGGAGCTAATGGGCCACTTCCCTTGATCCTCACCTCCCTGGGAGGGAGGTGCCATTATTCTCACTTGACAGATGAAAAAAATCATGTGGAGCTAAGAGAGCTGAAATAATTTGTCCCCAGGCTGTAGAACTGGGACGAGCAGGGAACCAAGTCTGCAGTCTGACTCCAGCACCCAGACTGTCTCTACTCTGCCAGTGTGCTGTGTCTTCTGGCGTCCCAGGCCCATTACCCTACCTCCCCTCCCTGGCCTGGGGCACCATGGACACACACTCCTTCTCCACAGCTGAAGGAGGAAACAGAGAAAAATAAAAATTCTAATAACTTATCTTGTCATCTTGAATAGGCCAATACCTTCTCTTTCCTTCAGCTGCCGCATCTATAAAATGCTAACGTTGATTCCACTATTCTAGACAGTTTTTTTGTTGTTGTTTTTTTTGAGAAAGGGTCTCGCTCTGTCACCCCAGCTGGAGTGAAGTGGCATAATCTCAGCTCACTGCAACCTCTGCCTCCCGGGTACAAGAGATTCTTCTGCCTCAGCCTCCTGAGCAGCTGGTACTACAGGCACGTGCCACCACACCCAGCTAATTTTTGTATTTTTAGTAGAGACGGGGTTTTGCTATATTGGCAAGGCTGGTCTTGAACTCCTGACCTTGTGATCCACCCGCCTCAGCCTCCCAAAGTGCTGGGATTACAGGCGTGAGTCACTGCACCCGGCCTATTCTAGACATTTTGAACCTACTGTGTGCAGGTGCTCTGCCTGGGTGATGGAGAGGATGGAGATGAACATGCAGCTGAAGTAACTCCCCTCACAGCAGTCATGCTTGAGAGCAGGAGACTCACAGTTAACTGGAAATCAGAGGCACAAAACAGCTTGAAGTCCTGCTCCTCCTTCTCCTCAGAGGGAGTCAGGAAAGGTCTTCTAGGTGAGGCCTGAGGGGAACAGGAGGCCAGGCACAGGTGGGGGTGGGCTATAAAGGGGAGAGCTCTAGGCACAGGGAAAGTAAGTGTGAGTGTCTGCAGTGAGAAAGGATGGAGAGAAGTTTCAGGAATTGTATGGCTGAAGCCTGGCCTACAAGAAGGGAGAAGTGACATGAGACTTGGGGGAATGGGCAGTTTTCTAGTTCTTATAAAGCTCCTGGACTTGGGGGGCAATAAGAGTTGTGGTGATTTTTAGGCTGAGGTGTGACAAGATCAGGTTTGCATTTTAAAGATCACAGCATGGCCAGGTGCAGTGTCTCATGCCGGTAATCCCAACACTTTGGTAGGCTGAGGCGGGTGGATCATTTGAGGCCAGGAGTTCAAGATCAACATGCTGAAACCGTGTCTCTACTAAAAATTAGCCGGGTGTGGTGGTGTGTGCCTGTGGTCCCAGCTACTTGGGAGGCTGAGGCAGAGAATCACTTGAACCTGGGAGGAGGAGGCTGCAGTGAGCCAAGATCGTGCTACTGTACGCCAGCCTGGGCAACGGAGACTCTGTCTTGAAAAAAAAAAAAAGATCACAGCAGAGGGGTGTGGGCTGGAGGCAGACAGGACTGGTTGTAGGAAGCAGAAGTTATCCAGCCAGGAGAGGAGGGTGAGATCTAGAAGATCTAGATGAGGTTACTGATGGGAGAAAGTTTTTAAAAAACAATAGTGTGAGCTTTTCTCTTTACCATCATGGCCTTTCACATCCCTAGACCCTTCTAATTGCAGTCTTCACCTCATCCTTCCCTTGCTGTGCCTTTTGCCTACATGAGGCCTTCTCCCACCCCATTCCAACGTGCCAGGTTTTTATGTCCTGTTTTCCACTGTGTTCTTGTTTTTAGCATAAAGATAGAGACGCTTACTCTCCTTCTGCCTTGTGTAACTGTCCAGTTTTCCCATTACACCATGTGTTTCTGAAAGGCAGGAAATTATATCTTAGATAGCACTGGCAGAACTCCGGTACATAATAGATGTTCTGCAAATGTTTATGTTTGTTGAGCACATACATGCCCTCATTAGAGGCGCAGGACAATCTGACCTAACTAGTACAGGGTTTTACAAATGTTTACACTTACTGTGGCCTATAGCAAGAAACAAATCTTACATTGCAACCGAGTACAATGAACACATACATACCACACAAAATGGAAATGCTTCACAAAATAATATTTTCTCTAATTCTTAACATGCCCCTTCCCTCCCCTCCCCTCCTCTCCCTTCCCCTCCTTTCCCCTCCCTTTCCTGCCCTTCCCTTCCCTTCCTTTCCTTTCCTTTATCTAAGACAGGGTCTCACTCTGTTGCCCAGGCTGGAGAGTAAGTGGTGCTATCTTGGCTGACTGCAATCTCCACCTCCCAGGTTCAAGCGATTCTCCTGCCTTAGCCTCCCAAGTAGCTGGGACTACAGGCGCCCACAACCATGCCTGGTTAATTTTTGTATTTTTAGAACAGACAGGACTTCACCATGTTGGCTAGGCTGGTCTCGAACTCCTGACCTCAAGTGATCTGCCTGTCCCGGCTCCTCAGTGCTGTGATTACAGGAGTGAGCCACCACACCTGGCTAATTTTTGTATTTTTAATAGAGATGGGGCTTCACTATGTTGGCCAGGCTGGTCTTGAACTCCTGACCTCCAGTGATCTGCCTGCCTTGGCCCCCAAAGTGCTGGGATTACAGGTGTGAACCACATTTACATTTGTTTGTTTGTTTGTTTGTTTATTTATTTGAGACAGAGTCTTGCTCTGTCATGCTGGAGTGCAATAGCGCAATCTCGGCTCACTGCAACCTCTGCCTCCTGGGTTTGAGCAATTCTCTTGCCTCAGCCTCCCGAATAGCTGGGACTACAGGCGTGTGCAACCACACATGGCAAATTTTCGTATTATTAATAGAGATGGGGTTTCACCATGTTGGCCAGGCTGGTCTTGAACTCCTGACCTCAGGTGATCCGCCTGCCTTGGCCTCCCAAAGTGCTGGGATTATAGGCACGAGCCACCGTGCCCAGTTTATATTTACTTTTAAATGGTCCTGACCAACTGAATTCATTCATTTCATAATCTACTGAAAAATACTGACTAATGAACACATATATTTGAATATTATTTGATGTATTTCCTTGGGTTTTTCTCTGGTTTAAATAATATCAACACCCTTCCACTTTCCTAAGGACTGTTTTTAAACCTTTCAATAATTTAGCATGGTCTTTTTCCAGCTTCTTGCATTGTCTCCAAACTAACACTCTAAGAAAGGCTTGGTCATTGCCAAGAGCATATGGATTACTTCCCAGCACCAATATTTCCAGCTCCAGCTCCATCCAGCTCTTGTCCTCCTTCAGTCAGATGGGCTTTCCAAATGACACAACTCCATATCCACCTGCCCTTGGGAATCTTCTATCTGTTTGGCCCCCAAGTAATTCGTTGTAGGATTAGAAAGGACAGCCAGGTGAGGTGGCTCATGCCTGTAATCCCAGCACTTTGGGAGGCCGAGGCAGGCAGATCACCTGAGGTCAGGAGTTCAAGACCAGCCTGGCCACCATTGACGAAACTCCGTCTCTACTAAAAATACAAAAATTAGCCGGGTGTGGTGCACGTCTGTAATTCCAGCTACTTGGGTGGCTGAGGCATGAGAATTGCTCGAACCCAGGAGGTAAAGGTTGCAGTCAGCTGAGATCACGCCACTGCAGTCCAGCCTGAGTGACAGAGCAAGACTCTGTCTCAAAAAAAAAAAGGAATCAGTCCCTTTTCATAAAGCATTTACATTCCAGTTGTAGTTTCAGGGTCCTTGTTTGTTTCCCACCTGTCTGTCTGTGTCTCTCTCTCTCTCGACCAACCTGTGTAGAGTGTTTCGCCAAAAACACACATGTACAAGTTATTAGACTGACTTTTTGTTTTTTTTTGAGACAGAGTCTCACTATCACCCAGGGTGGAGTGCAGTGGTCGTGACCTCGGCTCACTGAAACCTCCGCCTCCCAGGTTGAAGTGATTCTCCTGCCTCAGCCTTCCAAGTAGCTGGAATTACAGGCGCGGTGCCACTAATCACGGCAAATTTTTGTATTTTTTGGTAGAGACGGGGTTTTGCCATGTTGGCCAGGCTGATCTCAAACTCCTGGCCTCCCAAAGTGCTGGGATTACAGGGGTGAGCCAACGCGCCCGGCCTATTAGATTGGCTCTTTATCCCTGCTGAACATCTCTACCTCTTCTTCGACTCACTTTGAATCCTGGGAGCACCACTACATTAAATGTCTCTTGATACTAATAAGAATTTTCGTCCAAATCGCCCAATCAACTCGGGGTCCAGGAAAGGCGACCCCTGGTCGAGAGTGCAGACTGGGCGTAGTCACAGACCCGGAGCGTTCCCTCCTTCTGGCTGACACACCGATGCAGACGCCGGAACCTCCTGCTGGCGCCTGGAGTGTCACTATAAATAACTGAGACCAATACCCGCGGAGTGACATTCCACCCCGGCAGGCCTGGCCTCCAGCTCCCAGCAAGCCTCGCGCGAGCCCGCGGACTCCATCTCCCGGCGGGCCTGGCACTGCCCTGCCGGCCGGTCAATGGCCCGCGCTGAGTAGGTTTTTCCCTTTTTACCTGACAGCTGAGAATGTCTGGAAGCGGAGGGGCACTAGCGGCCTGCCTGGGAATGGGCCACCCCGAATCCCGACCCGAAATAAATGCACCAGCATGCTGGGGCGCGAAAACAGGAGCAGCCGGCAATAGCACTTTCACCCTTATCCCATTGAGGGCTCCATGTTGGCTCCCGCCCCCATCCCGACAAGCCCCTCGCACCTTGGCGGTGATTGGTGAAAAGACACATCAATCTCGTTTCAAGCTGTGACTGGAGGGTACGTTGTCAGCCTTCTCCTTTCGGAACTGTGATTGGAGAGACTCGCCTACCCGCCCGCCCCCCTGCTCTGGGCGGAGCCGAGTAGGAAGTGGGCCTGCCTTTTGCTCGGTGCGCCAGTCGGCTCCGAGTGACGCCTGAAGGGTGTGCGCCGTCCGGCCCTCCACGCTCTGTAGTATCCATGGTAACGCGTCAGCCGCCGACCTCGGGCCATTTTCCCAAGGCTGGAGGATCTCTAGATGTCCTGTCATCTCCAGGGCATGTAGAACGGGCTTTGGGGGAGGAATGAACAAAAATCGACTGGGAGTTTTTTCAAAACACGTACATATACCCTGCCACACACCCCGCTCTCCTAGGCGCGTCAGAACTGCCGGGACATCTGTCACGTGTATTTAGGGAAGAACCGCGGTGATTCTGACACTCTTGCCCTACGCCTCAGCTATTGAGAACTACTGGTATGGAGGTCTTGTAATTTATCAAGGCGCGGCCTCAGATCTCTCTGCCTCGCAGATGCCTTCCTCACCCGGGTCAGAATGACTTGCCTTAGGCTCTTACCAGAGTTTGCACCACTCATTTCTTCTCTGTAATTATTTGTTTGCGTATCTGTCTCCCCATTGGGCTGCAGCTTCTTGTTGGGTACTGGCTCTGTTTTATTTATCTGTCCTCTTCCCTTCCAAATGCTTGGCCAGGAAAAGTGCCCTTTATAATAAATCGACTTGAATTGGGGGTGGTGGTAGGGGGCTGTCAATGAGAATGAATTCAGGGTGAAACTAGGTAAGACAGTCTCCCAGGATTAGTTTGGGGTTGAGCTGGGGAGCTCCAGGTGTGTAGGGAGGGATCCTATTGTGACTATGGTGGAATAGCCATTATACTGAGTGACACTGGGTGAGTGAGGTGGGGGAGAGACTAGACAACACCCCACATAACCCATCTTGACAGATGTCTCAGAAAGATTATGGGAATTTCCTGGCCCCGCCGCAATATGGGATTCCATTTTGCTACCTCTAGAAGGACAGGGTCTTGTTTTCATAGCTCTGCCTCGTGCTCAGGTATAAAGGCATGCGAGACCTGAGCTACTACTAAAATACCCCACACAGAAGGAGAAAAGCAGGCACATCTGGACTCAAGTTTTGTGGGTGAGTCCATGATTGCCTCCAGTGAACAATCTGAGAAGCACGGTGTCCATCTCTCCGTTTCAGGGGTACTGATCCCAACATCAGCCCTTGGGCCTAAGCCCTAGAGACCTTGACACCTGGTGGCTGAGTCAGCATCTCAGTAATGGGCTTTAGAAGGAAACCTGGTGATTCAGGGCCTTAAGAATGGCGTTGGGCAAGCCACCAGACCAGCTGCCTGGGTCTCCTCCTCGTTAGGGTGACAACAAGGAACTCAGTTCAGCTCCTCCCTGGGTACCCAAATTATCCTTCCAAGTCCCAGACTCAACAGCTGTCCTCCCTTCTGATTCAGCCCTGATGCTTTTCAGGGGGTCACAGAAGTTGGATCCAGACTTGAGAGAATGTCACAGTTCAAAATTAAAAGGATGGAAATGGAATGGAACTTTCAGAGAACCCCAATTTTCTACTCTAAGCTCTCCAAACCAACTCTCAAATCCGAGACAGCTGCCTTTCCTTTCTTCACCTCCTTTTCTTAGTTTTCCCCAACTTGACTGCAAAGTCAGGCTCCCCTCTTCCCTTCCTTAGCCCCTCAGACCAATAAAACATGCAGCCTTTTCTTATTCTTTAAAAAAGAAAAAAATTATTTTTGACCGGGCACAGTGGCTCATGCCTGTAATACCAGCACTTTGGGAGGCCAAGGTGGGTGGATCACGAGGTCAGGAGTTCAAGATCAGCCTGGCCAAAATGGTGAAACCCCATCTCTACTAAAAATACAAAAAATCAACTGCATCGTGGCGCACACCTGTAGTTCTAGCTACTCAGGAGGCTGAGGCAGAAGAATCACTTGAACCTGGGAGGCGGAGGTTGCAGTGAGCCAAGATTGTGCCACTGTACTCCAGCCTGGGTGACAGAGTGAGAATCTGTCTCAAAAAGAAAAAAATTATTTTGTTTGTTTTTTAGTTTTTGTACAGATGGTGGCTCCCTAAGTTGCTCAGGTTGGTCTCGAACTCCTGGCCTCAAGTGATCCTCTCACCTGGGCCTCCCAAAGTGCTAGGATTACAGGTGTAAGCCAACATGCCTGGCCCTTTTACTTCTTCTTTTCTATTTTGGTCACAAAACATTTCCCTGCTGATCACTGTAGTGTGTGTGTGGAGGGAAGTGGGGGAGGTACACTCTTAAGAAACAAAATAGTTAACATCTTGGCCCTAAGATTTGTTGTAGAGATGGAGTCTTCTCATTCTGTTCCCCAGGCTGGTCTCGAACTCCTGGCCTCAAGCAATCCTCTTTCCTCGGCTTCCCAAAGTGCTGAGATTGATTACAAGTGTGAGGCACTGCGCCCAGCTACAATCTTTTAATAGGATATTTTGGGGGAGGGGTGGGGGGGCAGGATCTTTCCCAGGTGGGAGTGCAGTGGCTAGATCTAGCTCACTGTAACCCATACTGTTCCAGTGTAACCTGCACCAAGCCATCCTCCCACCTCAGTCTCCTGAGTAGCTGGGAACACAAGCACATACCACCACACCTGGCTCTAATATGACTTTGCTTTTTGCTTTTGTCATTTCGGCTGCCGTTTTTGTCTTTCATTCAAGATCGGAAGATGGAGATAATAGGAATCTTCTCGTCTCAATGTGCTCTTTAGCCACTCAGTCTTAAACTGATGCCCCTCACAGGCCCTGAGGGATTTGGCCTCAGGTTGCCCTGGAAGGGGTGTGAGTGATGAGACAGGTGACTGAGAGCTGGGACGCCTGAGGCCTGCCTAGGCTGAGTCACCTAGTATTGTTGTTGTCATTGTTCCTGTTGAAGTCCCAGCTCAGTGTCACAGACCTTTGTGGAAGCAGCAACAGCTCCCATCCTTCCAACCTTTCTGGAGAAGCCGTGGCCTGATGGTGAGCCAAATGGGCTGGGGGGGGAGAAGAGGGCGGCTGGGGCGGTGGGGAGACCTGGGGCCTGGATCAGTGCCCCTGCTCCCCATGCCACTGCCACCTCCTCCTCCTCCTTCATGCCGGGGACCTGGGGGAGGGAGGATCTCCATCTTCTCTCTGTCCCCTGCCCCTCATACAAGAAGCTCCCCCTCCTCATTTTCCCCTCCCACCCCAAGGCCCCCTTGCTCAGTGCTACAAGGGACAGGGGCTCAGCCTTGCCACAGTGCTCTCCCCACCCCAGCCACCCCCCCAACACAGGCTCAACCTGCAATGACACCTGCCTCTGCATCTCCCTGCTGGGGATCCCACTCTACCCCACCCCTGGCCTCGGCAACTCCCCCTCCCTCACACCAGTGCCCCCAGGACTCTCCTGGGCTGCGGGTAGGCCCTTTGATCCCTGAACAGGATTATGAGCGGCTAGAGGACTGTGACCCTGAGGGGTCCCAAGACTCACCCATCCACGGGGAGGAGCAGCAACCCCTGCTTCATGTCCCTGAAGGGCTCTGCGGTATGTGTGTGGGTGTGGGTGGGGGTGGGAGCAGGTTAGTGGTGCCTGGGAGCTCCAGTACTTACCGCAGGCTGGGCCTCTGGCAGTGGGTTGAGAACATGGAGAATTGATCACATACCAGGGGCCGACACTCTCCCCTCTGTGCCCAGGCTCCTGGCATCACATCCAGAACCTGGACAGCTTCTTCACCAAGATATCCTTTGCGCTAGGCCTGCAGAGGTGGCATGGGAAGGTCCCCTTGGAGCTGGCACTGTTCTTGGCAGGGAGACTCTGTGAGGGTGTCGTGGGTGGGAGATGTGCTGGGGCTGAGGGGAGGCATCCTCAGGAGAGGCCCCCCTGTGCCTCAGGCTTGTTCCTTGACATGCATCCACATCTACAACTACCACCAGCGGAATGGTTTTGCCTGCATCCTGCTGGAGGATGTCTTCCAGTTGGGGTAAGACGCTTAGCCCGGGCCTGGAACTTGGTCCCCTGGGCCCATGGGTTCTTCCTGTCATTTTGCTTCCTTAATTGTACCAGTTTCTTCCATCCCACACTTTCCCAAGCAGCCCAGGGGCTCAGCAGGGGCAGGGTGGGGGAGGATAACCATGGGCTGCTCTGGGGGATGGGGCAGGAGCCCACCTGGCTGTCCCTGATCACTGCAGCATCCTGGCATCTCCCTTCCTCCTGGCAGACAATTCATTTTCATTGTCACCTTCACAACCTTCCTCCTTCAATGTGTGGATTACAATGTTCTCTTTGCCAACCCACCAAGTAACCATACGAGACCTGGGCCGTTCCACAGCAAAGTGACCTTGGCAGATGCCGTCCTGCCCTCAGCCCAGTGTGCTGAGAGGTGAGTGAAAAGCTGGTGGGACCCTGGGGTGAAGCGTGGGAAGTGGGTAGAGGAGTAGATAGGAGCCCCACTTTGTCCCGTGATCTAGATCAGCAGTTCTCAAAGCTTTTGGTCTTAGGACCAAAAATACACTTAATACACTTTAAGTTGTACTTAAGTTGTATTAAGTTGTACTTAAAGTGTATTATGTGTATCTCTTTTTTTTTTTAGACAGAGTTTCACTCTTGTTGCTCAGGCTGGAGTGCAATGGTGAGGTCTAGGCTCACCGCAACCTCCATCTCCCGGGTTCAAGCAATTCTCCTGCCTCAGCCTCCCCAGTAGCTGGGATAACAGGTGTGCACCACCACGTGTATTTTCTAAAGTAGAGACAGGATTTCACCATGTTGGCCAGGCCGGTCTGGAACTCCTGGCATCAGGTGATCCACCCACTTTGGCCTCCCGAAGTGCTGGGATTACAGGCGTGAGCCACTGTGCCTGGCCTATTAAGTGTATCTTAATTAAAGTGTATTAAGTGTATCTTAATACACTTAAAATTGGTTGAGAACCCTAAAGAGCTTTTGTTTATGGGAGTCGTATCTATCTACAATTTACCTTATAAAAAATTAAAATTAGGCCAGGCACAGTGGTTTACACCTGTAATCCCAGCACTTTGGGAGGCTGAGGCAGGAGGATTGCTTGAAGCCAGGAGTTTGAGACCAGCCTGAGCAACAAAGTGAGACACCATCTCTATAAAAAATAAAAATTAGCTGGGCTTGGTGGCGCGTACCTGCAGTCCGAGCTAAGCCTAGTCAGGAGGCTAAGACAGTGACTGTCTGATCACTGCAGCATCCTTACACCCTTCTCCTCCCAGCAGACGATTCATTTTCATTGTTGCCTTCCCAACCTTCCTCCTTGAATGCGTGGATTGCAATGTTCTCTTTGCCAACCAACCAAATAACTGTACCAGACCTGGGCTGTTATTTGGCAGGGAGATAGGAGCTATGATTCTACTGCTGCACTACAGCCTGGGTAACAGAGAGAGAGCTTATTTCAATAAAAAGGAGAAAAATAAGGAAATCATAGCTGAGAATAACTTTAAAATGTAACAGTGCGGCCAGGCGCGGTGGCTCATGCCTGTAATCCCACCACTTTGGGAGGCCGAGGCGGGCAGATCACAAGGTCAGGAGATCGAGACCATCCTGGCCAACATGGTAAAACCCTGTCTCTACTAAAATATACAAAGATTAGCCAGGCGTGGTGGCAGTCACCTGTAGTCCCAGCTACCCTGGAGGCTGAGACAGGAGAATCACTTGAATCCGGGAGGCGGAGGTTGCAGTGAGCTGAGATTGTGCCACTACACTCCAGCCTGGGCGACAGAGCAAGACTCCATCTCAAAAAAAAAAAGTGTACGAGCACACATTTCATCAGTTGTCAGTGTGAGGTGACATGTTCACGTGTCTTGTAGCCTCTGGAAAACTCCACTGCACACTCAGAGAACAAGAATGAAAACATCAGAACGCATTAGTATTATTTGGAAAAAGCTTGACTTTGCACACTTGTGAGGGCCACTTCAGCTCCCCGCCCCTGCCCCAGGCCCTACTCTGAGAGCTGCTGGTCTAGCTGGATCCCCCTCCTCGTGACAGTTTTTCCTCGCTCCCAAAGTCTGGTCTCTCTCTTTCTCAGGCGCCCACCTTTCTCCCTCACTGCCCACCCAACCCCATACAGGATCCGCTCCAGCCCACTGCTCGTCCTCCTCCTGGTCCTGGCTGCGGGCTTCTGGCTGGTCCAACTGCTTCGCTCAGTCTGCAACCTCTTCAGCTACTGGGACATCCAGGTGTTTTACAGGGAGGCCCTGCACATCCCCCCGGTGAGCTGGGTGGCTGTGTCTGTGCGGAGGGTGCCATGAGAGGGTGGACAGAGAGGAGGGGAAGAAGTGGGACTGTACAGATAGAAGGGCCAACTGGAAAGAGGGCAGAAAGAATGACGCCTTATTGACACCTGCTCTAAGCCCAGAATAATGTCAGGAGGGGGCTACCACCACTTAGAGAGCATGGCCCTTACCCTAAGGGAGTTTAGTTTATTTAGATGGCTCATATAAGATGACATATAGTTACACGTTTGTGCTAAAAACATTGCTTAGAGAAAGGACGGTCATCTGACTTTTCAGAGCTGGAGACATTTGGGTTGGGCTTGGAAGGGCAGGACAGGAGGGGAGGGGAGCACATTCCAAGCCCCAGTGCAGGAAGGTGGGGAAAAGCCATGAGCTTTTGGAAGCTGCAGCAGGGAGATGGACCCCACCAGCCTAAAACAGAGCCTTCAAAGCCATCCCCCCACCATTGCAGGAAACCACTGCATTGGCCTGTCACTGTCCTCTGCTTATGCTCTGCCCTTTGTTTCCTTGCTATCTTGAGTCTGCTCCTCCCTCCTCTGTATCTAAGTTCTTTCTTTGAGGCACAGCTCGAAAGTAGCCTTCTGCAGCTTGCTTCCCTTGCTCCCCTGGGAGGTCCGGAGCCCTCTGCACAGCCTTTATGTGCAGCAAGGGGAGAGGTCTGAGAAGGCCCCTGAGCCGGGGGGAGGGAGGAGGCCGGGGAAGTAGAGGTGGTGAGAGCGGAAGCTGGACCTCAGATCGGCTCTGGCAGGAGACTGCTCACCCGTCTCCTTCTCCTCTTCCCTTCTTTCCCCTCCTCCCCTGTTCCTTCCAGGGGAAGGGAAGGGAAGACACTGGGATGGACTGGAGAGGCCAGCCTGGGGGACTTGACTAACCTAGACTGGGAAAGCTGAGTGAAACTGGGCTGAAGTGAGGTTTGCAGCCTCCAAATGAGATCTGACAGTGCCCCACTGCCAGACATGGACATAGCCCAGGTCCTGGGAAGGCTTCTGGTGACAGAGCTGAAGATGGCCTGGAGTTGGGTGGGACTGGGAGTATAAAGCATGCTCAGGCAGAAGGTGGGGAGGATTCTGTTCCAGAGTTAGTGGGGGCACTGGAAACGGGAAGGAGAGGTTCTCCCATGAACTGCTGGACTTTCTGGTTTTTTGTTTTGTTTCTTTTGAGACAGGGTCTGGGTCTGTCACCCAGGCTGGAGTGCAGTGCTGCGATATCAGCTCACTGCAGCCTCCGATCCCCAGTAGCTGGGACCACAGGCGCACATCACCACACCCTGCTTTTTTTTGTATTTTTAGTAGAGACAGTGTCTCACCATGTTGCCCAGGCTGGTCTCGAGCTCCTAAGCTCAGGCGATCTGCCTGCCTCAACCTCCTAAAGTGCTGGGATTACAGGTGTGAGCCACCGCCCCCCGCCAGCCACTCTGTTTTGTATGTACAACTGAGGGGGCCTTAGGCCCTTTAAGGAGCTGAGAAGCTAGGTCCAACACCTGGAGGCGTCGCCAGGGAAGACATGACTACTGGCCACATGAATGGCAGGGATGATGAGGAACAGGGCAGTTTAGAAGAGGATGAAGGAAGTAGGGTGTGCCCTTTTTAGTGACAGGGTTAAGGGAGGGCAGAAAGGGAAAGGTGGGAGAGGGGGACAATGAGGCATGTAGCTTGGCCCTGGCGAGTTTGTGGTCGCAAACTCAGTTTGCGGGTTTTCAGGCCACACACTTAGGGGTGTGGAGCTTGAGCATCACTGTGGAGAGGAATGGGGGTCGCTGGCTCTCATCAGTGCCCGTTTCAGGAGGAGCTGAGCTCGGTTCCCTGGGCAGAGGTGCAGTCCCGCCTCTTGGCGCTGCAGCAGAGCGGGGGCCTGTGCGTGCAGCCGCGGCCCCTGACGGAGCTGGACGTCCACCACCGCATCCTGCGCTACACCAACTACCAGGTGGCGCTGGCCAACAAGGGCCTGCTGCCGGCCCGCTGCCCGCTACCCTGGGGAGGCAGTGCCGCTTTCCTCAGCCGCGGCCTGGCGCTCAATGTCGACCTGCTGCTCTTCCGCGGTCCCTTCTCGCTCTTCCGCGGGGGCTGGGAGCTGCCGCACGCCTACAAGCGCAGCGACCAGCGGGGCGCCCTGGCAGCGCGCTGGGGGCGCACAGTGCTGCTGCTGGCCGCCCTGAACCTGGCGTTGAGCCCACTGGTGCTGGCCTGGCAGGTGCTGCACGCCTTCTATAGCCACGTGGAGCTGCTACGGCGCGAGCCCGGCGCGCTT
>NW_012115154.1:18986647-19009107 GCF_000951035.1 Colobus angolensis palliatus | reverse complement strand
CTGCGCGCGCTGCTGGCCCGCCAGATCGTTTTCTTCGCGGGCGCACTCTTCGCCGCGCTGCTTGTGCTCACCGTCTACGATGAGGACGTGCTGGCCGTGGAGCACGTGCTCACCGCCATGACCGCGCTCGGGGTCACCGCCACCGTGGCCAGGTGCGACGGCAGATGCCCGGGGAGGTGGTGTGTGTCGGTTTCTCTGATTTGGGGCCATGGGAGGCTCCCCCCCTTACCTCTCCCACCACTGGTGCCCTCCAGCCCTGCATCCCACTGCGCGTCCTCCTAACCGTAAACCCCTTCCCCCCACGGATCTCGCCTTTCAGGTCTTTCATTCCCGAAGAGCAGTGCCAGGGTCGTGCGCCGCAGCTTCTGCTGCAGACCGCCCTGGCCCACATGCATTACCTCCCGGAGGAGCCTGGCCCCGGTGGCAGGGACCGCGCATACCGGCAGATGGCGCAGCTGCTGCAGTACCGAGCGGTGAGGGTGGGCGCGACGGCTGAGGAGGAAGTTGTGGGGTCTGTCTGCGCAGAGGGCATTGGACAAACGGGCTACCCCAGGAGTCTAGGGAGTGACTGGGTGGGGAGGCTTCTTGCCCTGGCGAGGGTCGCTGAGGGCTGCTTGGTCCTGATAACGCGCGTGGGCCCCTCAGCGACCCCTGCTCAGCCTCACCTCTGCTTCCCCAGGTCTCCCTCCTGGAGGAGCTCCTGTCCCCGCTCCTCACCCCGTTGTTTCTGCTTTTCTGGTTCCGCCCTCGTGCCCTGGAGATTATCGACTTTTTTCATCACTTCACTGTGGATGTGGCTGGGGTTGGGGACATCTGTTCCTTTGCCCTTATGGATGTGAAGCGCCACGGCCACCCTCAGGTCAGAGCTGTTCCCTGGCCCTGGGGGGTTCGGCTGGGTGGGAGTTTGCTTGCCTCTCGGAGCAGACCTGGGTTCCAGCCCTGGCGCCACTGCTTGCTACCTGTGCCGTTGAGCAAGTCACTTCCCTTCCCTGTGCCCTCGTGCCCTCATCTGTCAGATGGCGACAATGGCAATGTGCCCTCCAGAGCACAGCCAAGGCCAGGCTTGTGATGACACAGATAATGTCTGTAGAGCCCATAATGGAGTTGCTGGCACATAGTAACGTCAGTAAATGGGAGCAAAGACCACCCGGGGACGAGGAATGGGCTTGGCCCATGGGTGGGGCTGAGTAAGGACTGGTGCCTGGACCAAGGCTGTCAGGATCACCCTGGGCAAAGCACTGAGGCTCAGCCCTATCCCTGAGCTGGGTCTAGACCCAGGTTCTGCTCCGCTGTTGTATTTTTGGGTGAGGGTGAACAAGTCCCCATTGTGGTCTGTTTCCTTCACATGGAAGATGGGGCAGTGTTTCCTGTCCCACTTGGCCCCATAAGGCTCAGTGTTCTTAGCACCTGAAAGACTGTCCTTGCTCACAGTGGCTCTCGGCGGGACAGACTGAGGCCTCGCTGTCTCAGCGTGCGGAGGATGGCAAGACTGAGCTTTCTTTGATGCGGTTCTCCCTGGCACATCCGCTCTGGCGCCCCCCAGGGCACAGCTCTAAGTTTCTTGGGCACCTCTGGGGCCGAGTACAACAAGATGCAGCTGCCTGGGGCGCCACCTCGGCTCGCAGCCCCCCCACCCCGGGGGTGCTCAGCAATTGTACCTCGCCCCTGGTGAGTGAAAGCCTGGCCTCCCCTTCTGCCCTCACCTCCACAACTCCTCTCCAAACCCTTCCCCTCTAGCCTCACCTTAGGTAGTAATCTGTCTCATCGGCCCCCGCCCCCAGCCTGCTCTCCTGCCTTCTTTAGGCCTCCCCTTCCTCCACATTCCCTTTCTGTCCTCTCTTCTGACTCCCTCTTTGGCTTTCCCTCTCCTCTCGCACCTAGCCTGAGGCCTTCCTGGCCAACCTCTTTGTGCACCCTCTCCTGCCTCCGAGGGATCTGAGCCCCACAGCCCCCTGTCCAGCTGCAGCCACAGCCAGCCTCCTTGCCTCCATTTCCCGAATTGCCCAGGACCCCAGGTAAGGAGTGGAGACTGAGTTGCAGCGGTGTGGGGGCTGGGCTGATCCTCTTGGAGCCAGGAGCTGGGGCACTGTTGGGGGGATTCAGAAGCGGAGCCCTCTGAGGTATGATGGGAGGAGGTAATGTCTTTTGACCTGCTTCATGCTGTGTTCCAGCTCTGTGTCCCCAGGAGGCACTGGGGGCCAGAAGCTGGCCCAGCTCCCAGAACTTGCTTCTGCCGAGATGAGTCTCCATGCCATCTACCTGCACCAGGTGAGTAGAGCAGTGCCTGGAGAAATGTGGGGAGAAGGCTGGTGAACAACATGGAGACTGAGGTGGGGCAGAGTCTACGGAAGGGTCTAGCAGAGTCGCAGGAGGAGGCTGAAAAGCCCTCTGCTTCTAGTCCAGGCGCTTGGCCCTGCCCTCCTTGGGGGGCAGCCCTCATTCCTTCTCCTTTCCATGCAGCTTCACCAGCAGCAGCAGCAGGAGCCGTGGGGTGAGGCTGCAGCCTCCGTCCTGTCCAGGCCCTACTCCAGCCCCTCACAACCACCCTCGCCTGATGAGGAGAAGCCATCCTGGTCAAGTGATGGTGAGGAGGGTGGGGCCCGCAGGGGACAGAGCCTGAGGGACACTGGGCATCATGGAATGCCCAGTTGATGGCCTTTGTCACCAGGCTCCAGTCCTGCCTCCAGCCCCAGACAACAGTGGGGAACCCAGAGGGCCCGGAATCTGTTCCCTGGAGGGTTTCAGGTGACAACAGACACCCAGAAGGAGCCTGACGAGGCCTCTTGCACTGACTGAGATGACTCCTCAGGGTCAGTATTGCCTCCTGTGAGGGGAGGGAGGGAGAAAGGACTGCATAGGTAGTTGGTTCGGAGTCAGACTTGAAGCAATGGGAGCGATGGTGGGAATTTGGGGTGATGTGGGGTGGTCATCTCTGGAACCTAGACCCCTGCACTGCTTGCCAAGAGCCATCTCCTCCCACAGGTACCCTGGCTTCCGCAGCCACAGGAGATTGGAGGGTGGAGTGGAAGAACACAAGGAGCCATTGCTAGAGGCTCCATAGATGACAGGCCCAGGTGCTTTAGTTGGCCAGGACCTGGGAGTCAGTGAGGAACTCGCCCTGAGAACAGAGAAAAGGTAGGAGAGGAGATGCCGATGGCATCTGGAAACAAGTCTTAGAGATGGTCCCCACCCGGAAGGGATAAGGGGAGACACCCCCAACTGCAGTGTGTCCTGGAGCAGTTGCCTGGGAAGAAGTCCTCGCATTTGCTCAAGGTGGGGGACAGAGGTCAAGGATGAGGCCAAGCTAAATGGAAGGGTGACAGTGAGGCAAGTGGGCTTTAAGGCTGTGGATTCGTCACACTGGCGGCTGCCGGCGCACTTTCAGTTCCCTGGGGCTTGCAGGGGATGGGGACTTGTGAGTGGAAAGACGAAGAGGGCTGATGTTTTTGGACTTCAGCATGGGTGTGATGTCTGAGGAAGTGGGTGTGGCTCCTCATCCTGTATGAAATAAGCAGTAAAGCTTGCTCACGGCTGTTGCACATCTCTGTGACTCTTGTTTCTGGCAGCTCCCACTCCTGGCAGCTGAGTGCTGCACCTGCCTTCTCGATCACCAGCCTGAGAACTGCACGAGGGAGCAGCCCAGACTGGCTGGAAACCATGTTTTTAGAGAGCAGGGTCAAGTGGCATGTAGAACTCTCTGTCAAAAGAACGACCCCTCTCCCCGCCACATACCCACAACTGCACAGGTTAAAACAGAAATCTTGTCATTTGATAATTGTAATCCACGCCGGGCGCAGTGGTTCACGCCTGTAATCCCAGCACTTTGGGAGGCTGAGTCAGGTGGATCACGAGGTTAGGAGTTCAAGACAAGCCTGGCCAAGATGGTGAAACCCTGTCTCTACTAAAAATACAAAAACTAGCCAGGCGCGGTGGCGGGAACCTGTAATCCCAACTACTCGAGAGGCTGAGGCAGGAGAATCACTTGAACTCGGGGGCAGAGGTTGCAGTGAGCTGAGATCATGTCACTGCACTCCAGCCTGGGCGGCAGAGTGAGACTCCCTTTAAAAAAAAAAAAATTGTAATCCACATGGGCTGGGTTAGGCACTTTAGTAGTTCTCCTAACATCTGGCACAGTCTCTTACAGTAAATCTTCAATAATAAATACTTGATTTAGAGATTAGAATTTACAGGTAAGATACTCCTGAGAGGGGTAAGGGGAATCTAACATTCGCCTAAGAAACAGGAAGGGGGTAGCAGTAGGCCCTAGGGTACCGCTGCTGGGAGGGGCCTTCCAGATTTAGGCGGACCCAGGCCCGAGGCAACAGGCATACAGAGGGAAAGAGGCGCTTTGCTCCTTCCTGGTGGAATAATGCTGAATCCTTGCAGCCTCTGGACAGATGTGGGAAGGCACCATCTCAAGAGGGGAGGAGCGGGGCTGGTCCTGGTCGGGCGGACCTGAGTGGGGCAGCCGCTCTCCCGGAACTGGAAGGGAAAGCCAGGGGGCTCTCAGGGGCCGTTGGTGTTGGTGTCGGAGCCGGGCGGGTCGAACGCCCAGGGCACTGCGCCCCGCAGCTGCCGCTCCTGCAAGGAAAAGCTCTGGGTGCGTATGCGGCTTGTCACCTCCTGGGTGCGCAGCGTGAGCCCGAAAATGTCTTCGTGGTAGCGTTGCTGATCCTGTCGTAAAAGAGCGCGGTGGATCAGACCCCGACTCGGATACCTTAGCAGGAACCCCGCACGCCCGGGGCCTGATCCCCGCCTCAGGCCCGCCCCGCCCCCGGCCCGCCCCTCCGCACCCGCAGCACGCCGATGACGTCGCCGGCCTCGTCCAGCTCCATGTCGCCCTCCGTCGCCAGGATGCGCTGCACGGTCTGCAGGACGTTGGTTGCCATGGTGACATCGCCGCAGACAAACATGTGGCCCCGCTCGAGGCACAGCACGCGGTGCACCTCCGCAGCCAGCTCCGTCCTCAGAATGTCCTGCACGTAGGTCTGCGGGAAGGCGGGGTTAGGGCGGGGCCTGGTGGGGGTGGGCGCGGGGGCGCAGCCCGGGGCTGCTGGCTGGCCCTGGGCGTGAAAGTCTACAGAGCGGGCCAGGTGGGGCCTGCATGCCCTGGGGCGGTGTCAAGAAGGGCAGAGCCAAAGGGGCGGGGCGGGCGGAGGTGGGCCTAGAGGGGCCGGGACACGAGGGTGGGCCAGAGTGTGCAGGGGTGGCTGAGTGGTCGTGGGAGGCCACGGAGGGCCATGGTTGGTGCGCTCCGCTGGAGAGCGCGAGTGCTCCCTTCTCTCCCTATCTTCACGTTACCATTGCGCGCTCAGGGTCTCACACCTTGGGGTTGTCAGGTTCCCGGGAGAAGGCGGTGAGGACTCGGCCAAACACCCCGCGCTGCTGGGCGTTCTGCACCTCGTCGCGGTAGAGATGGTCGAGTTGGGAGCATCGGCAGCCAAACACCAAAGTCATGGGAGTGGGCTGCAGCCCTGCAAGCAACCCCGCGCTTGGGAAGGCCCTTCTCCGAGGCACAGTGCTAGTGGGACCTCCCCACTAGCCACCTGCGCCCAGCCTGGCAGCCCAGCGTTTTGGGCTGAAGCCATTACTTTCATCTCCAAGAGGGTGCAGAATGCTTTCACAGAGACCCTGCACAGCCCTGATTTACAGAAGGAAGGGAAGCGCCGGTGAGGTGGTGGCCCCTGGTGGAGCTGCGCTAGAATGTGCGGCTTGGGACTCAGAATTCCATACCCTTTGCACTGTGTGACATCGCAGTCCCCTTCCCTGCTCCCACTTCATATTCTCCCACACTTTTAACTCTCCTCCCAGTCACAGCCGTCTTCTTTTGATTGACAGACTACCCTGGGCACCCCATGCTCAATCTGAACACCTTGTAGCATCCTTAGGTCTTGGACAGACCTTGGTCAGCTCTGGCACAGTCAGGAATCCACCTTGGGCAGTTCTTCTTTGAGTCTTAGCCCTAATCCCTTTGAAAATTCTATTTTCCTTTGTCCTTAATCCAGTCAACACCTACTATGTGCCAGGCACCAGGAAGCCAGACACACAGGGCCCAGCCCTTGCCTTCGGTACCTGCCCTCCCCTTGGTCTCAGGAGCGTCTTTTCAGCTTTGTGGCCTCTGTTTCCTGCTCTCTCTTTCCTATCTATTTCCTGCCTTCCAGCCCCACCGCTCTGTCCCTAGATTTTGTGACTCCTTCCAGTCAATCCTTTAGTCGCCAGCCTCACCTTTGCTCTCAATATCATGCAGCCGCTCCTGCCAGAATCCCCGGAAGGGGGCAATGCCAGTGCCTGGGCCCACCAGGATGCAGGGCAAGCTGGGATCGGGTGGCAGCCGGAAGGAGGGAGCCCTGGCAGGAGAGACACTCCATCAGGTCCCCTTTGCCATCCCTGCTCCCCCATTCTCACCGTGCAGGGTGGGTGGGGCGAGGAGGAAGCAGGCTCTCCTGATAAATAAGTTGATATTCATGAAGTCCTTAAAGCAGTGTCTGGCTTGTAGGAAGCGTGATGGGTTTATTAAAAGAACTCTGGGCCGGGCCCAGTGGCTCATGTCTGTAATCCCAGCACTTTGGGAGGCCGAGGTGGGAGGATTGCTTGAGCCCAGGAGTTCAAGAGCAGCCTGTGCAACATAAAGAGACTTCCCATCTCAAAAACAAAAAAACAAAAAAACTTCACCTTTGAGTTCGTGGTGACACCAAGGCCAAGGGTGGTCTTAACCCTAACTAGTAGTTCTCCCTGGATTGAGTGAGGATTTAGTGACTGTAGTTCCCAGGTGCCATGCTGCTCAACATCAGACAGCCCAGGGACATAGAGAGGAACACAGAAGCTTTCAGAAAGCCACAGGGCCAGCCGGTTTGATCCAAGCTCTGGCTCTGGGAGCTGTAGTTTCAGGGCAGGACTCTGAGTCTAAATGAATGAGAGAGCCAAAGCTTAACCAGAGTTCTGAAGTGACCTAATGACACCACATCCTTGACATGTTACAGAGCTCCTTCCTGTTTCCAGTGACACCCCTCACCAGTGACACTCCTCACTCCTCACCAAAGCTGCCACCCTGACCCTGGGCAGCTCCCCACCGAGTCCTCCATCTCACTTACCCCCGGATGAAGCAGGGCACAGGGTCTCCGGGCTTGAGTTGGCTTAGCCACGTGGAGCAGACTCCATAGTGCAGGGGGCCCAGCCCATCTAAGGGTGGGAAGGAGAGGCCAGTGAGGGGCCAGAGAAGGGCCAGTCCCACCCCCGATGTGGCCAGGCCTGCTCCTGCTCGTTGCCTCACCCTGGGTCCTGTATGCCAGCACAGCTACAGTGAGGTGGATCTCTCCTGGGTGGGTGCTGGGTGCTGAGCTGACTGAGTAGTACCGGGGTTGAAGCAGAGGCAGCTGGGTGAGGAGCAGTGGGGCAGGCAGTGCCACCGAAGGGAACTGCTCCAGCACCTCCAGCAGCGTTGGGCAGCGGAACCACTTCCACTCCTCATAGCGTCGGGGATCCTGGCAGGGCAGGATGCAGTGGGTTGGGGGCCCCATAGCCCTTCCTAGTGACCTCCCTTCTTGTCCCCTCCCTTGCTGAGCCTCTTTAGGGTTTCTCCCTCCTTAGTTCAGGCCAACAGAGCTTTCTGTAAGACCTGGAGAATACAGCCATGAATTCCTCCCTGGGGAGCTGGGTCTTAAAGCACCAGTGCATGTCAGCCAGAAGAAAGTCCCGGGGGAACCTTGCATGGAAGTTTCCTGCCCCTGGGGCTCCCCCAGTTCATCCCGTCTCTCTAGCCCCTGTGCCTTATTGGGGTGGCCCCCAACCTGACTGAGGGCCTCCAGCTCCTGCTGTTCCCTGGGCTCTTCTGCCAAGGTGCTGAGCAGCCGCAAGAGCTGAGGGCTGGGCGGGGAGGTGATGTCCAGGAAGAAGGTGAGAGCCTGGCGCAGCGTGCACGGGGGCAGCCGGGGGTCCCGCACCCAGCCGGGGGGAGGGCCACCTGGGATGGTGTACAGGGACCACTGAGGACAGGGCCCAGCAGAACTGTAGTACCTGGGCTGATGTTTGTGTTTGGGTGACTGTTAGGGAGCCTGCCCTTGAGCAGCGGGGTGGGCCTGTCTGGGTAGCCTCAGTGTGTTGTGTGGGGGCCTCTGGCTGGACTGGGTTGGTCTGGGCTCTTCTGCCTCTGACTCCACCCCCTTATTTTAAATAAAGCCCAGGCATTGATGTGGCAGCAAATAGCCCCATTGCCAGCTCCAGAGCAAGCTAGATTGCCAGGGGAGCTTTGGAGAGGAGCCCGGAGGCAGGGGACAGCCTTTTGGTGGGGGTGCATTTGAGGGTGTGGGGATGGTCCAGCAACAAGGCCAGCCGGGCAGTGAGCAGCACAGCCAGCTCTGAGCCTGCCTGCTGGGCTGTGGAGGAGGTGGCCATCCCCCTGGGCCTGAGCTCCTGGAGGCCTGGGGTTGGGGGTGGGGCTGGGCCTGGGGCTGGTGTGCCCTGTTGCATCCCAGGCTGCCCCTCACCAGGGCTGCCCTTCTCCAGTTGCTCTACTGCCACGGGCTCGGTGGGCGCAGGCGGGTCCTCCACGCGGCTCAGCAGCGCCTCCACAAGGCCGGGCCGGTTGGGTGGGCAGACACCTATGTGGTCCCCCGGCTGGTACTGCAGCCCCTCCTGGCCTCCAGTGTCCAGGCGCACCAGGATGGTGGCCCTCCTGGGGGTGGGGAGAGAGGCACTTATGGGGAGTCAGAGAGGGGTGGGGGTGGGAGAATGTGGGAGGAGGAGGGTCCAGGGTCGGGGTGTGCAGGACAGGGGTTGGGGGGCGGTAAAGCCGTCGTCCTCACGTGGACTTGCTGCTTTGCAGGTTTTCCACTGAGAGAATTGTAGCCTGGAACATCTTCCGCCTGTGCACGTGGATCAGACCTGGTGGCGGGGAGGGGCACACGAGGCAGCCTGAGCCAGGGAGCAGGGCCTGGCTCCTGAGTGCTTTAGTCCCGGGGTGTGGGGTCCTCTGAGAACCAGCCCGGTGAGGGTGAGGCCGGGGCCCACCTGGCAGCAACTGCAGGCCCTCGGCCTGGGCGCTCAGCCGGTACCTCTGGCGCTTCCAACTCCTTTTGGGGCTGAAGATGTCTCGGGCAGCAGCCTTGGCATCCTCTCCCACACAGAAGGTCTCACAGGCCGCCTGCGGGATAGGCCGGTGAGGGCTGAGGACCTCCCGTCACCAGGGGGCGACGTAGTGAGGAGCCTGGGCGGCTTCACTGCGTCTTGCTTCTGGGGGGTTGGCAGCCCCAGTGGCTGAGGCCGGCGCCAACAACAGCACCTTTTCCGCCAGCCCATTTCATGGATTCGCTGCTGGGCCCAGGGACCCAGCTGGCTCCTCCTCTGCACGTCCTGATTGGTGCATCGTTCCTTATCTGGTGAGTGTTAATCCCGTGACCCGAGAAGCACAGTGCTTGGCACACAGTAGCTCTGTGAAGGCATCTGTGTGTTCAGACCTGCATTCAAATTCCGACTCCCGTACATACAGTGACATGCCTCAGTTTCCCCATCTTTACACCTCATTGTGTTCTGGTGAAGATTAGATGAGATACTTTATGGAATGCCCTTAGTGTTCCATAAAGTGCATGCAGATAGTAAGTGCTCCTGGGAAGGGACGCACAATTCGGGCGGCAGAGGGGACCCCACGGGGCAGACCCCTGAGGGTGTGTGGATCCTGTCAGGCACACAGCTGGAAAACTGCCGGGCCATTCCCAGGCTTGAAATCCAGGGCTCACCTGTGATTGGCTGAGCCTCATATCACCAAGTCCCGTTAATCTTTCTTTTGTGGTGCGTGTGAAGTCTTATATCTCCGCCTTCCTTCCTCGGCCCCCTCCCTCCCTCCCTTCCTTCCTATCTCCACTGTTGGTGCTCTGCTTAGCTCAGCCTTCCTGCTTCTGGTTCAGTGATGCTGTAATGGATTCTACACCTCTAAAGTCCTATTCCCACAACCTTAGGATGTGGTCTCGTCCCGCTCCAATGGCTCTTTTTGTTTAAATTCTTTAAGTCTTATTTTCCGTTCCCTTCTTCCCAATCCGGGCCTATGTGTTTCTGCAGCCTGACCTCCCCGTCCCCGAGGTAGCCCTTCCTCTCCCCCTCCTCCTAGGATGCCCTCCTCCTCCAATCAAGGCAAATCTGCTGAGCTCCAGCCTGGGCCCCGGGGGAGCAGCACTGCCCTGAACAGTGTGGCACTGGGGAGACCGAGCCCCTGTCAACTGCAGACATGATCCCCAGACAGGCAGTGCTGCCCCTGAGGAAGCCCAGGCTTAAAAAGCCATGGCCCCCAGGGACCCACCTCTCCTTGAGCTTGCTTGCCTGGCCCCAGACCAGTTCTGCGGTGCAGGCACCGCCCCAGTCTGTCTGGCCTCTGACTTCCTGTGGCTTCTGTGCTGGCCTCAGCTTCAGCCCTTGCCTCTGTCTGACCTTCTCTCTGTCCCTTCCTTCTCCCTCCATCCTGCCCGTCCTGGGTGGGGTGGCCTGTCCTGCCCTGCACCCCCTCCCTTTGTGCGCCCACTCAAGAGGCCCAGCCTGTGCCTGGCTGAAGCTCCCTCCTGCCAGGGCCCTGCCTGCTCTCTTTCGGCTGCACTTCTGCCTGGGCTAGGCACCCCCTGTGGTCGGCAGGGCCACATCGTCCTCTGCCTCTGACCCAGAAGAGCTGGCTATGCCATGGAGAGATGAGGGTGGATTTTGGGAGGAACAGGAAGGGACCAAAGAACCAGACAGAATCAGGACAGAGTGAGGCTGGAGGAGGCATCCCAGGTGGGAGGAGTCAGAACAGAGGCTGGGCTGGGCTCACCTGGAAGGCAGCCTGGGCCCAGCCGCGGAAGGCCTCCTCCTGGCCACACAGCTCGTCGCCCTGGCCCAGCTGCAGCAGCCGCTCCCCGCCCAGTTCCTCTAGCCGCGTGTCCACCGCACGAGCAAAGGCGCAGAAATGGGGGTAGGCCCGGGAGCCCAGCCCGAACACACAGAACCTGGGGTGCAGGGGTTGTCACTGGAGCTCCCTTCGCAGCCCACGTTTGCCCAGGCAGCTTGCCCACCCATTGCACCCCTCTTGGTGAGGCCCCAACCTGAGTGTGCCCAGGGCGCCTGCACTGTCTGTGTTACTGGACTCCTTCCTCTTCCGCCGCCAAGAGGACACCAGTGGGTCTGAGCAGGAGATGCTGTTGAAGCGGATCTTATAACTCCTGGCAAGAGAGGACAAAGACAAGGTTGTCACAGGGCCCTGGAGATACATCCCAGGCCTAGGTGCAGCCCCAGGGACAGCTTCAAGGTCTCCGCCTCTGGGACAGGAAAGGCCCTGCCCTTGGGAGGGGCTGAGGGCCAGCATCCCAGGGGCTTCTGAGCCTGGGGCCCTGCCACACCACACCCCCATCTCTGAAGACCTCAGGACTGTCTTGGCTCTCAGAAGCAGGCAGGTGTGGACTGCTGTTCCAGCCTGGAAGGGAGGGCATCCTAGAGCCCTGGCTTTTGGTGGGAAAACGAGTCGAGGCACAGAGGGAGGGCTTTTCAGACCTGCTTTCTGTTTGTGTCTCCAAATGCCTCAGCTCCCCCAGCCCCCTCAAACTCTCAGCCAACTCACTTGTGCTGTTCTGGCCGAGGGGAGCTGTTGTAGGGACCGGACATCTCCATCAGGGCAGCTGCAAAGCTCTGGCAAGGGGAGCGTTTGCATCAGGGTTAGTTTTGTTTCATTTCAAACAACACAGAAGTTTAAAACTGTACCAGCTGACCCTCATTATTACTGATTTGTAACTTTTAATTTTTGTTTGTTTTGAAAATTTCAAAAGCGATCTGATGTTTTTGAAAAATGACATTACAAAAATGTGAAAAGTAATAAAGATCACCCCATCTTCCCTCCAGGCACATGCACCATTGACAGATGTTAACCTTCCAGCCCTTTTTCCTTGAACTTATGTGCATATTTATAGTATTTTTTAAAAATAAAAGTGGTACCATACTATACTTCCTTGTTTTTAATCAATAATTTTTTTTTTTTTTGAGATGGAGTCTCGCTTTGTTACCCAGGCTGGAGTACAGTGGTGCGATCTCACTGCAACCTCTGCCTCCTGGGTTCACGTCATTCTCCTGCTTCAGCCTCCCGAGTAGCTGGGACTACAGGCGCTCACCACTGCAGCCGGCTAATTTTTTTGTATTTTTAGTAGAGACAGGTTTCACTGTGTTAGCCAGGATGGTCTCGATCTCCTGACCTTGTGATCCGCCTGCCTTGGCCTTCCGAAGTGCTGGGATTACAGATGTGAGCCACCGCGCCCGGCCTTTAATCAATAATTTATTGCAGGCATCCCTCCAGGCCAATACAACAATATTGACCTAATTAAGTAGTATTGTTTTTAGATATGGGTCTTGCTGTGTTGCCCAGGTTGAGATGCAGTGGCGCGATCATATTTCACTGTAACCTCGAATTCCTGGGCTTAAGGGATTTTTCTGCCTTCCTAGTAGCTAGATCTATAGGTTTGTGACACCACTCCTGGTTAATTGTTAAATTTTCTGAAGAGATGGAGTCTCACTGTGTTGTTCAGTCTGGCCTTGAACTCCTGGGCTCAAGCGATCCTCCTGCCTGGACTTCCCAAAACATGACCTCATTCTTTTTAGTGGCTACATTGTACTTCACTGAGACTGAAGGGCAGCTGGGTGGTCTGGGAACAATGCTCCCTCAAACGCCCTTGTACCTGTGCCTCGCTCCCACTTTTAAATGCTTCAGCTGGGTAATCCTTAGAAGTGGAGTTGCTGAATCCCCACTTGTTGGGGCAGGCAGATATCCTTGCAGCTGCAGGGGAGGGCACGGCTCTTTCCTCAGTCCCAGCTAACAATGGCTAGGGCAAATCTTTCCTGTGTTGGTGGATCTCATGGGTGGACCTTTGGCAGTGTCCTGGTCACTAGCAGACATTGTGCAGGTCGCCCTCCTCAGAAGACCATGGCCCTGTTTGTGATGCCATGACGAAGCGGCACGACGCGGACCTCCCGGGGGAAGGAAGCTGGAAGGAACAGCATCTGGTGCTCAACTGCAGATGCCTCTGGGTGCTGGTTCCCAGGTTCGCCAGAGTTAGCAAGCATGATTTGAATTTCATTTTTGAATGTTTTGTTAACGTGCAACACAAGTCCAGAGGTGCACACATGTTGTAAATGTACAGCTCTATAGGTTGTCACAAACTGAACACACCTGTGCAACTGGCATCCCATCGAGAAACATTACCCATGGCTGGGCGCAGTGGCTCACGCCTGTAATCCCAGCACTTTGGGAGGCTGAGGCGGGTGGATCACCTGAGGTCAGGAATTCAAGACCAGCCTGGCCAACATGGTGAAACCCCGTCTCTACTAAAAATACAAAAATTAGCTGGCCATGGTGGCGGGCACCTGTAATCCCAACTACCCAGGAGGCTGAGGCAGGAGAATCACTTGAACCGGGGAGGCAGAGCTTGCAGTGAGCCGAGATCATGCCATTGCACTCCAGCCTGGGCAACAGAGCGAGACTCCATCTCAAAAAAAAAAAAAGAAAAAAGAAAAGAAAAGAAGAAAAAGAAACATTACCAGCATCCTAGAAGCCACCTTTGTGCCTCCTTCCTGTCACTGCCACCCCTACCCCAGTGACTAGCTCCTCTCCCAATTTCTAACTCCATGGATTAGTTCTGTCTGTTTCTGAACTTTATATAAAGTGAATCCTGTAGTACAGTATGTATTCTTTGGTCTGGCTTTTTTTTTCTCTTCACATTTTTTTTTTTTTTGAGACAGAGTCTCGCTCTGTCACTCAGGCTGGAGTGCAGTGGCCGGATCTCAGCTCGCTGCAAGCTCCGCCTCCTGGGTTCACGCCATTCTCCTGCCTCAGCCTCCCGAGTAGCTGGGACTACAGGTGCCCGCCATCTCGCCCGGCTAGTTTTTTGTATTTTTTTTAGTAGAGACGGGGTTTCACCGTGTTAGCCAGGATGGTCTCGATCTCCTGACCTCGTGATCCGCCCGTCTCAGCCTCCCAAAGTGCTGGGATTACAGGCTTGAGCCACCGCGCCCGGCCCTCTTCACATTTTTTGAGATTTCACCTGCATTGTTGTGTGTGGTTGTCTTTTGTTCACACTTAGTGCTATATGGCACTTGAGTATACCAGAATTTATCCATTTTTGTCGATGGTCATTTGAATTGTTTCCAGTGTGGGGTAGTACAAACAAATTTGCTATAAATATTCCTGTTCATATTTTAGTGAATATACCCCATTTTCTGTGAGCTGTATTCTTAGATTTGTTAAAAGTTTGGCATAAAATTACATATATTGAACTGCATAGATCTTAAAGGGCAGTTTAATTTGCTTTGCTGTTTGACAGTTTTATTTTAATTATTTGTATTTTATTTTGAGTAGAATTCTTGCTTTGTCACCCACCTAGGCTGGAGTGCAGTGGCGTGATCTCGGCTCACTGCAACCTCCACCTCCCAGCTTCAAGCAATTCTCCTGCTTCAGCCTCCTGAGAGTAGCTGGGACTACAGGCATGCACCACCATGCCCAACTAATTTTTGTATTTTTAGTAGAGATAGGGTTTTGCCATGTTGGCCAGGCTGGTCTTGAGCTTCTGACCTCAAGTGATCTGCCCACCTGGGCCTCCCAAAGTGCTGGGATTATAGGCGTGAGCCACTGCGCCTGGCCTGGCAGTTTTATTTTTTAAAAAAGAGATTCAACATGCATCTACCCTATGACCTACCAATTCTACTCCTAGGTATTTATCCAAGAGAAATAAAAACATAAGCCCACAAAAGCCGGGTACAAGAATGTTCATAACAGCTTTATTCATAATAGCCCCGACCTGGAAACAGCCCAAGTGTCACCAACAGGAGAACGGATAAACAAACTGGGGATATTCACACAATGAACGGCACTCGGCAGCAGAATGAGTGAAATACTGAGTCACGCAACAACACGGGTGGGCCTCAAAAACAGACTCAGCAGGAGATGCCATAACATTGCGTGCTTCCATCTCAGTGCTGTTCTAGAGCAGGTGAAACTAATCTGTGGTGACAGACACTTCTGACAGAGAGACAGACTGGAAAGGGATTCACGTGAGGAACTGATGAGGGAACTTTCCAGGGTGATGAAAATGTGCTATGCCTTGTGAAGGCTGTAGCTTATATGGGTGTCTATACACCTTTATGCTAAAAAAAAGTCAATTGCTGGTGCTATTTTTCTTTAAAAGGTAGGTCAGAATGGAGGCTGAAATGGACACTAAGGCAGCAAAAAGGCTTTCACCAGATTCAAGCTTGCTTATGATACTGAGGGCCAGGTGCAGTGGCTCATGTCTGTAATGCCAGTACTTTGGAAGGCCGAGGCAGGTGGATTGCTTGAACCCAGGAGTTAGAGACCAGCCTGGGCAACATGGCGAAACCCCATTTCTACAAAAAATACAAAAATTAGCTAGGCATCATGGCATGCGCCTGTGGTCCCAGCTACTTGGGAGGCTGAAGTGGCAGGATTGCTTGAGTCTGGGAGGTTGAGGCTGCAGTGAGCCATGATCATACTACTGTACTCCAGCCTGGGCCACAAAGTGAGACCCTGTCTCAAAGGGGGAAAAAAAAAGAGTACTGAGGAGGTACTTAGTGCTAATAAGGGCTTTAACGCCTAGAAGCTGGAGCAGGTAAGACCCAGAAATGAACCTAGCCTGGGGCAGCTCAGAGACACCTACGGTTGCAAGAGGAGGCATTCAATGATGGCACTCTAGCTTTGTGTTTCTTTTTAAAAAGTGAAGTTATTGGCCGGGCGTGGTGGCTCAAGCCTGTAATCCCAGCACTTTGGGAGGCCGAGACAGGCGGATCACGAGGTCAGGAGATGGAGACCATCCTGGCGAACACGGTGAAACCCCGTCTCTATTAAAAATTACAAAAAACTAGCCAGGCGAGGTGGCGGGCGCCTGTAGTCCCAGCTACTCGGGAGGCTGAGCCAGGAGAATGGCGTAAACCCGAGAGGTGGAGCTTGCAGTGAGCTGAGATCCGGCCACTGCACTCCAGCCTGGGCGACGGAGCGAGACTCCGTCTCAAAAAAAAAAAAAAAAGTGAAGTTATTTAATCTATGTTGGCATCGAAACAGCACTCTATTTCTTCTTTTAAAAAAGGAACCTGTGGCAGGAGGATCTCTTGAGGCTAGGAGTTCAAGGCCAGCCTGGGCAACATAAATAGATTCTCAAAATGAAACAAAGAAAAGAAAAGAAAATGCTGGAATAGTGTTGTACATGTTGTAAATGTGCAGCTATATGGATTTTTACAAACTGAATACACCTGTGTAACCGGCATCCCATTAAGAAACATTACCCGCATCCTAGAAGCCGCCCTCAGTGACATATCCCTGTTTTTCTTGTCAGTGCCAGAGCACAGTCTAACCTCTTGGTCAGCCAGGACGTGCCTTCCTTGTATTAAAAACTTGCACTGATAATGGAAATGACTTGGGGACGCAGTTCAGCAGATGTGCTTGTAGGCGGGCAGCCATGTGGACGGGCTAGGAGTGTGGCTTGTGTGGGGTTTCAGGCTCCGGGGGTCTCTTAGCATCATCTCCCTTTCCATCCTGGTGTGTGTGTGTGTGTGTGTGTGTGTGTGTGTGTGTGTGTGTTGAACAGAGGTTCCTGCCCAGTCACTCCAATTCTGAGTCCTCATTCCCAGCAGCCCCTTTCCCGGAAGCTCTCACCTCTCCATTCTCCGGGGGATCCCCATTCCCGAATGTGCTGGTTACCACCAGCACCAGCGTCTCGTGTTCAAGGGACACCACGTCGTACTCATCCATACACAGGACCTGCGGGTGGGAAGCCAGATATCCTGGGTTCTGTGACCCCCAGAGGCCCTGTCCTCCTCACTCTGGCCTCCCTGGCAGTGCAAGATTCAGGCCCCAATTTGATCTCTAAAGACCTGTGGTTCCGGGTGTCAAGTCACACCTGTGAGTCCTGACTTTTAACACTTCCTGTCCTCCAGGGCTCCCCTGAAGATACTGATAGAGCCCCCTCTTTCTAGCTCCCTGCTCCCCTGGGCTCAGCCCTACCCGGGGATCAAAAGCCTTCCGGAAAAGCCTCCCCAGCTGCTGTGCGTAGCTCTGGGCCCGGCCGGTCTCGGAGCCGTACAGGATTGTCGCCTTCACTCGCTTCGCCATAACGGTGCCCATGAGTGAGGCGGAGATCTTCACGGCACTGCGAAAGAGGGAGGCGTGAGGGTGTCCCAGGTGCACAGAGGCAGGGCCTCCCCAGGCAAGGGTCCGCTCCCCCGACAACAGGGTTTTGGGGTGCTAAGTGGGGCCCAGAAGGCTGCTGGGGCAGGGTCCCCCAGGGTGCATGGGGGAGGGCAGTGCTCCTGGGTACCCACTTGGCCACTTCTTTAAAGGTCTTCTTCCTGGTGATGCCAGTGCCCTTGGCCGCACTCCCCTTCCAGGGGTCTGGCTGCAGAGAGGTGATGGGGTTGGGAGGGGAGGTAAAGAAAAGGAAAGGTGAGAGGTCCCCAGGGGCTGCTTAGAATTAGAGCTGGGCCCAGGCTGGCAGAGCCAGTTAGGGTGGGCACCTGGTAGCGGAAGGCTGGGGACAGGAAATAGTTGACCATCTCCTGATGGAAGACAGGAGTGAGGCTGCCCGAGATGGGGGGCACGATCCAGGCCCAGTCTGCAGGGCAGCCCCCCCTGGCCTTCTGCTCATTCTCCAGGTGCTTCATGAAGGAGGCTGTGGCGGCGTGGTGGTCCACAATGGTGACTTTGGCCAGCTGGAAGGGAGAGAGCGGGGAGAGGCTCAGACCAGGCTCGCCCATTCTCCCTCCACCACTCCTGTCACCCAAAACCACATTTGCCTAGGTTACCCCATATCTAACACACCCTGTGTCCCCTCAAACCACAATGTCGCCCTCACCCCAAACTGCATCATGCATGGTCATGCTCCAAGTTCAACATGAAACAACAGCTCTAATCTCCAGCATCTATATGCCTGGCCCCCAAACCAAATAGCCCACAGAAATTCTCAGCAGGCCCCGGTTTCCTCAAACTATGACTCCTGGTGTGCCCTTAATCCTAGTATTCGTTTCCAGGATCCAGTGGGTCCCCAAAAACTAAAATACCCAGTATGCCCTGAGAATCAATATGACTGGGCATGCTGTAAACAGCAAGGTCCCTGGCACACAGTAAGCCGCCAGATGACAGCGCCTGGAATAGTACCTGCCCTGTCCCCAAACCGCAGGCCAGTGTGTGCCACGGCACTGGGACTATGGAACTTCTTCTGTCTGTCCAAATCCTGCCCCAGTTTCTAAACGGCTCCCTTTCTTCCATCCCCCGCCCCTGCTGCCCCTGTACGCAAACCCTTTGCCTTCCTGGCCAGTCTGGGCCTATGCACCTGGTAACTGTGCAGCACGGCCACGTTGATTTCCACCGCTGCCTTGTCTTTCCATAGGGACGAAGTTGTCCGGGTGTCCAGGTCCATGCAGACAGCCACGTCCTGGGGCAGGAGGGTGTGTGGCATCGGTAGGGACAGAGGTGATGGGGGTGGGGTGGGGAGACTATCTGTTTCCCATGCATGGCTGGAAGGAGTGAGGTGGGTGGTGTCCAATGGGAGGCCTGGCTGTCCAGTGGACTGGTTCAGGTTTTTGCCTGCAAAGGCACCTCAGAGCAGAGAGGGATCTTGGGCCAGTTACTCTTCAGCCCTGGGCTTTAATTTCTCATCTATAAAATGGGTCTTAACCTTTTCCGAGTCAAGGTCCCCTTTGAGAATCTGATGAAAGCTCTAGAGCTATGGGTCCTATACCTGGAAGAACAACTACATGTTCACACCTACGCCCATGCCCCCCTCACCCACCCACTCACGCTCACACCCACCCACCAACCCACACTCACGTACCCCTACAAACCCACACATTCATACTCACCCCTACACACCCCCACAAACCCACACTCACCTACCCCTACAAACCCACACACTCACACTCACCCCCTACAGACCCCCACAAACCCACACTCACCTACCCCTAGACACCCACACACTCACACTTGCCCCTACACACACCCACAAACCCACACCCACCCACCCCCACAAACCCACAGTCTCTCACCTACCCCAACAAATCCGCATACTCACATTCGCCCCCTACACACACCCACAAACCCATACCCACCCACCCCCACAAACCCACACACTCACACTCACTCACACCCCCCCCCCACACCCTCCCATCCCCCCACCCCTTTGCCTCAGTGGTTCCAGAGCTCGTCCTCAGTTCCTATTTAGGAGGCAGCCCTGGACCTGCTCTGATTGTCCCCGTGGCTGGCATTTTGGGGATGGAGTGAGAGCCAGACTCCCGCCTGGGGCAGGGACATTCGGTGCCTGAGCCCCACCCCGCGCCTCACCTCCAGGATGTTGTAGCGGTGAGGGTCACACAGGTTCCTCGTGCCGATCTCAGTGCTCATGTACCAGCCACTGAAGGGGGCTGCGGGGAACTCCAGGCCCCCAATTTCCAGCAGCATGTTGGACACTGCTGGGAGGGCGTACCAGCGCAGGCCCAGAGCTGCAAACCACTCCAGCCTGGGGGCGTTGGGGTGTGGGATCAGCACCTCCTTGCAGGCCCTCCTCGAGAGGCTCAGGGATGGCCCCCTCCATCCCACCCAGTCGATCCCTTTGGTGCTCACGTGGGGTGCTCCAGTGGCACCTCAAGGACCAGCTCAGGGGGCAGAAGGAAGAGTTCTGGGGGCTCATCGGGGGCCTGGAGCAGCAGGGGCAGCACGTCAAAGCGACCGTTTCCTGGGGTCCAGCCGTGCTGAATGCAGAGCTGTGGGGAGCGGGCCAGAGGGGGGCCTGGGGGCTGAGCCTCATGTCCTCCTCAGGGAACCCTCCGTCCACTGTCTCCTGCCTTCAACTCCAGGACCCCTCATCGACTGGGTCTCTGTGACCACCCAGGCACTCCTCCTTTGGCGTTTTTCATCCTTTATCTCACCAAAGCTCCCCTCTTCCTGCCTGGATCCCCAGAGCCTTCTCCCACCGGTTTCCTCTTCTCCACCTTGGGGACACCCTTGTTGGTGGTTCTCGGTGCCCACCTCGGTGATCTCGACGTTGGCTGGGTCCCCCCGCACAGAGCCGTCCTGCTGCCTGTAGCCCGCATAGCGCACCAGCTGGCTGTTCCAGATTCGGAAGTCTCCTCGGCCAGGGCAGCGCTGCGGGAACACTGTGATGGCCGAGCTGGCATGCATGGGGAAAGAGCTGGTCAGAGCCCTGCCTTCCCTGCCTTGGGGGAGAAGGCTGGGGCCTGGTGTGGTGGGGAGCACTCACCGAAGGTTGCCCCGGTTGGTGGCGTATTTGATGTGGTTGCAGATGTAGGTGAACATTTCCTGTGCAGACCTGCAGTCCCGGGCATCGAACACCTGAGCCAGCCGAGGCAGCGAGAGAGGAGGGTGAGGAGAGAGACGGGATCTTGAGTATCAGCCCCAGAGGAGCTGCTGATGAGGAGGCAGGGGCCATGGTTCACCCCATGGCGCCCTCCTGACCATTGGCATCCACACTGATCCCTTCCTGCCCTGCTCTCTGACATATGTAGCACCATCCGGGCTGCTCCTCATCTCCTCCCTGGGCCAGGTGTCTCCCCATCCCTACAGAAGCTGACTTGGTAGCCAGTACAGAGGAGGGACTCAGCCTCTGTCAAACTGATGCTTGGGTTAGGCACTAACAGATATCTAAGAGGCCGCCTAAGAGTGTGGGCAGCAAATCCCCCATGATCCATGGCACTCAAGAAAGGATGGGCGACCCCAGCCAGCCATCTGATTTTCTTTGAGCACATGGATGGTAGGAAGGGAAGGCTGCACCAGGGGCCTCCTAGGACCCTGCTCATTCTGACGTTCTAGGGCTTGGAGGAGCTGTTTTGGCTGGCTGAGTGGAGGCCCCAGGAGGAGGCTGGGAGGTCCCACTCCTGCCTGAGGGAGGAGGAAACATGTGCCAGTGACAGGGGCAGGGGAGTGGCAGGGACCAGCCTGGGGTCAAGGGAGGGATGCAGCTCTGAGTGGGGTCCACTATGGCAGCTCAGATGGATCAAAGTTGAGTTAAAGCTTTGAACGACTTAGAGCGTTAGGCAAGTGTCAGATAGGATTGTTTTTATTTTATTTGAGGCTCCTTTGGGATTCACTGGGCACGTGGCTTTATTTCAAACTCTTTGGCGGCCAGTGATGGTGAAGGAGGCCAAGGCCATGGGACCCAGTCCCCCATGGGGCAGCTTGCTTCTCTCAGTGCTGTGGTCACGGGCTGTTCCAGTAACCAAGGCCAGCCCCGAGTCTGTGGGCTGGGGTGTGAGGGAGGGCGCATGTCGAGGCAGGGGAACTGGGGGAGCAGCGGGTGTGGGTAAGGGGCTGCACTGGACTGGCCTAGCAGGAGAAGCCTTCTCCCTTGGGGGAGAAGCAGCAGCCAGGGTTTTTCCAGGAGGCTGCTCCTGCTACTGACAGAACCACCCAAGGAAGCTCCGCTCAGCTGTCCTCACCCCTGCAGCAGGTCTAGACTTCTTTCCCCTCCTCTAGCCAAGGCACTACCATAGGGCCTAATAACCAGGTCTTCACTACTGGGTTGAGGTTCCCCTAGGTGCTGAGGGTGGGGCGGTCCCTCTACCTTTCCAGTCTCTAAGGGAACAGGCAAAGATCTCCCCCACTGTTTGGGACCTCCCGGTCCCTGGGAAGCCTCAGGAACTGCCCCGCCACCCTGCTCCCCTTTTATTAGTGCCTAGGTCTCTTGCTTGCTGGCCTCACCTGCAGCTTCCCCCACTGGATCCGGCCCACACAGCGGGGAGCATTGCGCCAGGCCTGCTTGGCCCCGAACACCAGCTCATTCTCCCTAAGCTGGTAGGTGCCTGTGGCTGCCACCTCGGCTTCCACCTCTTGAAGCCGCTGTTCATGGGCCTGGGAGCCGCTCCTGGGGAGGAGAGGGGTGGGAAAGGAACAAGCAGGAAGTTGTGTGGGACAGGGAGGCCCTCCTCCAGGCTATGTGTGAGCGCTGGGGGAGGGCTGGAGGGGCCCCTGTGGTGTTAGGATCTGGGAAGGGAGTGGGCCGCGTTGCGATCTGGGAAGGGAGTGGGCCGCGTTAGGATCTGGGAAGGGAGTGGGCCGCGTTAGGATCTGGGAAGGGAGTGGGCTGCGTTTGGATCTGGGAAGGGAGTGGGCCGCGTTAGGATCTGGGAAGGGAGTGGGTCGTGGGAAGGTCGTCATGGGGTTTCTGGGGCCTCAGTGGGACAAGGGAGGCTGTGGCATCCAGGAAGCTGTCACCTCTTGATGGAGCTGTAGTACTGGTTGATGAAGTCCCGGGCCTGACTCAGCAGCTGCTCAGGGGCCGGGGGGCCGGGGGAGGGCCGGCCCTGTAGTTTCCGTGGAAATACCAGGGAGCCCAGGCAGCGTCTTGGGGTGCAGGGCCCATCCTGGGTCGAGGGAGTGCAAAGGTCAGGCCAGGCCAGGGAGCAGGGGTGGGATGGGAATGGGGGAGAGGGAGGAAGGGTGCAGGGGTGGG
>NW_012115154.1:18961305-18978477 GCF_000951035.1 Colobus angolensis palliatus | reverse complement strand
TGCAGGGGTGGGATGGGGAGAGGGAGGAGGGGTGCAGGGGTGGGACAGGGGAGCGTTTGAGCCCGGGTGCGGGGGTAAGGCTGGAGGCTGAGGGTCACCCAAGTCCCGTGCATGTCCCTCAACTCTGCTGGTTCTTCCCAGTCCTCTCCTCTTTTTGGAAACAAGAGGCCAATTCAGAGAAGGGTGGCGCTTCCCTCTCGGGCCCCATCTGAGGCCTGGCCTTACCCACCCTTTCCCCTGGAGACGATGGGTATGGGGACACGTCAGGCCAGCCTCACCTGCTGCGCCTGGGCGCTGAGGGTGTCATAGGCGATGCTCCCCACCTCCCAGTTCTTCACACGAGGGAACTTGGGCCCCTCCGGGGGCTGGGTTAGCGGGGAGCTCGGAGGGCTGTTGGGAGCCAGGGATAGAGTCATCAGGAAAGGGTTTGTTTCCTTTTGGCCTCCCCAGGTGTCACCCGGAGGCCACTGTTACAGCACTGGCGATCTCAAGACCCACCTGCTGCATGCCTTCTGACGTCCCCCATGCCTTAGGAGGTAGGCGTGAGCTGTGCCTCTGTTTATAGACCAGGGTCCTGGGCCACAGGGGCTGCTGGTGCTGAGCTCCTGAGTCCATGCCCAGAGGCTGAGTTTGCACCCCACCTGCAGCACCCACCTCACCTCTTCTGGAGATGGGGTGTCTAATCCCCACAAAGTTGCTATAAGCCCTACCCTGAGGGGGACAGAGCCTGGTGCTTGAGTGGAGGGAAGCCCTGCAGGGATTCCTCAGCCCTGATTTCCCTCCACACTCACACCCCCTCCTGACAGCAGCCCCCTGTGTGAAGGGAAGCCTCGCAGGCCTTATCACTTCCTCCCAGAGCCACTAGCGGCAGGGAGGAAGGGAGGGACTCAGGCCAAGGGTGCGCCTGAGCAGCAGGGCCCCAGCCCTCAGCCTTCCCCGCATAGCTGCCTGCAGCCCCAGCCTGCCCCCAGGCCTGGCACCCCACCAGGCCTCTGGGTCCTTCCTCTCTACTGGGACCTCTGCCCCAGGGAGGACTCTTCTGGGAACTGCATGGTCCAGTTTTCGGGTAACAGCCACTAGGAGAGGGGGCTGGAGCAGGGCAAAAAAACCTGGTGGCTCTGTCTTCTCAGTCCCCTTACCCCCAGGGCCTGAGTCTCCTGCCCAACTCTCTCCCTCTTCTGGGAGACCCCACCTTCTCACTCTCCTGTAACCACTGCTGTCAGCTCCTTTCTTCTCCAGCTAAATAATCATCGCTGCAGTTGAATGCTTGCTGTGAGCTAGAAACTTACTACCCCACGGAGTAAGTATTGTCGTATCTCCGTTCTATAGAAATGGAGGTTCAGAGAGGTTAAGTAACTTGCTCAAACAGCTCTTGGCTGCAGAGCAGCATTCAAACCCTGGCCGGATTCTATAGCTGGCACCCTTACTCCCAGCTTTCACCTGCTGACTCTGATCCTGGTCTCCTTTCTGAGCCTCCCAGACTGTCCTGTTCTGTGCACACCGATAGCCCTTTTGCATTTGTGACCTGGCTCTCCTGGCTGGGCTACAGGTTCCAGACCTTCCCAGCCCCAGGCTTCAGGCCTTGACACCACCCTTGTGCCCACCTGCTCCTAGCTGCCTGGCCCTTACCTGTGTTCTGGCGCTGGCGGGGGTAGGGATGCCGGGGCCCGGCTGGGCTCAGGGGCAGAGGTGGCTGGGCCCTGCTTGCCGCACAGCCCAAGGCCCAGCCCCAGCCCCAGGCCACAGGGTGGCCCGGGTTCCTGGGCCACGCTCTTCAAGTTGCCCATGTCACTGTGCGTCCACTCTGCTGCCTGCTCCAGCAGAGCCCTGGCCTTTTCCTTAGGAAGAGGGAGGGGACCGAGAGGAGGGGGCAGTGGGAGGGGGCTCTCCAGTGCTGGCCCTTGCCCCGCCCCTGTCCCATACACAATGGGACAGGAACAAGCCTGGCTGGGAGGCTCTAAAGCCTCAGCTCCACGCCCGCCGGCCTGGAGGGTGGGGGGCCGGACGCCTGGGTTCCGCTGTGAGGGCTGAGGCTGATAAGTGGGACCCAGGTGTCCAGCAGAGCCCTGGGGCTGCAGCATGGGGGCTGGGGCATGGGGGAGTGGCAGGGTAGAGCCACCAGGGGGTCATAAAGGCCCTTCTGTGATGTGGCATCAGACGGAAGGGCCTTTGGCCTCGCCCCTGTGAGCCTTTCCCTGAAGGGTCGGGCAGAAGGTGAGCACCCTTTCTGCAGCAGGGCATGGCATCCCACACTCTCAGTGACCACAGGGACCTCTAGGGCCACGCAGGTTCTCTCCTTCACCTCACGTATACATTCAAGAGCTCCTGGATCCCCACCCTTGAGTTCTTTTGGGTTCTTGGGGATAGAGGCCCAGCAAGGATGCAGTGACTTTTTGTCCTTGAGTCTGACATTAGGGTATCCCTTCCCCTCCCAGCCCCAATTTCCTGGAACCCCCACACCCCCATGACTCAAGTGGGGGACACAAAAGAGCAGGAAGTTGCCATCCAGGGCCTCCACCCCCACCCTGTCATTCAGTGACGCATGCTTCCCAGGGCTGCAGGTCAGCAGAGACTAGGGCCGAGGTGGGGTCAGCCAGCCAGGGAAGAGCTTTATGCCTTGGCGAGAGCATGTGGGGCTAGGGAAACTACAGTTCCCAGAATGCAGATGGGGCATACCAGTGCTCTCAAAGCACTTCAGGCCAGAGTGCATGCTGGGGTTTGTAGTTCTGTGCCATCTTGGGGGGGCTGGAGAAAGGCCACTAGCTGGACATCTGGTCCACAGGGGTCGAAGCCTCATGATTTTGAGACCTCAGAGACTGAGAGAAAGTTCAAGAAAGAAACAGAGGCTGAGAGACTGGGAGAGGCAGAGACTGGGAGCGGCAGACAGACAAACAAACAAGAGAATTTTTGTTGGCCAGACTCCTCTGAAAAGCAGTGGAGGATAAGATTGGGGTGGGTCTGGGTGGGGGGCAGGCAGGCGGAAGGAACGGGCTGTGCTCAGAGCTCTGGGGTCACACCAAGAAGGTGGGGTCTGCCAGTTTTGGAGGGTGGAGGGTGAAGGGGCCTCATAAGCATGCAGAAGGCTGCTCCTGGACACTAGTGTGCCCTGCTGCCCCTGTCTCAGGAGGAGGGAGATGGAAGGGCAGCTTGGGCTTTGTTCCATGGCCCCAAACCTGAGGGCCACCCCACCCCACCACCTCACCTTCCCAGTGGGGCAGGGGATGGGATCTAGCCCCTACTTTTCAGGCATCTTCTACCATGCTAGAGGAGACAACAGATCCCAAGTCTGGCTTCAGCCACCACTTGAAATGTGCATGACCAAGGCTGACTCATTTTCCGAGGTCCCGGTTAATGGAGCTGTGACTGGCATCCTCGGGGTCAAGGTGACAGCCAGCATCAGATGCTGACATCCTTCTGTCTTTTTTTTTTTTTAGACAGTCTTGCTCTGGAGTGCATTGGCGTGATCTTGGTTCATTGCAACCTCTGCCTCCTGGAGTAATTCTCATGCCTCAGCCTCCCCAGGACAACAGGCATTCACCACCACGCCTGGCTAATTTTTTTTTTTTTTTTTTTTTGAGACGGAGTCTCACTTCTGTCACCCAGGCTGGAATGCAATGGTGCTATCTTGGCTTACTAAAACCTCCGCCTCCTGGGTTCAAGCGATTCTCCTGCCCCAGGCTCCTGAGTAGCTGAGATTACAGGCACCTGCCACCACACCTAGCTAATTTTTGTATATTTAGTAGAGACAGGGTTTCGCCATGTTGGCCAGGCTGGTCTCAAACTCCTGACCTCAGGTGATCCACCTGCCTCGACCTCCCAACAGGCTGGGATTCCAGGTGTGAGCCGCAGTGGACTGCCGTTGTCTTCTTGCCTGCACCACTGGCTGTGGCCTGTCCCTGTGGCCTCCTGACTCCTCCCAGGCCTTCCAGTCCCATCTGTGCTCCACGCTCTGCTAGATTCCTCTGGAAAGCAGGGCTTACCTTACGCTTTGGCTCTACCCAAAACCCTCAGCCAAGGCCAAAGCCGCTCCAACACATTGGCCTGGCCCTCATTTTCCTCAGTGCACTGCTTGAATCCTCTGTTCTAGACAAATGGGCTTTCTCATGTTTCCCTAATGGTCCTGTGCTTCCCTGTCCCTGGGCCGCTACTGTGCTGTTCCCTCCACCTCTCCCTTCCCCCTTTGACAAAAGAAAATCTTTCTCTTCCTTGAGGCCCAGCCCGGGCAGCTCTGGAGGTGCACCACCCATACCTCCCTCCTAGAGAGCAGGTACCTGCTGCAGAAAGTGCTGGTGGCTGACAGCTTCCAGATGCCAGCCTTCAGTCCAAGGCCATGTGCTTCCCTGGAGGCTTGTGTAGGATATAATAAATTCCTCTTCTAAGGTTTTAGACTGTAAATTGTTAAGTACAATGAGTTCTGAGATCCTCTCCAAAGAACCAATGCATCAGTATGTTCAGCTCCCCTGTTATTTGTTCTTCATTTTAAAGTTTAACTTCCATGTTCTCTTCATCTCCTTGCCCCTAGTTTCAGTAAACAACCCCCTCCTAGCCTCTATCACCTGCTCCAACCTGAGTCACTCCTGGTCACCTGCTCTGACCTGAGTCATCCTGAGTCACCTGTTCTGTAACCGTAGTTCCTGCCAAACTACTCACCCTGCCAATCCGGCTCGTACCCCTGCTCTCTTTAAAATAGCCAATTGCAATTAGTTTAGATTGTGTGGTCCCACCCTAGCCAACAGGGGAATGACACAGCAGTAGGGGCTACCTGCATTAGGGATAAAAACCCCTTCCCTTCCCTTGTTCAGGTGTGCTCTCGCCATTTCTCCGTCTGTGAGATTCATCCTTCTCTAAAAGTAAAATTGCCTTGCTGAGAAAATTTATATCTGAGTGCTACTTCTTCTGTGGCACCGAAAAATTCTTTCTAACACTTAGATAGTAACTGAGCCCCAGGATGTCTGTGGGCTTACCATCCCCTGCTGGGCTGATGTGAGGCCCTTCTTCTTCCCTCCCGTGCAGATGTGAGCCCAGCATTGCGGGCCAGATCCTGCCCCTGCCCGTCCCACTCCTGCTCCCAGTCGCTGTTATCTTTCTCAGGCATTGCCCCCAGTATTCCTCTTATGCTTCCAACTCCTGGGACCCTGCTTCCTGAAGGACCTAACCAACACAGCCGCAGGATGATTCCTCTGTGAGGCCTTCCTTACGTCCCCTTCTCCATGCTCCCTGGGTGGCTGTCACCCTGTCCACAAGGCCCTGGGGACAGCTCTTTCTCTGGGTTCTCCTGGTTGTGATTTCTGGGCAGCTTGGTCTGTGGGTGTGGGTTCTCACTTAAATGAACCTGTGTGCTCTGGAAGACACAGGCCAGTTCCCCTCTGTGGGGATCCTCTGCTGGGTTGAGGTCCTGCACTGAGCAGGATTGCTTCATACATTGGCTTGTTTTGTTGCAAATGTGTGCAGCCACCTGGGGACTGGAAGCTGTGTTCTGGGGGCAATGGAGAGGGACCACTGAGAAGGGAATTAGCTGAGGCTAGATGGGTCTGGGTGGGCAGAAAGAAATCAATCTAGGTGAAGGGGAGGGGTCCAAGAAGGAGCACTCTGTGACCACAGGGAGGATGGGTTTACAGTTCAGTACAGCCAGCACTGAAGGCTGAGGGTCACAGGGAGGATGGGGTCCAGTTCAGTACGGTCAGCGCTGAAAGCTGAGGGTCAGAGTAGGCCTGGATTGGGTTTGAATTGGGGCGGAGGATGCCATGGCAGGGTCTTAAGAAAAGGAGGAAGAAAAAGTCAAACAGACAGGAAAAGTCAGAGGTGAATGCTCTCTGGACAGGGGATTCCCTGCTTCCCCTTTCTTGGGCCGTGGCCAGTGTTGTCCTGAGTGTCCTGCCTTCCACCAAGGTGCTCTGATGAGAACAGCTGATTCCCGGGCCTGTCGGAGGAGGCCTGCCCTCCCCAGGGCTCTGCCTAGTGCTGGCCTGCTCTATGCCTGCAGCCCTGCCAGGAATGATGCCGATGCATCTTAGTGGCTGATTGCTCATGTTGGTAACCATGTTTTAAAGAGTACTTTCTGAAAAAAGTTTTCAAGGTTGGAGGTTTTCTATTTGGCTGAAAGAATTTCCATCTTAAATCATGAGATCTGAAGCTGAACGGGCTTTGGAGATGATTTGGTTGGGAACTGAGCCCCCTTGTCCCTGACAGTGGCTGTGCTCCTGCCTTGGGGAGGGACGGCCCAGTCCCCAGGGATAAGGTGACAGCCTTCTGTGGGTAAGGACCCCTCCCTGGGGGAGGGCTGTGCCCTGTGCCCCCTGCCCCCTCCACAACGCCGAAGAAGCGAAGAGGCGGCAAAGCTTGCTCCTGCCTTCCCTCTCAGACCAGAGTGCTGTGCAGGGCTGGGCGGGGTTCGCCCTGACCTTGGAGGGCTGTGCTGGGAAGGGAAGGCCTTGGGCCTGGGGTGTGCGCATGGGGGCCTGGGGGGGTGAGGGCAGGGGTGACTGAGCGGAAGTCCCTGACTCTTTATAGCCCAGCCCGGGGCTGTTCAGTGTGAGCTGGAAGTACCCCACCCTTGCACTATGAGCAGCTTCCTTCCTGCCTGCTGGCAAGGACGGGGTGGGGAGCAGGGAAAGGAGGGAAGGGAGGCGGGAGCAGCGGGAGAGGGGCGGGGGAGCAACTGCGGCCAGGCGTCCCCCTCCCGAGGATGTAACTCATGCTGAGTGCTGGGGGGTGGAGACATTTGCTCAGCTTCCAGATTGCGGAATTGGTGCTGAGCATTTGGTGAGGGCGTTGGGGCAGGTTCTGGGGTGCTGAGGGTTCCGGGCTGTGGACGGGGGTTGCCTGTCTGAAGAGATTCCTGTGTTGATCCTGGGCGCCCCCTGGCAGCCTCAGCCCTTCTTGAGACAGCCACATGAGGGCAGCAGAGAGCCGAGGAGGAGCGATTCCAGCACAGTCCAAGGATCAGACACCACGAAGAGGGGGGAGACCCAGGGGATGTAAGGGGAGACCCAGGGGTTGGGCGAGGAGCCCACGGCGTGTGCCTCTGAGCCCACATCGGGTGGTGGGTCTACACCAGCCATCTGGGGTCCCAAGGTGGCTCATTTGGGCCCACCCCCAGAAGAGCAGGGGCCTTTATTGGGACAAATCCTCCCCTCACTGCTTCTTGCATAGACCACATGGGGTGTGTCAAACTGAAGGTTCAGGAGGTAACTTCACATACACACATACACACACACACATACATCCATGCATGCGTGGGCACTTTCTCATACATATATCCAAGCATGCATGCACACACATGCACATATACACACACATACATGCATGCATGCATGCACACTCACACACACACATACATCCATGCATACTCTCTCTCACACCCAAATGTTTCGGGGAACGTTTGACTTCCCCACAAATTCATATGTTGAGATCCTAGCCCCCAAGGTGATGGTGTTAGGAGGAGAGGTGTTTGGGGTGTTGAGGTTGTGAGGGAGGAACCTTCCTGAATAGGATGCATGCCCTTAAGAAAAAAACCCCAGAGAGATCCCTCACCTCTCCATCATGTGAGGACACAGTGAGAAGGCACTGTCTATGAACTGTGGGTCTTCACCAGACATGGAATGTGCCAGCACCTTGATCTTAGACGGCAGCGTCTAGAACTGTGAGAAGTAAATTTATGTTGTCTTTAGGTCACCTGGTCCATGGTGTTTTCTTACAGCAGCCTGAACAAACTGAGACACACACACATACATCCATGCATGCATGCACTCTCTCTCACACACACATACTCTCAGGGCAGTGGTGTGGAAAGAAGAATCTAAACCTGAAGGTTGATCAAGGCCTGGAGGTGCTCACATTTCCCTTGGGAAGGTGAAAGTTGGTCCAGACCCCCAGGAACCCCCAGAGGCTGGCAGACCCCTGCCACTGCCAGGGTAAGGTCTTGGGTTTCCAGGTCACTCAGTCTGGCAGCCAGGAGGCAGAAGTGTCTCTGGAAGAGGTTCACCAGGCTCTGCCCCAGGGAGCCCACCTGAGGGCGGGGCGGCATCTCCCCGTGCCCCCTCCCTGCTCCCCAGCTGGGGAGCTCCCCATCTCACAGTTTTGTAGTTGCCCATGGGTTCTGCATCCTGGGCTTCCTCACTGACCAGACTCCTCATCTGGGCCCTGCCCCTCCAAAGCTAATTTGGGCCGAGAGCATCTGGGTGGATATGAAGGCTTTCCCATCCGTGGGAACCTGAAATTTCCCTTTTTTGGCCGGGCGCGGTGGCTCACGCCTGTAATCCCAGCACTTTGGGAGGCCGAGGCGGGCGGATCACGAGGTCAGGAGATGGAGACCATCCTGGCTAACACAGCGAAACCCCGTCTCTACTAAAAATACAAAAAATTAGCTGGGCGTGATGGCGGGCGCCTGTAGTCCCAGTTGCTCGGAGGCTGAGGCAGGAGAATGGCATAAACCCGGGAGGCAGAGCTTGCAGTGAGCTGGGATCTCGCCACTGCATTCCAGCCTGGGCGACAGAGCCAGACTCCGTCCCCGCCCCCGCCCCCCAAAAAAAGTCCTTCTTTTTTTTTTTTTTTTGAGACGGAGTCTCGCTTTGTCTCCTGACCTCGTGATCTGCCCGCCTCGGCCTCCCAAAGTGCTGGGATAACAGGCGTCAGCCACCGCGCCGGGCCGAAATTGCCCTTTATTCCGGGGATCCAGAGTGAGAACGAGGGGGTTTCAGAAGCAGGCTGAGGCCTCCTGAATGCTCACAATAGGTGCCCTGTCTTGCGCTCTGAGGGCCCTACATACAAAGTCATCCTATCTGCTGAGGCAAAGATATAAGGTTACCTCGGACTTGAGATGGATGGTTGTCAGGGATCCATCTGACAGGCCCTGCCCGCTTCCTGCCTCCTCCTGTCTCCCTCTGCTGCCACCCCTCAGCCTGGCCCAGTTTCTTGGCATGGTTGCTGTGGCACTAGGTCTTTTGGGAATTGGGGCTTTGAGCCTCAAGTGTGCCCAGCATGGAAATTCCATAGCAACTGTCACTGGGATCGTCTGGGCAGAACCCTCTCAGGTGCCCCCAGGAGGGGCTGGGCCCCCTCTCCAGACCAGGATGGGAGGAGCAGCCTTTAGAGCCCCCTGCTGATTTGTGAGATGTGGAAATTCTGACTCCAAGCCCTGGTGAACCTTCAGTCATTGGTGACTTGTCTTTTTTTCCTGCTCTCCCCAAATAGATTACATGCCCCTGACTCCCAGTGACCTCCTAGAGGCGTCCGTGACATATTTGCTGTTGATGATAACCTGAGGCTTCCCTGGGGCTCCCAGGAAATGGGGTTCCCAGTCTGTTGTCTGGTTTCCCAAACACCAGCCCCGGAGGCGCTGGGCACTGCTGAGCCCACCTCCTAGAGGAAGATGGTGTTCTGCCGCGCGGATCCAGAAGGGGGAGCTCTCAGGGCCTATTCTTTCTCAGCGGGGAAAGATTGAGTTCTCTCTTCCGGACATTTCAGCGCCCCAGCATTGCGATCGGCCTCTGCCGTCACTTTCACATCCTCACTGGCTCTATCTGGCCCTGCACTGGACTGCTGGTCCCCCAGAGGGACAGAGATGAGGTCCTGACCACAATTCTCAGCTCAGCCAAATTCTCCCTAAGCCTTCCTCCCTTGCGAAGCCTTCCCTTTACTTCTGGCTTTAAAACGATTCCTTCAGACCCTGAAGTCAAAGCATTCATTGTCTGTCCGCGCCGTGGCTCACACCTGCAATCCCAGCACTTTGGGAGGCCCAGGTAGGAGGATCGCGTGAGCCCAGGAGTTTGAGACCATTTTGGGCAACATAGGGAGATCCTGTCTCTATTTTACAAAAATGAATAACACTTTTAGAAAAAGAAAAAGCATTCATGGTCCGCACCACTTCTTAGACTTGGGATCTAGGACTATGTAACTTCTCTTGTCAGCTGCCATTATTTGTATTTGGCTCCTGTAATATTGTCTAATCATAGGTGAAAATCTTGTCTTCCCAACTAATTGCAAATTTTGTAAGGCCAGGGACTGTATTGTATATCATATATTTCCTTAGGAGCATTTCTCAGTGGGGGGCACATAGAAAGCGATGGATAATTGTTTGTGGGTATATCAGAGAGATGATGGAGTGGGAGACCTGTTTGTTTTTTGTTTTTGTTTTTTGAGACAGGTTCTCACTCTGTTGCCCAGGCTGGAGTGCAGTGGTGCCATCACGGCTCACTGCAGCTGGGCACGGTGGCTTATGCCTGTAATCCCAGTACTTTAGGAGGCTGAGGAGGATGGATCACTTGAGTCCAGGAGGTCAAAACCAGACTGGGCAACATAGTGAGACCTTGTCTCTATAAAAAAAAAATTGCAAAAATTAGCCAGGCATAATGGCGTACGCCTGTAGTCCCAGCTGCTTGGGGGGCTGAAGTGGGAGGATCACCTGAGCCCAAGAGGTCAAGGCTACAGTGGGCCATGATTGTGTCACTGCACCCCAGCCTGGGAGACAGAGTGACACCCTGTCTCAGAAAAAGAGAAGTTAACAGCTAGCTGCAGCCTTGACTTACCCGGCTCAAGCGATCCTCTTGCTTCAACTTCCTGAATAGCTGGGACTACAGGTATGTGCCATCACACCGAACTAATATTTTCTTTTTGCAGAGATGAGGTCTCACTATGTTGCCTAGGCTGGTCTTGAACACCTGGGCTCAAGCCATCCTCCCACCTCAGCCTCCCAAAGTGCTGGGATTACAGGTGTGAGCCACTGTTTCTGGCCATGTAAGACCTATTTGAACCTGAGTTATCTTCTCAGGTCCTTGGTGTTGGCTGGCTCAGTAGCTGATGATCCTTGGGATGGGCTAGGATATGAAGCTACTGTTGGGTTAGCATTTTCATTCCAAGCTGGGGTAGGCTCTTAATTCTGCCTGATATTAGCAGGATGAACAGGAAAAGTTCTGGAGAGCTGGCAGAGCCACCTCTGTATCTAAAGTGCTCTGGTCTCTCTCTCTCTCACACACACATATCTCAAATTTCTTTAGCTCTTGTTATATGTGGTATGTAATCCCCCACCTGGCTTGGTGTGGTGGAAAAATCACTTAACTGAGAACCAGGAGACACTATTTCATGTCCAGCTCCATTTCTAACCTGTGGCACAACCTTGAAGCAGAGTCCTTGCCACTGTGAATCTCTGTTTTATTGTCTAACATATGAAAGTGTTTGTTCCTGGCTCTAATATTTTATAAAGCAACAAACTACCAAAGTAAATCCTAAGAGTTGCAAGTGTAAAGTTCAGGGGTTTATTCACATCTTTTTCTGATGGCTGTTGGGGGAGTGAGGGAGGAAGGCACACTCTGAAAGCACGTGAGACGTGGTATTCTCAGCACTGACTGGCAAACCGAGCTCTTGTTTCACCCTGTGCTGCCTCCAGGAGCTGTCCAGCTCCAGAGGCATTTTCAGGATTTGGGGTGACCATCTAATGCACTGTGTCCTGAAGAGTGCCTCAGTCTTGTCACCTGGGCTGCCCTCCCTGGTTTTCTGCTGAGCCTGCCATAAAGTGTTTTCAGCACCTTGGACAGAGGACAAAGCTCCAACCTGGCTGGAGGCATTGAGTAGCTAAGAGAGCTTGGGATCTCCTCCAGGGCCAGCTTCCCTGGCAAGGTAGCCCAAAGCATGTCTTGGTTCTTCATATTTTTTAATCCCTCAAAGCTACTCAAAAATAAATCCCCTGATATATGTCAAAACAGTGTACTAGTTCTGCAAACTGTCAGGGCATTATTTAAAACAAAACCAACCTATTTTCTAGAATAGTGTTAGGTACACATTAGGTGCTTAGTAAATACATTTAAAAAGGAATACATGCAAATTCAACCTCCAGACAAATGTCCCAGCCTCCTTATAATCGGATTCTTTCTCCCTATCAGCCTATCCTATATACTAATTCTGGAGCTTCCAGTACTTGCTAAGTTTTGGAGCCTCACTTGAAGCCCCTTCTTGTGTCTAAAAATCCCAGGCCTTAAATCAAAGGAACAGATGACTATTAAGTTTTCAGTCAGAGGAAACTGAAACTGGCCCTTCTCTTTCTCATCTGGGGTATAGGTATAGATTGATGGGGAAACCCACACCTGACTCCTCTTTGGATATTGCTTTATGAAGATGTTCACCGCCTTCCTTTGTACCCAAGAAAGCCCTTACCATGCAGAAGGACCAAAATCCTCCAGGAAGTTTTCCAAGCTGCCCCAGCCCACCCAGAGCCCTCTTCTTCTGGACAACCCCTCCATGTATCCTCAATGTTAACAGATTGTTCTTCTGATATTTCATATCCAAGTTTTTTCATGCCCGTTGGTTCTTTTCCCAGTTAGATAATGAGTTCTTTGTGTTTGTGGTTTCCAGTAGATGCTACTGTGATGCAAACACAGCAGATAAAATGGGAGATTGATCAGTCTCAGGGGCTTCTATCTTGTCCTTAGGGGTCTCCTGCGTCACATTTTTAGTATGACATAAATATGCGGGCTGGATCATGGTGCTATTTGTGGAGTAACCACTGGCTCCAAGCGCACCCAGGATGAGAGAGCAGAGGCAGGAGGTGGAGGTGAAGATGGGTATTGAGGAGAAATGGAGGAACCACTCATGGGTGGGTGTGTTGCTGTGTGGAATTAAGGAATCACTCACTGCTAGAGCTGGAAGGGATCTCAGAGATCAGCTTGTTTGGTCTCCTCATTTTACAGGTAAGGAAAGTGAGATTTAGTGGTACTCCTAAAGTTACACAACAAATGGGCCCTTTTCCATCACCTCTGACCCGGTTCGAGTGTTGGGCGTCTCTCCCTTGGACTATTGTATTGCTCTGTGTGGCAGACGATATTTTCCCAAGGTGGTCGTGCCAATACATATGCTTTTCTTCCAGTGTGACAGCAACACTCCTCCACTGAGAGGTGGGGGGTCTATGTTGGTTCTCCTTGCATCTGATGGGCCATAATTACAGCAGAAGTTGCTTTATGTGATTTTTTAAGGCTAAGTTACTCAAGGTAATACAGCTGCTGACTGGACTTCTCTTGGGACACTGGCCCTTGGAACACAGCCACCATGCTGTGAGGGAGCCAAGTGGCCACACAGAAGGGCTTCGTGTAGCTGTCTGGCCCCAGTCCTAGCTCAGGTCCCAGCCAAGAGCCAGCACCAACCACCAAATGTAAGTAGATGAACCTTCCAGTCTCTAGTTTGGAGTAAAGCAGAGAAAAGTGGTCCTGGTGGAAACAACCCCAGTTGCAAATCCATGAGCAAAATATATCCAGTTAAGCCACTGGATCTTGGGGTGGCTGTTACACAGCAATAGGTAATGGAAAAACCTCATATCCACCTCATTTTCTCCAAACTATTTTACACGTGTCATTCAATCAATAAACCTTTTTTGGATACCTACTCTTTGCCAGGGTCTGTACAAAGACAGACACAATATCTACATTCGTGGCTTCTGCATTCAGCTGCCACTACTATTTCCTTACTCTTTCCTGCCACTACTGTGTCCCCTTTGCAGACAGAATAAAATTCATAGTCCTCAGCCCTCTGCAAATGGTGCCAGCCTGCTGCTCCACTGCCACCACTTCAAACTATTTTGTCCCTAGACCCAATCTCCATTCTCCTTTCTTTATATATCTTTATGTTGTCTCTTCTACCTGCAATGCTTCTGCCCTGCCCCATCTCCAACCTCCAAGGACCTGCTCTGAAATCTCCTTCCCTGGCAAGGCCCTCCAAGACTCCTCCGGTTGAAATTAACTGACACCTCCTCGTAATCCCACAGCACTGACTGCAGACTGCAGTTTCTGTCTGCCCACCGTCTCCTCAAAACTCACTAGACTGTGAATCCCTGGAGGAGGGATCCTGGCTTATCTCTCTTGTCCCCCAGCAGTGTCTGGCACAGAGCCCAGTACTTAGAAAGCCCCCAGTAAACACTTGTCGATGCAACTAGTAGCAGAACCAGAATTAGAAGTCAGATCTCCCGAATCCTAGTCTCCAGGGCCTTACTTGCTTCTTTTGACATCACAAAGGCAGGGAAAATGTCCCACCAAAGGTGGGGATCAGGTTGTCCAGAGAAGACCTTGGAATGTGCCAGTGGTTGGCGGGATTGCTACATGTGGAGCTGCAGAGGCGATGAGTGAAGAGAGTCCTAGCTACTAGCTAGGGGTTTCAGGTGAGTTCCTTCCTTCCATCCTTTCTTCCTTCTTTCTTTCCTTCCTACTTCCCTTTTTTTCTATCAATAAGCCCTGATCATCCACTTCTGGAGGGGAAACATGCTGTTTCTTTGATTCTTTTCTCCTCCAATTCCAGTTCATATCTGAAAAAAATCTCTATTCTAGGGACCCAGTTGCACAGAAAAACAAAAAACTCCACCATGTTCAAGCATCAAGGGACTACTCATGCTGTTCTTCCTCCCCCAGGGTTTCCCAGGAACCATTGCTCTGTAAGCGGTCTCTCCTGTGCCCAGCTGACTGGAACAGCTTCCCAGTCCCCCGTGGGTAACCCCAGGCTCTCCTGGGCCTGGCTTTGGTGGTGTCTTGCCTGGCCCGCTCCTTGGGGGACCTCTGGCAGAGCAGGCTTCCATTTCTCTTTTTCCTTCCAAGATGTCCTGGCTCCACGCCTTCGGACTGAGCAGGAGCAGAGAGCAGGGTGGGCAAGATGCTTTCTGCAGACTTTTCTCCCTAAATTGTTTCTTTTTGGGAGCTGGGAGGAGCCTAGATAGCTCACTGTAGCCTCTCTCTTCCCTCAGTCACAGGCAGGGTGCGGGAGAGCTCTTCCCAGGAATGGTCTCTGAAATGGCTCTTGGAGCTGAGATGGGGGTGGGGCAGATTCTAGAGGCTTAACAGCCCTTGGTATTAGGGCTGGACCCTTTTCTCTTTGTCCCAGATCTGGTGGTAGCAGAGGTGGGAAGTTGATGGCAGTGGGGGCTTCTCCATCAGCTCATCTGAAGGCCCAGAAATGTGCTTTGGGGAGAGCTTGCCCCCTCTCACAGCTTCTCTTCCTCAGCTCAATTCTTGAGTGTGGGGGCGGCTAAGTGGGTCTGCCTTCAGGCCTCCTAGGAAGTCAGAAATCTACATTCAGCTTTGACTTCTGAGTATGTGGAGTGGGTTGGGGGGAGAGAGGGAGAGATCTGGCTTTCCTCAGCTTGAGGGAGCAGCTCTCTTCTTGCCTCTGCGCACAACTTGAGGGAGCAGCTCTCTTCTTGCCTCTGTGCGCAGAAGGAGGGCTACCCCGTGCCTGGGCTCCTCTCTGTTTGGGAGGATGAAGGGCTTCTCTGACTCCTTTGTCTTCCCTTTGGGATAAGAGCAGAGGCCTGCCCCAGCAACGTGGGTGCAGGAGTGGAGGACAGCTGGCCAGCTCAGATGAGTGACTCCTTCCCTTCAGGGACTGGTTCTCCCTCTCCTTTGGTCTGGAGAGAGGGGGAGACCACAGATGTCGCTTTCCCTTCTCGCTCTCCCATGCCCATTCTCAGCTGCTGGCCTTTTCTCACTTTCTCTCCATCCCCTGGCCTGGACAAGAGGACACTTCACTCACATGAATCATCCTGGATTCATGCAGGCAACCCAGCAGCCAGGGGTGGCCGTGGGGCGGGGCGGGGGCTGGGCCAGTCATGGGCTGGGTTCTACCTGGAACCCAGATGTGTTGATGCACTTGATGCCAAGTCACCAAGGAGGGGTAGCCTGTGCTGTGGAAGGCCCTGGGCCCCCTGGGGGGTGAATGAGGAAACTGCTGGCAGTGGAGAGGGCCTAAGGAATAACTGCACAGGCAAGAGCCTCTGGACTTTTTTAGAATCAGCTGGTGGAGCCACCTCCTTCTCTCCCACTGGCTGCCTCCCTGAGTCACTGCCCACCCACCAGCAAATAAAAAAGAGTGTCATCTGCTGGCCAGTGGCCCCATTTGGCCCCAGTGTTTGCATCTTTTTGCTCCTGGGTGGAAGGTGAGAGTCCGGGTAGGGTGGTCTCACCATGACAGTTCTTTCTGCGCCTTCCTCCTTTGGGACTCCGCTTCCTTCCCTGTCCTTTGTTCTTCCCCTCCCCCCACAACCCATGATGGTTCTCGCTGGTGACAAGACCCAGCCCCTGCTCCAAGGACAGAGGCAGCTGCAAGCCCTCAGGAGCCCCCACATGGCCCCATCCATCTAGACAGGTCTCTGATCCGGCTGCAGGGAGGGGACCCTCGGCTGTTCAGCTGCAACTCCTCCCTCCCCGCCCGCCCACTCGGCTGTCAACACTCGCCTCCCCGCCCTGGCCTTCCCGGGCCCCTGCCTAACTGCTAAGTCCGAGGACATTGCGCCCGGAGACCCTCACTCAGACCCATGCAGGCGATGAGCAGGCGGCGGGCAGACACCCCGCCTGCCCTTGAGCATCCCCAGGCCTCCTTGCCTAAATAAGGGAGCCGCAGCTGGAGCGAGCCAGCTGGCCGGGGGGAGGGGCCTGCGGCTAGGCCAGGGCTTTCCGAGGGGCTGGGCCGCGGCCACCGCGGGCCCCGAGCCCGCCGATTGGGCCTGCAAAGCTGGCCCCGGGCTGCCGGGGGAGGGCGGGCCGCTCGCACACGGGGATCCCCCGGTTGGAACTTCGCGCTCAGGGACCTCTCTTTGATCCCTCAGCTAGGAGGCCGCAACTGCTGTCAGAATGTCCCTCTCTGTGCGGCTTCTCTGCAGAGCCCCACAGAGGGGTGTGTGTGTGTGTGTGTGTGTGTGTGTGTGTGTGTGTGTGTGTTGGGGCAGGGGGCGTGCCTCTTCTAAATTTCACCCTCCCTTATTTAAGATCTCCGCTGGTCTGGGACCTCCAGATTGTCTTGCTTTTCCTATTTCCAGGGTCTCCCTTGACCCCGGACTCGTCTTCGCAGGGCCCAGGCCTTGCCCGGGTCACCCACAATAGGCACTGAGCGCATGCTGTGTGTACCAAGCCGGTGCTCGGCGTGGTGGGGAACCAGGGCATAAGGACCGGCCGTTTCCCTTCAAATCAGGTTTCTTAGCCGCTAATCTAGGGTGGGGGTGGAATCCCTTCCCCCCTCCCGGCCGCCTACAAGCCGGCCATCACACCTGTCCTCACGGTTCCCTCTGCCTAAGGGTCCCTTCCCCCTCATCGGGGCGCGCGAGTCCCGGGGGCTCCTTGGCAGAGCAAGGGGCTGGCGCTGGGGGAGCACTCGGCGCGGCTCAGCCAATGGGAAGGGCGGGCGCGAGCGGTGGGAGGGGGGAGAGGGCGG
>NW_012115154.1:18957718-18960740 GCF_000951035.1 Colobus angolensis palliatus | reverse complement strand
CGAGCTCTTCCGAGTGTGGATGGGGGGGCGTGCCCGGGCCGAGTCCATCGCCAAGCGCTAGTCAATGGAGCCTGGTGGGCCCCAGGCTCTGGCGGGGACGGCGGGGGCAAGGCTTGGTGTACCGGGGCCGTGGGCACCGGGCCAAAGGGCTTGGGGCGGGAAGCTCAGCTCAGGCTTTTGGGATCAGAGAGTGTGTGTGTGACACGCTGAGTGTGCAGGGAAGGGACGTGAGATGGAGTGTGCAGGTGTCCCCAACTCTGGGTGCCTGGACGTGGATGGGGCTGTGTGCAATGACATAAGAGTGTGTATGACCCAAACCCTGGGATCCCGAGAGTCCAGCGGGCACAGTGATCTTGCCAGATCTTGACTGTGTTGTGCCTGAGGGACTAGAAAGCCGTGGATGCAGGATCAGCCCATAATCTCCTCTTGTGTGTGTGCCGTGTGTGTATGACCCCGAGCCCATGTGTCGCCCATGAGTTAGACCCTGTATGGGCGGTGGGGAGGTGCCTTTGACAAGGCTGTGAGCTTGTGGGCTCTGTGGAGACAGGGTGTCCTGGTGCTAGAGCTGGGCTTTGAGGGTAACCAGCTCCCTGTGGTACCCTCAAGTTGTGGTTTTCTTGCCCTGGGCACTGTCACCTAATTCCCTTATGGGGACCTGGACTACAGCACCCCTAATGCCTGCCTGATAGGGAGGCTTCTAGAAGGGTCCCAGATTAGGCAAATGTCCTGGGTGTGGGTTTGCACCCAAGCAGCATTCATGTGCCTGTCCCTAAGGCTGCATGAGCCACAGTGGGTGTGACTGCCAAGGGCCCTGGGAGTTGGGAGAGGATGACATTCCTTGCCCATGACCCTGTGAGCACAGGACAACGCGTGCTTGTAACCGTGGTGGGGGGAAGGAGGGGTCAGTCCAGTGGTCAGTATTGTGTGAAGCGGAGGAACAAGATGATCCTGAGGGGGTGGAGACTGACACTGGTTGAGGGCCTCCCTGAGAGGTGGGGGTGGGCCCAGGGGGAGGCTGTGGGCGGGCCCATGGGGAGGTTGGGAGGAGTGTTGGGGGGAGTTGGCTTCTAGCCCTACCTTTGCCACTGACTGCCATGTGACCTTGAGTGACTCTTCCCTCTTTGGGTCCCAGTTTCCAGGTCTGTGGAGGAGGGGCAGGCTTTCTGTCCCATCCCTGTATTCCAGGATCTCAGTGAAGGGTGTGTGTGGGGGGGTGGGGCATGCCTTCGAAGAAACTTTCTCTTCTCTCTCAGGCCTGGGAGAGAGGACAAGGAGTGGTTTTTCTTCTATGAAGCTGGGGTGTGTGGCTGGGCCTCTGGACTGCCTTGGACTGTGGCAGAGCTGGAGGCTGAGTTAGGGGGTCTTTTCAGGTGACAGGAAGCCCTGACTCCTGGAATTGATGGCTGTCTAGGAGGTCTGGGGGGGCTTGGGAACTGGCCAAAAGATGACCCAGTTCCAAAAAGCAACTTCCTGGGGGCCAGGGGAAGGGAGAACCGAGAAAGGTGGGAGGAGGCCAAGTCCTGATGGCCTGGGCCTACCTCAGGGTACCCTGCTGCAGCCCATCCTTGCACGTAGGATTGCCTAGGGCTGTAACCTGAGGGCTTTGCCTGCTGGGGAGGGAAGGGGAAGAATTCCAACTGCTACTAAAAGCCGCAGCATTAAAGGCCAAAGTGGCCAGAAACTTCTGTTTAGAAAAAGCTCTTATCCCAGGAGCATCTTGCCTGGCACAAGTGAGGCTGCTGCCTGCCTGCTGCTCACTCGCCAGCCTGGCTCTTGGGGCAGGCCTGGAGTCGAGGAGCCAAGTCTGGCGGAAATGGAATCATGGGGGTGCTCATCCCGGATGAGGCCAAACCAAGGAGGGCCTCACATCCCTGGGCAGGTCCCCTATCTTGGGTCTGTTTTCTTACAACTGGGGCCAAAGTCTCAGGCCCCTCCCAGGCTCCAGGTGTTTCCAGGGTTTGGAGCTGCAGGTCCCTATCTTTGCTTCCTATGACCTTGGGTTTCTGCCTGTGACCCTCAGCTTGTTCTTCTGCCTCTGCCAGACCAAGGTTCAAAAGCTGGCTCTGTCCTTTACAAGCTGCAAGACTTGGGCATGGTGCCGAACTTCTCTGGAGTCTTGGTTTCTTCATCTATAAAAGGAGGATAATGACACCTACCTTATGGGGTTGTCAGAGGACCAAATGAGATGCAGCGTCCTAGGTGTTCAACGTGTAACTTCCCTCATCCTCTCTGGCACACCCACCCCTCAGCTCCTGACTGTCCTTGCGGGGTGGGGGGGTGGGGTGGGGTGCAGAAGTTCCAGGGGTTACTGACCTGGTAGGATCCTTAGATAATTGGGGAGTGATTTCCTAGGGAACCTCAGGATAAGGAGTGGCTCAGGGAGCGCCCCTCCAGTCTGGAGAGCAGGGAAATTAAAAGCAGAATCCAGTGCAATCCGGTGCAAAGGGAATCCTGGCCGCCATCTCTGGCCTTTCCCAGGCTCCCTCTCTAGGCCCAGTGTTTATCCCTCCGCTGCGGCTGCTGACACGCGTTGCTGACACCCGCCAGGCTGGCCTCAGCCTCAGGCACGGAGGAGGCAGCAGGCTGCTGGCGGCCTGCCCGGGGGAAGCCACGCAGCCAGCCTGTGGGCCAGGCGGAGGAGGGGGCGCGCCGCGCGGCCGGACCAGGCCAGGCACCTGTATCGGGGCTCAGGCACAGCTACCTTCACCCCCTGCTGGGGACCCCAGTCCCAGCCATGCTTCCTGTGGCGGGGAGTCCCCGGGCGGCTGTGTGTGAGTGGAGAATGTGGGGAAGGGCTGGGAGTCCCCGATGCTGGGGTCCCCGCTCACGCGCACTCTCCTCCCCGCCCCCCAGGCCGTAAGTTCATCATCGCCAACGCTCGGGTGGAGAACTGCGCCGTCATCTACTGCAACGACGGCTTCTGCGAGCTGTGCGGCTACTCGCGGGCCGAGGTGATGCAACGACCCTGCACCTGCGACTTCCTGCACGGGCCGCGCACGCAGCGCCGCGCTGCCGCGCAGAT
>NW_012115154.1:18941063-18957653 GCF_000951035.1 Colobus angolensis palliatus | reverse complement strand
GCCTTCTACCGGAAAGATGGTAGGCGCGGGCCGGGGCGGGGCCACGACGAGGGGCGGGGTCAAGAGGGGTGGGACCACGGCGAGGGGCAGGGTGCGTGGGGGTGTGGGGGCGGCTGGAGAACGCCGCGAGCCCCGGCAAGGTTCTGTGGGGGCGTGACGCGAGCTGGGGTCCTGCGGTGTGCCTGTGGGAGGCGCGGTTCCGGGGCCTGCGCCTCACTCTGCTGAGATGGTTTTCAGGGGGGCAAAGGAGTTGCTAGGCTGTGGATCTGGCTCCTCTGGTCCTTTTTTCCCTGGGCAGGTGTGGGCACCTAGAGCAAGTTGGACTAGAGTTAGACTGAGCTGCGCTGGCAGGTACGTGCGTGGATGGAGGTTAAAGGTCAGGCTGGCAGTTGGGCGCTGACCTCCTGCCACCCACAGGCCCCTAGCTGCCTTAGGGCAGTTGGTGCCAGGTGACAGGTCTGGGAGATGTCACGGCGGGACAGGAGGGCTGCAGGACTCTGACTTTCTCTGCTGCCCCCCTCCTGCCCTGCGCTTCAACAGCACTTGGGGGAAGTGAGTGCCTCTCCCGCAACCTCAGTTCCCTTTGTCTCAGCTGTCAGAGTGCCCTGCCCTGCCACCCTCTCCTGCGCCAGGTGTCTTTACTCAGCCACCGCCTTCCAGCACAGCTGCTCTGGGCTTCCGGAGAGCGGATAAACAGAGCCCTGGGTGGGGCTGCTCCCACACCGTGAATGCCCTGTTGGGGTGGGCTCTGGTCAGGGCAGGCAGAGCAGGAGGACTGGGGTCCTGCGGGCAGAATCCGGCTACAGAGGCAGCTCTAGAATGCGTGCAAACCTTGCTGCTTCCTAGCGTGTGTCCCATAAGCATTTGCTCAGCGCTTGTGAGCCTGGCAGGCGCTAGGCTCTTGGAGATGGGCAGGACAGACGAGGCTCCTGTCCTCAGGGAGCTTGTCTGCTGTAGACAGTGAGCACAGTCTGTTTTCTGTTTGGGACCAGGCCAGCCAGCCCCATGTACCAGCCCTGCGTGCTCAAGGTTGGCTGGGGTGACCCTGCAAAGCCTTGCATCCTCCAGGCTGTGCTTTTGCAGGCGTACAGTCTGTAGCATCACTGGACAGCACTAGAGAGGGCACAGTCCCTGCACCCTGTGGAAGAAGGTTTGCTCACAGCAAATCAGGATTCCAACTGGCAGGAGGCAGGGGCTATGAGGCTAGACTCAAACCCTGAAGGCAGTGGGCGGTTGCTAGGGGCTAGACACTGGGTCAAATGCTTTACTTCTCTTATCTCGTGCACTGTTCACGACGCAGGGAGGTAGACGCTACTATTGCCTTCATCTTGGGGGATGAAGAAACTGCAGTTCACACAGTTACATAGCTAGAAAACAGCAGTTGGGAACGGAGCCCACATCTGTCTGACCAGAGCTCTGTGCGCTCTGCTCTGTCATATATTGAAAATGACACCAGATAGTTACAGGCCTATCTGTACGCTGTACATTACTCATGTGAAATTTTATTTTAAAAGTTTGCCAACCACAGGTGTAATGAAGAGAATACAAACCCATAAGTCCTGGGTTTGTGTCTAAGACAGTGCTGGAAATTATACACTATTGGACAAGTTGGTTGACTTCCCTGGGCCTGTTTCTACTTCTGGGATAACGTGTCTCGCTTCGGACCTTCACAAGGGTGCTGGGCTTTCATAGAGAGTGCCTGCGACGGGCTGTCCTCTGTAAACACGGTGCCAGTTCCACTATGGATGTAGCTCTGCTGAGGATGTAGCCTCTTGGCAGCAGAGGCCGAGGGCTCTTTCCTTTGGCTGTGGTATGTGTGGAGTGCTCTTAGGTGGAGCTGGACCTCCCTCCTGGTCTAGGCTGGCCCCTTCTGGAGAGGATGGCCATGGGCCCCCTTCTGCAGAAGAGTTATTGTAGGATCACCTAATCCAACCCATTCGAGTGGCAGGTGGAAGGATGGAGAAGCAGAGGTCTGATGACCAGTGAATCAGTGGAAGGAGTGGGATTAGAACCCAGGTCCCCGGCCCAAGTTCAAACTTGTCCCCTCTCCAGGTTACAACTCCAAAACATGGGGCTGTGACCCAGAAAACTCTATGCCAGCCATCTCTGTCTGTCCCCTTCTTCACTCTCACCTAGTTTCCATGGGGCTCAGGTGTCTCCTGTTGGCCAACAGGCTGGCCTGGTGCTCAGCCACCTAGGACCCCATGTATCCTGGCATTCTAGGCCCGGGGTGATGCAGGCAGATTTCCTCAGCCTCCGCTTCTTCTGCCTTAAAACGCTCAGTCCCTCCTGCGGTCCCGGGGCCTGGCTTGGGCTGCGTGTGTGCATGCCTGTGTGTGTACTCACCCATGGGTGCAGTAGGGAGGCGGAGGGGAGGAATGCCTGTGCCACCCCTTGTTTCTGTCCAGGCCTTTCTCAGGGTCTCTGCCTGGGGCAGCCCTGGGTAGGGGGGAGCTGGGCAGGAGGTGGAGCCTTCTGCTGGCAGGCGCCGCCGTGGACAGCTGTGCTGTGCTGGTGCCTCTAGCCTTGCTCTGCGCAGTGTCAGGGCCTGGAGCCAGACAGCCCCATTATTTAGTTGCTGGGACTGCTGGGAGGTGGGGAGGCTAGACTGGGGGAGTGTGGGCTGAAGGGAGAGACACGAGGTGCCTGGGGCTCACTGGCCCTGTGCCCCTTGAAGTCAGGCCTGGGATTAAGGTGGAATGGGGGCAGAGCCCAGTGGTGTGAGGCTGGCTGGTGGTAACATCCCCACAAGGCCCTGGGGAGGCACCCCGGGCAGCAGGTGCTGGCTGTGTCCACACCTGTGCTCCCACATCACCATGGGGGCTGTGGCTCCTCCTCTGCCAGTCCTCACAGAGTCCCTTCTCTCTGTCCCCTGCATCCTCTCTGCTCTTTGTTCCTGCCTCTGCTCCCTGCTTCCCTGCCACTGTGCTCAGCCAGCCTGACTGTGCCCACCTTCTCGGCTCCTCTCCTGCTCCCCACATCTCCCTGCCTTTGTCTCCTGCCTGCCTGGTTGACTCTTTGTCCCTTGGTCTTTATCTCCTCTCTGGTGCCTCCCCCTGTCTTCTTCCCTCACCTCAGCATCCTGGAGCCTTGCTCCTTACCTCTCCCCCTCTCTCCCATTGTCCCCCACCCCTCGGAGCCTCTATCTGGAAGGCTCTGTCTGGCTGCTCATACCTCCGATTGGCCTGGCCTGGCGCCATGTCCCTGTGTCCCCGGGAGCTTGTGCGTGGGTGGGGACGGGGGTGTCTCTGGAGAAGAGTCTGTTGGCTTCTCCACTCCAGCTGCAGGCCGGTTGCCATGGTAACAGGGTCAGAGGGCCCCCACTGCAACAGCTGATGCTGTGGCTGTTGGGAGGGGGTGAGGACCTGCTGTCCAGGCCTGCTCCCCAGTGCACTGTGCCCAGGGCCTCAGAGGTGGCTCCACACCCAGTGGGCTTCTGTCCCTGGCCTTGGACCCCAGCCTCCCAGGTGCTCCGGCAGGCCTCAAGCCTTAGACTGCCTTGAAATCTTCAGTACCTCCTGTGATCAGCCCCACTCCTCTGGGCCTCCTGCCCTTCTCCATCCCCCAAGGCCGTCTGTCCTGTCTTCTTCCTTGCCTTCCTTATCCCTTCCTGTGCCCATTCCTTTAAAGCAGATGCCCTGCTCTGTCACCACCACGCCTCACCTTCTCCCTCATGGCTGACCCCTCCCCAGCTCAGACACCCACTCTCTGCTTCTTTTCAGCCGCCTAGGTCTGAGCTGAGGATGAAAGAAGCTTTTCCTCGAAGGGAAGCCTTGAGGCTGGGAAGGCAGGTGGGACAGGGATTGGTGCATAAGTGGGTTTTGTCTTCTTGAGATAGGAGGTAGACCAGAGCGATCCCAGAGGACAGCGCTTAGACACAGGAGCACTTTTCCTGTGGGACTGAAGCTATCAGGGAGTGCCCTTCATCCTGGGGACAGGGATGTTCCTATCCTTCTGGCCAAGGCCTGGTGCAGCCTGGAGACAGGGCCGAGTGGGAGAATCTGCAGGGCTGCCAGATGCGGGCACAGGGGCCCGGGGGTCCATGAGGGCCCTGCCTCTGAGCAAGTTGCCTCTTGCCCTACAGCACCTTCCCTCCACATTTCCCTTCTCCAGCTGGATCAGAGGCCTGTTGGAGGGGCTCCGCGGGGGTCGTTCCTGAGCTGTGGCTGGCTGTCCTGGTCTGCTGGGGCTGCCGTCTTCCCATCCCAGGCCTGCTCCAGGGGTGAGGCAAGCATGACGCAGTTGAAGGGTGCTGTCTACTTCTCCACCCACCCTGGGGTCTGGAGAGTGTTGGGAGGGCGGCTTCTCCGTGTTGCGTCTTCTGCAGCCCCCAGAGAGGAGCTATGTAAATATTTGCAAAGAGCTGTCTGGGATGGGAGCAGAGTTTGATGGTGGCGCTGGGCTCTGGGGAGGGGGGCTGTGGGGCAGCAGGAGGGCCAGCTTGGGGCTGTGAGATGCGGGGAGACTGGGCCTCTTTTCTGCCCAGAGGTGCGTCCTGGGTGGGGTGATTCTGGAGGTTCCAAGAAAGCCCTTCACGTGTCGGTATTTCCCTGAAGGGTTCCCGAAACTCCTCCCTTAGAGAACTTCTGCGTTTAGAATGCTCCTTTTTCTTTAAAAACACGTTGTCTCTCACTGCCCCCTCCCAGGATAGAGACAAAAAGTATTTAGCCCTTTAGTGTGAGGGAGTGTAACAGAACTTCCCTCCCGACGTGGGCAGGAGGGCAATGGGAGTCAGGGTCAGTAGAGGAGGGAGGGGTGCTGGGACAGGTGATAAATGTGGGGGGCTCCCCTAAAGTCCCCTCCATCTCCTTAGTCCTGCCCATGAAGATCTCTATGCTGTGGCCTGTGGGTTGCCTCAGATAAACCCCTCTCCTTTTTGGGTGCTTGTCCAGGATGAGAAACACCTTTAGGAGCCAGGCAGCGTCTTCCCCTTGGTCCTCCGCCTCCTGCAGTGCTGGAGAAGTTTCCCTGTCTGTCTCCCCCCACCAGGCCTTGAACTCTACGTGGGTGGAGAGCAGCCCATCTGCTTTGTTCTGTTGTATCTGTGTGCTCAGTGCACAGCCGGAGCTCGGCACATGTTTGCTGAATGAATGAATGAATGAATGGGGTGGGCAGTGTGCTGTGTTGCAGGAGCCTTTCCTGGGAGTCAGGTGACTTGGCAGCAGTTTCCAGCTTGGTTACAGACTTGCTGTGTCTGGGAGTCCTCTAGCCTTGCTTCGTGTTGAGGACATTGTGGGGCACAGGAGCGTCTGGGGGCTCCCAGCTTCTTCACCCTCAGAGGTGGACTGAGGAGGATGGGGTAGGGGAACAGAGTCTTCGAGCTGCCACAGAGAGCACAGCTGAGGTGGGGGTGATGCCACCTGACCAGCAGCACAGGGCACTTTTTATTGTTGTGACTGCACTTTATAGTTTGCAAACTGGGGAGCCGTGCTTTACCTCAGGTTGTCCTCATGGCCCTGTGAAAGGCAGGATTCCTCTCCATCACTTTACGAGAGGGAAGTTCTTGCTTAGAAAGGCTGAGGCACTTGCCCAAGTTTACCCAGCTGGCGGGTGCCTGAGTGGGAACCCGAGCCTAGCTGTCTCCTCCCTGCCCAGTGTGGAATGCCACTGCACCAGCTCTCTTGCCTCCAGAGAGCCCTTTCTGGGGCATGATGGGCTGAGGGCCTCAGGAAACATGGATTGTAGCTGGGGTCTGCAAGCCTCCATTCCTCGTTTGCTAAGTGGAATCATAGCACCTGTCCCTGAAGCACTTTGGGGTGTGAGGGTGTTCCTGGAATGAGATGACAGACACCCACAAAGCAGCATGCAGTGCCAGAGCTCATTCTCCTCCTCATGACGCAGGGTGTCATCTAAGTGGCTGCAGCTCCTAGCCCATGCTGTTGCAATTGTGGGAAATGAGCCTGATCCAGGGCCTCAGCACCCCTGCTCCTACGGTGCACCCCGCCCCACCCTGCACCCTGCCTGCCGCACCCCTCCCTCCCAGCAGGCTGCTGCTGGCCCCAGGTCCTGCCTCTCCCCCAAATAATTGAAACCACAGAATTTGTGTTATTGCTTTTTCCTTTCTCTTTCATTGTATTCTTTCCTTTTCCCTTTTATCTCACTCTCCAGTCTCATTACCCTCCCCATAGGCAACCGTTCAAATGTACTTACTGTGAATGTGTGGCTTGCATATGTCCTTGCAAATGTGTATTTTGTCTGGATATATGCATATAGATTTAATTTATGTAAATGATATTGTGCTATATGTTGTATTTTGGTGTTCGCTTTTCTTACTTGGGAATATGCTTTAAGTCCAGCTGGGTTGCTGTTCGACGTCTTGTCTGTTGCTGCGTATTCTGCGGCATGTGGCCGCCGTGTTTCACCTGCCCACTCTCCCGGGGAGGGACCCCACGACGTCTCCAACTCCCAGCCACCGTAAGTGAAGCTATAGTGAATATCCTTGGACCTGTTCTCTTCTGGACTTGGGTGAGGATGTCTGTGGGATACACGCCCGGGAGAGGAATTGCTGGATCGCGGGACATGTGGACACTTAACTAAGTACTGCCATGCCTGTCATCACCCTCCTTCTCAGAGCTCGAGATTCCCATACCCGCATATCTCTGCCACTCTTGACATTATCTACCTTTCTAAATTTTGCCAATCTAAAAGGTGAAAGTGATTTCTTGTTGCTTTAATTTGCATTCCTTTGATTTCTATTGAGTCTGAGCATCCCTTAGGCCTGGTAGCCTCTTGGGCTTACTTTCCTGTGAATTGCCTGCTTATGCCCTTTGCTCATTTTAATTTTGATGTCGCCGTCTTTTGTCCTTGTTGATTTGCAGGGGTTGCTTGTGTACTCTAGAGATACAGATGCATGCTGTGAAACGTTCAGTGTATTCCAGATTTTAATTCCTTATTGAACTGGAAAGAGATATTGCAAATATCTTCTCCCATTCAGTCTCTCTTCAATTTATCCAAGAAAGATACTTAACTTTGATGCAAACAAAGTCATTGATTTTTAGCTTTGTTTGTACTTTTGAAGTTGCTCTGGCTGCAGAGGGTCTCCATTTTCTTCTGTTCTCTTAATTGTTTTGCTGTTCTCAGTTAGGTCTATAATCTATCCCGAGACTACCTCGTATGTGGTGTCAAGTAGGGATCGAGTTTTATTTTTTCCATGTAATGTGCCAACTTTCCCAACGCATCTAGTAAACAGTCTGTTCTTTTCCGCTGAATTGTGGGGCAGCCTTTATCAGGTTAATCTCCCACATAGCCATGAGTCTGTCCCTGTGCTCTCTGTTCTGTTCCAAATATTTATTTACTGGCTCTTGCATTGATACCAGCTTAACAAAAACCTATAGCCTTCCATATGTCTTAGCGTTTGCTGAGGCAAATCCTCTGTCTTCATTCTGTTTTTTAAAGGTTGACATAGCTATTTGTGGATCTCCCTTGTTCTGCATAAACTTTATTTATTTATTTTTTGAGATGGAATCTTACTCTGTTGCCTAGGCTGGAGTGCAGTGGCATGATCTCGGCTCACTGCAACCTCTGCCTGTTGGGTTCAAGCAATTCTCCTGTCTCAGACTCCCGAGTAGCTGGGATTACAGGTGTGCACCATCATACCTGGCTAATTTTTGTATTTTTAGTAGAGACAGGGTTTTCTCCATGTTGGCCAGAATGGTCTTGAACTCCTGACCTCAGGTGATCCGCCTGCCTTGGCCTCCCAAAGTGCTCGATTACAGGCATGAGCCACCGCGCCCGGCCTCCCTTTTTCTTCATAAACTTTAGAGAAAGTTAACTGAATTATTGGAAAGAAAACGCCCACTAGATTCTTGATTGGAATTAGTTTGGTTCTATAGATTAATTTGGGGAGAACTGACATCTTTGTATTTGTTCCACTCAAGAGCCTGGATTGTCTCTCCATTTACCAGATCAGTTCTGTATTTTTTGCTAGTTTAAAATTTTGTTCCCCTTAGGCCGGGCGCGGTGGCTCAAGCCTGTAATCCCAGCACTTTGGGAGGCCGAGACGGGCGGATCACGAGGTCAGGAGATCGAGACCATCCTGGCTAACACGGTGAAACCCCGTCTCGACTAAAAACTACAAAAAAAAAAAAAACTAGCCGGGCGAGGTGGCGGTGCCTGTAGTCCCAGCTACCCAGGAGGCTGAGGCAGGAGAATGGCGTGAACTTGGGAGGCGGAGCTTGCAGTGACCTGAGATCTGGCCACAGCACTCCAGCCTGGGTGACAGAGCGAGACTCCGTCTCAAAAAAACAAAACAAAACAAAAAAAATTTTGTTCCCCTTTACCCTGATTCCAACAGGGTTCTTGTGCCTTGGTCAATTCCTAGAAACGTAAGAGTTTTTGTTGCTATTGTAAAAGACATATTGTTTTTGACTGTATTTCCTAATTGCTGTGTAGAAAAATGCTTTATATTTTTGCAGGCTGATCTTGTTTCTCTCAACCTTACTGAACTCTCTGATCTAATTAGTTCTAATTGTTTATCTGTTGATTTCTTGGTGGTCTGTAGGCAGGTGACCCCGTCATCTGCAAATGATGCCAGTTTTCGCTGTTTGTTTGGATCATCATCATGTGTTTTGATGCTCGAATGTTCCACCTGACTTTTTGAGGGTTTTTCATTAGCACTTGTATCTGTTTGTTGGTGTTTCACAGGGTCCTGTGTGTGTGTGGGTGGGGCGGGGGGTGGCGCAAGTCAATGAGGAATTATAACTCTTGGGTTTAAGCTGTGGCTCATGGCAGAGCTGGAATTGGGACAGGGCTTTATCAAGGCCTTACCAGGCTCTCTGGGGTATGCTAGGAGCTGAGACAGAGCACAGACCTAGAAGCCTACAGACCACCCACTAGAGGAGACCCCAGAGTGTCCCCTGGTGGACACTGGGAGCTGTGTGCACCTTCACTGCCCTGTGGCAAGCTGTGTGTGGGGTCACAGTGAAGGGGGACTGGAGGGGACTGAGGTTCAGAAGTCTCACACCTGGTGCAGTTCTTGCTTTCGCCGCCTTCCCTTGGGTGGTCGGCCTCCGTGTTCCATGAAAACTGATGACCACGTTGAATTTTGCTTCATCAAAAAGGCACCTTAATTCCCATGGTTGCTCCATCTGCTGTCCAGACTCAGGCTGGAGGGCACCACGGGCTTGAAATGGGCAAATTCTATTGTGAAAGGGTGGGCTGTGTCCCTGGATCTGGAAAGGAGCTGAGAGGGTCTGTCCCCACCTGTCATGACTGCAGATCACCACCCCTGAGTCCACCCTCAGTTCTTCTGCAACTGCCAGTCCTGCCCTGGCCTCAGGGCTCTGACCCAGGTGGACGGGGAAGCCCGGCCGGTGTGCAGTGGCCTTCTGGACCAGGGGCATTGTTTGGAAGAGTTCTCCAAGAGCAGCGTCCATGGGGGTCAGACGGAGCAGTCAAGGAAACTTTTCTAGAGGGGGTCCTAGAAAGCTGGGGAGGAGCTGGAGGGAAGAGGAGTGGGGGCCATGGGGAGCAGGAGGGAAGGGGTGAAGCTGGAGCGCAGCTGCCCAGGACTCACGTGCCTGTGCAGGGATCTGTGGAGAGCTGCTTCCTGGCATCAGTGTGCCCTTGTTTCACCTTCCCAGGCTTCTCAGCAGGAGGGCAGGGGGTGGGACTTCCAGTTTGTGCACCACCCGGGAGGCAGAGCCGGGCCCCAGAGCTTTAGAGAAGCTAGAGGACAGAGATATTCTGAGGCCATTGCCATGGTCTGAGGCAGAGATGGCTCAGGCATGCCACATGCAGTGGATTTGGATGGGTCTAGAAGACTACAGAGGCCCCCGAGACCCTTTAAATGATCCCATAGATTGCTGGCTGGGTCTCAGGCTGGAAGGGGTAGTGGAGGAGTCTATCTGGAGATGCTGCTTCTGTGGGGTCAGGGTCTCAGCTTGGGGCCCCTCAACCTTGCCCTGCATTTCCCAGATCCTGGAGGCAGGAGCTTAGGACTGGTCTCTCTCATTCACCACACACACACACGCGCATGCACACGCACACACACTCCCTCCCTCTCCCTGTCTGTCTCTCTCTCCCTCTCTCTCATTCACTGGTTGGCCTCTCAGGCTCCCTAACTCTGTCCCCTGGGCCTGCAATGTCCCTGGCCTTTCCTAGGCCCCTGGCTGCCCATGAGAGCTGTGTTAGTGACACGGTGGCCCCCTGCCAGGAGCGGCTCCTGCTGCATCTTCCTGTCGCCGCCACCAGGCTAAATATAACCTGACACTGCACAGCCCTGGGTGGCTGCTCCGGAGACAGCCTCTCTGCCTGGGGGCGGACAGGCCGACTGGAGCCCCAGCCTCCTGCCGTCAGCGTGACTTTGGGCCTGTCCTGGGCACAGCTCCTCCTGCTCCGAACGAGGCAGGGAGGTGACCAGGTTGAGGATGGCTGCCTCCCTGAGGTCACCTTCCCTGCAGGGACCCAGCACCCCGCCTTGTTAGAGCTCTGGATGCTTCCACAAAGCCATCTGTCATCTCATCTGGCACCCAGTGCAGGAATCACTTGTCCCCGCAGTACCCGCAGGGAGCCTGAAGCTCAGGGAGGTGGGTGACCTGCCCACAGCCAGAGCAAAATAGCGGGAGCCCAGGAGCCACCATGGCTGGGGCAGAGTGGCTCGGCTCCCTGGGGCTCCTCCACCTGTCTGGCCTGTTCCCTCTTCTTCCCTCTTGCCCCATGCATCGAACTGGGGTCCTGTTGGATGGGTGGTTCACTGGGGGCAGGTGCCAGGCGGGCGTGTCTTGTTGGTCCTGGTGGCTCAACACTTCGCATGCATGGATGTGCTCAGTGATTTGCAGAGGGCTGGGAGGAGCTGCCTGGGAAGAAGCTGTGATGACACCTCATTTACAGAGGAGTGCACAGAGACTCTGACCCCAGAAGGTGTCCAAGGCCACTCAGGGCCATCTGCAGCCTCTTCTTCCCCACCTGGTGCTGACATGGGAGATAAGGCCTGTCCCTGCCACAGCCAAGTGTGGCTCCTGCCTGGGGCCTGGTCTAGGCCAGTGGTGCCCAGAGGTAGGGAATTGGGTGGAGCCCCTGACCTCAGATGGGTTGGGATGCTGGGCAGGGACAGTGCCCCCACCCCAGGTAGACTGCTGGGTGTGGATTGGCAGCAAATGAAAGCAAGTCGGCGTTGTGTTCTGAGAAATGATGGTCACCTTCTGTGGCAGCAGGATGGCGCTGTACCTGCCGCTCCGGGAATGTGTGCAGGACTGGCTCTCCTGCTCTGCACTGAGCTGCATGGCCTCTGGAGGCCTGCTGGGTGCTTGGCCTGCCTGCCTCACCCGGGCCATTGGGCCCAAAGGCATGGGGGTTCTAAGGAACCATGGAGCCTGTGCGGGGATGGTTGCGTCCATGGGTGCCTCCCCTTTCAGAGGGCCCAGGAAACAGGTCTGGGCCAGGCAGGGGGTACCTTCTTACCCAAAGGGAGGTGTCTTCAGCCAGCTCTGGGGCTGAGGCTGGGGTGGGAGTGGGGTTGGGGCTGGGACTGGGGTGGGAATGGGGTCAGGGCAGAGTATTCTGGCATCAGCCACAGGAGCCAGGCTGGCCCTGGGGCCTCTCATTGCTAAGCTTCTTCCACCCTTGTTTGCCTCTCTTCTGTCTCAAGCTTATGGAGACCACAAGCCAGGCTTTGAGCTTCACATATCTTAGGCCGTTTCACCCCCACAGCCCTGGGGGGTGGGCAGGATCACCCTGTGTTACAGATGAGCGCCCCGGGGCTCTGGGCTGGTAAGTGACTGGCCCAAAGTCATTCTAACGCAATGTGCAGAGGCCACCTGACTCCACAGCCCATGCCCCCTCCCTTTGAGACTGGGAACTCTCTCCCCTGTTGCACCCCCTCCACCCTCCTTGTCTGTCCTGGCTGCCCCCTGAGTGCTCCAGTGTTGGCTGCCTCAGGAGTGTGGGCTGTGCCTGCCACAGAGTGGCTCTCAGCGGAACTGCAGACTGCAGCAGCTGGGTCCTTCGCCTCTGTCCTGGGGAGCTGGGCCACTGGCAGGAGCCAGGGCGAGTCGGAGGGAGAAGGGAGCAGAGCGAGGGCCTAGGGGTCTGGAGTAGGTGGGCACTGGGGCAAGTGAAGGCACTCCCACCCCCCCATAACCCAGCCGGTGGTGGGATGGCGTCTGACTGGGAGGCCTGGCTGAAGAGCCGGGAGCAGGTGATGTGGCAGTTTACAGAAGCTCCAGCTGACCCGGCAGGGTGGTCGGACGCAGTGCCTCCAAGAGCCCAGGCCTATCTGGGGCCCCACTTTCCTTCCTTCCACATCCCCTTGACGATCGCTAGATCTCCCCCGTCTCGGCCCCGGCCTTCAGGCAGGGCTCCAGTTCACATTTTTGGAATAACCAGGCCTTTGACAGGGTTATTTTGAAAGGAAAAATTTCTTGAATCTCGACAAAGGAAGAGGACCAACAGATACTCCTCTCTCTCTCTCTCTCTCTCTCTCTCTCTCTCTCTCTCTCTCGTGTTTAAGTGTGAGGCACAGGCTTGTGCTGCGAGGTGGTGTATACCTAGAGTTTCTGTGACCCTGGCGAGGGGTTTTGAGATGTGGGGTCCAGGACTGGGTGGGCTTCAGAATGCCATTCTGGGCTCTCTTGCTGAGCAGCTTGAGCTGAAGAGGGGACGGGGTGCTGAGGTCTCAAGGTTGGAATTTCCGGGGCCCTGTGCTGGGGACAGAGCCTCCAGCCCATTCTGAAGGTTGGGTTCATCTTGGCTCCAGACTCTAGGTTTCTGAGGCAACCTCCCTGGTGAGGACTTAGGTTCGAGGGCCTGGCTGGCTGTGGTCCCTGGGGTGGGTGCTGGGTCTCCAGGGCTAAGGCTCCCTGGTCTCCGGCCTCTCTTCAGTCCTGATGAGGCGCATCCCTGTTCAGGCCGCTGCCGGCCATCACCATATTAGGGCATAAACTCCAGGCAGGCTGTCTGGGTGCCAAATGGTCTCCAGCTGGGCCCAGCCCCCTGCAGCTTCCAGCACCACAGCTGTGTGTCAGAGGCCGGAGGTCAGGGGACAAGAGTGGCTGCTGCAGGGAGACCCAGACAGAGCCCCGGAGCTCAGGGCCCTTGGGCAGAGCTGTGAGCGTCTGGGATGTGGTGAGTGGAAGGGCTGTGGGGTGGGGCAGAGAGCCCCTTCACCTAGTGCCATCCTGTTCAAGCTGGTTTCAGAGGACCTGGTTCCCCTAGATGAATCCCTAGCTGATTAGAATCCCTGAGCCTGGCCAGCATCTGCTGTGCATCAGGCCCTTCCCACCTGGCCTGCTCCCTGCCTCCCCAGCACACAGCCCCTTGGCCTTACTGACAGGCTTCAAGCACCAGCTCCAAGTCCCAGGGGTGGCGCCGCCTCCAAGTTACCGGCCTCTGTTGCTGGCCTCTCCCTTGACTCATAGCACCACCACCATCGCCCCTGCTGTGGGTTTGAGATCAGGAGTAGGGGTGAGCCAGGGAGGTTCTGGGAGGTAGAAAGGTGAGGAGAGGCTGTGTGTGGTGGCTCACACCTGTAATCCTCGCACTTTGGGAGGCTGAGGCGGGCAGATCACTTGAGGCCAGGAGTTCGAGACCAACACAGTGAAAACCCTGTCTCTATCAAAATATACAAAAGTCAGCTGGGCGTGGTAGCATGCACCTATAGTCCCAGCTATAGTCCCAGCTATAGGAAGGCTGAGGCAGGAGAATCGCTTGAACCTGGGAGGCAGAAGTTGCAGTGAGCCAAGATCATGCTGCTGCACTCTACCCTGGGCGACAGAGTGAAACCCTGTCTCAAAAAAAACCAAAACCAAAAACAAAAAAAAAACAAAGGGAGGCTGGGTTGCTAAGATGGAGCGGGACTGCATGGTTCATCACCCTCGCCTCTCCCCCATGCCTGCAGCCTCCCTGTCAACATGGCCTGTCACTGACACCACCAGCCAGTGCTGGCCCCAGGGCGTATGACTCTAGGCGCTAGGCACTTCGGTGGGGACGGGAGACACTGGGAGGCAGAGAAGACAGCTGAGCAGAGGGGGAGCCGAGAGGAAGGAAAAGGCTCCCTAGGGAGAGTGGGAGATGAGGAGCCTGCCTGGTGGGTCCCTGGGGGGCCATAGAGGAGCTGGAGCAGGATGTTAACTGCCTTCTGGTTTCATTAAGGACTTCCTGTGAGCAGGAGGTTCTGAGCTTGGCCTTAGGTGGAACTGAGTGCTTGGCCTAAAAGGGGCTCCTTCAGAAATCGGCATGGGAGGGCGTGGGGCCCATGTGCTCAACAGGGAGCTGAGGGAGACCAGGTGCACTTGGCCTGGGGGACTGACCTCATCTGGTACAGGTCCTTTGGTGGACAGAGAGAGACTAGAAAAGAAAAAATCAAAGATCAAGAGAAATGCGAGGCGAGGCGAAGATGAAAGATCTAGAAGCAGTGCTTCTTAGACTCTTTGGTGAAGGATCAGTTTTCTTTAATGCTAATATGTTATAGGCTGGTACATCTGTGAAATACAAGAGCACATGCGTGGATATTATGGCGATGCCAAATTGCTGTAAAGTTTTTGAAACTCTTGCTTTCAACGTCTGTCCTTATCTTGTGTGCTGACACAACGGCTGGTGCCAATCTAGAGAGAACAGAGACAGAGACAGATAGTAACAGCTAACCGTCTGTAGTGTGCAGCATACGCCAGGCATTGCCTAAGCACTCAGCATGTGCTGACTTGGTTAATCTTTATAACTCGTAAGAAAAGAATTATATACACTATGTGTATCACAACATCATTGTGTACCCCATAAATATGTACAATTATTGTGTCAATTAAAAAGTTAAAAAAATTTTTAAAAGAAAAAATTATTCTTCTTCCCATTTTATAGATAGAAAAAATGAGGAACAGGGATGTTAAATAATTTAGGAAAAAATGCATACGTGATTAAGTAGCAGATCCGGGCTATGAACCCAGAGATCGTAGGCCTTAAGTCTGTGGACTTAAGCACTGTGCTACAGCGCCTCATGTGAGGGGAAGGCAGAGGTGCTGGGAGGATATGAGGAAATGAGATAGGGAGGAAATGAGATCAAAGAGGGGAAAAAGGATCATAGCCAGGATGAGAGAAAGTGCACCTGGGAAAGAGCTAGATAAATCACACAGGCAGAGAGAGGGGTAGGGGAGTCCAGTAGCAACAAGCTGGGGCAGACAGATTGAGGGGAGCCATAAGGGTGGCAGGCACATGGCCGGGTGGGGGATCAGGACGGGAGATCCTGGAGAGGAAGGGCCATATGGGGAGGCAGAAGTGGAAGGGCCCACCTGGGCTCCAGGCTTTCTGCTCTGCCCACTGAGAGGGTGCCAAGGGAGCTATGTCCTCCCACTCCACAGGGAGCTGCTTCCTATGTCTGGTGGATGTGGTGCCCGTGAAGAACGAGGATGGGGCTGTCATCATGTTCATCCTCAATTTCGAGGTGGTGATGGAGAAGGACATGGTGGGGTCCCCGGCTCATGACACCAATCACCGGGGCCCCCCCACCAGCTGGCTGGCCCCAGGTAGGTGTACTTGCTTTAGGGCAGGCTCAGGGGTTCGTGGTCTTACTTCTCTGGGGCTGTGAGCTGTCCGAGGTCAACACTATGCAGGAAGGGAGGATATAGTGGTTGGGTGGGAGAGGTCCCTTTGGAGGTGGGAAGTGAACCCTGTACCCTGAGGATGTGGCCTGGTTCCCCTGGCCCAGGATGGACATACGGGGGTGGAATCACAGAGCCCAGAATCACAGGTCTTTGGCATGGGCTAGCACCGTTTCCTTAGCCTCACCTATAGGGCTTCCGATCCCAGCATCCCCTGGGAGTGGTCCTCTCTCTAGTCTGGCTTGAGCAGCCCAGGAGTGGGGAACATGACCACCTGGGAGCAGCTCCTTTGCACAGTAGGAAGCTGTGTCCCATGGACTCAGCTCTGTGTAGTTTCTGCCATCTGGTCCTTGTTCATGGACTGGCCAAGTTTCCTGGGGGTCTGGGCTAGCTGAGGAGAGGCTTTGAGGGAATGCCCACCTGGGCTGGACCATTCCCTTGACAACAATGGCTCTGAGCCTCCTCCTCTGTCAGGACGCCCTCTTTGGCTTAATTTTAATCTTTCCCTCAGCATCATGACGAAAGTGCTTACCTCTTGGTTTCTCACGCTCTAAAATGACAGTGTCGGTAACACTGGCCCTACCTGTTCATCGGATGCCACCCTGAACGGCAGGGCCCCTGGCATTGCTTCACCCACTTAGGCACAGGCCCCACCTACTGGCTATGTGACCTCCAGAGAGTGACATGACGCCTTTGTGGCCACACTTCCTCATGTCTAAATTGGGGACGCTGGCACCCAGCGGCCGGTGTGAGAGACAGGGATGATTTATGGAATCCGCCCTGAAGTGTCGCTTCAGATACGGCTTTTTATGATGACTGGATTCTAGAATGATTTTTGAGACTGAGGTCAAAATATTGTGCATGGGAGCGGGGATGGAGGGTTGCCCGCTCCCCTCTTTCCCTCACCCAGCGGCTGGGGCTCTATTTCCCAGGCCTTGCCCACTCCAGGGCTGCTCGCGGTCCCCGCGGCCACATGCCTCTCCTCTTCCGCAGGCCGCGCCAAGACCTTCCGCCTGAAGCTGCCCGCGCTGCTGGCACTGACGGCCCGGGAGTCGTCGGTGCG
>NW_012115154.1:18938542-18940703 GCF_000951035.1 Colobus angolensis palliatus | reverse complement strand
CGGGGCGCTGCCCCCGCCACCGCGCCACGCCAGCACCGGTGAGGGCGCCACAGGACCAGTTCCGCCCCAGTCCACGCTTCCTCGGCTGCGAGGCTTGCTGCATTCTCGGCCCTCAGCTTCCGACCTTTCCACTACGTCCTGGGTGCCTGGGAGATGGAAATCCCATTAAGCACTTATTTAATTCCATTAAGTGGCCTGTTGCGCTATTAAATGTCCATTCATCCCATTACATTCTTCCACTCCCAGAGCCCTCGTGGGCCCCTGGAGCTGGCTGTCCCGGGACGGCCTGGAGCAGGGATGCCCTGGGCAGGAGACGCGCCCGGCCTTGGAACACCACCTGGCCCCCTGCCTGCCAGTGTTCTGGGGCAGACCGTTTCCTCTTCCTCTTCCTGGTCACAGGGCTGTCTCCTGGCTGCTTCCTTAGAGTGGTGCGCAGGGTCTGACCTCCCTTGTTTCTTGTGACTCCCCTGGACTCCCAGGGACTCCTGACTGTGCAGGGCCTGGTCTCCACTCTTGGTCTGTGGGTGGCCTGCCTGGCCTGGGGCCTTCGGCCTGCTGGCCTGACCATGTTGCCTCTCCACCTAGGGGCCATGCACCCCCTGCGCAGTGGCTTGCTCAACTCCACCTCAGACTCCGACCTCGTGCGCTACCGCACCATCAGCAAGATTCCCCAAATCACCCTCAACTTTGTGGACCTCAAGGGTGACCCCTTTTTGGCTTCGCCCACCAGTGACCGTGAGATCATAGCACCCAAGATAAAGGAGCGAACCCACAATGTCACCGAGAAGGTCACCCAGGTAGGTGCCCAGCAACTGGGCTCTCTTCTCACCTTGGAGGAGCTTGGAGAGGGGGTGGGAGTGGGCTGTGGTCCAGAGCCAGGTGGAGGGGGCTAGCCAGTGAAGGCCTCTTGGAAGGAGGCAGACCTGAGGGCTGGGGTTGGCGATCTATTCCAGAGCTGGGGTTGTGGGGGAGGGGACAGTCCGAGAAGTTCTGGAGAGGGGCCTGGAGGGGCCTGGGGAAGGGCTGGGGACAGCAGATGGGGAGGATTGGTGGATGGGGTGCGTGCCTTCAGGGCACAGAGTGAGGACAGGGCAGTTGAGGCTGGGGGCATGAGAGGGCCAGTAGCAAAGGGGGAAGGTGGCCTGAGGGACATGAAACGTCTGGCTGCAGGCTGTGTGAAGGGAGTACTAGGGGCCACGCCAACTGGGAGGCTTCAAATGAGAAGGGGTCACAGAGGTCAAGGACAGGAGGGTCCTGATTCTTCTAGGCCAAGGTGACGCGCCAGGCAGAGGGTGGGCCCCAGTCCTGTGGGGATGGCCAGGATGGCCTCGAAGGGCCCAACTGTGTCCCCAAAGCATGGGAGAAGCAAGTTTTCTTCTCATGGGGAGGGGATTGGATGGTGGTTGGTACAAAGATATGGGTCAGGTCCCTGAATCCTGGACCAGAGAAGACCCCTCAGCCTTGGAGGCATTAGCCAGCCTGGTCTTCTGTCCCCTCCTGGGTTTGGGGTCCTCCTGGCAGCAAGAGGACCTGTGACCCCTCCATGGCCTCATCCACCCCACACCTTAGCCTTTGGGGGCTAGGGGTGGGTGGGTTAGGAGTGTGGATACCTGCAGGGAGTGAGAAGCCTGGGATAATGTGGGGGACTCCTGTCCCAAGCTGTCCCCTTCTGCCCCTTCCACAGCAGCTGCCTGGGTTGGCCCATGTGAGGGAGCTGCCCTGCTACCTTGGCAGCCTCCTGGCCCTGCTCCCATCGTCTGGCTCTCTGGGTCCCCGCCAGGTCTCCAGCCCATTGGCTTTGACTCCAGAACATTCCCCCTTGCCCCAGGCCCTTATCTGGCCGCCTACCCCTCTCTCCCTCCTCCCTTGCCTCTCTCTTGGTTCCCACCTGAGCCCCTGGCATCTTCCCTGCTCCTGTCCCTGCTGCATGTGCCCGTGAGTTGTGGTGGGTCTGTGCATATGCGCCTGTATGTGTCGGCAGGCGTGTGTGTTCCTACCAGTCACCAGCAGTCTCTCCATCTCTGGGTGTCTCTGTCTGACTCTGGCTGGCTCAGCACTGGACCGGCTGGGCGGGGGTGTCAGGGAGACCATTAATCTGTGGTGACAGGCCCGGCTGCTGGCGGAGGGGGAGGGGCTCAGGCTGCGGGAGCGCCTCTGCAGG
>NW_012115154.1:18914621-18938357 GCF_000951035.1 Colobus angolensis palliatus | reverse complement strand
GGCTGGAGGAGCCGAGGTTCCGAGTGCGGCCGCTACTGGGCTGGCGGGCGGGCAGAGCGCGGCACCCTGGCAGCAGGGCCCACACCACGGGGCCATGGGCAGTTCGAGCCAGGCAGACTGCTGTCCATGCTTACTGCCAGGGTGACCCCAGCCCCGGGGCCCAGCCCCAACCACCCTGGCTTCATGCCAGAGGCTGCCCTGGCTGCCAGTCGGCCAGCCTCGGGGGTGCAGCCTGGGCTGGGACTGCTGCTGGGGTGCAGGTGAGGCACTGGTCGGGCCCTCAGGCCCCAGGGCAGGCAGGCTGCAGGGTGCCAAGTCGTCCATGGCGGCCCCAGCTGGGAAGGCAAGCAGGACAGGGGCTCTGTGGCCCAGGGCCCAGAAAGGCCGGGTGAGGCGGGCAGTGCGCATCTCTAGCCTCGTGGCCCAGGAGGTAGGTGACACCCGGTCCTTCCTCTTCTTTTTGGGGCTGGGGCACTGAGACAGGTGGCTGGCCCGAGGGCTCTGGCTCCAGGTTGGGGAGAGGGCTGCTGGGAAGCAGGAGGCTTTGGGAGCCATGGGGCCTGGCCCTGCTCACCCGCGCTTGGCTCCTGCTCTCATTCCCTCCCAGGCTGGGCTTACATAGTTTCCCTTGCCGGGACTTCCCCTCCCCTGTGGCTGCCATGGCCCACAGTCCTAGAGCTCAAAATGCAAAGTGGGGAGATGACAGGAATGAGACGGATGCCCAGAGAGATGGTGGGGAGGCAGAGTGGGGAGAAGGAGCCCACGGGCAGGACCGTGAGAAGCCGGCAGGCAGCAGCTGGGCCTGGCATGGAGGCACTGGGGCTCCCTTGCTCTATGTGCTGGGGTTGGACCCGGTGGGCAAGGGAGGCTTGTGCTGTTGTGGGGAGTCGAGGAGGCTGGAATATGCGGAAGCCACTGTGTGGGTGGTGAGGGTGCGCTGGGCTGAGGCACCTGGCTCATCTCTTCATGGGCGGCCGACGCGTGGTGGCTGGGCCATGCACTACTCTGTTACCTCCTGGGAGCCATCCAGCAGCTCTCTTGTCAGAACCTGGGGTGGCCTTGGGCCAACAGTGGAGGAGGAGTGGGAGGTGGCTCAGGGCTGAGTCTGGGAATCCCATCCCTGCCCCTGCCGCCCCACACCTGAGCATTCTGCCTTGGCTCATATGCTCTTTCCAGCTGGGGGACAGGTACAGGTAGGTCTTCCCACCCACGGCTGAGGAGCCAGGGTTTGGCTTAAGCAAGCCAGCTTCAGTATTCTATAGGACAACAGGCTTGGGGGACAGACCTGGCCCAAGGCCATAGGTGAGCTGGTGGCTGAAGAGCTGGGACTGGCCCCTGTCAGGACGAGGTGTGCCCCGTGCACATGTGAGTTTGTGCCCTGGGGCAATGTTGCTCATGCTGTGTGCAGACTCGGGTAGGGTAGGGTCACTGCTGTTAGGGGTGGTCCTGACACCTCCGCCCAGAGGCTTGACCTCTCAGGCACAGAGAAGAGTCCTATCCAGGGGCAGCTACCTTCTTCGGCCCCCTTGTCAGCAGGGGCCTGGCTAGTTGTTATTTTTTTTTTTTTCCAGTCCCCACTTGATCACTGAAGGGCCACCCACCCATGGGCAATTGCTCTGCCTTAAGGAGCTGGGCACGCAGCAGGTAGAGTAGAAATGGAGCCTGGGAGCCTGTCCATGTGTTCCCTGCCTGCCCTAGGCCTCAGCTGCTCCTGCAGCCCATCTGGTACCTCTGGAGGCCCTGTGTCCACCCCAGGGTGGTCAGATCTTTAACTACGACCCGTCTTAACTTCTAGTTATTTCCTCTAAGGAAATGTTCTCCAAGCAGCGCCATCTGTGAAGGTGTCTTGGGCAAGCCCAGCTGGAGTATGAAGGAGTCTTTGGGACTCATCCACTATAGCCTCCCCAACCCAAAAGCCTGAGGCTGTGGGGGCCTGGGAGTTGGTGCTTCTGGGAGCAGGGCCAGCACCTCTGGAATTCATGGGGGCTGGGCAAGGCCTTGGGTTCAGCTGGCTGCCCAGGGATGGCAGGGAGAGCTTGGGGAGGGGGCTTTTGGGTTGAGCTGCATGTCTGAGAGAGGATTCTAGGGAGACCCAGAAGCTTCTGGGATTGTGGAGAGGCTGGCCGGAGCTCTTCTTAGTTTGCCTTGGGAGCAAGAGGGATGTGCGTGCTGTCACTGGGTCTGGATGGCCAGCCTGCCTCTGTCTGATGAGTGTGAGTGTGGAGGAGGCAGAGTGTGAGTGTGAGCTGGTACAGGGGCTGTGTGTGTCACTGCTGAGCAGTCCCTGTGTGCACATCCCTCTGTATAAGTTGGGTGCCATCTCCTCTCAGCTGGGCTAGGTCTTCTTTGTCCCTTTGTAAGAGGGTGGGAAGATGAGGACTGTGGGCTGTCCCTGACCTGTGTGGAGAGGGGTCTGAGGGAGCGAGGTATACAAGTGAAGGGGGGGAGTGTCTTGGTCTTTCCTCATCCTGGAAGGCCAAGGGACCCAAGACTGGTTGCCTGGTGTCCTCGGGCCTGTGGCATGAAGACAGGCTGGTTGGAACTGCAGTGACTACCAGTCAATGGATTGGGACTATGGCTCCTGGGGCCGCTGCCTAGGCTGGGAGCTATTGTCCTTGGAACCCTTTTTGGTCTGAGACTATGGCGTGTGTGGTTGGGGGTGTGGGCCAGTGTCTCCGGACAGTCACAGCGGCAGGTCTGCATCTGCATTGCCGGTGGGGAGCAGCACTGGGTGTTCCTGCTGAGTGTCCTGAATCAACGTCTGCCGGGAACTGTTGGAACTGTTTGGAGCCAGTCCTGTGCTGTGTGTCATTTTGGGAACCATGATGCCCAAACCTGGGGGTGGCCGTTTGCTGTGGTCGCTTGGCTGAGGGGTGGGCATTCTGATGGAAACATTTTTGGCCTTCTGCTTGGCCCCGGCAGAGATGTCATTGCTCCTGCCCCCGAGGTCCCGTGGCCTGCCTCACCCATGCTTCCGCCTTCCCCGCTTGCAGGTCCTGTCCCTGGGTGCCGACGTGCTGCCTGAGTACAAGCTGCAGGCACCGCGCATCCACCGCTGGACCATCCTGCATTACAGCCCCTTCAAGGCGGTGTGGGACTGGCTCATCCTGCTGCTGGTCATCTACACGGCCGTCTTCACACCCTACTCGGCTGCCTTCCTGCTGAAGGAGACGGAAGAAGGCCCGCCTGCTACCGAGTGTGGCTATGCCTGCCAGCCACTGGCCGTGGTGGACCTCATTGTGGACATCATGTTCATCGTGGACATTCTCATCAACTTCCGCACCACCTACGTCAATGCCAACGAGGAGGTGGTCAGCCACCCCGGCCGCATCGCTGTCCACTACTTCAAGGGCTGGTTCCTCATCGACATGGTGGCCGCCATCCCCTTCGACCTGCTCATCTTCGGCTCTGGCTCTGAGGAGGTGGGGTTAGCAAGGAGGCAGGTGGTGCGGGGAGAGGAGAGGCCAGGAAGGTGGTGGGAGGTAGTGGGGTGGAGAGGGTGGCGAGGAGGACAGAGAAAGAGAGAGAGAGAGAAAGAGAGAAAGACAGTGGGAGAGAGACATGGTAACAAGGCAGCTGCAGAGGCGTGGTGGGTACCCCAGCAAATCTATGCTCCTCCGCTCCATACAAGCTCCTCGCAGGTTGCAGAGGGCCACACAAGACACCTTTTTTTCTGTTTCATCCACCCCAAGGGGCCATTATTTTGTAGCTACACCAAAGTGCCCTAGAAGCTGGTGGGAGTGGGCAGGCACCCTAGAGTGATCACTGCACCTTTCAGTGCCCCTGTTTCCTCATCCGCACTATGGGGGCTGCCTCGGTCCCAAAGCTAGCACTAAGATTAATGAGACACATGTGCTGGGTCCAGCGTGGGCTTCAACTCTTAGGAGGAGGTTCTAGGGTGTCTTTGGGGATCTGACCTCTGATGCCTGCTCTGAGGGCCACAGCACGTCCCCTCCTCCCTTGCCCCGTCAACGGAATGTGCCCCTTCCCTGTCCCCCAGCTAATCGGACTGTTGAAGACTGCGCGGCTGCTGCGGCTGGTGCGCGTGGCGCGGAAGCTGGACCGCTACTCAGAGTACGGCGCGGCCGTGCTGTTCTTGCTCATGTGCACCTTCGCGCTCATCGCGCACTGGCTGGCCTGCATCTGGTACGCCATCGGCAACATGGAGCAGCCGCACATGGACTCCCGCATCGGCTGGCTGCACAACCTGGGTGACCAGATAGGCAAGCCCTACAACAGCAGCGGCCTGGGCGGCCCCTCCATCAAGGACAAGTATGTGACCGCTCTCTACTTCACCTTCAGCAGCCTCACCAGTGTGGGCTTTGGCAACGTCTCCCCCAACACCAACTCAGAGAAGATCTTCTCCATCTGCGTCATGCTCATTGGCTGTGAGTGTGCCCAGGGGCGGGTGGCAGGGAGAGCCCACGGTGGAGGAACCCAAGTTGGAGGAAACTGAGGCTGCTAGCCGGGTCAGAGTGAGGACCCTGGGACTTAGAGAGTCCAGGGGCCACCATCGTGACATAGTTTGGGGGCTGGGTCACCAGGGCGGGGACTACTGAAGGGTGGGGTGTGCTGGAATGCAGATGTACAAGGGCATCTTGTGGGCATGTCGATGCTGAGACTGAGACACTGACCTGGTGCAGGGCCTGAGCAGGGTCCCTGTGGGTGGGTGGGGTTCCCGCAGAGGCTGACAGCCCCACGTGCCCACGCCCCCAGCCCTCATGTACGCTAGCATCTTCGGCAACGTGTCGGCCATCATCCAGCGGCTGTACTCGGGCACAGCCCGCTACCACACACAGATGCTGCGGGTGCGGGAGTTCATCCGCTTCCACCAGATCCCCAACCCCCTGCGCCAGCGCCTCGAGGAGTACTTCCAGCACGCCTGGTCCTACACCAACGGCATCGACATGAACGCGGTGAGGCCACCAGGGCGTGGCCAGTGGGTGGCAGGCTGGGAAGAGTAGGGTGGCAGAGGGGAGCCTCTTGGCACAGCAAGCAAGTCTCAGGTGGTCACAGTCAGTAGTAAGAAGGACCCTGGAGGCATGTTGCCCCTTTTTGTCCGTGAGGAAACGGAAGCCCTTGGAACCCCTTCTCTGGAGAGCTCCCCTTTTGGGGTAGGAGCTATATATCACATAGGCGAAGGGGTTAAATCCTTACGACAGCCCAGGGCGGGAATGGTCTCTATGCCTTACAAATAAGAACACGGAGGTCTAGAGCCCAAGGTGCTCAGCCAGGGGTGCTGAAGCTGGAGTGGGGTTTCAGGTCCTTCCCAAGACACTGGGCCACCTGATGCTTCTGAGATCTCCCAGGCCTGGAGAATGAGATTTCCCTGACATGGAGGGGTGGGATGGTGGAGTGGAGTGTGGGTTGGGGGGTCCCAAGGGAGGGTGTGCTGAGCTGCCCCACCCCACCCCCAGGTACTGAAGGGCTTCCCTGAGTGCCTGCAGGCGGACATCTGCCTGCACCTGAACCGCTCACTGCTGCAGCACTGCAAACCCTTCCGAGGGGCCACCAAGGGCTGCCTTCGGGCCCTGGCCATGAAGTTCAAGACCACACATGCACCGCCAGGGGACACACTGGTGCACGCTGGGGACCTGCTCACCGCCCTGTACTTCATCTCCCGGGGCTCCATCGAGATCTTGCGGGGCGACGTCGTCGTGGCCATCCTGGGTATGGGGTGGGGGCGGGCACTGGCCTGGAAATGCCTCTGCAGCCTCGAGAGGTGTGAGCCCTCTGACTGTGCAGTCACTGGGGCTGTGGACCTGGGACTGCCTGCAGGGTCACTGGGCTCCTTTAATTCATCTGAACTCAGGCCCTTCAAGCGGGGCCATGAAGAGGAGCCCCATGTAGGGTGGGGCTGCTGAACTCTGGGGTTCCCACATTCTTCCCCTTCAGGATCCGCCACAGACAGACACTTTTTGCTTCCTTAAAGTAGGATCAAATCTAGATCCTCCAGCCTGGGCAGTAGAGGAAGAAATGCCAGCCTGGAAGCTGGGCATTTGCTTTCACTAAGGGCCGTGTGGTTCCCTGCAGCCTCATGCCCAGCCCCATGACATATCCAAAGCAAAGGGAGTCCTGCCCCCTCTGCCCACTTCCTTTCTACGCTGCCTGTGCACAGGGGGTGGGTTGTTGGTGTGTCTGGACACTGAGGACTTCCTCCCCTCTGCCTGTCCTTCCCTTGGCCCTGCGTGCCTCAGGGCAGATAGAGCAAACTCTTTCGACCATGGTTTATGGTAGGACATTTTAGATTTTGTTTCTCAGCTCTGTACAAACACAAATACACACTCCCACACAACTAAAATCAAAGTTTCACTACATAACACTGGGCCTTATTACATGCGGTACATTCTAGCATTTCTGTTCTGTGCTGTGCTCAGCAATACGAGTGTCAGTTCAATAAGCAAAAAAAAAAAAAAAAAAAAAATGCTGGTTTTGATTCACCACTGTGTTCTGATGTCTGGTTTGAAGAACATTGCTTACAAGGGTGCAGTGATTGGCTGAGAGGGTGTTTGGGACATGGGGTTTGTGGTAGTCCTGCTGGCTGGGTCTCATTTGCTGGGAGACCCTGGGCTCCTGGCCCCTTCTGCCGGCCCCTCTGGCACTGTCCTGCCTGCTAGGAGCTGAGGGAGGGTGGGCTGGCAAATTGCTTCCCTGGTTGTGTGGGTTGGGGGCCAGCTGGCAGGCGACCCAGCTGAGGGGACATGCTTTGCCTGGGGTGGGGATGCCAGGAGAAGGTGCCTGCTGCCTGGATGCCGCCCCCCGGGGCTGAGCTCCCTGTCCTCTCCATGGCCTCCAGGGAAGAATGACATCTTTGGGGAGCCTCTGAACCTGTATGCAAGGCCTGGCAAGTCGAACGGGGACGTGCGGGCCCTCACCTACTGTGACCTACACAAGATCCATCGGGACGACCTGCTGGAGGTGCTGGACATGTACCCTGAGTTCTCCGACCACTTCTGGTCCAGCCTGGAGATCACCTTCAACCTGCGAGATGTGAGTTGGCTGCCCTGAGCTGGACCCCATCCTCCTGCTTCCAGCTGTGTGGCTGCCCCTTTGCTGTGTGACTTTGAATGTGATGCTTCTCTGTCTCAGTTTCCCTGTTTGTCAAATGGTATCATGGAGCAGGCTATAAAAGTCCCAAACTCAGTCCTTGCCTGGCGCAGAGGTCACGCTGGGGGCAGGGAAGGGTTTCCCCAGAGCTGGGGCGCCCAGCCCTACTTTTTCTGTGTTAAGGAGGGAGCTTGGGGCCTGACGCTGGTGGGGCAGGAGAGTACCGAAAGGGCCCTGATACCGATTTTGGTTCCAGACCAACATGATCCCGGGCTCCCCTGGCAGTGCGGAGTTAGGAAGTGGCTTCAGTCGGCAACGCAAGCGCAAGCTGTCCTTCCGCAGGCGCACGGACAAGGGTGAGGCGGGGGAGGGGAGGAAAGGGGAGGGCGGGGCCAAGGTGAGGCTGGGAGCTGGAAGGCGGGGCGGGCCGTGTCTGCTTTACCCAGGCCTCAGACCTTCCCATCCCTTCCTCCAGTGTGCCCACTCCACACCCCAGCTGTCCAGATGCTGCCCATCTTTCAGGGCCCCTGCAGCTGTCACCTCCTCCAGGACGCCCTCTTCCACCCTCCAGGGCAAGCCTAGGGTTTTTGGACCTCACAGGGCTGTGGTCTCTGAGCGCTGCCCTGAATCGATGAGGAGGAAAGAACATAGGACAAAGGAGGGCCAGGGAGCCAACAACGGGGCTGAGGCCCCGCAGTCCCAGAGATCCCCCAACCCCCAAAGCACCATTACCGGTGCTTGGGCAGTCAGGGGGTCCTGGGAGTTCTTGGTCGGCTTGACAGTGGGTGCAAGATAGCAGAAGCAGCAACTGGGGAGAAACCAGGGCGTCCTGCCCAGTCCTCTTCCGGGCTCGCTCCTGTTCCCTCCTCCACCCTTGCCCCCTCCTCTCCGCTCCCCTCCCCTCTCTGAGGCCCGTTCTCTGTTTCCCACAGACACGGAGCAGCCAGGGGAGGTGTCGGCCTTGGGGCCGGGCCGGGCGGGGGCAGGGCCGAGTAGCCGGGGCCGGCCGGGGGGGCCATGGGGGGAGAGCCCGTCCAGTGGCCCCTCCAGCCCTGAGAGCAGTGAGGATGAGGGCCCAGGCCGCAGCTCCAGCCCCCTCCGCCTGGTGCCCTTCTCCAGCCCCAGGCCCCCCGGAGAGCCGCCGGGTGGGGAGCCCCTGATGGAGGACTGCGAGAAGAGCAGCGACACTTGCAACCCCCTGTCAGGTACTCCAGGCGCCGGCAAGGGAGGACCTGGATGGTGGGCGAGGGAGGACCGGGTGGGGCAGTGGCGGGGCGTCTGCCCTGCTCACCCGGCTCTGCTTTCCGGCTGCAGGCGCTTTCTCGGGAGTGTCCAACATTTTCAGCTTCTGGGGGGACAATCGGGGCCGCCAGTACCAGGAGCTCCCTCGATGCCCCGCCCCCACCCCCAGCCTCCTCAACATCCCCCTCTCCAGCCCGGGTCGGCGGCCCCGGGGTGACGTGGAGAGCAGGCTGGACGCCCTCCAGCGCCAGCTCAACAGGTGAGGGAGTGCAGGTGGGGTGTGGGGGCATGCCCTGGAGTCTGGTCCAGCTCCTGGCGGCAGTGTCTGGTAGAGGGAGAGGGCCTGTCTATGCGTGCAGCAGCTGGATCCCCTCCTTCCATTCCCAGCCAAACTGGGGGCTGCCGCACCTCTAGCGCAGAGGGCCTGGGTTGACCAGCTGCCCCTCCCCCCTCCTCTTCCCCACTCCCGGCGGAGGCTGTCACTGGTGTCCCCACTTCCCTGAGCATCCCCTGCTTCCTGCCCCAGGCTGGAGACCCGGCTAAGTGCAGACATGGCCACTGTCCTGCAGCTGCTACAGAGGCAGATGACGCTGGTCCCGCCCGCCTACAGTGCTGTGACCACCCCGGGGCCTGGCCCCACTTCCACATCCCCACTGTTGCCCGTCAGCCCCCTCCCCACCCTCACCTTGGACTCGCTTTCTCAGGTAAGCTCCAGCCCTGCTTCCTCGATGTACCCCTACCCACTTGTTCCCTGATTCCAGCCCAAACCTGCTTTGCTGCCTTTCTACTGGGCTCTGTGGCCCAGCCTCCCTGAACTTTGTCCTGCCCTCCTCCCATCCCTGTTCTCCTGGAGGAAGGCTGCCTCGGGAGCTGCAGGCTCAGGGTAGGGCAGGAGAGTCCCCCGTCCAAAGCCCCTAGACAGCTGGGTGCAGGGAACCTGTAGGCTAAGTGGCCCGCAGCTTCATTCCCCTAGTGTCCACAGCCTCCACCACTAGACCCCTGAGCATCACCTGAAGAGCCAGCTCCAACTGTGGCGCCTGTGTCACGGCCATGGGTGCTCTCCAAGGAGAACTGACTGAACCTGAGGCCTGGAGGTGGAGGCTGCATGCCAGAAGGTCTAGAGACAGGGTCCGGGGCCCCTTCTGTGAGCGACACTCCCTGGTCTCACTCTCCTGCCCATCTTTGCCTTTGGCACTGGCTGTCACAGGGTCATCTTGAGGGTGCCTGGCATTTCCCAGGGTGTAGAGGTCAAGCCTCCAGGGGAGGACTTCCTGGGCCTGCTTTGCCCCCTCTGTTAGAGATGGGCCTGGGTTGCCCCTTGTCCTCTCGCGGGTGGACCTGCATGTTCCTGGCCTCTGCAGGATGGCGGTGTCTGTGCCACCCTCTGTGTCCATGGGGACTCCTCTGGCTGCCAGAGGCGGCCTGGGATCTGCGCCCTCCCCCCTTCCCTTGGCATCCGCTACCCCCTCCCATATGCTGCCTGCTCCTGTTTGCAGACACCAGGGCCCACGTCAGCAAATGTGCCAGTCTCCCTTCACAGCCGCCCCCGCAGAGCTCTCACCAGCAGACGCTCAGCACCCACAAACCCCTCCCGCCTGCCCCAGCCCTCTCCCTGGCCTTCAGATGCCTGGCCGTCAGCCTGCCTCTGTTTCTAGGTCTCCAAGTTCTTTCTGGATTGCAGGAAAGAATCTTGTCTCTTTTTCTGTCCCAGCTTCTGTCCCAACACAGAGACTGCTTATTCCAGGTTGGGTTGGGCTCAGCGGCCACCTATCCTCAGGAAGAGACAAGGGCCTAGGGCTTTCCCTGCTCCCAGCTCTCTCATTTGGCTCCTGCTCTTGGAGAGTGCCTTTCTCTACTTCCCACCTTGGTGCCTTCCCTTGGTGGCCCCTGTCCTGCTCTCACTACCTTGGCTCTTCTCCTTGTCCCCTCCAGCTTCTCTGCCCACCTGACTCTCCGCTCGGCCCTCCTATCCTCCTGTCCAATCTCTGTCCCCAGCTTCTCTTGCCCCTTTCCCTCCCATTCCTCCTCCTCCATAGCCTCTTCGCCTGCCCATGCTGTGTGTATTGCAGGTTTCCCAGTTCATGGCGTGTGAGGAGCTGCCCCCGGGGGCCCCAGAGCTCCCCCAAGATGGCCCCACGCGACGCCTCTCCCTGCCGGGCCAGCTGGGGGCCCTCACTTCCCAGCCCCTGCACAGACACGGCTCGGACCCGGGCAGTTAGTGGGGCTGCCCAGTGTGGACACATGGCTCACCCAGGGATCAAGGCACTGCTGGGCCGCTCCCCTTGGAGGCCCTGCTCAGGAGGCCCTGACCGTGGAAGGGGAGAGGAACTCGAAGGCACAGCTCCTCCCCCAGCCCTTGGGACCATCTTCTCCTACAGTCCCCTGGGCCCCAGTGAGAGGGGCAGGGGCAGGGCCGGCAGTAGGTGGGGCCTGTGGTCCCCCCACTGCCCTGAGGGCATTAGCTGGTCTAACTGCCCGGAGGCACCCGGCCCTGGGCCTTAGGCACCTCAAGGACTTTTCTGCTATTTACTGCTCTTATTGTTAAGGATAATAATTAAGGATCATATGAATAATTAATGAAGATGCTGATGACTATGAATAATAAATAATTATCCTGAAGAGACTCCAGTGGTGCTGGGAGGGTGTAACTGTTACTTGCTGTATCCTGTGTTCATGTCTGGACATGTATGGGTGTGCCTGCGCAGGAATCTGGGTCTGTCTGCATGCCCAGGCCCACAGGGCTGCCCCTATATCTAGGTCTGGGTGTGTGCAATGGGGGTGCTCCCTGGGGGCTGACACAGGTCATCTCCAGGGAGACAGAATCTTGTCTCTGTAGGGCCCTGGATTCAAGATAACAACCCCCTGGACCACATGCATTTAGAGGCAGTCCTAATGGGACACTGACCTGGCATCTAGCCCTTGAGGGCCATGTGCCTCTGCTGGGCAGGGCACCCTGGCTCCCACAGCAGGCTTCACACTGACTGTGGAAGCAGCCCTGCACTTGTCTCCCTCACCCGGTTCCTGAGCTCATGTTGACCCTAACCTGAAATTGGTCTGAGTCCTGGCCCCACCCCCACCCACAACTTAGCCTTATCTTGTCCAATACAACTGGGCCCTGGCCACACTAGTGACCCCAGCCCTGACCAGAGCTCACTTGATGTCTGGCTGCAAATGGACCTCACTTGTATCACCTTGATCCCCTGTGATCCTGGATCTCAAGAGGAGCTTCCTGACGAGGGTACAACCTTCAGGGTGACTCATTCCCATGACTGGGGAGCAAGGCAAGGCAGACATCTTGGGGACAGTGAAGGGTATGTGTGCAAGTGCCTGCTTGTGCCTGTGTGTGTGTACGTGTGTGCGTGTGTGTGTGTGCATGTGCTGCTGGGCTTGTGAGGACACACAACCCTCAGAGGAATGTGGTGCAATGACCGCGGCTGGTGTGGAGAGCCAATGGGCGTCAGGCAGGCTGTGCCCAGCCAGGCCGGTTTGCAGGCGGGGAGCTGCCAAAGGCCTCCAGAGACCTCAGAGCAGCTTCTCGCTGAGTCCTCAAAACCTCTGGAGGTGGATTTGTTGACTGTTTTAAAGATAACTATGCCGTTCTCACTGCCCATGCCTGGGTGGGGCAGGTGTTGGTCTCTGAGCAGCCTGGAAGGTTCCCTGTGCCCGGAGCAGGGAGGAGAGAAGGAAGGGATCTCCCCCTTTCCAGGGCCTGGGAGAGACAGGGAGAAGGAAGAGATCCACACACAGGTCAGAGGGGAAGAGGGTTGACAGGCATGCCAGGCAGAAAAGACAGGTTTGTGCATCAGCATCTGTCCCACGCATGTACACACATACACATGCGCATCAGGATCTGTCCCACACATGTACACACATGCACATGTGAGTGTGAGCTTGCTTCTGCTCATGGTTTGAAAGTTTAACACAGGCCTTCCTGGTTGATGTGACTGTCACTGCAGGTGGGGGTCTAGCTGGCGTGGCCTAGATTTGGTGTCAATGGGGTGTGGCTCTGCTTATGGACTCTGGAGCCCAGGGCAGGAGACAGACCCAGGCAGCGGCTTATGGGGAGCAGCGAAGGTACACACAAAACTCAATGCTCTTCGCATGCTGGACTGTAAGCTGAGCCAAGTGCTTGCTCCCTGGTGCTGTCTCATCCTTGTCATGGTCTGCCCTTGTCCTTAGAGTGCCTTCATCCTGGGAGTCTGCCTGATGCCCACTACTCCGTATCCAGCAGCCGGACTGGGTGTTGGGGGCACAGAGAGGACAGGAAGAAAGGGCCTTTGCCTCCCTCCTGGCTTTGTAGCAGAGGTGCCACTGGTTATTTCTTTGCGGTACCATGCCAGCACTGTGGTCAGCTGCCTTCCCCTAGGTGAGGGCCCTGCCTGGGCATTGGCGTCTGGTGTGGATTTTGGTGCTCCTGAAGAGTGAATGCGTGTGTGGGAGTGTGCATGTGCCTGCGCTCGGGATGGGGTCTGGGCCCAGCAGAGGGCAACCTGTCCATGCTGGTCCTCGATAAAAATACAGAGGTGACCCAAAGTCAGTTGTTCAGTCTGGATGGGCCAGGCTGTCCAGATGCTCCTTGCCAAGTCCCTGCCAGGACTCCCCTGCCAAGGCTGGAGAGTGGGTGAGGAGCAGTCACAGTGGCTGCATTTGCCAGGTGGTCCCTGGGTCCGGTCTGCAGCTGGGTGCTCTGCCCTTGTGTCCTGAACCCCTACTCTAGCAGAGGGCATGTTAGCATCCACATGAGGACAGTCATTTTCTGGCTGGTCTGGTGACTGGCTGGAGGTTGCATCCCTAGTTGGTGGCAGGTGCGTCTGACTTCAGATTCTCCCCACCCATCCTCCGGCCTGCACTGTCCAGCCACAGGCAGCCCTGCTCCCTGGCTCCACCCCTCACTTGAGCTCCCAGAGCGACAGGAAGTTTGGTGGTGAGGACAAGGGCAAGCTGTGGTGGTGCAGTCCCTCCCCTCCTGCAGGGCTGGGCACCTGGCTGTTAAGGGCCTGTCATCTAGGGCTGAGGGTTTTCCCAAACCAAGAGAGCCAGAGGGTGGGATGGGAGCTGGAGGGGCTGTGGCAGGAGAGGAAGGGATCTATGCAGTTGTCAACACCTGGTGGAAGCCTGGCGCAGGGTTCCAAGCTGGAGTCTCGTTAGGGGCTGGGAGCAGAAATGGAAGGGGGAGGGCGGCGCCGCCTCTCTTGCCTCCACCTCCATGCTCAGAGCTCCAGGCGTGGAGGGATGCCCAGCCTGCCTGTCCAGGTGCAAGCTGGTCTCCAGCACCTGTCCTTACCTGAGATCTCATCCCCGCTCAGCCGGGCAGTGGCAGCTCTCACATTTCATTGACAAATAACAGCAATGGATATTTCCTGAGCATGCCCTTTGCGGCAAGCATTATTCCAGCCACCTGAAACCAAAGCCCCAGAGACTGAGTGACTCGCCCAAGCATGCCCCGCTCCTCAGAGTGGAGCTGGAATGTGAGCCCAGGTGGTCTGAGTCATACGCCTGCTGGTCCTGAAGGGACAGATGGGACTTCTCCCCACTGCCTGAAGGACAAAGCCCTCCATGCCCATTTTGCACAGTGGTTCTCATCTTTCTTTCTAGACTCACCTGCCCTCTCCCCTCCCTGCCGTGTGCCCTGTGCCGCAGCCATGCGATCTTCCGTCCTGTTAACCATGTTCTTGCATCTGTCCATCTTGCCCTCTTCTTGTGATGCAGACCCCTTCATCCTTGGTGTGGAGAGACCCTTCTATCTTCCCAGTCCTAGCATGGACGTTGCTGATCCTGAGGCCTTCTGCAGGCTTCTCAGCCAGTTGCGGCACTCACTGGCACCTGTGTTAGGGGCTCCCCACATCCTGCCTGCTTGCTTGTCTGTCCTTTATAAAAGGGAAGGGCTGAATGCTGGTCAACTTTTCGTCTCTTCCCACCCAGCATCTAGCATAGTGCCCAGCACCTGATGTGGCCATTAGGAAGCCCACAAGACCCCATGTTTGAGATTTTGCACAGACAAGGGAGATGTCTTCTGGACAGAGTTGGCTGGGCCAAAATTTGCTTCTGTCCCCGGAGGTCGCTTTCTTCCCAAAGGCTTGGCCTCCGGATTGTGGCTGCCTCCCCTGCCTGCCTCCCCAGGGAGCGTAAGCCCCACTCCTTCACTGGCAATGTGGCTACAAATGCTTGTATTTTTTTTTTTTCACTTTAGCACAACCAAGGTAAATATTAAATATTTGAAAGAGAATGACGGGAGCAGTGGGGAGGACAAACCAGAGTCTTGGGCCAACAGCCTCAAGACCATTCATTTTGTAGAATGAATGTTGGTGCCTGTCCGTGGCTGCCCCTGTCTGGAGGCTTGTGGGCCCCATCCTGTTCCCATGCTCTGGGATACCTCCGAGGTGGAGCTGGGGATACCTTTTTTTGCAGGGGGGGTTTACTCCCAGTTTCCAGTTTCCAGGTGGCCTCTGAGTGGAGGCCTCCAGCTCACCGTCTTCTGAGTGGCTGTTCATTTGTCCTTCGATGGTCAAGGCTGAGGGAGGTTACACTGAGGGCTTTGCAGTTCCAGATTCAGGTCTGTGGGATCTACCTTTTCCCCTGGTGGTGGACAGTCTTCTGGAAACTGAAACCTGGTTGAACTTGCTTTTCAGTGAGAGCTTACACTGCTGTAGGAAGAGGTATTTCCTTGTAGGAGTCCTGGCAGCTTGACAGCACAAGGACCATAAGAGGACACATGTGGTGCGTTAGTTTCTCTCAAGGGCTCAATGATGTCGAAATAAATGGAAAATGCAGGGCCTTCCAAAGTGACTGTTTTGAGATATTTTAAGATAATTGTATATCATTAGAGTGGTTAGTGTGAAAATTGATTTAGTAAAAGATTAAATAGTAATCATTTTCTTAAAGCTGCATATATACATGGTATTAAGCGATAAAAACTCAATTTAAGGCTGGATGCGGTGGCTCACGCCTGTAATCCCAGCACTTTTGGGGGCCTGAGGCAGGTGCACTGCTTGAGATTAGGAGTTGGAGACCAACCTGGGCAACATGGCAAAACCCTGTCTCTACAAAAACATACAAAATTTAGCCAGCATGATGGCACGCACCTGTAGTCCCAGCTACTCGGAGGCTGAAGTGGGAGCCTGGGAGGCAGAGGCGGAGGTTTCAGTGAGCTGAGATCGCACCACTGCACTCTAGACTGGGCAACAGAGCCAGAACCTGTCTAAAAAAAACCCAACCCTCCCACCTCCAAAATTCAGTTTATCTTGATCTTCTTATTACAGTAGCATTTTAAAGAAGGTGCTTCTTAATCACTTTGAATTACTAAACATCCAAGTACAATTCAAGTTTTTTTTTTTTGGTGATTGTTAACTTTTGTCTTCCAAAAAAAAAAAAAAAGAATGCATTCTGAGGCATTTGTTTAAATAATTAGCTTCATTATTTTATATTAATAATCACACCTTATAAGTGAGTTGGAAGTCTGCAAGAGACATTGCTAAGAAACCAGAGCAGAAGAATTTAGCATGATCCTCTTACCATTATTTTAAAATTAGCAATAGCATAAGGTCTGGCTGCAAAAGACTTAGATGCTAACTGGCAAGAAAATCAGTCATTAGGGAAACAGTCTGGAGAGGCCTCTCACAGCAACACAACCATATGTGACAGCTCCGCTTCCCCTTTCTGCTCTACCAGGTGATGGCGGCCAGATACTCAGTTGGAACTTGCTGATTAGGGACACCAGGAAGGTCAAATCAGGGTGGTCTCCTGGTCTTAAGCACCCCAGGTGGAATGGTAGTCTTAGCAGAGGGACTTTATTTAATGTCAAGTTGCCTTGGGTGCCCTGGGATTATGACTCTTCCACTGGGAAATTTGGCTTTCTGTGGGGCTCTAAGTGACCTTAGGGAAGAGTTATTCTTGGGCTGGAGAAAGGAGCTTGGAGGAATGAGGATTAGGCGACATGGCAATGAGTGAAGGGACTCAGCTGTCCTCCATCCTCTGGCCCTGGGGGAGCTTTTTCTTTCAGATACTGAGAAATGGGTTGAGCCCATGTGCCTAGTGCCACCCCAAGCCTCTGGGGATGCCTGAGGGGCAGGGGTGAGGCTTATGTTCTGAGTTAAGGCACCTGAGACATTGGAGTCAACAGGCACTGGCTCCTAAGCATGCAGCTGGTTCCTGTGCCTGGGAGGATTGCTTTAGCTCAGGAGTTCAAGACTAGCCTGGGCAACAGACTCTTAAAAAATTTTAAAAATTAGCTGGGCATTGTGGCATGTGCCTGTAATCCCAGCTACTTGGGAGGCAAAGGCAGGAGGATTCCTTGAGCTTAGAAAGTTGAGGCTGCGGTGAGCCATGATTGCCCCACTGCACTCCAGCCTGGGCAACAGAGCAAAATACCCTGTCTCCAAAAAGAAAAAAAAAGTGGAGGGCCATTGTGAGCACTGGGGAAGTTACTTCACGATACAGGCTAGAAAACAACTTAAAATATGATCCCAGACCTTCAAGCCCTAAGTTCTTGGCCACCCTGTCAGTGCCATCCTCACTGGTGACCTTTTTCCTAGTCCTCCCACAGCCATTGGGATTTTATTCAGATGCATCTGATGAACCCCAGGGAGGAATTAAAACATGGCCCTGGAAGGGAGGAGTGGCTGCAGTATGACTTCTGTTTTGGTTAGCAAGCAGGTTTCCCATAATAATCATTAGCGATCATAATGAGGCATCACGTTGCAGAGATGGCGGCTGGCGCGGAGGAGAGGAAGCTGCAAAGGAACCGTGCTGAACGGGAGGCACAGAACCTCCTGGGAGAGCAGAGCATGGTGCAGGTCTGAGGGTTGGGCTGGGCTCGACTCAGCGGCTCCTGTCATGGTGCCCTCAAAGGCAGTCCCGAGGGGCACAGGAAGTGGTGCGTGATCATAGGCTGAGCTGTTCGGCTCAGGGCTCGCGAAGCTGAGGTCTTAGGAACATCCCTTCCTGAGCCAATTAGCTTCCCACTTGCCGAGGCAGCTGCTGCAGCTCTAGCCCAGCCTATCCTCTTGTAACCTCAGGCATCAGGTGAAGGATCAGTGTTTGGAGGGGACAGCAAGTGCCATTGCTTATTAGAGACTCAAGTCACACTGGACATGACTGAGGAGGTGTTGGGGCACAGCGTTGCTTGCTGAGGACAAACTCCTCGAAGTTTCCTGCTAACTTTTCACCAACTGGTAAACGTTGAATGTTCTGGGTAACTGCCAAATTTGTGGTTCAGAAATGGAAAAAGTGCAGAAAAGCTGAAAGTGACTTTAGTGAAGAGGCAGCTCCTTTGGCTGAAGTGCTTGGTGGGTTGGATGTAACAGGCAGCAGGACAGACACGCCTCTCTCCTCAGCATCCCTCATGGGTGGTGTCTCCTTGGCCCTTGGCCTTGGCTGTATCCGGTGCTGGTGAGGCTTCTGTCCAGGTGGCCTCACCCCAGCAGAGCAAACTGGGCCTTTGGGTGCTCACCATGCCCGGGATCTCCCAACCCGGGACAGGAGAGCTTTCACTTCAAATGTTTTCCCTGAGTCCCACCCAGAGTCACAGAAAGTCACCAAAAGTCCTGAGAGAGCACAGTCCACCCCATTGTTTTTCAGTGGAGGAGAATGAGGCTCAAAGTTGCTCAAAGCAGGAGTGTCCAGAGCAGCACGGCCCCTCACTTGCTGTCCTGCTGCAGGCTGCATGGGACGCAACTGCACCCTTCAGTAGCTCATAATTTAGCTGGGACCACATAAAAGAAATAAAAGAAAATGACTATGGCCCCACTTTTATGAAGTGCCCAATAGAGCTTCTTTTATTCCTATTCAAGTCCTCCTCATTCTCTAAGACCTGGCTTCCTGCAGCCCTCTCCATAAAGCCTCTCCATGAACCCCTGTCAGTCTACCGCAATCCTCTGTGGCATTGCATGACATGCAATGCCACTGTCCTGTAACTTTTTTTTTTTTTTTTGGGATGGAGTTTTGCTCTTTTTATCCAGACTGGAGTGCAATGGCACGATCTCATTGCAACCTCTGCCTCCTGGGTTCAAGTGATTCTCCTGCCTGAGCCTCCTGAGTAGCTGGGATTACAGGCATGCGGGACTACGCCCAGGTAATTTTGTGTTTTTATAGAGAGGCGGGGTTTCACCATGTTGGCCAGGCTAGTCACGAACTCCCGACCTCGGGTGATCCCCCTGCCTTGGCCTCCCAAAGTGCTGGGACTACAGGTGTAAGCCACCACGCCTGGCCCTGTAACAATTTTTTAAAATTAATTTATTGCTTTTAAGAGACAAGGTCTCCCTCTGTTGCCCAGGCTGGAGTGCAGTGGTGCAACTATGGCTCACTGCAGCCTCAACCTCCTGAGCTCAAGTGATCCTCCTGCTGTAGCTTACTGAGCAGCTGAGACTATAGGCGTGTGCCACCACACCTGGATAACTGAAAAACAAAAATTTGTAGAGATGCTGGTTTTGCTCTCTTGCCCAGGCTGGTCTCGAACTCGACCTCAAGCAAACTTCTGCCTCCACCTTCCAAAGTGCTGGGATTACAGGCAAGGGCCACTGCGCCTGGTCCTGGTAACGTTTCTTAGTTGTAAGAACCATGTGTTGTCAATAGAGCTGGATTTGGGAACACTTCTTTAGTAGGACTGATACTGAATATGGATAATGGTGCTGAGAAGACGCTCTCCTCGATAATAACATGTGCCCACTGCCCGACTTCTTGTCTGAGCAGAGGCATGTTTTTGCAGCCCTATCCACAAAGGGGTTCCCAATGGGGCTTCCATGGAGGCGCTAGGAGGCCAGCTGTCTAAAAGGTGGGGAAAGAGCTGTGACTGCCTGTGTTTTCCCTTATTCAGCTTCCCCAGTTTTCTTTCTTTTTCTTTTTTTTCTTTTTTGAGACAGGGCCTTACTCTGTCATCTAGGCTGGAGTGCAGTGGCGTGATCATAGCTCACTGCAGCCTCGAACTCCTGGGCTCAGGGGTGATTCTCCCACCTCGCCCAAGTAGTTGGGCTGACAGAAGCAAATCACTGTCCCCGGCTTGTCTTCTGAATTCCTGCTTTCCTTCCTGGCTGTGGGGTGCCACCTGACTTGTGGGGAGGAGACTCAGTGTCCTGCTCCTCACTCCACCCTGTGTTAGTCAAGGGGAGCTCGTTATTTGGGGGTGCTCGCTTTCTTGGAGGGCTCACCTCTCTGTAATGGTGCCACTTCTTGCACTCCTTTCTTCTCATAAGGAAGCTGGAAGCTGCCACATGTAAGACCAGGGCCATGTGTGAACTATAGCTTGGGAGTTAGGTAAACTCAATCAGAAGCAATTTCCTCTTAGAGCTACCTATGTGCGGCTACCTGGTTACCTGAGATTCTGATTTCACCTATGTCCCATGGCCAGATGGTGGGCTCCAGGATGACTCTCAAAGGACTGACCTTTCAGGCCGGGCGCAGTAGGTCACGCCTTTAATCCTAGCACTTTGGGAGGCTGAGGCGGGTAGACCACCCGAGGTCAGGAGTTCGAGACCAACCTGGCAAACATGGTGAAACCCCATCTCTACTAAAAATCCAAAAGTTAGCCAGGCATGGTGGTGGGCGCTGGTAGTCCCAGCTACCCAGGAGGCTAAGGCAGGAGAATTGCTTGAACCTGGGAGGCAGAGGTTGCAGTGGGCTGAGACTGCACCACTGCACTCTAGACTGCGTGACAGAGGGAGACTCCATCTCAAAACAACAACAACAACAAAAACCAAAAGGACTGAACTTTCAGTTCTTACATCAAAGCCCGCAGGGGCAGAGTTTTCTGGACTGGAAGGATGTCCACTCTTTGCTCACAGCCTGACTTTGATATTGTGTTCTCTGTGGTCTAAGGAACTTACCAGTGTAGTCTCATACCATAGTAAACATGTTATTGAGTTGTTTTCATGTTCAGAAATCAATAAGGGACACATTTGACCCACATAGAGGAGAAATCCACAAATGAGACTCTGAGACTGGCAGGGTCCCAGTTGCCTGCTAAGTTCTCAGGGCCAGGCTGATGAAAATTCAACTTCATTGATTCACTGATGCATGATAGCAATGGTGCAGTTGTGAATGGAGGTCGCTCCTTATAAACTGGCTCTGGAGGATGGGGAAGGGACTTGGTTCCTAGAGATGCAGCCATGAGAGCTTCTGGGAATGATGTGGAGGAGAGAATAACAGTTTCTTGACACCAGCACCTGGAGGAGTGTGAGGAGCCAGAATGGACTCTGAATAGATCAGTCACCATACCCAGCACGACCAGCACAACCAGATAGCCAAGTGCTCCTGGGCCAGAGGGAGACAGAGGGACACTGTGGCCCAGATGTAAATGATGGATTTGCTCTTTTTGTATTTATTTTATTTTATTTTTTGAGACAGAGTCTCACTCTGTTGCCCAGCCTGGAGTGCAGTGGGGCAATCTCAGCTCATTGTAAACTCCGTCTCCTGGGTTCAAGTGATTCTCTGCTTCAGCCCTCCCGAGTAGCTGGGATTATAGGCATGCGTCACCATGCCCGGCTAATTTTTGTATTTTTTAGTAGAAATGGGGTTTCACCATGTTGGTCAGGCTGCCCTAGAACTCCTGACCTCAAGCAATCCTCCTGCCTCTGCCTCCCAAAGTGTTGGGATTACAGGCGTGAGCCACCATGCCCTGCCAGATCTTTTTGTATTTTAAAGTGAAATTTAAAAGCACAGGTTAAGGGTTAAAATTATGAAACAGACCTGATATAAACCAAGTTATTTTGGGGATAAATTTTCCTGGTTGCTGTTGTGGAGAAGGTGGAATATTTCACCTTTGGTGAAATAAACTAGAAATGTGCTGTTAGTCTTGTCTACCTAACACGACTATAAATTCTTTGCAGCCAGGGCTGAGATTGTGGTGATGAAGTGAGGGTCTGTTTGAGGAAGTCTCTCTCCAGAGGTGTGCATGAAGGACCAGCAGCAGCGTGGCACTGCCCGAAGGTGTCTTCATGAACATCCCAGTCCCTGAAGATTGGAAATAGAAACCTGGGGTTTTAATTCTGTCCATTTTTGTCATTGTCACAGAGCTCAGTGAAAGCTGACTGGCTAATTGAAAATATCAGGGTTGGAAAGTGGGCTCTTGAGAAAACTTACCAAGCGATAGATCACTGGAGGCTGGGAGGGGCACAGGATCAGGTGCTGGGGAGCTGAGAACGGCAGACTGGGAGGCTCTTGAGAGCACAGGGCTTCATCTATTTACCACGCAGAGCAGGAGATGGAGTCTCGGAGGGAGTAGGTGGCTTGCCCAAGGCCATAGAAATAGAGGCAGGGCCAGGTTTATGACACAGTTGTGGCCCCTCAATTCCACAAATGCAGAACTATGATGCTCCCAACCCTTGGAACATAGCTTTGTAAAACCAATATTTTTCTTTTCTTTTTCTTTTTTTTTTGAGATAGGGTCTCCCTCTGACAGCCAGGCTGGAGTGCAGTGGCATGATCACAGCTCACTGCAGCCTCAATCTCCCTTGGCTCAAGCGATCCTCCCAACTCAGCCTCCTGAGTTGCTGGAACTACAGGTGAGCACCACCATATCTGGCTAATTTTTTTTTATTTTTTATTTTGTAGAGACAGGGACTCACCATGTTGCCTAGGCTGGTCTTGAACTCCTGGCCTCAAGCAGTCCACCTGCCTCAGCCTCCCAAAGTACTGGGACTACAGGCGTGAGCCACTGTGCCTGGACTGGCCTGTTTTGGGGTGCAAAGGTATCTGATGCGCTGGGCGGCCTGTGCTTGGGGTTCTTTCTCCAGGGTTGGAGGGGATGGTGCAGAGCCCTTCAGCTGCTCCCATCCATTTCCCCAGAAGGTGCTATGTCTTTGAGAAGAGGGAAACAGTGGAATCTGTTTCAATCAATATTTATTTGAATAATCAGCATCTGGCTGGAGCTCCCAGGCCCTCGCCCTACCCATCTCTCCACTTCTCTGGCTCCCAGTCACAGGCCTGAACCTCAAGGGAGGGCGAGGACAGTCTCAGATCAGAAGGAACAGAGCCAGGCTGTCTTGTCCTGCTCTAATGTCCAGGTGGGCATGTCTTTTTTCCAGTCCATGGTTTTCAGTCAGGGGTGATGTTGCCCCCAGGCATGTGTGGCAATGTCTGTGCACTTTCGGTGTCCCACTTCAGGGTGGTGGCAGGTGGGTTGTTACTGGCATCTTGTGGGTAGAGGCCAGTAACATCCTGCAGGCACAGGACAGCCCGCATAACAGAGAATCAGCCAGCCCCAGATGGCCATAGTGCTGAGGCTCAGAAACCCCACTCCAGGCCTGTTCTTTATGACTTTTTGTGAAAAGGGGTTTCCCAGCCACCTTCTTCCCCTACACAACACTGCAGCAAGCCACTGTGGGGCCTGGTTTCACCTCCTACCTCAATGTTTTCTCACTGAAAGTGGAAACAGTCATTTATGTCTTCTATATTAGCAGAAAAAAAGCTGACTGTAGTTTGAGCTGAAGAAAGGCAGATTATTCCTGTGAGGAAGAGACAGCTCCTTTTGTTCAGAAGCACCCTGTAGTCTGTTTGGTTATTAATGATGAGGTCCTTAGAGAGGGGCCTGGGTAAATGAGAGCTTGTCGGAGATGGTACATCAGGAATCGTTTTTGAGTCTTTTGTTTTTTTTTTTTTGAGACAGAGTCTCACTCTGTTGCCCAGGCTGGAGTGCAGTGGCACGATCTCGGCTCACTGCAACCTCTGCCTCTCGGGTTCAAGCGATTCTTGTGCCTCAGCCTCCTGAGTAGCTGAGATTACAGGTGTGCACCACCATTCCCAGTTAATTTTTGCATTTTTAGTAGAGACAGGGTTTCACCATGTTGGCCAGGCTGGTCTTGAACTCTTGGCCTTACGTGATCCGCTCTCCTCGGCCTCCCAAAGTGCTGGGATTACAGGCATGAGCCACCCCACCTGGCACACTTTTGAGTCTTTAAGGGCATCCTGGGAGAGATGAGGCCCAGTGGTGAGAAGGAGAAGGATCCAGAGACGACTATGGCCTATGAAGACGTGCGGACAGCAAGGAATTATTTTTCGGTAGGAAATGGCCAATGAATATTTAGGAAAATTGATGTTCGACATTTAGTGTTAGGTTACCTCCCCCCAGTGGTTCTGTTACCCTCCTAGTCCTCAGTAAGTGCTTGTCACACACGCTGTTGTGTGTTAGTGGTGCTTGGGGCAGTAGAGGAGGGGACATTTCCTGGAGGACACAGCTACACACTGAGCAGAGGCAGGATAGAGGGAGGTGGGCAGGAGCCGGTCGCACCCCCACATGGCTGCTGTCTGCTCCCAGCATGGGTGATGCTAGGACATTCCCTTGGCCCCCAAATATGCTAGTGAAGGTGACTTTAAACATTTTTTATTTAATTATTTATATAATTAATTATTTATTTCCGAGATGGAGTCTTGCTCTGTTACCCAGGCTGGAGTGCAGTGGCGTGATCTTTACTCATTGCAACCTCCACCTCCTGGGTTCAGGTGATTCTCCTGCCTCAG
>NW_012115154.1:18912821-18914236 GCF_000951035.1 Colobus angolensis palliatus | reverse complement strand
GAGTCTTGCTCTGTTACCCAGGCTGGAGTGCAGTGGCGTGATCTTTACTCATTGCAACCTCCACCTCCTGGGTTCAGGTGATTCTCCTGCCTCAGGCTCCCGAGTAGCTAGGATTATAAGTGCGTGCCACCATGCTCAGCTAATTTTTGTGTTTTTAGTAGAGATGGGGTTTCACCATTTTGGTTAGGCTGGTCTCGAACTGCTGACCTCAGGTGATCCACCTGCCTCAGTCTCTGAAGGTGCTGGGATTACAAACATGAGCCACGGTGCCTGGCCAGAAGGTGACTATTTAAGGGGTTTGCTGCGAGGAGTGGGACAGACAGGCCAATCTCCGTATCGTATGTCTGGGCCCTCCCCACAGTAGACACATGGGTTACGTATATCATCACAACTCTTTGTGACCACAGCTGCTCATTGCCTGCCTCAATATCCATTATTCTTTTCCTCTTCAGTAGTGGAACCTCCAATGTCGAGCTCATCCCATGGCTTCCCAGAATAAAGAACATTCACCAGCCCCCTTTGCAGCTTGGCGTTGCCCTGTGATTAAGCTTGGGCCAGCAGGATGGGAGTGAAAGTGCCATATGTAGCTTTTGGGAAGTACTCTTTAAGGGAGGAGAGTTTCTCCTTCACCTCTCCTCCTCCCTGCTGACTGAAGCGTGAGGTGTCACTCTCAGGACGGATGAGCCACATGGAGAAAAGCTCCCAGGTCTCTAACAATGGAAGAGCTTCCACACTGTGCTGACCGCCCAGCTGCTGCCCGCTGGCCTGAGGCAGTCCAGAGAGGTAGGAAGAGGGGTGTATGGGACCAGCCACACTGCCTCCCTTCTCCAGCACTCTTCTCTCTGCCCTGAGCAGAGGAAGGCAAAGGGGACTCTTTCTGGGTCTGTGGATTAATCACAAGCCACTGGCATTCATAGGATGCTTGGGACTAATTCCAGAGCTTATTCATGGCTGTTCTGCCCTGAATTCATGGCCATTAGCCCCTCTTCCCTCAGCTTCTGGCAATCCCATACCAATCTTTCTTTGCATAAGCTTCTTATCAGCTCTACACCTGTTACAGCTGCTGGTCATCTGGTGTCATGATGTATCAGCCAGTGTGCCGTCATAAAAGCAGACATTACTCCAGATATTTCAAAGAGAATTTAGTGCAGGGACTATTGGAAACATGGGCTACACATGTGGAAGAAGAGCTGTCACAGTGAACAGGAGGAAAGGGTGATGCCAATAGGTCAGGAAGCTGCCACTGCCCCTTGGAGAGAGCCCACGACACACACACACTGCTGCTGCTGGAGAGCTGCCGAATGCAAGCTGCTCTTGTGGTCCTCACGAAGCCACCAGCGCTGCTAAAAGCCACAGTAGCCTGCTGCAGTTGTGGCAGAAGCTTAGTGGCTCCTCTCCTCTCCTCTTCTCTCCTC
>NW_012115154.1:18890706-18911529 GCF_000951035.1 Colobus angolensis palliatus | reverse complement strand
AGCCAGGATGGTCTCGATCTCCTGACCTCGTGATCCGCCCATCTCGGCCTCCCAAAGTGCTGGGATTACAGGCTTGAGCCACCGCGCCCGGCCGATATGACTCTTAAGTACCTTTTAATCTATGGGGTCCTTCCTGCATATTTTTCTTTGCGTTTTATTTTGATTGAAGAATCTAGATTGTTCATTCCTTAGAGTTTTCTACAATCTGAATTTTGCTGGTTGTATCCTCATGATGTGGCTCAACATTACAGGGGACCAACAGGTCTTGGTTTTACCCGCTGCTAAAACCAAGCAAGTCCTGAGCAAACCGGAATGGTTGGTCACTCTGCATTTTTCTCTGTCACCTGTATTTCTCGTAAGTTGGTACTTAAACCTAGAGCCTTTATCAGACCCAGGCTTCAATTTTTGGCAAGATAACCCTAGTTAGTGGTGTGTTATTCCAACAAGAGACACAGAAATAGCTGGCTGCCTCTCTTTTTGTGATTTTAGCAGCTATAAACAATGGTTGCTTAAAATCTATTAATTCATTACAGGTTGCAAAATAGTGATGTTCTAATTCTATCTTCCTTTTTCATTTATTAGCTGGAATTCTCTTATAGTGAGAAATGAACTCTCAGCAACTCTTTGGTTACCCAGAAGTAAAGTTCATAGAGTAAAGACAACATAAACATGCAGTTCATTCCCTTTATTTGCTACCTCTCAAGATATGGTTCCCTGACATCTCCCCAAAGTGAAGAATGAGTTTCCTCTAGTGGCATTATAAACTCATAGGCTGGAAAAAGAACACAATGTATTTCAACCCTTCGTAGTTATTATCCTTATTGATCTCACATGTTTCCATCTTTGGCCAGAGGGAACTTATATTCAGGTTGCTTCCTGAGTTATTTTGACATGGCCCTAGTAGGTTTTTTTTTTTTTTCTCCAAACACAGCTTTATTGAGGTATAATTGACAATCAAAGGATTGCACATATTTAATGTGTATAATCTAATGAGTTTGGACATATGCAAATGCCCCTGATATCATGTCCACAATCAGGGTGAAAGATCCAAAACCTCCCAGAATTTCCTTGTGGGGCCTTGTGTGTGTTAAGAATACTTAGCATACGATCTTGATAGCTTCCTTGTTTTATGATATTACAAGATGTTCCAAACCAAATCATTCTGTACATTTCCTGTCCTGATCTTGGGAATAGCCATTTCTCCGATGAGTCTTGGTTCTTTTTAATAGGAACTATATTTATAGCTGGGAGTTCTCATTACTACTAGACTGGTCTAGGTGCTTTCAATGGCTGTAGCTAGGAAATAAGCATTCCTTTTAAGACATTATATATGTGTTCATGCTGTTATCACTAATTCTAATTCACAAGGACAGAGTTTTAATTTAACCTCATTGATCTTACATCTTTATCCCCTTTTTTCCCACACTGAAAATCCTGACTCTTAATGGTACCAACATCATTACTCATTGGCTTTGTCTCACAGCAAACACACTTGCAATAGTCTCAGAACAGTAATACCAACCACCACAACTAAGACCACGGTGACTGGAAATCTCTCTGTGATGTTTTTGAAGTTCTTTTTGTCCTTAATATATCCCACTAGGGATGTATAGTGAAACTACTGTGTTTAAGTTGGTTGGAATAATTCCTTCTTGCATGGTTATGTTCTGTAATTATGGTTCATTTATGTAATTTCCCTTTTCATTTTTAGGACTTGCTTTTTAAGTTTAATTCTAAAGTTGAATCTACAAAGCAAAGTATATTCAAAGAAGTCTCGTTTCTATGCCTGTCTACTCCCCTCCTCTCCCATAGATAACCGTTAAGGTATTTTTGCTTGTCCTTTCAACATTTTTAAAAATAAGCAAGTGTATGTATGTATGCCTCTAGTTTCCCTACTTGTGTTTTTTAGATGAATGAAAGCGTCCATACGTACTTTTTTCTTTCTTGCTTGATCCACTTAGTATCTGGAGAGGAGTCCACATCAGTAAGAAGAGACGCGCCTCATTCCCTCACAGCTGTGTAGTATGTCATCATTTGAATATTGCTGACTCAAATGGCCCCCCGGTGGTTGCCATTTGTTTCCAGTTCTTTGTTGTTATTACAAAATTCACTACAATACAGAGCCTTGTGCATACATCTTTTCATATTTTTGCTAGTATATCTTTCGGAGGAATTCCAAAATTTGCTCAGTCAAAGGTTAATGCATATGTAATTTTGTAAGCTATTGCTAACGTTCCCACCGGCAATGTGGGAATGCCTCTTTCTTTAACCTCGCCAACAGACTGTGCTGTCACACTTTTGGATCTTTGCCCATTTTGATAGATGAGAAATGGTATCTGTGTCTTTTTAATTTGTATGTTTCCATCACAGGTTGAATTCCCTGGGAGCAGACTTTGAGACAGAGACTGGAAGGAGGGAGAAGAGGGAGGACTGGGTAGAGGGACAAGTTGGTCTGTGACTCAACCTCAACAGAGAGCCCAGCTGAGCCCACAGTGACCTCTAGGACTGGCAGGGCCCTTCAGAGACGCTGCGTAGGAATGACGGGCCTGGCTGTTCTATCCCTGGGTTAATCCATCACTGACTGTGGGCTGCTCTGGAAGGAGGTGTGACCTTTGGTGAGGCAGTTTCTTCCTGCCAAGGCAAATCCATGGGAGGGCTGACAGCAGAGGGCCATCCTCTGGTGGCACTTTCCATAGACAGGGATTATGACATTCATTTCCGAAGGACAATCTGGGGGGCACATCACAGCATCCACCCTCATCGCTTAATTTATCTAGAATATCTTCTTTAATGATTTTGTTTTCTACAGGCTATCTATCTATCTATCTATCTATCATCTATTTAATCTATCTATGTATTTATGTATCTATCTATCTATCATCTATCAATTATCTACCTATCATCTATCAATCACCTATCTATCTCTATTATCTATCTATGTATCTATGTATCTATCATCTAGCAATCATCCATCTATTTATCATCTATCAATTATTTTGTATCTATCCATCAATCAATCAATCATCCATCTATCTCTGTCATCTCTCTCATCTATCTCTGTCATCTCTCTCATCTATCTATCTATCTATCTATCTATCTATCTATCTATCTATCTATATCTATCTATCTAGTTGATTTGTCTTGGATTGAGACAGGTGTGTTAAATATTCTTATTTTTTTTAAAAACAATGTGTTTCTGTATATTTCTCCTGTCGTCTCTTATATTTTCTGCTCCATGACAGTTGTTGCTAAGCCACTGCCATGAGACAGTAAGTGGTACTTACTGTCAGATCTCCATCATGATTGCAGACTTGGGGATTCTGTAGCCTCCTTCTGTGTCTCATTTAATGCTCTCTCGTCTGAATCCTACCTGGTTGGACATCAAGATGGTGACTCATAATTTCTTTTAATTTTTACTTGCCTGTTATATCTTTCGATTATATTGAACATTTTGAGACCCTTTCATTTTTAAACTTTTGCAATCTCTTTGTATTAGTATTGCCTCTGATATATAGTATAATATTGGATTTTCCTTTTTAGCCAATATGGATACCTTTTTCTTCTAACAGCTGAGTTAAGCCCCATTATATTGATTGATCTGGTCTGTGTGTTTGACCTCAGTTGTCACATTGTTTTATTATATATATCATTGTATACACATATCTGTATCTATATTGATATATCAATGTGATCGATTTTATTAGCTTTCTTTTGGTATTAGAAGGTTTGAATTTTTGTTCTAAAGAATACCTTTATTCTAATACCTTTATATGACACTTTTAGCTTCCTAGTTTTGGTTATTTTCTATTAGTTCCCTACTTCGAGCAATATTAAAATTGGTTAGTAACATCTTCTCCCTCCCTTGTCTCCTCCAGTATATATTCTGAAGCAATACTCTTTGACTTTCTGTTTCTACCTATAAGGCAACCAGCAAGCTTGTTTTACTTTTTATCTACTTTCCCCACTCTCTCCCCTGTTTTCTTTTTCTCAAGGGATGAGGTCTGTCTCTGTTATCCAAGCTGGAGTGCAGTTGTGTGATCAGAACTCACTGTGGCCTCGAACTCTTGGGTTTATGTGATCCTCCTGCCTCAGCCTCCCGAGTAGCTGGGGCCACAGGTGCCACCACCATGCTGGACTCCCTCCCAGATTTTTGACTGCTGTAATCTATCTACAGTGTCAGAACACAGCCATCACCTTCTACATGACCGCCCTTATAATTATCGTTTCATCTTGGCACTGAACTTGCAGCCAGTCTTTGTATGAACGGCTTTCCAGTCATTTGTGTTGTCTGAAGCTTGTTCTTCAGTGGATTCTTCAGTAAAAGTGCGTGAGAGTGACACTCCCTGAGTTCTCGAACATTTGCAGACATAACTAAGATCTGTCTATAGCCTTTCCACTTAAAGGTTGTCTTGGCTCACATTGTCTTTCCTTGAGTACCTAAAATATTTTACTCCACTGTCTTCTGATATAAAGCATGGCCATTGAAAAATCTAAATGCAACCTATTCTTTCCTCCACTTCCTTCCATAAGTAACTTGGTCTGTTAAACTGGACATCCAAAGATTTTTCTCTTTTTAAAGTGTGATAGTCCCACTAGCATATGTCCCAGTTGGCAGTCCTGTGACAACTTTCCTAACTGTACAGTATGCTTCCATATCCAATACAGTATGCAGTTTTAAGTATCTTTATTTCAGGAAAATTCTAAATTTAGTTTTCCATATTATTCTGTTCTGTGGCTTTTGTTTTCTTGTTGGGGATTTTTATTATATGAATACTTCATCTTCTTAGTCCACCTCCTGTTACTTTCTCTTGTTCATACGCTTTAACTAAAATGTTTTTCTTTTTCATCCTTTATTTCATTTAAGACATTATCCACTATGTCTATTTGCACCGACAGTTCTTCTAATTTAGACTTCATTTCTAAAATAATTTTTATTTCACATCTGAGTTTCTTTTCTCTTTTCATACTATTGTTTTATTTCCTTATTTTGGAGCTTTTCTACTTCTGACTTATGATGGTCTTCATGGCATCCATCACTTTGTGTGTTTTTGTTCATTTTGAAATATGAAGGGCCAGTCTTTGTTTGTGCTTTGGCCGAGTCATTCTGGTTGGTAAGCCTTCATTGTCTGTAGGATATTATTTGGTTCCTCACGCCTTTTTTCTCAGATTAGCTTAGAATGATCTTTATGTGAAATTATTTCCCACTGCTCATGCTTAAGAAAACGAATTTTCTGTACTTTTAAGGGAGAAGGTTGGGCTAGGATAACTTTTCTTGGACTTTACGACTCTAGAGTCTGGCTTCTGTTCTTTCACTCGGGGTTAGAAGATACAAACCCCACATTCTGAGCACTCTCTCTCCTCTGATCTCCTCCCTCACTTTAAACTGGACCTTGTCTTCTCTTCGTCCCCAATGGCCCCAACCCAATCAATTCACATTCTTTTCTGGGCAGTGTTTCCCCAGTGCGGGATTTGGACTCAGAAGGGAGCTGTGGTGTGTCCGTGTGCTGACTTCCCAGGGTCCAGGTCACTCCAGCACAATTCCATCTTACTGAGTCCCCTTGTTCTCACCTCTGACTCGGCACCTACACACCCCCTGCCCGGTGTTGGCGGCTGCGCTCCGACAGGCCTGCAGGGAGTCCCTGGACACGCAGCAGACGGGCTGTGCTGTTATGATCCCTGGGCCCAGCAGAGGCCCAGCTGTTTTTCCTGCTCTTCCTCCTTCCTGCACAACTGTTTACGTCACGCTGCTCTTGAAGCGATCAGCAGTTTGCCTGGACACATTCATATTTTGGGTTTATGAGTTTGTGGGGACACCTTGTCACCCAGATTTGTTGTGGATATTCTCCACAGATCTACAACAGGAAAAGTTTTCAGGAAGGGTTTTGGTTTTGCTATTCTGGCTCTGTTCTCTTTTATGTGGTGATTTGGGGATATATATATATATATACACTTTTTTTTCTTTTTCTTTTTAGAGACAGGGTCTCACTGTGTTGCCCAGGCTGGAGTGCAGTGGTGCCATTGTAGCTCACTGCAGCCTCAAACTCCTGGGCTCAGACAATCTTCCTGCTTCAGCCTCCAGAGTAGCTGGGACTATAGGTGTGAGCCACCATGCCCAGCGTTGATTTGAGGATATTAAACAAATAAGCAACTGTGGGCCATTAATATCCATATCCAGTCCTGTTTATTAATTGAAATTATTAAGAAATTTTACGTGTACTATATACCTGGTGATGTTAATGAAATGCTCATTAACTACTGTATCCTATGTGCTGGAAATGTCGTATTTAGGGCGATGTGTCCAAAGGGCACCGACTGAGCAAACATAATAAGGATTTCAGGGTTGAATTAAGTTTTCGAGGGCTGCTATAACAAACCGCCGCAAACCTGGTAGTTTTAATTGGCAGAAATGGACCTTCTGGCAGTTCTGGAAGACAGGAGTTGAAAGTGTTGGCAGGCTATGCTCCCTCTGAAGGGTCCAGGGAGGAGTCTTCTTGCCTCTCCGAGCTTCTGGTGGTTGCCAGCAATTCTTGGCATCTTGATGACATCTGCAAAGGCCTTATTTCTAGAGAAAGCCACGTCCACAGGGACCAGGTGGACATGGATTTTGGGAGACACGATTTAACTCAGTACAGGGGTCTTAGGTTAGGTAATTATACAGTAGGGGGACTTCCTAGATAAAGAGAAACAAATATGTTCCAGAAAAAGACTCAGGAGACCTAGACCCAGCTCTTCCAACCTCTGGCATCAGCAAGATGACCACTGAATCCCTATTAATGAGTTTCTTTTTAGAAGCCTGAAACCTTCCTGTAGGCTGAGAAGGAAACGAGTCAGAATAGGTGCCAAGAGCTATAAATTTTCTCTGTCTGGGGTCATTATTCCATTGCCTACAGGCACATACTTGGCAGCTCAAAGCAAATCAGTCACATTCACCAGTCCAGGTGGATGCATCGGTTATTTAATTAATTGGATGTACATGGTTCAGGGTCCTAGCTCTTGATGGGTGCCTGCCAAATTCTTGGCAGTCTAGAAATATCCCAAGGGAACTTTTCTGACTTATAAATAGAATTGTTATAATTACACGTGCCACCCTTGTTCTACCTCCAAGCCTATACCTCATCAGTGTATTTTAACAACAACAACAACAACGGCAATGACAATGAACAACAGCAGCAACCCTATTCCAACTCACCATATCTGGACAGTGTTTAATGTCTTTAGAACATTAGTAGCTGCTTCACAGTGAATATGGAACAGTCTCTTAGCTAGTTGGCATGTTCCTATGTATGATTAATATGCTCTTTGTCTTTTTGTATCATTTTTAAAAGATTTGAGGAGCTTCTCCAGGAACTTTAATTCTACTGGACACACACTGAAGTAGTGATATTTGAGACCCAAGGTAGGATAGAGTTAGCTGTTTATTCCCTCAAGATCACAGTTATCCAGTCTGTTGCACACTATCCTCCACCATTCTCAACAACTTTCTATTCATTCTCCACTAATGTCATACCAATTTCTCACCAGCCTCGCGAGTCAGCCTCCCAATTGTGTATTACCAACTGGTCATCTCTCAACCGAGGGCCATTGTCGTCAGCAAGGCCTTTTACCTTTAATGTGGAGCATCCTCTTGGGACTTAATGAATAGCGATTTGAATCATTTTTGCACTTGCATCTATCCCTGCATTCATCTTTCTATTTCTGCATATCTTTTCATATGTCCTTCTCTCCTACTGGACTTCTCTTTAATTCTCCTTTTCCTCTAGTAATGAGATCTGTCTAGTCTACTATCCTTCTATTCCTTTCTCTAACAGGGGTATCAGGCAGACTTGACTTGCAGACAATAGAACCAACTCTAGCTGTTTAAGTCAGAAAAGGATTTAATACAGAGAATTAAGTGCCTATAAAATTGTTGCCAAATTGGAAGACTGTTTCTAGACCCACTCTCAGAACACCACCAAGGAACTGGCAAGGGAACTGCTCCCTTTCCCATCAACCAGGAAGTGGGCACCAGAATCACCCACTAGCTGCAATCCAGGATCAGGAAGCCATGGCTATGCCTGTTCCTCCCCAAACACAATACCATTCATTGCAATCTGCAGTCAAAAATGTTGTCACAATTGTTGGTGGAAAATGGACGCCTTCCATACTGCTGCCTCTCTTCTTACTTAACTCGGTTTTGAGATCTAGTCTATGGGCATGCACACTTTACCTGGAAGAATGGATGGGCTGGAGTGAAGCTCAACAGTAATTCATGGGCGATGGAAAATATTTGGCCAGAGATTCAGAGGCTTGGCAGGGACACAGATGGATGACTGGTGATAGAACAACCTGAGGAAGAGGGAGGTGGGTGGACCCTGAACTTGTGAGGATATTTGTGTCCCATGTGAATACTCACTTCAGAAGAGGCTCTCAGTAAACGCAACCCACTCTGTGGACATTGGTCAGTCTCCCCTCTGCTTCCCCCTCCCCTCCACTTCCCCCAGCCATCCCAGTGATCTCTCAATGGGCCCACGTACAAAATGCCTGTGGCAGCAGAGACAGAGGCCCAGATTTGGGCTCAATGCTGGGGATTTTCCCTCACCACGTCGAATCTGCATCCTGCTAGCACTAAGTGCTCAGCTTCTTCTTCTTTTTTTTTTTTTTGAGATGGAGTGTCCCTCTGTTGCCCAGGCAGGAGTGCAGTGGCATGATCTTGGCTCACTGCAACCTCAGCTTCCTGGGTTCCAAGCAATTCTCCTGCCTCAGGCTCCCGAGTAGCTGGGACTACAGGCGTGCACCATTATGCCCGGCTAATTTTGTATTTTTAGTAGAGACAGACTTTCACCACGTTGGCCAGGCTGGTCTCGAACTCCTGACCTCAGGTGATCTGCCCACCTTGACCTCCCAAAGTGCTGGGATTAGAGCTGTGAGCCACTGCACCTGGCCTCAGCTTCTTAATAAGTGTCTTCTTGACCATGAGTGGGACACTGGAGGGACATTTGCAGGATTCCACTGTCTGGCAATGTCCTCAGATCACCTGAAGTGCCGGCCTGATGGAGGGAATGGTCATGTCACGGGCCTGCTCATGTCACAAGGCCCAGGCTGTTGCTCTCCTCTCTTATTTTCCCAGCTCCCTGAAATTTTCACTCTCCAGTGTGTCCTATGAACCATTGTTCTTCTGGTGGTAAAGTTCAAGGTCAACTCATTTCTTCCCCTCACTCTACCTCCATATTAACTGAAGCCTTGCTCTCTGTCTTCTGAACACATTTTTATTAGACAACACACTTTATGTTGGAAGTTGCAGAAACCCAACTCCAACTAGCTTATGCTAAAAGGGAATCTGTTGGCTGCTATAACAGAAAAGGGCAGGACCTTACCAGTTTTAGGTTTGGCTGGATTTACATGCTCAACTGATGCCCTTAGAGCTCAGTCTGTCTCCAACTTTCGCTCTGCTTTACTCTTGTTGGGTTCATTCTCTGGCAGTATCTTTCTGTGGCTTTAAGAAAGCGACTGGCAGCTCCAGGTTGTGATCTTTACAAATGCAGCTCTCATGAGGAAAGCCCTATCTCTCTTAAATAGAAATAACCAGGCTGGATGCTGAGGGTCACACCTTTAATCCCAACATTTTGGGAGGCCGAGGTGGGAGCATTGCTTGAGCCTAGGCATTTGAGACCAGCCTAGGCAACATAAAGAGACCCCATCTTTACCCCCATTCCCCCCAAAAGAAGAATTAGCTGGGTGTGGTGGCATATGCCTATAGTCCCAGCTACTTAGGAGGCTGAGTTAAGAGGATCACTTGAGCCCAGGAGTTTTTGAGGCTGCAGTGAGCTATGACAGTGCCACTGTACTCTAGGCTGGGTGACAGACTGAGACCCTGTCTCTAAAGAAAAAGAAATAAAATTAAATCAGCATCATCAAATGGAAAATTGGCCCTGATTGGGCCATGTGCCTATCCTTCTTGAATTAATCTAGGATGTGCCATGTGATTCTTCCTTTGTGGGGTAGTTGAACCATGTGAAGCTGTGTGAGGGGCAATTTCCAAAAGGAAAGAAAGCTGGGCCGCTGGAGCATAGCAGAGCCCACTGTGATTCTGCGTTTCCTGGCCCTGCCATTTATGCCACAAGTGCCTTTCCTCTTCTTCCTTTAGCCTGCACCTGCACTTCTAGCTGCTCATGTCCTATTTCTTGCTGGTGAGTGTACCCATATTTTCATACTTGATTCACTCAACCACCATCTAGGTTGAGAAATCGAACTCACCTGCCCCCTAGAAGCTCCTGTGTGATGCTTCCTGATCATAATCTGTCTGTGAAAGACGAAACAAAAATACCTTTAGAAAGTAATAGCAGGAAACTAGAAGCACTAAATCTAAAGGAAAACATTAGTTCATATGACTACACTAAAATGAAGAATTACTGTTTATCAAGAGACATCTTTAGGGAGTACCCAAACTAATTACCACAGTGATGAGGTCATGTCACAAGGATACAGGAGCCAGCCCGAACGAGCTTCCGGTGGCCAAGGTTGGAACAATTTGAGCAGCAAAGTAAGTAACAATAGTACTGAATTATAAACTAAAGAATAAAATAAATATCCATGAGTACAAACTGAAATAAATGCATGATTGAGTATGTAAATAAAATGGGAAGAAGGGATAAGTCTTCCATACAGAAGAATTCTGAAGTAGGTAGACACTCCTCCCTCCAGAAATATGAGTTTCAGCATGAGCTAGACTTAGGGACTTGCTTCCAAAGAACGGAATATGGAAAGGGAAGAAGAGTCACATTACAGTGGGAAAGCCTTAACCAAATGCTCAAAGCTAATATTCCTCATGATGAGCCATGCTGAGATCATGTGCCCTAGATATGAAGTGAGGAGAAGGGCGCCTCTCGTCTGTGGTTCACCTCTAAACACATATGCCCAGTCTAATCATCCAAAGACACCAGACAAGCCCAAAATGAGGGACATTCTACAAAATACTTAATCTTCAAAAGTGTCAAGATCCTAAAAAAGGACTAAGAAACTGTCACACTTGGGAGGAGGAAATTGAAGGAGACACGACAATGAAGTGAAATGTGGTGTCCGGGATTGGATTCCGAAACAGAAAAAGGACATGAATGGAAAGAGTTGTGTAGAGTGAAGAGTGTTTCGTTTAATTAACAGTATTGCACCACTGTTAATTCCTCAATGTTGATAAAGGTACTGTGGTAACTTAAGATGTTAACATTAGGGGAAGTTGAGTGAAGGCTATATGGAACTCTCTGCATTATCTTTGCAAATTTTCTGTAAATCTAGAATTATTCCAGAATATAAGTTTATTAAAAACACATCTGTATGACCAGGCGCGGTGGCTCATGTCTGTAATCCCAGCACTGTGGAAGGCTGAGACAGGCCAATCACTTGAGATCAGGAGTTTGAGACCAGCCTGGCCAACATGGGGAAACCCTGTCTCTACTAAAAATACAAAAATTAGCTGGGTGAGGTGGCACATACCTGTAATCCCAGTTGCTCCGGAGACTGAGACAGGAGAATCACTTGAACCTGGGAGGCGGAGGTCACAGTGAGCCAAGATCACTCTGCTGCACTCTAGCCTGGGCGACAAAGTGAGACTCTGCCTAAAACAAAACAAAACAAAACAAAACATCTGTAAGAGGAAAAAAGCTGAGTCACAGAGGGGAAGAAGATATGTGCAGTGCACATAACCTACAAAAGACTCCTATTCAGAATGTACAGAGTCCTTACGAATCAATATGAAAAAGGCACTGGAATCAATAGAAAAATGAGTAAAAGAACAGAACAAGCAGAATAGGAAAGCCAAATGGCCAAGAAACATGAAAAAGTGCCTTGTCTCATTAGGGAACTGTGCGTGAGTTATTTTTAAAACTATTTGTTTTGTGGCTGCGTTTCTTCTTCGTGCATTCCAATTTTGTGGGAGTTGGAGCTCCTCTCCTTCCTTCATAGCTGTCACTTTCCTCTGTTTGCCTTTCATTTCTCTTGCCCGTCTGATCCGTTTCCCCCTTCTGGGTTCTGAAGTACTTTCTCGTGCTGCTTCCAGTTTTGTCTTCATTTTTGTGATGATTTAAATTTTGATTCTACTCTTTCCTGGGTTTTGCCAGCTTTCTTTTCATATCCTTCTGTTTTCTCACCATCTCTTTCTCGAGCTGTTGCTTCATTAAATTTAAAAAATTCATGGCAAAATATTTGGATATGCTTTTCATCTGTTCATTGCAACACATTTTTGACAAGTGTTTTTTATCTGCCATTTTTCTCTCATTTTTAGGCTATAATATTTTTGTATAGATTGTGTATAGATCTAAATATTATCCTTCTTTGAGGCAGACAAGTTTTCTTGGACCAGATATTTGCAGGAGGTTCGTAAGAGGTAGGGGGCAGGGGTCATTCTAGGCTGGCACAAATGAACCTGTGAATTATATATTTATTTTAAAAAACGGAATTTAACTTTTTCTTTTCTCCACTCGGCGGGGATAGGAAGGCGAGGAACTGTCTGTAATGCAAAGTCTTTCCTCTGCTGTTGTCATAAGATGTGTATTACTTTCATATTTGTAGTAACAAATACTGCAAACTTAAAACAATGCACATTTGGCTTAAAATAACACAATTTTATATCTTACAGTTCTGTAGATCCAAAAGGGGTTATAGTGGGCAAAATGGGTTATGACCCCTTTTGGAGCTCCAGAACTGTAAGATATAAAATGGTGTCAGGATGTTTACAGGGCTCTGTTCCTTCTGGTGGCTCTAGGGGAGAATCCACTTCCTTGTCTTTTTCAGTGTCTGGAGGTCACCTGCATCCCTTAGCTTATGGCCTGGTCCTCTATCTTCAAAGGCATAAACACAGCATCTCCAGGTCTCTCTGTCTTGGACATTCCTGCCTCTCATAAGAACCCCTGTGATTACATTGGGCCCACCTGGAAAATCCAGGCTAATCTCAGCATCTCAAGATCCTTCATTTAATCATACCTGCGAAGTCCCTTTTGGCAAGTAAAGTCGTGTGTTCACAGGTTTTGGGAGTTATAATGAGGACATCTTGGCAGGGGCACTCTTCTGCTACCTCAGGGGTCACAGTCTGGATTAGGATGCTTATTATATGTGTCCTTGGGTCAATGCCTGAGGAAGGGAGGAGGGGAAGCAGGAATGGGCAGAGGCAGTTGTTGGGCTGGGATGCAGCCTGACAGCCTCTGCTCACCCATGAGGAGGTCTGGGACTGAAAGGAACAAGAGAGTTGTCCTGGGTTGGGCAGACGTGGTGGACTTTGATACTTCTGCTTCCATCAGTCTTTGGATATGGGTTGAACACAGGCTGGTGTGACCTGGATGAACAGTGGTCTTCATCTGAAGAAGCCCTGGCAAGGCTGACAGCTTGAGGCCGTCCCTGACCACACTTGCAGAAGGTGGGACAGGTCCTTCCTCAAAGCGGGGTTTGAGTGGTGCATCTCCGTGGGTCCCCTTCCCCAGGACAGACTGCTTCCTACAAAGAGGGCTCATCAGTGTGACTACACCTTCACCTGCCTCTCCTTCTCAGAATCCGATTTGGTTTCAGGAGGCCCCCTGGGGTCTGCCTCCACTGTTGGAAGTGAGGAGTCCCAGGTTTTCTCTGCGGGTTGTACCCTCATCCTCCTGAGCCGCCACTGCCAAGGCCTCTCTCCTCTCATCTTGCATGCGCGGTCTTCACTCCATTTAGAGAGGATATTGTTCACAGACTTATCTGTCTCCTGGCTTCATCAGGTATGGCCACTGTGTTTTGGTTTTCCTTTCTGCTCCATGGTCCAGGGCAATTTCCAAGAAGGCAAGGGTCCAGGGCAATTTCCAAAAGCCATCTCACACCATAGGATCCAAACTGCTCTCTCCCCTTCTTGGAGAATCACCTTCTCTCCTCTCTAGGAGGACAGGAGGCACTGTGACCTGCGCTCGCTCCTGCACCCCACCCTCTGCCACTCCACTTCAAAGGCACACCATCCCTTGCAATGCACAGTCCCAAAAATCTATGTGGCTGGTGCCCTCTGGGCCTTGCCCCCTCTCCTGGATGATCCTGACTTCTCATCACTCCATTCTTGGGGCACACACATCATGGTGAGCATAACTTGCAGGCTCCCTCCATCTCCACCTCGCTGTAGACATACCTGAACTCCATCCTGTCTTGGCCGTAGCTGTATGAGGCTTATGAGACCCCAGACTTCGCATTTCCCCACTGGTCAGCACTTTCTGCATCTCGATCCTGTCTCTCACCTCCCTGATCAGCGTTCTCAGGTCCAGGTGTCCTTCCCTCCCTGATTGACCCAGTTCGTACCCCTGCTGTTGCTACACTTGAGCCCTCATAACTTTTCAGCTACTTCATGAAATTCTAGTACTTGGACTTTAAAATGGGACTTACATGTCCTCTAGGTCAACTTGTATTTGTGGGAAACAGCCTCCAGCTTTCTGTGTGGTGAGCAGGGGGCCCGGGCGTGCATGGCCTGGGTCTGGGTGCATGGTCATGTTTTCTCTAGCTGGAGGATGCTCCTTCAGCGCTCTCTTGGCTGAGGGGATTGCAGAGTGGACAGGAGTGAGGTATAGAGGAGAGCTTTGAACATATAAAGAAGTTCTTTTGAGTTGAGTTCTCTAGACAGGGTTTAGGGGAGGAAAAGAATCCTCAGCCAACAGAATCAAGTTGGGACTATCCTCTTTGTAGAAAGGGAGTTAGCATAGAGCTGGGGAAACATTTGCCTTGGAGTTGGATTGATCTGAGTTCAGATGTGAGTTCCAACATGTGCTGGTTGTGTGACTTCAGAGTCATTGCTTAAAGGACCTCATTTATTGCACCTGTAAAGAGGTAATGACAGGATCTCCCCACGTGTGGTTATGCAATATAAAGGATATGTGAAAAGCCTGGCAAGTGTTTAGTTAGGTTAAGCCATGCTCATTGCTGTAGTAAGCCAACTCCAAAACCTCAGAGGCTTAACCATGGTTTATTTCTCATTAGGGCAAGGTCCCAGGCAGTGCTCCTCTATGCCGTGACAGGGGTTGAGTGGCTTACATCCTGTGGCTCTGTCCTCTCAGCAGGCCACCTCTGTAGTGGCTGCCACGTGGAGAATGGCTGCCATGTGGAGACAGAAGAGACACACCAGCTTGGAGCTTTGCTTGGAGCTTTGCTTGGAGCCAGTTTCATGGCCCCACTGAAATGCACGGGAGGCCAGGAAACATGAGGGAGACTGATGGGCTGACTCACGTATCTTAGTTCTTTACTCCACAAACATGACAGCATTTTGCATTTTCCTTTGAATGAGAACCCCATAACAATTCTTTTAGCAAATCCCATGGTGGCTTTGGATGTCCTATTAGAAAAGGGGGTTCACACTTTCACACTCAGGCCCAGACTGGGACCAGGAATGTGATGGTGAGGCCGGCAGTAAGGACATTTTTAAAAAAGATGTCTAAATTTGTCAGAAGGAGAAAGGAAACCAAAAAAAGATGGGAGAAATTTAAAACTCTGGGGGAATGAACCTGGACTGGTGGTGAATGCACTTTCCTTCCTTTGAATCCATGCAAAATGAAAATCCCCTCCACCACAGCCCAGATGGATGGACCCCTGTCCAGGAACAGAGCATGCTTGACTTCATTGGACAGTGCCTGTTGTAGGCAAAATCTGTCTTCTAGTGCCTTCCATCTGTTGGTCCTGCTTCTCCTTCCAGCTGCTCCATAAGCCCAGCCCCTGACAATGACTCAGATATGTTAGGCAAATGCTGGGGTCCCCTCAACCTTTTCTTATCTGGGCAAAACAACCCTTAACACTGCAGCCACTCCTGGGAGGACAGAATTTTGAGGTGCTGGCAAGACACAGCAAGACAGCCCTCACTAGCCCAACATCTCTGGCTTCATGAGTCTGCAGAGCTTAACTCTTGGCTGCCCCTGTGGGGACAAAAGAAAGGCCCCCAGGAGAGCTTGGTTACTAGCATTAAAGCAAATGGCAGGAGACAGAGCGCCTTCTAAGGCAAAGGTAAATCAGAGGTGTCTTTAATAAAGCTAAATAAATAAGGCTAGCAGAGGAAGGGTGACTTGGGGATAGACACCCCACAAAATGGGGAGTTCGAGAGATGAGTGTTGACAGTGTCTGCCCAGCACTGTCTGGGGGATGTGGAATTTGAGTGTCATGAGCATCCAGGATGCTGGAGCGCTGACCTCTCGGGCAGGGAGAGTCGTCAGGCCACATCATAGCATGGGGGGGATAACTTCCAATATTAGCACCTGCCAGGAACCTGATTCCATGTTCACAGGCAATGTTTAGTTTAACAATTTTACATCCTAGGTCCCTGATCCTGAGAAGGAGAGTGTTCTGGTGGGAAGGTCATTCCGGTGGTTGGAGTGGGAACGAATCCACTGGGCCCTGCTTCATCCATCAGTCTATATTGCAGGCAGGAACCATTCTCTGCTAGAATGATTCCCCACGGGGGCTTTGCACCACTGACAGTTACCACTGTTATCTATTTTCCATTCTTCCCTGTTAGTAGAATCCATGTGCCAGCTAAAAGACTCACCCTCCAGACCCTCCTGAAGCTCAGGGGAGCTGTGTGCCGTAGTTCTGGCCAATGCCACGTAGGTGGAAGTTTATAGAGAGTGTCTCCTTTTTCAGGATAACAAAGGTAGAGCGTTACTGGAGAAAACGCTTTTGCCCTTCCCTATTTCTTTCTACCTAGAACATGATTGTGAGGCCTGGAAGTGCAGCAGCGATTTTGTGACAATGAAGACAAAAGCCACACTCAAGGATGTCAGAGAAAGAAGAGAGAGAGAGGGGCTCTGGCTCCTTGGTGACATCCATGAGAAGCTGCCCCAGCCCTGACTTGCCTTGCTGTGGACATTGTAGAAAATAAGCCCCCGTCTGTTTAAGCCAGAGTTGGTGGTGTTCTTCACTGATGCAGGTACTAAGCAGAGTTTCTGGGCTAGCGAAGCTGAGACAAGACCCTATAATGTAGTTAGTGCACAAGGTGATGTGTCTGCGAGGCCCTTGGGGGTCTTCCCCTCGGATACTTCTCAGTGTTTTTCTGATCATGAATATAATTCACATACTTAGTGAAAATTCAAATGAAACAGTGAATTTTAAAGAATAAAGAAAAAAGTTTAACCACCCAGAGATATAACCATTGTTTACACAGTAGTGAATGTCCTCAGAGATATCTGTAGGTCTAGTCTATATAGATAATGCATTTAAAAAAACATAAATAGGATTGCATTTTGAAACTTGCTATTCACTCAACAGTGTATTGTGAACCTCTTCCTAGTGATTTGGTTAAGAAAGTCCATTCTGAATGTTGTCTGATTGAAAAAATATCTCGATTATTAATGTTAGCTCTTTTCACACTTAAATACTATTATTTAATCTATTATGCTATAATTTAGCTGATCGATTCTCAGTGGGTACTGAATTTCTGGTATTATGTGTAGAGCTGCTGTGCAGGGTCTTGGGAGAATGTCTTTGAGAACTTCCTGATCGCCTCTCGAGGAGCATCTCTGGGAGTGGGTTTGCTGGCTCAGAGGGGTGCAGGCATGAGGGTCTCTCACTCCCTGGCTTGCGCTGCTTCCCGCTGTGAGGTCCCTGCTCCTGCATTGTGGGATGTTCCTGGAGATGGTCCCAGCTTTGCTGACTTCTTCTATATGTCTGCACTCTCTGGTTCAAAAGGACCCTGAGACAGCTCAGCAGTAGTTTAATCACTGCTATTGCCCTGACACATGCCCCATGACAGCTATTCTAATTCCCATCCCACTTCTTAAGCCCCCAGTCCTACCTTTCTGGAACCACTCTCAGGGAGATTTCCTTCTTTGAAGATCCATATTAGGCTAAATTTGAGCTCAGTGTATAAGGCACTCTGCAAAAGGTTTAGCTTTCTAAGAAAAGCACTAGTCAGAATGAATTTTCTTTACAAAATCCTTTTATTTTCCAATAGAAAGGGCACGGAGTGGGTGCCGAGACATCACCTCCAGTGCGTTCAGCCTCCCTTTTGCAGGATGCTCTCTGTACAGTGAGCTTGTCTGTATCCAGCTCTCCACATCCTCCTCCTCCCAACTTAGGAGAAAGCTGGTCATCCACAGGGACTCTGTGGCTGTAACCCAGTCCTGCTTTCCTCCTCCAAGGTGAGCTGCACCCCTTCTTTTTGCCCAAGTTGATTGACAGTGATCACAATGGATCTCAGTGTCCTTGTCCTCATTAGGGGAATTGCAAGCTGGCTCCCTCTGTCTTGTAACAGAAATGTTGTACAGTAGCCAGCACGCAACCTTTTCTAATGAAACAATGTAAGACATGAGGCTGAAGAACATTCTGTGCCCATTGTATTCACTTGTTATATTAATAAAATGCACTAAGTATATCATGCCATCAGGCTATCCTAGGCCTTGGAGTACCGGTCTATTTAGCAGTGATGATTTTCAAAATCAGCACATGCACAGGTGGAGGAAGCATTGTAATTAGCAAATAGGCAGGGGCCATCCCCCAGCCTGCCACTTCTGCAGGGTGGCTCAAGTGTCCCTGGCAGGTCAACCCTTTCTTCCTTTCCTCCTGGATAAGAGGAAAGGGAGATTAGATTCTAAATCTTCCCACACCCTCTGGTTCATGGCACTTTGTCCCTTTGAATATGTTAATTATTTAGTTTCTCTGAGTAACGAAGAAGCTCCCTCCATGAGTGTCTCCCTTACCATGAGAAGCTTGCCCTGGGCTCCCTCCCGATTCTCACCAGATTTCCTGACAGTAATTTCCTGACACACAACCCTCTCTGCTTCTCACATGTGTGCTCTTTCATGAACAGCCTGGCTCAGCTCCTGCACTGTCTTGAAAACACACCACTGACCGCCCCCCTGGACCTGGAATCTGTGTTCTCTCCAGCCTTCGACATCTTCCATTGCCCCCTCCTCCAGCTCCATGAGTGCAGTCAGTGCCCGCCTGACTTGCAAGACGACTTCCATTCCCTTCCTGTTCTCTGCACCGACCATTTTTCCTGGTCGCCTTTGTTGGCTTCTTGTTTCTCCTCCTGTAAAGGACTGATGGCCCCCAAGGTTTCCTCTGCGCCTTGAGCTCGTTCCTGTCTACATCTAGTTTGAAGAGCTCAGGCACGTGCACCACTTCCTAAGACATCTGGGGGAGGATAGCTCGCAGGCCTGTGTGTGTGGCAGGGTGTGTGCATGAGTGCACATATGTGTGTCTGGCAGGCTGTGCATGTGTCTCTGTGTGTGCGTGTGCATATGTGTGTGCACATAGCAGGGTGTGTGTGTGCATGCATGGCAGGTGTGTGTGTGCATGTGTGTGTGTGTTGAATTTTCCGATGAGTGGGAGCGATGTAACTTTCTCTCTGTTCCAGCTATACTGGCCTCCTCACGGGTCCAAAAACAAGGCGAGCCTTCTCTCACCTCTGCCACTTTTTCTGCAGAAATGCTCTTTCTCCAGGTGTCCCCATGACTCTCTCCTCATCCCTTCTGGTCTCTGCTCCAAGGGCACCTTGTGGAAGACTTCCTGACCCATCCATATAAAATAGCGACCTCATCTGCTGACCTTTAAAATGTTTCTCCATAGCCCGTACCACCACTTGATGTCTCTTTCAAACACACACACACACACACAGACACACACACACACACTTATTTCTTTATTGTCTGTCTCCACAAACTTAGAAGCTCCTACTGAAAAAAGATTTTGTCTCCCTGAAAGGCATACAGCAAATATTTGTGAATAAGTGAATTCTCATTGACACCTGGTAGGAGCAAATCTGTTGATAAGGTTATTAGCTGCAGAATTCCCTCTCCTCAGTTGAAGAAGAAAAGGATTGATTCGGGGTTTGTGGTAGATCATAGAATCTTGGAGGTTGGAAGAAACAGACTCAAGAATGAGCTTCCAAGAATGACTTCCTGCATGATACTGCAGACCAGCCCCTTGCCTCTGCCTCAGTGAGGAATTTCTGGAGCAGGAAGTCCCATCAGCCACCAGCTCCAACAGTGCACGGCTTCTGCTACTGTCTGCAATGGGACCTCTGCACTTTCCCTCTTCCCCACATAACTCAGGTCTAAATCTAAGTGTTGTGGGGCCATATGTGGTTAGTGGAACCTAAATCCCACGTCCATTCCCTAACAATAAGTGAGGCTTGACAATGTGGGCTCCTCCCCACCCTCCAGTGTTGGGAAGGCAATGTTCACGTGGGGAAGAGGTGTTCAAAACATTTTGGGGACTGGGCGTGATAGCTCACGCCCATAATCCCAGCACTTTGGGAGGCTGAGAGGTGGATCACTTGAGGCCAGGAGTTTGAGACCAGCCTGGTCAACATGGCAAAACCCCATCTCTACTGAAAAACACAAAAATTAGCCGGGTATGGTGGTGCACACCCATAGTCCCAGCTACTCGGGAGGCTGAGGTGGGGGGATCACTTGAGCCCAGGAGGCAGAGGTTGTAGTGAGCCAAGATGGTACTACTACACTCCAGCCTGAGTGACAGAGTGAGACTCTGTCTCCAAAAAAAAAAAAAAAAAAAAAAAATTTGGGAAGGCTGGAGGATAGTGACTCATGCCTGTAATCCCAACACTTTGGGAGGCTGATGCTGGAGGATCACTTGAGCCCAGGAGTTCAAGACCAGTCTGGGAAACACAGTGAAACCCTGTTTCTACAAAAAATAAATTAGCTGGGTGTGGTGGCACCTGCCTCTACTCCCAGCTACTTGGGAGGCAGAGGTGGGAGGATCGCTTGAGCCCAGGAGGTCGAGACTGCAGTGAGCTATGACTACACCACTGCATTCCAACCTGAGCGACAGAGAGAGATCCTGTCTCAAAAAAAAAGACAAAAGATTTTGGGGAGCCATGAATGACAGATGCCAATTATATATACTTTC
>NW_012115154.1:18856017-18889686 GCF_000951035.1 Colobus angolensis palliatus | reverse complement strand
GCTTTGTCTACAGTATCCCTTAAATAGAAATTCTTTTTGCCCCTGAATGGCCATAATAAGTTAACTTTTTACCTGTGGTAGGTCCTTTGGAGTGCTAAGTTGTATTAATTAGATTTTTTAAAAAAATAAATTTTATTGTGTCTATTTAAGGCATACAACAAGACGTCATGAGAGCTACATAGATGGTAAAATAATTACTGTAGTGAAGCAGAGTAACATATCCATCATCTTATATCAGCACTCATTTTTTTTTGGCAAGAGTAGTTACAATATACTCATTCAGCAAAAATTCCCAATGTGATACACTATTAGTAACCAAAGTCCTCCTGTCTGGATCTTTAGATTTGTCCATCCTATGTATCTGCTATTTTGTGTCCTTTGACTCACATCTCCCCATTTCTTCCTCCCACCTTACCCCTGGTAACCACTGTTTTATTCTCTATCTCTGTATATTTGCCTTTCTTTCTTTTTTTCTTTTTTAAGATTCCACATACAAGTGAGATCACACGATATTTGTCTTTCTGTATCTGGCTTATTTCAGTTAGCATAATGTCCTCCAGCTCTCTATGTTGTGTCAAATGGCAGGATGTCCTTTAAAAAGCCTAATTAATATTCCACTGTGTATACATACCACAGTTTCTTTATCCGTTTGTCCATTGACAGACATCTAGGCTGTTTCTGTATCTTGGCTATTGTGAATGATGCTGCAATGAACTTGGGAGTGCAGATATCTTTATGAGGTGATGATGTCATTTTCTCTGGGTATATGGCCATTAATGGGATTTCTGGATTATAAGGTAATTTTATTTTAAAATTTTTGAGGAACTTCTATATTGTTTATTATAATGGCTAAATGAGCTTATATTCTCACCAATAGTGTACAAGGAAGGTTCCCTTTGCTCCACACCAACACCAACACCTGTAATCTCTTGTCTTTTTGGTAATGGTCACCTTAACAGATGTGAGGTGGTATCTCATAGTGGTTTTGACTTGCATTTCCCTGATCATTAGTGATGTTGGGCATCTTTTCATACATCTGTTGACCATTTTTATGTCTTCTTTGGAGAAAGGTCTATTCAGGTTCTTTGCCTATTTTTAAATTGGATTGTTTGTTGTTTTTGCTATTGAGTTGTATGTGTTTTTAAAAGGCATTTTGGATATTAACTCCTTATTAGATATGTGGCTTACAAATATTTTTCCCTGATTTGTTGGTTGCCTTTTTGTTGTTGTTGTTGATTGTTTGCTTTGCTGTGCAGAAGCTTTTTAGTTTGATGTAGTCCCATTGATTTATTTTTGCTTTTGTAGCCTGAGTTTTTGGTGTGGTATCCAAAAAGTCATTGCCAGAGCCAGTGTCAAAAACTTTTTCCCGTTTGTTTTCTTCTGGGAGTTTTATGGTTTCAGGTCTTGCGCTTAAGATCTTTTATCCATTTTGAGTTGAATTTTGTGTATGCTGTAAGTTAAGGGTCCAGTTTCATTCATTTGCATTTGGAAATCCAGTTTTGAATATAAATTCTTAATTTTTATACAGTGAAAACATCAAGTTTTGCCTTATAGTTTGTGCTTTTTAGGTCTTTCTTATGAAAGCTTTCCTGAATCTAACCCCAGGTATTAAATATATGATTGTAATTTTTTTCTATGGGCTTTGTAATTATATCTTTCAGATTAAGATCTTTAATTCACCAGGAACCCAGCTCTGCATATGGGTGTGGTGGGAATCCAACACCATCCACTCCCTTTTAAGAAGTTAGTTTTCTCAACAATCATTTGCTACACATGTTCTTCTTTCTACACTGACTTGTGGTGACTTCTCTGCCATAAACCAAGTTTTTGTACACACGTGGGTCTATATCCAAGTTCTCTATTTTGGTGTATGATGCCAGCACTTTGCCTTCTTATTACTATGATTTTTGGGTTATCTTCCTTCTGGTGAGATACATTCTTCTTGGCTCATCTGGGATCTGTGGAAGGGAGAGTAAAAGCAAATCTTTCTGTCCTTTTCTTTGGAGTCCCTAAGCTCCACAGTAGTCAAAATGAAAGAAATATACTGGGCCTCTGACGGCCAGTTAAAAGCGACTAACGCGGCTGTCGGACTTAAGACATGGAGGATGGCCAGAAGATGAAGAGGGCAGAGACGTGATGGGACAGGACGACCAGCTGCAGAGAGGAGTACCCTCTCGGTTGACAGCTGCAGAGACGACCAAGGGGCAGAGAGGAGTTACCCTCTCCTCTGAGAGCTGCAGAGATGACCAGTGTGCAGAGAGGAGCTACCCTGTCTGCTGAGAACTTCAGAGACCTGCAGAGACCTCTGAATGACTTGCCTGCAGACAGGGGCCATCCTCTCCAGGCCTCCTCTGCTGACAGCTGAACACTCAACGGAGGACCTGCCTATAGAAAGGAGCTACCCACTCCTCTGAGCTGTTCTAACACTAAATAAAACTCTTCTTCTTCTTTACCCACCACTTGTCTGTGTACCTCATTCTTCCTGGACACAGGACAAGAACTCGGGCAAAGGCGCCGTGGCCACAGAGGTTTTCAGCCAGAAAAATCGACACCCCAGATCTCCTGTAACATCTTTTAAAAAATTATGATAGTAATTTTGGAACTTTTATTCTTCCTTTTAAATTTATTGCATTCTGTCCTAAAAAAGGACAGTTGGAATTTGATTAGGACAATTGTGGTAATAGTTGGGTAGAATTGATACTTTTATATAAAGTTGTCCAATCCAACAACATAGATTATTCTGCTTATTTTGATCCTCTTTTATCTCCTTTATTAGAGGGTAAAAATTTCCTTTACAGAGGACTAGTGTATTTTTTTTCAGTCATTTTATAGCTTGTGTTGCTATTATGAAAGGTATCCTGTTTTCTTATATGTATATATGTCTTATTTTCTCCTATATATTATAGGTGGTTATTGTGGTACAGAGAAAGTGTTATTGATCTTTGTAAGTTGACCTTACATCCATCTAGCAACCCTGTTATTAGTTTTAATAATTAGTTGAAATTTCTATGTAAATTTTCATGTAGTCCACAAATAACATTTTAATCTTTTTCCTCCTTCCAACTTCTACACCTCCCATTTCTTTTTCTTGTTTTATAACATTGGCCCTGACTCTGGCTCTTCGTTACATAGTAGCAATGCTAACAGGCACCTTATCTTCTTGCCAGTCTAAATAGGGATGTTTCTAAGGTTTCTCCATTGGATGTGATATTTGCTGGGGGTTTTGGTATGTGGTCTTTAAAAGTTGAGGTGATTCTATTCAAATTCCAGTTTTCTGAATTACTCTTTGGCTGTTTGCCATGAAGGCTGCCTGTCCCCCATGCCCTTGGCCCACAGAGCACAGTCAGGCTTCCGCCATGCCAGCACATGCAACTCCATGACTTGGTGGCTGGTGGCTTACAAACAGGATGTCAGTCCTCCCGGGGAGCATCCTCCACCACCGTCCTGGAGGGAGATAGCTCTGCCCAGGTGGAGGAGAGTGGTGATGCCTCCTGTGACACTCAGACACGCCATGTACACCTGTGACCTGTGGTACACAGGTGGGAGGGGTCACTGAGAGAAAGGACATTGTCTGTGAAACAAGGTGACTTGGCCTCAAAGTTGGGACCTGCCACGTACTAGCTGTGTGACTGTGAACAATTTATTCAACCACTCTAAACCTCAGCTTCCACATTTGTAGAATGGGGAATCTAACCGTCCTTGGGGAAGCCACGTGGTAGTTGGTTAAATAAAATTGCCAGTGAAAAGTATTTAGCAGAGTAGTAACTGTCCGCCATCGTATTAGTAATCCATAAACGAATATCATTAACACATTACAAGCAGGGTAAATGCTCTCGATAAGAAGTTAAGCAAAAGCTATATATAGACTAAGTCGACATTTGTTTTAAAATTTGCATAAGTAAAAGACTGAGGAGAAATAGATTGAAATGGGGGATGGTAGGTGATTTTTAACAGTCTCCTTTATATTTGTATGTGTTTTCAAATTTTTCTATAGTGAGCAGATTACCTCATAAATCTCTGAAACATGTTTTATGGAAACAGAAAGCCCAGTGTGACTCAGCAGTGCCAAGGCTGCCAAGAGAGCTGGCGGCAGCCCAGCCGCTTCAGTGGAAACAGCGCCCGCACCTGGAGGTCCTGGGCCTGCCGCCCTGGGCCCTGGCTGGAGCCTAGCTGCACCAGCAGTTTGTTTAGCTCTGGGCATAGGTAGCCATGGAGACCCTGAGTGCCACGGTGGAACAAGAATGTAGCAAGTGTGCGAAGGCCACAAAATCTATAGGACAAGAGGGCTGAGAAAGCCAGGAGGGGTGATGTGGGATGGGAAGAAGCAGGGAGCCCCCTGCCTGGTAGGTGTAGGGGGGTGGCAGAGAGAGGGTAGAAGAAAGAGGGACAGAGACAGACAGAGAAAGAGAGAGAGAGAGAGATGGAGAGAGAGATGGAGAGAGAGGAGGAGGTGAAGGAGAAGGAGGAGGAGGGAGTTCCAGTGTGAGGAGGGGCTTCTGCTGTGGCCGTCTGACCTCAGGGCCCATCTGTTGCTTTCCCTGTGCCTGGCCCCAGCATGTTCTGGGCACTGCCCTCTCCGCTCCGCCACAATGTTCCTACAGGTCCGTCCATTGCCTCATGGTCCATGGTCCTGGGCCCTGAGATATCTTTCTGGGGAGTTTGCAGACTGGCCTGGGAATAGAGACTCTCTCAGGCTGCAGGGCCTGCAGTGTCCTCAAAGGCCATGGCCCTCCAAGTGGAAAAAGGTGAGAATGAAATCAACCAGTTCAGGCGTGAGCGCCCGGCCAGCTCCTCCCAGAGGCAGGTATCTGCCCTTCTCCAGGGTCTGGTTGTTGAACATTCCTTCACTGGGCTCGACTCCCAGGCATCTTGGCAAAATCATCTCCTTTTTCTTGATCTTGTTCAAGTTGAAGTTTTATCACTCGCAACCAAAAAGGTCCTGAGTAACACAAAATCACCGGTGAAGGTCCTGAGTAACACAAAATCACTGGTATCAGTGGGAAAGAGGGGCCTGAAGGAGAGGCTCCAGGAGAGGGTGGCCTGGGAAAGACATCATAAAGGTGTGACTCCTGGGGGTGGGGGTGGGTGGTGGGGCCCCAGCTGCCTGTGCTGGATGCGCACATGCTCTGTCTCTCTGTCTCTCTCTGAGTCTCTGTGTCTCTCCCTCTGAGTTTTTGTCTCTGTCACTCTGTCTCATTTTCTCAGCTCAGGAGAGACATTGGCCCCCTTTCCCAAGCTCCCTATTTTGCCCTGTCTCCTTCACTGTCTGCTGCTGACCCGCTGCTAATATGCTCTGCCCCGGCAGCCTCCCCACCCTGCAGCCCACCTGTTCCTGTCCATCCACGACCATTCCTGCAGGCTCAGGAACGAGCTGGGCTTTGACACACACCCTCGACTCCTACCCACTTGGTAACATTCCCCAGCCCCAACCTGCAGTCCAGCTGTCCCACCTGGGTCCCGATTTGGACGGTGGCAGTATATCTGTGCCCAAGCTTGAAGCCCCCTCCTTCCTTAGGTGTGTCCTGGAGTCTCTAAGCTCTGGTGCTTTAACCTCTGGGGTCCTTCCTGGATGTGCCTATTCTTTCAAAGCCTCCTACCTTGGCCCTGATTTAGACTCCTATCATCTCTTGTATGAAGATTTTCTGTCTCCTGCATGATTTCTCTGTTCTTATTCCTCCCTAATCCACCCCCCCACCCTGCTGTCATCATGGCAATCTCACGGATCTCTTCGTGCCATTGCCATGCAGAGAGCCCTGCCAAGGCCCCACCAGCTGTGCAGTAAACCCCAAGGTTGGGCCCTCTCCAGGCTCAGCTGGGCAACTGCCCACCTGCCACATTTTACTCTAGGCACCCTGGACTATTATGGCTCCTGGCACAGAATGCAGTGATGCTTCTCAGCTGTGTGCCTTGATCAAGCTGTCACCCTTGGTTGGAACGCCCCTTCCACAGCTCCCCAAGCCTGGCTCACTCTGATGCATTGGGCCTCTGCCAGACCCTCTCCTCGCCGTACCCCAGAGAGGTAACCTCTGCATTTACACCACGATTTCTAGTTACTTTCTTATGAATCAGTGCTTCCCACTAAGCAGCAGGGGCCTTGAGGGCGTGGGGCCTCTGATTTCACCTCTTTGTAGTGTAGTCCAGATATTCAATACACAGGGACTCAGGCCTCATGAAGCAAGAAGGGGATGGGCCGAGACTGCCTGGGCCGGGCCCCGGGGGCTGTAAGGGTGAATGTGCGGTGTGGCTGGGGAAGGAGCTCAAGTTTGCTCTGCAGAGGCTTGGCTGCAGCAGCAGCCCTTTGATCCCCGAGTTACAGACCTTGTCCTGGCCAGTTCTTCCTGCTCTGAAGCTGGGGGCAGGGACCCTATCACAGAGTAAGGCCAGAGTGGACTCTAGAAAAGTGTCTCTAAACTAGGAGACTCCTCCATCCCACCCAGAGTCCCGGAGCAGGTTAGGGTCCCCTCCATCCCACCCAGAGTCCAGGAGCAGGTTAGGGTCCCCTCCATCCAGAAAGAAGGTGCCCTCCCCCCAGCAACTGGAAACGTCAGAGTCGTCTGGAAATCCAGGTTTACCAAGGGCCGGCTCTGTTCCAGATCCCAGAGGTGCAGGTTCTGGAGGTGTAAAAATGAGCCAAGGCGTTTCAACCCAGCAAAGCAGAGAGGCAAGTGAGGCCAGGGGTGACAGCAGCTGGGTAAGCACAAGGAAGAGGCCCCAGGTACCCGCAAGTGCTCCATGGTACAGAGCCTGGGTTCTGACTGGAGAGAGAGACAGAGTAAGTGCAAGTGCATGAGGGCATAAGGTGATTCCTGACTGACAGTGAGGGCAGAAGACAGGGCTGTGGGGGCCGGGTCCCCCTGGAGAAAATCTCTTTGGGAAGTGACATTTGAACTGAATGTGCTGGGTAAAAGGCCAGGAGAGGCAGACACAGAGGAATCAGAAGATGCAAGGCCCTGAGGTGGAAACAAGTTTTGGTGTGGCTGGAAACGGGGATGTCATAATTTTGTCGAAGTAATGTTGCCCAGGCCAGGTGCAGTGGCTCACACCTGTCACCCCAGCGCCTTGGGAGGACGAGGCAGGAGGATCACTGAGCCCAGGAGTTTGAGACCAGCCTGGGCAAGATAGTGAGACCCCTACTCTAAAAAAAAAATTAGCCAGGCATAGTGGTGCACACCTGTAGTCCCAGCTATTTAGGAGGCTGAGGTGGGAGGATTGCTTGAGCCCAGGAGTTCAAGGCTGCAGGAGTGAACTGTGATTGCACCAGTGCACTCCATCCTGGAAGAGAGAGTGAGAGACTGTCTCTAAAATAATAATCATAATAACAAACAGCTCTCAAACTCAGTGCATCATGACAACCAGTGTTAATTACTTTCATACTCACAGGTCTCAGATGACTGTAATTTGGCTGATCCAGGATAGGTGTGGCTGGACGGCCCTGCCCTAGGCTGTAGGTAGCCTGGGTTTGATGCGAGTTCAGGTGGTTGCACTGAGTTCATCCTGGGGCACAGCTGAGGCTCTGTGGAGGAAGCTCTTCTTACCCTGGACTTCAGGAGTGCAAACAAGGAGCCAAGCCATGCGGGCGCATGGAGTACTTCTGCTAGTTCCATCCTCCGACCTCCCCAGGGCCAAAACATGTCAGGTGGTCAAGTCCAACATCAATGAGCAGGGAAGTCTGTGCGGGAGAAGTGTGAGTATTAGCTGAATAATAATAACCCAGACTCTCACCCGCCACCTCAGAGAGGAGCTGTGAGGATGGAGCGAGTCACTGCCTGGTTTGTGCACATGGTGAACGCTTACCCCATGCTGACTGATATGTGGAGGATGTAGCTTACCCCATGCTAATTGAAACGTGGAGGATGTAGCTTACCCCACGCTAACTGATATGTGGAGGATGTAGGGATGGGTCAGATTCTCAAGGTCTTGATAAATCACGTTGAAAATTTTGGGAGCCATGGAGGCTTCGGTCAGAAGGGTGACAGGGTTGGATTTGGTTTTTAGAGCAACCCCTCTGGCAGCCACGTTGAGGTTGGTCTGATGGAGGCGAGACTGGGGTCTCAGGGTGATGAGCAGTAAGTCATCATGGGGAAAGGAAAGAAGGAACGAATTCAGGAAACGCTGGGAAGGTGGGACCCAGGGGTAGATGGCAGAGAGGTTGTGTGGAGGGAAGCGGTGCCTAGGCTCTCGGTTCTTGGCTTGGGTCAAGGGATACGATGATAGACCCTGGGCTGGGGAGCACAGGAGGAAGGGCTGACCTGTGTGGGGTAGAGGAGGTGATGAACTGTCTTAGAGATGTAGAGTATAAGGTTCTTACAGGGCATTTAGGTAGAGGCACAGGTCTTGGAGTGTAAGAGAAGAATCTGGACATGGGATATATATTTGGGAGTCAAATCAGTTAAGGGGCAGGCAGGAAGCAGACCCCAGTTATTGAGGTTTCCAGGGAATGGAAAATATGCCGGGTTGGCACAGAGAAACTCTAGTGGCGCATATTAACATGTGGCCGATGTTGCCGTGAGACAGCCATCCTCACATTTTTCTTCCAAACTAAAGCCTGAAATTATGTGGAGGTAGCAAAGCTCAGCAAAAGAGCCCGGCCTCCAGCCTCCACGGCTAAGGCTTGGCCAATGAGTTGTAAGAAGAAGTGATATCTGTGAATTCTGGCAAAGCACAGTGAAGGTGGCCATACCCTTCTCTGTCCCCTACTCCATCCTACTGCCTGACTTGGATGAGATGGCTGGAGCTCTGGCAGTCACCGTGGACTAGGAGGCTGGGGGCCACATCCCAGGTGGAGGCCGTGAGGAGGAAGGAGGCTGCATGCCCTGGGCCTTCACGGGGCCCCTATGCCACTCAGGACCGTGTTTACAGAGAAACACGACTGTCTCTTGTTGAAGCCGCTGTGGACACACTTTTCTGTTCCATTCAGCTGAACTAGGTTCACAGGAAACCACTGTGAGTTTGCAGTTCTTGGTCAAGCCTCACCCCGGGGGCATTTCCAGCCTCTGTTTTCTCCGCGGGATTAATAAGAGGCAGCCATGCCCGCTCCAGTGGCCGCGAGGTGTTGTGCGCCACCTGGTGGTCGCGTGGCAGACAGCATTCCTCCAAGCGAGACAGCACCAGCGCTAAAATGCAGCAGTCTGCACCTCAACCCCAGCCCATCTTTTAGCCAATGACAAGCCAAGTACCCCAGAGTCCTGCATGGCAGTGGACGCTGACAAGAATTCCAGGAATTTCAGATTGCATGGAGCTTCTCGGCTCAGGTGTGTTTTCGGAATCAACTGGGGGCAGTTTCCAAGGAGCCGGCTGGTGATCCCTGCTTCTCCTCGCCCAGGTCGCGAACTTCTGTACTAAATAAAGGATTCCATATGACCCCTCTTCTGCAGCCTCTGGTCTCAGAGCAATAGAGAGAGCTGAAGAGAAGGGAGGGAGATGACTCACTGCTTTACTGAGCAGGAAATTAACACCAAGGGAGCCTAACCCGGCAGCAACCTGGAAAAATTGATTTGCGGTGGTTTGAGCAGGGGGCAAAGTGGGTTTATATGGGCGAACTTATTAATACTTCCTTCTGCTGACCGCAGATACAAGCTTGAAATGGCCAACAGTGAAGAAAATACAGACCAAACTGCAAAAATGAGTCTTCATCTTATTGAAGTTTGAGAAATTGCAGAGGCTCGTGGAGAGACTCCTGGTGCCAGGATACGCAGGTCTCCATCCAGTTTGGCCACTCTGTGTGTGACCCGGGGCCATCCTCTCTCTCGGGCTCCCTTTGCTACATGAGGTGGCTGGAACACTGCCTGGGTTTTGAGGCCAAGGGTTAGTAGGTGTTGGTGAAGAGAAGGGGCCCCCAGGCGAGGTGAGGGGACCTCAGTAACCTCCCCCTTTCCCGAGCATCCTGTTCTGACGCCACCTTCATTTGCTACCCTATCCTAAAAGGCCTCGAAAAGCAACAGGCTCTGGTGTCACAGACATCTTCTGGTTTCCTCTTCTTTCTGTGAAACAATTGAGTCTCTCTCAGCTTTTCTCATTTGCATGCCCACCTGGCAGCTGAAGAGCTGCAAACAAAATAGCACCTGCTTTACATGAAGAGGAAGTGACTGGGGCTGGAGTGAGAGGTGGGCCCAGGTCATAAGTCCTTGTTTGTTTTCTTCTTTCCTCACTCTGCTTGGTGGGTTCTTCGTGGTCCTCTGCAAAGAGGGTTTGGGAATGGCGGGTGTCTCTCTCACTCGGAGCCAGCCCCTGCCTCTCCTCTGCACTGCTCCTGAGCCTAGGGTGGGTGTGGGGGTGCCCCCAGCACTTCTGTGCTGGAGCGAATGGACTGGATCCCTCCCCAGCCCCAGGGTCTCTGTCTCTTGTGAGGGGCAGGTGGCCGTGTGTTTAACAAACCTCTCCCTCCTCGGTGTACCCTCTGGTCCACAACCAAACACACACAGGGATGTCCCAGGTAACTCTGGAAGTGTCCCCGTCTCTGGCCCTGCATTCTGGGGTCTGTGAACTGCAAATTGCTAGGTGGAGGGATCTGCCCATCCCAAAGGGCAATGTCCAGGGAGAGCGATCTGTCCACCCAGAGGTGTGACCAGAGATCCTCCTTCAGGAGATGAACCCCACAGACATGACTTTGGGTCCAAGCGCCATCAATGCCATTTCCTGGGGCTGCATGGCTGGGAACCAGTTTGCCGACCAATTGGAGCTAGATAGGGAGGGGGCAGGGCCGAAGTGGAGTCTCCCCCTTTCCTTTCACTGCCTTTCCACATGCTGTGTTGGTCCTGGGTCTGTTTGTCCCCAGACCCTATGCTTGTCCTCTCCCTCCTCTGCCCTGTCTTGCGGGGCAGACCCCTCCAAGTGGTGTCTCCCACACTGCCAGGCTCACACCCAGGGGAGACCTGAGCGTGAGACAGAGCGGGCAGGACCTCTCCCTTTCTCTCTAGCTGCGACAGACAGGCCCCCAGGGCTCCCAGCTTCCACTGGTGACCTGGCTGCAGGGCCTGGGAACACCACACCCTCCCTCTACCCCTGCCTCTCTGGACATTGCTGTCTCTGGAGTACCCACCCTGTTTATCTCTTAGTTCACCCATATTCCCAGATTCCAATTCCCTGAAGTCTAGTGTCTCTGTGCTAAGTCTCCCAGCAGTCTCTGATTCCCAACACCTATGTCTTGCTGGATCTTCCTTAATCACACTGGCGCAGATCCCACCATAGTTTTTCAGTTGTGTTTGTGTGTGAAACAGGGTCAAGTTCAACAACATCCAACATCCAGTTCGGTTTTTCCTCTCCTCTCAGGTCTGCTGGACCCCAGATCCAAGGCTCCTACCCTGGGGAGGGACAGGTCTGGCCGTCCCCTCCTCTCTTCCTCTCCCACACCTGCTGATGCTCCTGGGGCCAAGCTGGAGGGGAGGGGGCTTGGAGGAAAAGTGGCCCCACTGGTGTGGCCATTTTTGCTTACGTGGGCCCTTGGGCTCCGGGTGGCAGATATGCAAACTCTGGCTCTTCTGCTGGACGCAGGTGTGTGTCCTTCCGAGCATCATGGATCTGGATCTGCACAGCGCCTTGACGACCTGTGCCCTGCTGTCCACCCCACAGCCTCTAACTGCATAGTTCTCCTCGTCTGCCTGGCTGCCCTCTTAGAAGGGGGTGTTATTGGATTCCTGTGGCCACCACCACACAGTGCATAAACTGGGTGACTCAAAACAACAGAATGTATTATTTCACAGTTCTGGAGGCCAGAAGGTCAAAATCAAGGTGTTGGTAGGGCCACACTCCTTCTGCAGCCTCTAGGGGAGCATCCTTCCTCATCTCATCTGGCTTCTGGTAGCCCCAGGTGTTTCATGGTTTGAGAAAGGATCACTGCAATCTCTGCCTCTGTCTGCATATGGGCTTCTTCTTTGTGTATGTATGTATCTCTCTGTGTCTTCTCTTCTTCTTACAAGGACGCTGGCCGTTGGATTGAGGTCCATGCTGCTGTAGCATGACCTCATCTTAACTTGATCACATCTGCAAAGACCCTGTTTCCAAATAAGGTCACAATGATAAGTACCAAGGGTTAGAACTTCAATATATCTTTTTGGAGGACACAATTCAACCCACAACGGGTGCAGGTGCCCCTTGGAAATATTGTGGATTCACTTCCAGACCCCGCAATAAAGCAAATATTGCAGTAAAGTGAGTTATACAAATCCACTGGTTTTCCAGTGCATATAAAAGTTATGTTTACATTATGCTGTGGCCTATTAAGTGTGCAATATCATTATGTCAAAAATACAATGTACATACTTTAAATTAAAAAATCTTTATTGCAAAAAAAGCTAACAATCATCTGAGCCTTCAGCGAGTCATCATCTTTTGGCTGGTGAAGGGCTCTGCCTTGGTGTTGGCGGCTGCTGACTGCTCAGGCTGGTGGTTCCTGAAGGCTGGGGTGGCTGTGGCAATTTCTTAAAATAAGAAAACAATGAATTTTGCCACATCAATGGACTGTCCTTTCATAAGAGATTCCCTTGTAGCATGTGATGCTGTTTGGTAGCATTTTACCCACAGTAGAACTTCTTTCAAAATTGGAGTCAGTCCTCTCAAACCCTGCTGCTGCTTTATCAACTCAGTTTATGGAATATTCTAAATTTTTTGTTGTCATTTCAACAATGTTTACAGCGTTTTTACCAGGAGTATATTCCTTCTAAGGAAACAGGCAGGATGTGGTGGCTTATGTCTGTAATCCCAGCCTAGAATTGCCCCAGGCCTAGGTGGAAGGATCACTTGAGGCCAGGACTTTGAGACCAGCCTGGGCAACATAGTGAGACCCTGCCTATACAAAAAAAAAAAAAAAAAAAGAACCAGGCATGGTAGCGTTCACTTGTTCTAGCTACTTTGGAGGCTGAGGTGGGAGGATTACTTGAGGAGTTTGAGGCTGTAGTGATTCATGATTACACCACTGCACTCCAGCCTGGGCAACAGAGCAAGACCCTGTCTCAAAAAAGAAAAAAGAAAGAAGAAACCATTTTGTTTGCTCATTCATAAGAAGCAACACCTCATCCATTCAAGGTTTTTTTTGTTTGTTTTGTTTTGACATGGAGTCTCGCTTTGTTGCCCAGGCTGGAGGGCAGTGGCACAATCTTGGTTCACTGCAACATCTGCCTCCTGGGTTCAAGTGATCTTCTGCCTCAGCCTCCCAAGTAGTGGGGACTAAAGGTGCATGCCATCACACCCTGCTAGTTTTTGTATTTTTGTAGAGAAGGGGTTTCACCATGTTGGCTAGGCTGGTCTTGAACTACTGATCTCAGGTGATCTGCTCTCACCTCGGCCTCCCAAAGTTCTGGGATTGCAGGTTTGAGCCACTGCGCCTGGCTGCTATTCATGTTTAGTCATGAGATTGCAGCAACTCAGTCACCTCTTCAGGCTCCCCTTTTAATTCTACTTGTCTTGCTATTCCCACCACATCTGCAGTGAGTTCCTCCACTGAAGTCTTGAACCCCTCAAAATCATTCGGGAGGGTTGGAATCAATTTCTTCCAAACTTCTGTTAATGTTGCTATTTCGCCCTCTTCCCATTAATTACAGATGTTCTTAATGGCATCTAGAATGGTGAATCCTTTCAGGAAGGTTTTCAGTTTGCTTAGCCCAGATCCATCAGAGCTATCTATGACAGCTATAGCCTTACAAAATGTATTTCCTAAATAATAAGACTTGAAAGTGGAAATTGCTCCTTGATCCATGGGTTGCAGAATGGGTGTTGTATTAGTGGGCGTGAAAACAACATTAACTCCTTGCATATCTCCATCAGAGCTCTTGGATGACTAGGTGCTTTGTTGCTGGGCAGTGATACTTTGAAAAAAACAGTTTTTTTCTGAGCAGGAGGTCTCAACAGTGGCCTTAAAATATTCAGGAAACCATGCTGTAAACAGATATACTGTCATCCAGGCTTTGTTGTTTCATTTTTGGAGCTCAGGTAGAGCAGTTTTAGTGTAACTCTTAAAGGCTCCAGAATATTCAGAATGGTAAATGAGCATCAACTTCAACTTAAAATCACCAGCTGCATCAGCCCCTAACAAGAGAGTCAGCCTGTCCTTTGAGGCTTTGAAGCCGGGTATTGACTGTGAATGTCTCTAGCTATGAAAGTCCTAGATGGCATCTTCTTCCAACAGAGGCTGTTTTATTTACTTTGAAAATCTGTTGTTTATGTAGCCACCTTTTCATTGATCTTGGCTAGGTCTTTTGATAACTTGCTGCAGCTTCTCCTTGCAGTTTGATGTTATGAAGATACCTTCTTTCCTTAAACCTCATGAGCCAATCTCTGCTAGCCAATCTCAGGCTTTTCTTCTGTAGCTTTCTTACTTCTCTTAGCCTTCATAGAATTGAAGAGAGTTAGGGCCTTGCTCTAGATTAGACATTGGCTCAAGGGAATGTTGTGGCTGGTTTGATCTTGTATCCAAACCACTAAAATTTCCTCCATATCAGCAATAAGACTGTTTTGCTTTTTTATTATTCATGTGTTTACTGGAGTAGCATTTTTAATTTCTTTCAAGAACTTTTCCTTTGCATTCAAAACTTGGCTAACTGGTGCAAGAGGCTCAGTTTTTGGCCCATCTTGGCTTTTGACATGCCTTTCCCACCAAGCTAAATCATTTCTAGAGCTTGATTTAAAGTGAGAGATACGCAACTCTTCCTTTCACTTGAACATTCAGAGGCCATTGTAGTATTATTAACTGGTCTAACTGCAACGTGCTTCAGGAATTGGGAGACCCAAGGAGAGGGAGAGAGATGTGAAATGGTCAGTGAAGCATTCAGAACACACATGGCATTAACCGACTGAGTTCACTGTCGGGCCTGGCTCATGGTGCCCCAAAACAATGACAGTAGTAACATCAGATCACAGATCACTAACCACAGGTCACCCTAACAGATATAATAATAAAGAAAATTTTGAAATATTACACATATTCCCAAAATATGACCCACAGACATGAGGTGAGCACCTGTTGTTGGAAAAATGGTGCTGATAGACTTGCTCCATGCAGGGTTGCCACGAACCTTCAATTTGTAAGAAATACAATATATGCAAAGCACAATAAAGCAAAGTGCTTTTTCTCATTCTTTTTAATTAGCTACCATAACAGTGAGAATTCAGGTATCTGCTCAGGTTTGTGGTCAAATGTAAATCTGTTCAATTACTTCTTGGCTATATAAATTGTTCCTGCAGTGGCCTCATCCGTCAATCAGGACTTCCTGCTAAGCCACCCACTCATTAATTAACCCTCATCCCTCTCCCCTCCCCTCCCTTCCCCTTTCCTTCTCCTTCCCTCTCTCCCTTTCTCCTTCCTCTCCACCTTCCCTTCTGCTTTCCTCCCTCCTTCTCTCTGTTCCCTGCTTTTAAAAATCTAACAGTGGGAGGCTGAGGTTGGAAGATCACCTGAACCTGGGAAGTTAAGGCTGCAGTGAGCTGAGATTGCATCACTGCACTCCAGCCTGGGCAGCGGGAGTGAGGCCCTGTCTCAAAAAATATTGTATCTATATGTCTGTCTATCTATTTATCATGTATCTATCTATCTATCTATCTATCTATCTATCTATCTATCTATCTATCTATCTATCTATCATCTATCTATCATCATCTATCTATCTACCATCTGTCTATCATCAATCTATTTACAGCTTTATCGAGTTATAATTCACATACCTTACAATTCATCCATTTAGCATGTGCAGTTCAATGGTTTCTAATATATTAACAGAGTTGGGCAACAATCTAAATTTTAGAAAAGCTTTAACATTCCCCAAAGTAAACCTGTACCCATTGGCAGTTACTCCCAATTTCCCCCCAAGTCCCCTCAGCCCTAAGCAATCACGAACCTACAGAAAGTAGTAAAAAGGTGGTACCATTTTACATTCTCACCAGCAATGTATGAAGGTTTCAATTTCTCTACATGCTTTTTTGTTTTTTTTGAAATGGAGTTTCACTCTTATTGGTCAGGCTGGAGTGCAATGGCATGATCTTGGCTCACTGTAACCTCTGCTTCTCAAGTTCAAGCGATTCTCCTGCCTCAGCCTCCTGAGTAGCTGGGATTACAGGCATGCACCACCACGCCTAGCTAATTTTGTGTTTTTAGTGGAGCCAGGGTTTCACCATATTGGTCATGGCTGGTCTTGAACTCCTGACCTCTGATGATCTGCCCTCCTCGGCCTCCCAAAGTGCTGGGATTACAGACAAGAGCCACTGCACCTGGCCTAATTTCTCTACATTCTTAACAACACTTGTTATTGTCTTATCTTTTTCATTTATAGCCTTCCTAGTAATGGGAAATGGCATTGCTCTGTGGTTTTGGTTTGCATTTCTCTAATGACAGGTCATGTTGAACATCTTTTCATGTGCTTATCGGCAATTTGTTTATCTTCTTTGGAGACATGTCTATTCAAATGCTTTGCCCATCTTTAATTGGGTTGTCTTTTTATTATTGAGGGGTGTGTGTGTCTGTGTGTGTGTGTGTGTATGGTGGACGCTAGACTCTTACTAGTTATATAAATTTATAAATATTTGCTGCCATTCTTGTTGTTGTCCTTTCACTTTCTTGATAATGTCCTTTGAAGCATAAATGTTTTTAATATTGATGAAGTCAAATTTATCTATTTTTTTCCTTAGTTACTTGTGTTTTTGGTGTAATAGTGAAGAAATCATACCCTAATTCTAGGTATTTCAATCTTTTTATTTTTATTTTTATCTTTTAATAGACAGGGTCTCACTCTGCCACCCAAGCTGGAGTGCAGTGGTATAATTATAGCCCACTGCAGCCTCAAACTCCCGAATTAAGTTATTTTCCCATCTCAGCTTCCTGAATAGCTGGGACTACAGACATGTGCCTCTATGCCTGGATTAAAAAAAATTGTTTTTAGAGAGGGGGCCTCACTATGTTGCCCAGGCTGGTCTCAAACTCTTGGGCTCAAGTGATCATCCTGCTTTGGCCTCCCAAAGTGCTGGGATTACAGGCATGAGCCATCATGCCCAGCCTATAGTTTGTATCTTGATCTTGCATTCTGCAAATAGAGATAGTTTACTTCTTCCTTTCCAATCTGAAAGACCTTATTTGATTTTCTTCCCTAATTTCCCTGAATAGAACCTCTGGGACAATGCTGAATAGAAGTGGTAAAAGTAGAAACTTTTATCTTATTTCTGATCTTAGCAGGAAAACATTCAGTCTTTCATCATTAAGTATGATCTCAGCTGTGTGTGTGTGTGTGTTTGGTGGATTCCCTTTATCAGGTTGATGAAGGTTCCTTCCATCCCTAGTTTGTTCAATGTTTTCACCATGAAAGGGTATTGAATTTAGTTAATGTTTTAAGGCATCCATTGAAATGATCATGTGGGTTTTGTCCTTTATTCTACTGATATGATGTATTAAATTAGTTGAACTTTGGATGTTAAACCAACCTTGTGTTCCTAGGATAAATCCCAGCTGGTCAGGGTGTATAATCCTTTTTATATACTGCTGAATTTTGTTTGCTGGTATTTTGCTGAGGATTTTTGTGCCTGTATTAATAAGATCTCTCTCTATATATAATATTTATATTTATTATAAAATATAATACATATATTTTATAGAGACAGGGTCTCACTCTGTCACCCAGGGTGGAGTGCAGTGGTGCAATCATAGCTCACTGCAGCTTCAAACTCCTGGCCTCAAGTGATCTTGCTCAAGTGATCCTACTCGGCCTCCTTTCAAAGTGCTGGGATATAGGCATGAGCCATTGCGACTGGCCTTGTAAGAGATATTGATGTGTAGTTTTCATTTCTTGTGATGTCTTTGTCTGGTTTTGGTGTAGGGTAATACTGGCCCCATAGAATAAGTTGGAAAATACTCTGTTCTCTTTTATTTTTTGGAAGTGTTTGTAAAGGATTGATCTTAATCCTAAAAAAAGAGAAAGAAATGTATTTTCTCATGGTTCTGGAGGCTAGAAGTCTAAGATTAAGACCTTGGCAATTAATTTCTTCTCAGGCCTCTCTCCTTGGCTTGTAGATGACCATCTCCTCTCTGTGAACTTCATATGGTCCTTTCTCTGTGCATTGTCTGTGTCTTAATCTTTTTTTTTTTTAATAAGGACACCAATTATTTTGGATTAGGTCCTCCCAAATGATCTCACTTACCTTAATTACCTCTTCCAAGGCCCTGTGTCCAAATACAGTCATATTCTGAAGAACTAGGGGTTAGGACTTCAATATATAAGTTTTGTTTTTATCAGGGGAGACACATTTCATCACATAACAGTAGTAATGTAGTAATGTCCCCTTTTTCATTTCTGATTTTGACAATTTGAGTCTCTCTCTCTTGCTTTCATCAATCTAGCTAAAAGTTTGTACATTTTGTTGATTTTTTTCAAAGAACTAACTTTTGGTCTTATTGATGCTCTTTATTTTTTTCTGTTCTCTTTATCTCTGTTTTAATCTTTATTATTTCTTTTCTTCTGCTTGCTTTACCCTTAGTTGGCTCTTCTAGTGTTTTAAGGTGGAAGGTTAGTTTAGTGATAGAAAATCTTTCTTCTTTTTTAATATAGTTATTTATAGATATAATTTTCTTCTAAGCACTGCTTTAGTTGCATCCTATACTGTGTCTTATATATTGTGTCTTCATTTTCATTCATCTCAAAGATTTTCTAATTTCTCTTGGGATTTCTTCTTTGACCCATTGTTATTTAGGAAGTATGTTGTTTAATTTCAGTCTATTGTGAATTTCTCAGATTTCTTTCTGTATTGATTTCTTTTATTTCATGTGGTGAGAGAACATATGTTATATGATTTTAATCCTCAGCAATTTATTGAGGCTTCTTTTGTGGCCTAGAAAATGGTTTATCCAACCAGGTGTGGTGGCTCATGCCTGTAATCCCGGCACTTTAGGAGGCCGAGGTGGGTGGATCATGAGGTCGGGAGATTGAGACCATCCTGGCCAACATGGTGAAACTCCATCTCTACTAAAATACAAAAAATTAGCTGGGCGTAGTGGTGCTTGCCTGTAGTCCCAGCTACTCGGGAGGCTGAGGCAGGGGAATCGCTTGAACTCAGGAAGCAGAGATTGCAGTGAGCTGAGATTATACCACTGCACTCCAGCCTGGTGACAGAGTGAGACTCCATCTAAACAAACAAACAAACAAACAAACACACACCAACAAAACTGAAAATGGTTTATACAGAGAATGTTCCATGTGCACTTGAGAAAAATTTGCTTTCATTGGGTGGGGTATTCTGTAGACATTTGTTAGGTCTAGTTGGCTTATAAACAGTCTTCTATATTCTTGTTGATCTTCCTAGTTGTTCTATTCTTTACCGAAAATAGGGAATTGAAGTCTCTAACTATTATTGTTACATTGTCTATTTCTCTTTTCAATTTATTTTAGTTTAGTTTTATGTATTTTAGAGCTCTGTTAGCAGGTGCATTTATGTTTATGATTATCATATTTCCCTGATGGATTAACTCCTTTTGTTAATGTAAAATGTTCTTTATCTCAAGTAACATTTTTATTTTAATGTCTATTTTGTCTCATATTAGTATAGCTACTCCAGCTTTCTTATGGTAACTGTTGTATGATATATCTTTTCCCATCCTTTGCTTTTTGGCCTATTTATAATTTTGAATCTAAGATTCATCTTGTATAGACAAAAAATAGTTAGATCTTGCTTTTGTATCCAGTCTGATAATCTCTGCCTTTTGATTACATTGTTCAATGCCTTAACATTGAACATTGTTATTAATATAGTTGGATTTACATCTGCCGTTTTGCTATTTGTTTTCTGTATGTCTTTCGCTTCCTGTATTCCTCCTTTATTGCTTTCTTTTGGATAAAGTGAACATTTTCTAATGTAACACTTTAATTCCATTAATTTTTTTGTCTGTATATTTTTCTTTTTCTTATTTTTTAATTTCAGTGGTTTTTGGGGGTACAGGTGGTTTTTGGTTACATGAATAAGTTTGGCAGTGATTTCTGAGATTTTAGTGCGCCCGTCACCTGAGTAGTGTACAGGTAGTCTTTTATCCCTCATCTTCCTCCCAACCTTCTCTCTCAAGTCCCCAAAGTCCATTATATCATTCTTATTCCTTTGAATCCTCATAGCTTAGCTACCACTTACAAGTGAGAACAAATGGCATTTGGTTTTCCATTCCTGAGTTACTTCACTTAGAGTAATGGCCTCCAGCTCCTTCCAAGTTGCTGCAAAAGACATTGTTTCATTCATTTTTATGGCTGAGTAGTATTCCATGGTGTAGATATACCACATTTTCTTTATCCACTTGTTGGTCGATAGGCACTTAGGATGGTTCCATTTCTTTGCAATTGCAAATTGTGTTGCTATAATCATGCATGTGCATATGTCTTTTTCATATAGTGACTTTTTTTTTTCCTTTGAGTAGATAACCAGGAGTGGGATTGCTGAATCGAACGATAGTTCTACTTTTAGTTCTTTAAGGAATCTCCTTACTGTTTTCCATAGTGATTGTACTAATTTACATTCTCACCAGCAGTGTAAAAGTGTTCCTTTATCACCACATCCATGTGAACATCTATTGTGTTTTGACTTTTTAATTATGGCCATTTTTGCAGGAGTAAGGTGGTAACTCATTGTGGCTTTAATTTGTATTTCTCTGATGATTAGTGATGTTGAGCATATTTTCATGATTGTTGGCTGTTTGTATATCTTATTTTGAGAAATGTCTATTCATGTCCTTTGCCCACTTTTGGATGGGATTATTTAATTTTTCTTGCTAATTTGTTTGAGTTTGTCATAGATTCTGAATAGTAGTCCTTTGTCAGATGCATAGTTTGCAAATATTTTCTCTCACTCTGTGGGTTGTCTGTTTACTCTGCTGCTGACTATTATTATTATTTTTGCTGTACAGAAGCTTTTTAGTTTAATTAAGTCCCATTTATTTATTTTTGGTTTTGTTGCATTTGCTTTTGGGGTCTTAGTCATGAATTCTTTTCTTAAGCCAGTGTCTAGAAGAGTTTTCCTAATGCTGTCTTCTAGAATTTTTATTGTTTCAGGTCTTAGATTTAAGTCTTTGATCCATCTTGAGTTGATTTTTGAATAAGGTGAGAGATGGGGATCCAGTTTTATTCTTCTACACATAGCTTGCCAGTTTTCCTAGCACTATTTATTGAATAGGGTGTTTTTTTCCCAATTTATGTTTTTGTATGCTTTGCCGAAGATCAGTTGGCTATAAGTATTTGGCTTTATTTCTGGGTTCTCTATTCTGCTCCATTGGTATATGTGGGTACACCTGCCAATTTTTATACTAGTATCATGCTATTTTGGTAACTATAGCCTTGTAGTATAATTTGATGTTGGGTAATGTAATGCCTTCTGATTTTTTTTTTTTTGTTGTTGTTGCTTAGTATTGCTTTGGCAATGTGGGCTCTTTTTTGGTTCCATATAAATTTTAGAATTGTTTTTTCTAGTTCCATGAAGAATGATGATGGAATTTTGATAGGAATTGCATTGAACCTGTAGATTGCTTTATGCAGTATGGGCATTTTCACAATATTGATTCTTTCCATCCATGAGTATGGGATGTGTTTCCATTTGTTTGTGTCATTTATGATTTCTTTAAGCAGTGTTTTGTAGTTTTCCTTGTAGAAATCTTTCACTTCCTTGGGTAAGTACATTCCTAAGTATTTTATTTTTGTAGCTGTTGTAAAAGGGATTGAGTTCTTGATTTGATTTTCAGCTTGGTTGTTGCTGGTGTATAGCAGTGCTACTGATTTGTGTACATTGATTTTGTAATTTGAGACTTCACTGAATTTGTTTATCAGATCTAGGAGGTTTTTGGATGAGTCTTTAGGGTTTTCTAGGTACATGATCATATCATTGGTGAACAGCGACAGTTTGGCTTCCTATTTTCCAATTTGGATCCCCTTTATTTCTTTTTCATGTCTGATTGCTCTGGCGAGGACTTTTAGTACTATGTTAAATAGAAGTGGTGAAAGTGGGCATACTTGTCTTATTCCATTTATCAGGGGGAATGCTTTCAACTTTTCCCCATTTCATTCAGTATGGTGTTGACTGTGGGTTTGTCATATATGGCTTTTAATACTTTGAGGTAAGTCCCTTTTATGCCTATTTTGTTAACGGTTTTTTTTTTATCATAAAGCAATGCTGGATTTTATAAAATTATTTTTCTGAATCTATTGAGATGATCATATGATTTTTGTTTTTAATTCTGTTTATGTGATAGGTCACATTTATTGACTTGAGTATGCTAAACATGCCCTGCATCCTTGGGGTGAAACCCATTTGATCATGGTAGATTATCTTTTTGATATGCTATTGGAGTTGGTTAGCTAGTATTTTTGTTGAGGATTTTTGCACCTATGTTCATCAGGGATATTGGTCTGTAGTTTTCTTTTTTTGTTATGTCCTTTCCTGGTTTTGGTATTTGGGTGATACTGGCTTCATAGAATGATTTAGGGAGGATTCCCTCTTTCTCTATCTTTTGAGATGGTTTCTGTAGGATTGGTACCAATTCTTCTTTGAACGTCTGATAGAATTCAGCTGTGAATCCATCTAGTCCTGAACTTTTGTTGTTGTTGGCAATTTTTTTTTTATTACTGCTGAAATCTCACTACTTGTTGTTGGTCCATTCAGGGTTTCTATTTCCTCCTGATTTATTCTAGGAGGGTTGTATATTCCCAGGAATTTATCTATTTCCTCTAGATTCTCTAGTTTGTATGTGTAAAGCTATTCATAGTAGCCTTGAATGATTTTTGTATTTCTGTGGTATTCGTTGTAGTATCTCCAGTTTCATTTCTAATTGAGCTTATTTGGATATTCTCTTTTCTTTTCTTGGTTAATCTCATTTAGCTGTATTCTTTTAAAGTTATTTTCTTAGTGGTTGCTCTAGGCCTTACTATACACATTTTAACTTATCAGAATCTGCTTCAGATTATACTAACTTAATTCCAATGAGTTACAGAAATGCTACTCTTATATAGCTCTATATTCTGTTCTCATTTTGTGTTATTATTGTTATACATATTATATCTATATATGTTACAAACCCAAAAGAACATAGTTATAATTATTACTTTATGGAATTCTATACCTTTTAAAGAAGCTGAGAGAAGAAAGGAAAGCAAGTATGTATTTATAGATTTTGTTATATTAACCTTCTTATTTATCATTTTTGGCTGTTTTTATTGTACCTATGGATTCAAGTTACCATCAGCTGATACTTCCTTATTCCAATGCAGCTTTGCTCCCACCTACTGGTTTTGTGCTATTATTGTAAAATAAATACATTTCTATATGTATAGCACCACCAGTACAATTTTAAACACACACACACACACACACCACAATTGGTTTTAAAATTAGTTAAGAAAAGAAAGAAGAAGAAATATGCATTTACACTGTTGTTTTTATGATTACAAAATTATCTACATTGGTGCTCTTTACATTTTGTTTGTGGGTTTGAGTTACTGTCTAGGCCATTTGCTTTCAGCCTAAAGAATTTCTTTTGCTATTTTTGTGAGGTAGCATGCCAGCAAGGAATTCTCTTAGTTTTTGTTTATCTAGGAATGATTTTATTTTACCTTCATTTTTAAAAAAACAATACTGCTGGATATAAGATTCTTGCTGACAGTTTTTTTTTCTTTCAGAACTTTAAATATGTTATCTCACTGCCTCTGCCTTCATTATTTCTGATGAAAAGTCAGTTGTTAATTTCACTGGGGTTCCCTTGTATGTGACTAGTATTTTTCTCTTGGTAATTTCAATATTTTCTTTATGTCTTTGGCCTTCAACATTTTTAAGATGATGTGTCCAGGGTTGAATCTGTTTTTGTTTCTCCCAATTGAAGTTTGTTGAGGGTCTGGAACATGTGGATTAATGTTTTCCATCAAATTTGGGAAGTTTTCAGGCATTATTTCTTAGATTTTCTTTTTCTGTTCTTCTGTCTCTTTCTTCTCCTTCAGTTACTCCCATTATGCATATTTGGTAAGCCTAATAATGTCACACATTTCTCTGAGGCTCTGTTCATTTTTCTTTCTGCTTTTTTTCTCTCTGCTTTTCAAATTGCATAATCTTTATTGCTCTATCTTCAAGTTTGCTGATTCTTTCTTCTGCCCGTTCAAATCTACTACTGAGCTCTTCTAGTAAATTCTTCATTTTAGTTATTATATTTCTCAACTCCAGAATTTCCATTTGGTTCTTTTAAAAAATAATTTCTGTCTCTATATTAATATTCTCTATTTGAGTGGATGTTGTCATAACCTCATTCACTTCTTTAAGCATAGTTTCCTTTAGTACTTTGACCATATTTATAACAGCTGCTTTGATGTCTCTGTTAATTTCCCTATCTGGCCCCTCTCACAGAGTTTTTGTTGCCTGTTTTTTTTATTCTGTGGGTTATACTTTTCTGTTTCTTTGCATGTCTCATAATGCTTTGCTGTTAAAATCTGATCATTTTAGATAATATATTGGAGCAACCTGGGATACTGATCCTGCCTTCCTCTCCCTCTACTCCTTACTACTGGCCAAGGCTTCTTGTTGTTTTTGGCTTATTTGTTTAGTGATGTTGCTGGACTATTTTGTGAAGTGTATTTCCCCATAGTGTGAAGCCTCTGATTTCACTCCTCAGAGGGCACAGCCTTAGGTACATGTACAGTTAGTCACCTGGGGTGACAGAAGTTTTAACAGGCCTCTCCTTAATTTTCACATTTCCTGATCTCTTTGCTAAGCCATCAGTCTCTGGTGGCATCTCACCCAGCTGTCAGGGTATACTAATTACTGGCTGATTTTCTATTGTTTTTCTACAATACCTGGAGTATGTAATGCTTCACAGTATGATACAGATAAATTTGGGTCCCTTTGTGGGATTGTTTTGAGCCTAGTCTTTGGGGTTTGTTCTGACAGTGGAAGGACTCTTCTTAGCTATTTGTTTTGTTTTGTTTTGCTTTCTCTGGTAAACTAGCTGGACTACAGTTTAGCTTATTGTTCTCATGGAAATACCAACATTATCACATTATCTTTATTGTTTACCATCAAAATCTCATTGTTTTTGAGAGTTCCCTTATGCTTGAACTTCCCCACATCCTGTTTTAAATCAAGTTAGTTTTTTGGGGGTGGGGGGAGAGCTTCCGTAGTCTCTGTTCTTATGGTCTACCTCTTCCTTTGGGCAAAATCTTTGAGTCACTGCTCCAGACCTGGGGGTAGGGGCTGTGGCTGGCTTCTCTCAGAGCCCTCCTGCTTTACACACCAGGGCTCTGGGTGGTGGCAGTAGCCTCTTGTCTTCTCAGGTTGCTGCTCTAGCATGGAATCTCTGATCCAAAGGCAATTGGGGCCTCAGTAATTTCAACCTGCATCTCCTGGGGTAGTCTCCACCTATGAGTGGGGACTGGGTGAAGGAGAGAAGCTTCCATTCTCTCAGCTGCACTCATCTACAATTTAGCCTGTGCGAAATGGGGGCTGAGGAATGCTGGTGGCCTGCCTCTTCTGGGGAGCCATTGTATGCCTTGACTGGGAGCTGGGTGGACAGGGAGCCGTGTTTTCCTGGCTACATCCATCCAGAGTGGAGCTTCTGTGAAGTGAGTTGGGGGGATGGAGGAGGGAGGAAGTGAGTCATGGCTCAACTGTCATAGATTCTCATTGTTCTTATTGGGAACAATTTCCAGAGACTTTAAATGCTTAAAAAATCATTTAACTAGATATGAGTGTTTTGCTGGGGAGCCGGTCTGCAGAGCTCCTCATACTATCATTCTGGAAGTGGTCTCCGCTTTTTTCCTTTCTTCATTTTTCTTTCTTCCCTTTCTTTTTCTTTCTTTCTGTGTGTAGTTTTTGTTTTGTTTTGTTAACCTATGAATCGGCAGCAGAAGATGTCACATGTAAGAAATGATGGTAGGATGTGGGATGCTGTTAGTAGGTATACCAGCTGATGTTGAAGACACTACTCTTAAATCAAGGAAAATATGATCAGAATAATAAATGTTTAAAGTATAGTGAACAAATTCTTCAGTAAGACTGAAGGTTAAAAGTAAGAAGTTTCAAAGCAATACTTTTCTTGGCTCTTCTTTATAAGAATTTATTGTCTAGTGAGCTACTAACCCTTTTTCTTTATGACTTGATTACCCCCCCATGCTAAAATACTTGCTATTTTACTTTTCCTTCCACTGACATTTATACTCCTTTGTCTTTTAGTAGTTTCACAAGCTTTGAAACAATGTTCAGATGATTTTAGAAAGTAAAAATAAAACAATGCTAAGGATAAAATGACTGATGTTTTAAATATATCACCTGCTATAAGGCACTTTTTCCAGTTTTCATAATAATTTTGTCTTCATTGTGTTAAGAGCAAAGATCTAAGATTTACTTTCTTAGTGCCATGAAAATAAGAGCTATTCAGCTGGGTTTCTGAAATATTAAGTGCAATGCAAAAATTTGTTTGCCTAATATCCCAGGATATTTTGCCAAAATATCCTGCCCCAGACCATAGCCACATCTTCCTACTAGATTCCTGGGCAACTAGAAACAATGGTAAAGGAAAACAAGGTCACACTAATTTTTTTTTTTTTTTTTTGAGACGGAGTCTTGCTCTGTTGCCCAGGCTAGAGAGCAGTGGCACAATCTCGGCTCACTGCAAGCTCCACCTCCTGGATTCATGCCATTATTCTGCCTCAGCCTCCTGAGTAGCTGGGATTATAGGCACCCACCACCACGCGTGGCTAATTTTTTTTTTTTTTTATTTTTAGTGGAGATGGGGCTTCACAGTGTTAGCCAGGATGGTCTCGATCTCCAACCTTGTGATCCACCCGCCTTAGCATCCCAAAGTGCTGGGATAACAGGCGTAAGCCACCGTGCCTGGCTAAGATCACACTGTTAGCTGGGAGTGGATCCCAAACCTGTTGAAAGAATCCATCAGCTTTCCTTTAAGGAGGTAATGCCACAGACCACAGCAGATTGAGGGTTATTCTGCGAGCTTCCACTAAAGTTAAAACGTGTGGAAGGGACAGAAGAGAGGATAACAGGTTTGCTGGCCTGTTTACCACTTGGGGACATGTGGATGGATGATGAAGAAGAAAAAGAATCAAAAGGACTGGGGCTCATCACAGGTGGGAATAGTAAAACATTAGCTCTTCATTCAGAGCCACGGTAGAAAAAAGAGAGAAAACTGCATCTGTGGACTGAATTATTCCTCTCAGCCCTCTACCCCAGTGTCTCTTCTTTTTGGGAATAGAGTAGAAAGCCAGGGAAATGGTGGGGATCTAGGAGGAAGCAGGCATCTCCTCTGACTTGCATGTCCCCATGTTTCACTGTCCTTCGGTAACTCAGTGTGTTTGACAGCCACATCTGTGGTCAGCCAGGGGTGCAACTGCTCCTCTTGGTAGCTAACGGCCATAGAACACCAGGGGCGTCTTAAAGCCCCTTCTGTGATCCCCACCACTGCTCCTGGGTATACTCTCAGGGTCTGTTACATGGGTAACATGCACTTTGCAGCAAGATCTCCTGGAATGGGTTAGGACAGGAATATTAGGTAATTGCAAACCCATACTTCCCAGCATTCCTGTCTTCAATTGTGGCCAATTACATAGTTATGGCAGCCTTGTATTGTTACAATACAATCTTCCTCTATGCTTAGGAACCTCTATGGAGATGGTTGTGTTACTTTAACCAAAGACAAGAGAAGACTAATCTGCAGAATTAAAACAATTCCCTAGTTCAACAAATCAGTGCTGCTTTTCTTGCCAATAGGAGACGTGTTTGTATTTCTCTGCGGAAATCCTTGGGGTAAACATGTTGCTTGTTCTTCCAATAAAGAATTGAACCACCAGAGGGCCTCAGGCGACTCAGGAGGTTTGGGAAGAGACAAAGGCACATGCTTAGAGGGGCTGGAGAAGGCAAGGGAGAAGGAAGGGAGCCAAGTTAAGCATGTGACTGACCAGGGGCTTTGGAAGAGACAAGCCCTGCAGGAAGGCAGGCATGTGGCCATTCTGTCTGTAGCCTCCTATTCCTCCCTGCTTTCCGCAGCTGCATCTACCTGGATCCTGAATTTGAACCAAGTGGTCCAAACGGCCTGATCACCTGAGCAACCACTCTGCAGGAACCACAGGTGAGGGCGGGGTGGCGGGGTGGGGGGAGCTCAGCGGCGCCATCTAGCGTCCAGCCAGCGGTGGCTCTGGGAAAGCTCATTGTTTTCTTCGCCAGAGGAGGAAGGGAAGGTTGGTCCTCAGCGCCTGGACGCCTAGTAGACGAGAGCGGATGACATGATGCACGCCAAATCTCCTTTCTTTTAAAAATTTGACATATACCCTTGAATATATATGTATTCTTATAAAATATGGTTATCTGGTATGTATTTATGTATATTGATATAAAGCTGCATATTTAAAAATAGTACTTCTTTCATCTCTCTCTATCCCCATGGTCTTCGTTGTTTTCAGTAAAGTGATAATTTCTGGATTACTTAGATGTTGCTATTATGATCCAACCCTTGAGTAAGGGAAGTTGAGAGCTGGTGAAACATCCCTGTCAATATTTGTTCATACCGTATTTCCTTTGAAAGAGTTTACAGATAAAGGCATCAAATAACTGAAAAAGTAACAAGTTTACCATCTTTTACTTGAGAATTTGTATATGTATTTTTAAGAAAGCTTTTTAGTTTTAGCGTAGTTATAAACTCACAAGAGGTAGCAAAAAGAGTACAGAATTCTGTGAACCTTCAACTGGATTTGTCCAATGGTGACATCTTGCAATGGACTGAGTGTGTCTCCCCCAAATTCATGTGTTAAAATCTTAATCTCCATGGTGATAGCATTAGGAGATGGGGCCTTTGGAAGGTGATCAGGTCATGAGGGCAGTGCCCTCACAAATGAGATTAGTGCTCTTATTAAAAAAAAGACTCCGGAAAGCTCTCTTGTCCCTTTGACCATGTGAGGACACAGTGGGAAGATGGCCAGTCCTTGCACCAGGAAGCAGGCCCTACCCAGACACTGAAGCTGCCAGGGCCTTGGTCTTGGACTTCCAGCCTCCAGAACTGTGAGAAATTAACTTACGTTGTTTATAGGCCACTTAGCTACGTGTTTGGTTATAACACCCTGAATGGACTAAGACACAGAAAACTGGAGTACAATGTCAAAACCAGAATATCGACATAAGTACACACTACTGTTAACTAGACTACAGAAGTTATTCGGTGTTCACTGCTTTTAAACCTGCACTCATCTCTGTGTGTGTGTGTGTGTGTGTGTGTGTGTATGTTTGGGTGTGCATACAGTTCTATGCAAGTTTATGTCAGGTGTTTTTGTCAGGTGTGGATTTGTGTAAGCAGCACCTCGGTCAAGATGCAGAATTGCTCCAACACCGCAAAAGAACTCCCACTTGCTACCTCTTTTTATTAACATCCATGCCACCACCCCACTCCATCCCCATCCCCTGGAGATCCCTAACATTTTCTCCATCTCTGTTGTTTTCTTATTTTGGGAATGCTATCTGAGTGAAATCATATTGCATTTGACATTTGGAGTTTGGCTTTCTCCCCCACTAAGCATACGCTTAGCGACGTCTGTGCTGGTTGTTGCATGTATCAATTGTTCATTCCTTTTCATGACTGAATAGTATTTTATTGTGTCAGAGTTTGTTAAACTATTTATACACTGAGGGACATCTGGGCTGTTTCATATGCTGTTATGAGTAAAGCTACTATGAACATTAGCATACAAGCTTTTGTTTGAATGTAAGTTTTCATCTCTCTGGGATAAATGCCCAGAAATATCATTGCAGGGTGATATGGTGAGTGTTTAGTTTTGTAGGAAGCTACCAAAGAATGTTTTCATTTACATCAGTAATGTGTAAGCAAATCAGTTTCTCTGCAACCTCACCAGCATTTCTAAATTTAACTTTTCTAATTGGTGTGTAGAGACATCTCAACGTGGCTTTAATTTGGATTTCCCCAATGACAGTGTGTGTGCATGTGTGTGCATGAGTGTGTGTGTGCGTCTTCACGTGTGTGTGCATGTGCGTGTGTGTTTGTGTATGTGTGCGTGTGTGTGCATGTGTGTCGTGTGCGTGTGTGTGCGTGCTTGTGTGCGTGTGTGTGTGTGCGTGCGTGCGTGTGTGTGTGTATGCTCAGCTGATGGCTCAAGCTGTTAGATTCTTCAGGGTCTATCTCAGCTTTTGAGTGAGGCTCTGCTCGTCTCTGGGTGGTCCCGAGTCAGTGACTGAGCCAAGTGGCAGTTCAAGGGCTGGACCGTCTCTACCCTCTACAGGAGTCCTTCCTCACATCATCTTGGTTCTGGCCTCTTTTTGTTTTCTTTCCCAGGTGTTAGCTCCACAATAAATCTAACTCCTTTTCAGCATCTCAGTGTCGGCTTCCTGGAGAACCCAACAAGTACAGCATGTTTCTTGGTGCTTCATGGTGTACATTCAGTCCATTTGACTCATCCATTCCTCCAAGGATGGATACTGAATTTCCTTCCAACTCCCACTGCTGTGACAAATGCTATGACGAGCATCCTTGTTCTCATCCTTTCATAGTCCTGGGGGAGAATTTCTTTCAGTTAGGTATAATTTGTAGTGTGCTTTCTGAGTCATAGAATGTATGTATGTTCAGTTTCACCAGGTACATGTAGGCCATGTTACAGAAAGGCTTCATCAGTCCACATTTCCAAAGGCATGAAACCCACCTTAGACCCATGTTTGTGTTTCTGAAAGCCCTGCTTATATTTGGTACTAGATAATTTTCTAATTTTGATCATATCTTGATATATTTGTTATTAATTTGTTTTTTTCTATGAATTACTACTTGCTTACATACTTTGCCATTTATAGAATGGGTTTCTGACTTCTACTTATAGATTTGCAGAAGTTCCTTATATATTCTAATTATGAATCCTTTGTCAGTTTGAGATGTTGAAAGTATCTTCTCCCTCTCAACTTTGACTATGGTTTCCTTTGTTGAATAGAAACCTGTAATCTTAATGAAATCAAATCTGTATTTTTTTTTACCTTGTGGTTTATGATTTTTAGGTCTTGTTTAAGAAAATTTCCACCTTTAGGTCACAAATATTTTCCTACATTTTTAGTTTCACTGTTTATGTATAGATTCTTACTCTAGCTGAAGTTCATTATATATTATATCAGGTAAGGATGCAGTTTTATTTTTCTCCATATTATGGGAGCTTTCCCCACTATAACCTACTAAACAGTCAGTTTTTTCCTGTTTATTTTTAATTTCCTTATATTCATGGGTCTCTGAGCTCTTTTTGGTTCCATTGGTCTATTGGTCTACTCTTGAGCCAATACCATGATTAAAAAAAATTTCCATGGCTTTATAGTGTAATTTAATATTTGATGAGACCAATCTCACTTCTTTGTCCTTCTTTTGGAAAAATGATTTCACCATTTGTGAACCCATTTTTTATATGTTTTAGAATAAATTCATTAACCCCTAAAAAATTCTAGTTAGGATATTGATTGGGATTGGAATTATAAAAAACATTTGAGGAGGATGGATATTTTTACAATGTTAAGCCATACTATCAAAGAGCATGGGTTATCTTTTTATTTATTCATATATTTCATTACATTATGATCTCAGAACATGGTCTGTATGCTTTCAATTCTTTAGAATTTGAGACTTCTTTTAAAATCATTATTTGGTCAGTTTGTATGAATGTCATATGTACACAATATACACATGCATTCTTTGGTTTGTGGAGGGTTATATATAAATATGAGTTTATTAAATGTCCTTTTTAGATAATCTATGTCTCTGCTTGTGTTTTTGTCTACTTGATCTATCAGTTCTGAGATTTATGTACTAAAATCAGTAATATTGTTGGTTTTCTTCTTCTTGCTTGAGATTATGTTGTTGGATGCATATATGTTATGTATGTTGTATCTTCTTGGTTTATTGTTTCTTTCATCAAGATATACTATACCTCTTTCAAGCAGATACAGAAGTAGAGAGAAGGATATAATGAACCCTCTCAAATTCATCATCCAGCTTCAACTATTCATGGCTGCTCTTATTTTATCCATACTACACAAACTGTTCCACACCCCTTCTACTGGATTATTTTGAGGTAATGACAAACATAATATCATTTAAAAAGTAAATACACTAGAATCTATCTATAAAAGATAAGGAATTCTTTTTAAACATAATCACAATACCACCATCATACCTAAAAATTAACAATAATTTCTTAATACCATCAAATATCAGTGTTCTAATTTTCCAATTGTCCTATAAATATTTCTATGATCTTGACTTAAATTAGGATCCTAATAAGATTCATACCTTAAAATTAGCTGATATGCTTCTTGAGTTTCTTTTCATCTATAGGTATAACATATCGCTATCTCTTTTGATAATTTCCTGGCTATGAATTCTATTTAGTTATATATTAGGATGGCTACCATTTTGTAATTAAACTTTTTAATGATTACAAAAACAATGTATGAGTAAATGTTCATAAAACATTAAAACACATGTGAAAGTATGTTTTTTGTTTATATAAATAGAATTTTACAATGTTTATTATTCTGTGACTTGCGTTTATCACTTAACAAATATTGAAACATATGCTTTTTAAAAAAATCACAGCTTTATTGATATATAATTCACATACTATACAATTTATTCTCTTGAAGTGTACATACAGTAGTTATTAATATATTTACAGAGTTGTGTGTCTATTGCCACAACCCATTTTAGAATGTTTTCATTACCTCTAAAAGAAACCCTATATCCAATTCTCCCCAATCCTCCCAGACCGTGGCAACCACTAATCTACTTTCTGCCTCTATGGATTTGTATATTATGAACACTTTAAATAAATAGAGTCATATTCTATGTGGTCTTTTCGTTTGTCTTCTTTCATTTAGCTAATGTTTTCAAGGTACATCCATGTTGTAGCATGTATCAGTATTTCATTTCTCCTTATTGCAGAATAATGTTCCATTGTTTGGATATATGACATTTTGTTAATTTAATTATCAGTTGTTGGATATTTGTTTTGTTTCAACTTTTTGACTGTTATAAATAATGCTGCTATGAACATTCATGTACAACTTTTTGTATGGATACATGTTTTCATTTTTCTTGGACACATACCTAGGGGTGAAATGTCTGTATTCTATAGCAGTCTGTCTAACCTTTTGAAGAACTGCCAGACTGTTTTCCAAAGTAGCTGCACCATTTTATATTCCCACCAGCAATGTATGAAGTTTATGATTTCACCACATCCCCACCAACACTTGTTATTATCTGTTTTTCTGATTATAGTCACCCTGGTGGGGACGAGGTGGTATCCCATTGTGGTTTTGATTTGCATTTCCCTTACAGACTAATGACGTTGAGCAACTTTTCATGTGATATTGGTTACTATTTATCTTCCTTGGAGAAATGTCTGTTCAGATCCTCTGCCCATTTTTAAATTGGGTTACCCATGTCAGATACATGATTTGCAAGTATTTTCTCCCATTCTGTGGGTTGTCTTTTCATTTTCTTAATGATATCCTTTGAAGCGCAAAGGTTTCTACATTTTGATGAAGTTCATTTTATCAATTGTTTTCTTTTGTTGCTTGTGCTTTTGATGTTATATCTCAGAAATCACTGCCTAATTATGGCAAGGTCATGAAGATTTATGCTTACATTTTATTCTAAGAGTTTTAGCTGTTACATTTAGGTCTTTGATTCATTTTGAGATAATTTTTTTTTTT
>NW_012115154.1:18810567-18852582 GCF_000951035.1 Colobus angolensis palliatus | reverse complement strand
TTCAAAATGCAGAAATCACCGGTCTTCTGTGTCCTTCGCGCTGGGAGTTGGAGACTGCAGCTGTTCCTATTCGGCCATCTTGCTCCGCCCCCCTGAGATAATTTTTATATATGATAAATACTAGGGTTCCAGTTTCATTCGTTGACATGTGTATATCCAATTGTCCCAGCACTGTTTGTTGAAAGTCTATTTTGCTATTGAATTGTTTTGGTAATCTCATCAAAAGTCAGCTCTAAATGTGAGGGTTTATTTAATTAATTAATTTATTCTGAGACAGGGTCTCACTCTGTCACCCAGGCTGCGGTGCAGTGGTGTGATCATGGCTCCACTGTAGCCTTGAATTTCTGGGCTCAAGCCATTCTCTGCCTTAGCCTCCCAAGCAGTTGGGACTACAAGCATGAACAGCCATGCCTGGCTAATTAAAAAAAACTTTTTTTTGAAGAGACAGGGTCTCTCTATTTTGATCAGGTTGATCTTGAACACCTGGGCTGAGCGATCCTCCTGCTTCAGCTTCCCAAAGTGTTGGGAGACCAAGTTGGGAGGCCAGGTTCCCAGGAGAATGGGCCCTGCAGCATCACACACAAGTGCATGGTGATCATTCTGCCAGTCCCTGCCTTTCTAGGCCTGGGAAGCTGGGGACTGGAATGCTATTGCCACTTGTTGACCTCACCTGCAAAACACAGCATCAGCAAGGGCAGAAAGGCAGTTTCAGCCTCCCTTTCATCTTCCAGATCTTGCTCAAATGCTCCTGATTGGTAGGAACGAATTCTATACAGAGCTCTAGATAGAAAGCATTCTGGGAAATGGAGAGTTTAACTTTCTAGTTGCTGCAGAACAGGAAAACATTAGGAGGGAAATAGAATAGAGGTTAAGGAAGTGTCTATCATATTTGCCATGAGTCCCGTGACTTGGGAAATGGCTGTTCTCAGTCCTGGTGAGACTGTCCAGAATTCTGTCTCCATTTCTTCCCCTGAAATGTAGAGATATAGAAAAGATTTGCATTGTGAGCTAAATTGTGACCCCCTCAAAAGATATATTTGAGTCCTAATCCCTAGTTCCCATGAATGTAACCTTATTTGGAATTAAAGTCTTGCAGATGTAACTGAGTTAAGATGAGGTCCTACAGGAGTAGGGTGGGCCCTAACCCCAATGACTAGTGTCCTTATAAAAGGAGAAATGCAGAGACACAGAGACATCCAGGCAAGCCATCCACGTGAGGAGGAAGACAGAGATCTGAGTGATTCATGAGTCATCCTTTAAATCATCACCTGTATCTGTATTGCCTCTCAATGTACAGCCAGCCAGTAGCTACAGGGAACTCAGAATATTCAGGCTGTGCTCTCAGTTCCCGGCTACCTCCTACTTATTTCCATACTTCCTCCCTTAGGGACAAGTTTCCACCTCAGCAGGGGCTCAGTGAAGGCTGTGGTGATATTGGGATGCTGGGTTAGGATCATGGCTGGGGCAAAGACGTTTTTTTGATATAGGGTCTCACTCTGTTGCCCAGGCTGGAGTGCAATAGTACAATCACCGCTCACCGTAACGTCTGCCTCCAGGGCTCAAGCAATCCTCCCACCTCAGCCTCCCAGGTAGCTGGGACTACGTGCATGTACCACCACACGCAGCTAATTTTTGTATTTTTTTGTAGAGACTAGGTCTTGTCATGTTGCCCAGGCTGGTCTCAAACTCCTGGGCTCCAGCTATCTGCATGCTTGAGCCTCCTGAAATTCTGGGATTACAGGCATGAGCCACTGCACCTGGCCTCAGGGCAAATACTATGAAACCCATCCAGAAAACCTAGCCCAGATCCTGCGTGGGCAGCAGCAAGTCAATAGAACACAGGTCGTTCATAGTGACATAGAGAGAGGGGACAAATTCCAGACTTTTCTGGATCTTCAAAATGTCCCTCACTCTCTGTAACTTCTCTGGGCTCAAGTGCACAAGTTCTGATTGGTCTTAGAGCTTAAATACCTGTTACAATGCAACTGTTAAATGTCACCATCAAACTCAGTTATTGACATCCTAAACTATTGCTCTGGGTTCAGAGAAGGGACAAGAAACAAGTTTTTTTGAACATGTTAAGAGTATAGCTGGGCATGATAGCAAGCACCTGTAATCCCAGCTATTCGGGAAGCTGAGGCAGGAGAATCGCTTGAGCCCGGCAGGCAGAGGTTGCAGTGAGCCAAGATTGCATCATTGCACTCCAGCCTGGGCAACGAGAGTGAGACTCCATCTCAAAAAAAAAAAAAAAAAAAAAAAGGACTACTGTTTTCAAACCTGGCTTCTCTCTCAGAATGATCTGCAGAGCTTCCCGAAAACACAGTATTCAGGACCACCCTTGGATATTCTGATATGACTGGTGTGGCATTGGTGTGGCATGAAGCAGCACAACACTGGGATCCTTAAGAAGGCTGTCTAGGTGACTCTGGTGCATAGCCAGGGGTGACACTGCTGGGATAGAGAAGGGCAGCAAAGGCAACATAGAAATGGATACTCAAGAATAAGCATCACGGCCGGGCGCGGTGGCTCAAGCCTGTAATCCCAGCACTTTGGGAGGCCGAGACGGGCGGATCACGAGGTCAGGAGATCGAGACCATCCTGGCTAACACGGTGAAACCCCGTCTCTACTAAAAATACAAAAACTAGCCGGGCGAGGTGGCGGGCGCCTGTAGTTCCAGCTACTCTGGAGGCTGAGGCAGGAGAATGGCGTGAACCCGGGAGGCGGAGCTTGCAGTGAGCTGAGATCCGGCCACTGCACTCCAGTCCCGGCGACAGAGCGAGACTCCGCCTCAAAAAAAAAAAAAAAAAGAATAAGCATCACAAATCAACAGAGGGCAATGGGGTGAGAACTAGGGGCAGTAGGAACACAGGAACCAGAGTGGACAAGTGGTCTTGGGGATGGAGGGGGAAGGCTCATTCTACCAGAAGCTGGTAGGAAGCACAGGGGCTTTTGAGCGTTGTGGCCTGGGACTTTTCCTCCTAGTTGTGAAGGGGCCCTGTTGCAGTGTGGCTGGAAGGTTGTGTGGTTTTTGACAATTTCCCCCTTCCCAACGGGGTAGGCCCCAGGGAGAGGAACGAGACCTTGGTGTCACAGATCTGCTTCGAGGCTCAGCCTTTGGATGTGCACTGCTGCCAGTTCTTGATTATTAAATCCCATTGTGGTGGAAGCATCGCCTGGTAATACCCAGAAACTCCTCTTTCATCAGAACTGGGAATAAGTAAGGCGGCCATGGGTGAATTTCAACCTCTGATTTGTGGATGGGAGCTGAGGGGCCACTGAGTGGCTGAGCAAATCTTCGTTGTGCATGTTCACTATCACTAGAAAGCCACAAGGTCGATGACCAGGGTGACTGGAAAGGAGGTAGATTAAATAATCCCCTGAGGTTTTGGAGGAGTGTGCAGAGCAAGACATTGGATTTGGGGTAACTTCCAGTCTCTTTTTTGGAGTCCTGTTTCTTGAATTGTCACCCGCAAGTGGCCTTATCCAGCTGGACCACAGTGCATGCAGTTCTTCTAGGACAGCAGACGCGGCAGGAACCACAGAATGTGGGGCACTTGATGTCCCTGGGATAGCTTGGTGCCTCTGTGCAGATCATTGTCCAGAATGTCCTTCTCCCTTCAGTTGATGTTAAAGCTCAAACTCTACCTCCTTTTTAAAGTTTTCTGTGACTTTCCTTGAATGAATTAAGAGGGACTTTCTTCACTATTCTTGAGTTATTCTTTACATGACTTTTTCTTACAGAAAAACAAGCTTCTAGAAACCAGAGACTATTTCTTTCATCTTCATATCCCCAAAACCTAGAGCAGGCTCTAATCCATAGCCTTTTAGTGTTTGTTGAATGAATGAAAGAGCCGAGTCATCACTGACATGTAAGTTGTGAATGTGTGTTCACACGTTCTAATGGGTGAGGCTGTGACACTGTGAAAGAAAGAAGACTCTGCTGCAGGCCGAGTAGTCCTGATGCATCGCTGGAGGTCGTATTTGATAATAAGCTGGTGCCTTTCAGAAATGACAAGAACAGGACATACATATGCCACTCTGTCCTCCGACACCCACAGCAGAGTTTTCAAACTCACTGTATTGTTATTTACTGAGTCTTGTTGTGAATTCGGAATCTTTTGTGACACAGCCACTGCAGGCAGCTTAATGATGAAAACTAGGATGAGAGAGGAAAGCTGTTTTCCATCAAGAGCATGTTCTCTTTTGCTGGCAAGTATGGATGTTGTGGTGAAAGGAGAACATTTTTAACTTGAGAGCAGAATATAAGGAGTTTCTAAAGTGGCAGGTAAACTGGAGACACTGCTCCAAGGTGTAGAAAATTTAGGAGGCTGGAACCAAAGATAACTTTTCAAACACGGTTGCAGCTTCAGCAGGGGTAGAGCTGCCCTTACTATAAAGGAAATGAGTCATGGAGTGGCAGTTCTGAACCATGGCCCCTCTCACTCTTTTGCTGGTCCTCCCATTGAGATGTGGGGTCTATGTCTTCTTCCTTTCCATTTAGGTGCAATGGTGACCACTGACCAATAGAGTATGGCAGAAGTAGTCATGGGATTTCTGAAGTTAGGTCATAAAAGGTGTGCTGCTTCCTTCTTGTATGTGAGAATGCCCATCTTGAAGCCCTGAGCCTCCATGCAAAAGTTTGATTACTTGAGACCGCTATACTGTGAGGAAGCCCCAGCCCCGTGGGGAGGCCACACATACATAGGTGCTCGGTCTATAGTTCTAGTTGAGCACAGACCAGTCCAGATGCCAGACATGTAAGGGAAAAAGCTGCCAGACAATTGCTGCCTCCAGTATTAGTATCCAAGATACTATCAGCTTCTGAGTCCTCCCAGCTGAAGCCCCAGGCATCATGGATCAGAGAGAAGCCATCTCCAGGGTGTCCTGTCTGAATCCTTGTCCCATTGAGTTCATGAGCATAATAAAATAGTTGTTATTTTATGCCACTAAGTTGAGGTGGTTTGTTATGTAGCAATGGATAACTATAACATGGAATCAGCTCTCAGGCAGTGACGGGGGATCTTGTGAGTTTTGCAAACCAATGCTTGGATGCCCTAGCAAATAAGCATGAGGGTTTAGTAGGCAACCTTTTAACATCCTGGCTAAGTTCTTGGATCAGACATCTGAACCTAATTTTTTTTTTTTTTTTAACTTTTAAGTTCACAGTGTATGTGCAGGTTTGTTACATAGGTAAATTGCATCATGGGATTTGTTACACAGATTATTTCATCACCCAGGTATTAAGCTTAGTACCCATTAGTTATTTTTCACTGTCCTCTCCCTCCTCCCACCCTCCACTCTCTAACAGGCCCCAGTGTGTGTTGTTCTCCTCTATGTGTTCTCATCATTTAGCTCCCACTTATAAGTGAGAACATAAGGTATTTTGGTTTCCTGTGTTAGTTTGCTGAGGATAATGGCCTCCAACTCCATCCATATCTCTGCAAAGGACAAGATCTCTTTCTTTTTTATGGCAGAATAGTATTCCATGGTGTATATACATCACATTTTCTTTATCCAGTCTATGACTGATGGGCATTTAGGTTGATTCTATGTCTGTCACCCAGGCTCGAGTGCAGTAGCGCAATCTCGGCTCACTGCAACCTCCGCCTCCTGGGTTCAAGCGATTCTCCTGCCTCAGCCTCCCAAGTGGCTGGGACTACAGGCACCCACCGCCACGCCTGGATAATTTTTATATTTTTAGTAGAGATGGGGTTTTACCATATTGGCCAGGCTGGTCTCGAATTTCTGACCTTGTGATCTGCTCGTCTTGGCTTCCCAAAGTGCTGGGATTATAGGTGTAAGCCACTGCACCTGGCCGATTCCATGTCTTTTCTATTGTGAATAGTGCTGCAGTGAACATATGTGTGCAGGTGTCTTTATAATAGAATGATTTATATTCCTTTGGGTATACACCCAGTAATGAGATTGCTGGGTCAAATGGTATTTTGTCTTTATACACCTGATATGTTTTCATGAGATATCAGATTCGTCCTGGCCTCAGCCATTAGAAATTCCAGGTTATGGGATGTAACCACCTTGAAGTGGCCCCAGGACAGGAAATCCATGCAGTTCAAAGTAGCAGGTCAATTACCAAATGTATGACCAAAAATTGTGAATGTCTCCCCCTAACTGGGAGAGGCACAGCAGTTCTCCCTACTGAGGAGGGTCCGACAACAGGGACCTGAGTGTACGTGGTGCTCAGGGAGAATTCACCGCCCAGGCAGAGCTGACCTTCCAGGCCTGGGGAGGCTGTGTGCTTGGGAATGGCAGAGTTGCACATGGACAATCATTGAGTGAGTCCACAGAGGCCAAGCTCTGCCTACTCGAGTGTTAGACCAGGCTTCTAGTTTTTTGTTTAAGAGGTGGCATCTTGCTATGTTGCCCAGGCTGTGGGCTTGAACTCCTAGGCTCAAGAAACCCTCCTGCTTCAGCCCGCTGAGTACTTGCAGTTTTTATTAAGAAACAGAGGATGAACATCTGAGGATATCCCTGCCTCGGCACAGGAGCCCTCAGGCCTCCCTGTCTGTCCCTCCGGGCTGTCACCCCTGTGACTGTGGACATCTTGAGGTCAGGGACTTCGTCTTCCTTGTCTTTGTGTCCCAGGCCAATTACATTCTGCTTAAGGGAAGGAGGAACAGTGAGAAATGCTGAAAAGTAGAAGCTGGGGTCTCAGGGAGGGAGGGGGAAAGTAGTACCTGTGAGGACCACTCGGGATGGGGCCTGGGAGGAAGCGAAGGGGCCCTAGGATTCTTGGGGCTGCTTTCTCAGGGGTGAGGTCAGGTCCTTCTGCCATCTTGTTAGGGGTGGATGGTGTTGGGAGATGGTGCTGTGGTGGCCACAGGAATGGCCAAAATAATTATTTGGGGCGAAGTGCAAAGACTCAACAGGGCAGGGAAGTGAGAATGTGATTTGAGGCTTGTATTTCTGAGGCTCTCAGCTGCTAGTCACTCAACAAGGACTGCCGAGTGCCTGCTGGATGCACAACACCAACAAACAACTGTGAACAGTCACCCAGGTAAAGTAAGCAATGTCTTTGGCCTTCCAGCTTTCCTCGGTATGGTGGGTGATGACAGTCACACACCCACAACTCAGTGTGTAAAGGAGCCCCTGAGCCTCTGGTGTCCTCCACCCCCTTGAAATGTTTATCAAAACCACACACACTCTTCCTTTCTGTCTTCTTGGAGGAAGAGAAAGGCTGGAATCCGTTCTGTTGAATTGTCCGGTTTGAAAAGATCCAGGACCCTGCCCCACATGACCTGACTCACCTGCTCCTGCCTCCTCGTCACTGGGTCCTGGTTCTGCGGCTGGCCGTGGGTGACTGAGCTCTGAGCAGGGCTGGGAGGGACAGTGTCAGATCCCCCATCTGTTTGCCTGTCTGCTTTCCTCTGTCAAAGGTCCCTCATGATAGAAAACTCCACATCCATTGTATTAGCTCCTATGGCTGCTGTAAACACTGTACCACAAACTTACTGGCCTCAAACAACACCAATGTATTCTTTTACCATCTGAGGTCTTCAGGGCCTTGTTCTTAATGGAGGCTCTGGGGGGAAAATCTGTTTCCTTGTCTTTTCCAGTTTCTAGAGGTCGCTTACATTCCTTGGTTTGTGGCCCCTTCTGTCATCTTCAGAGCCGGCAGTGTGGCATCTTCTCTCTGCTCTTCTCTCCTGTCTCCCTCTCACAAGGGCCTTGTGATTACTCAAGCCCACCTGGATGATCCAGGATAATTTCCCATCTCAAGATCCTTACCTTCATCATGCCCACAGAATTCCTTCCTTGAGCATGTAAGGTAACAGATCCACAGGTCCCAGGGATCATGATGTGGACATCATTGGTGGGGGGTGGAGGGCATTATTCTAGCTACCCCATCCATCCTGGCCAGCTACTATAGTACCACACATCAGCAGTTAGAGTTTCATTTTTCTTTCTTTCCTTCCCTCCACCCTTTCCTCCCTTCCTCCCTCTTGGAAAATTTAGATTTCAGTTTTTTGAGTAGGTAATACATTCTCACGATTCAAAAATAAAAATAACATAGCACTGGGGCAAGAGGCTGTGGCACCCGGGTTTCTGCAGTCAGTGCTTTCCTGGGCCATGTGCCGTGGCCAGGACACTTGGGGCTCCCTCAGCTCCACAGGGAGGGAGGAGACCCTCCTTGCCTCATCCCCATAGCATCTGACCAGGCCACTCTGCTTTCTCCCCAGGCTCTATCTCCCTACCTGGCCAGCCCGTGGCCCGGCACTCTCCATCATTCCCCTTCTGTCCCCAAAAGCAAGCAAACAAAGCAACAACAAAACCTCTAACAACTCAATAGAAAGGTTTCCATGGAGAAAGCCTGCCCCATCCCTGTTCTCATCTACCACGCTTCCCTGTAGTCTACACGGAGACCAGTCTAGGGAAACTCCTGTACTTTCTCACACAAAGTTAGCATGCTGTCTGTATTATTCTATGCCTCTTCTCTTTTGCTATGGCCTGAAGTTTGGCTCCATCAGCACACAGAGTATTCTCATTCGTGTGTTTCTTCTATAATCACCTAGAATTGCACTGTGTGGTTGTGCCACAGTTTATTCAGCTGGGGTTTTCTACAGATGAGCAGTTGGTTGTTTCCAGACTTTTGCTGTTACAAACAATGCTGCAATGAATCACTTTGTACATATGTCTTTCCTGTATTTATAGATGGATCTTGGGGATAAACCCCCCGAAGTTGGGCCAGTGTGCCAATGGATAAAGGCATGGTGATCTTGCTAGATCTCCCTGTAGCATCTTCTCTACGGTTGTGCCATTTTGCAAGCCTGTCACTGACACTGGGAAATTCCCTTGCAGCCTCCCCAAGAGAAAGTTGTCAGTCTCAGATTTTTTTTTTTTTTTTTGAGACTGGGTCTCACTGTGTCTGTATTGCCCAGGCTGGAGTGCAGTGGTGTGATCTCGGCTCCTCTGCTCAAGAGATCTTCCCACCCAACCCCCCCTGTCCTGGGACTACAGGCGTACGCCGCCCTGCCTGGCCAATTTTTTTTTTTTTTTTTGAGACGGAGTCTCGCTCTGTCGCCCGGGCTGGAGTGCAGTGGCCGGATCTCAGCTCACTGCAAGCTCCGCCTCCCGGGTTTACGCCATTCTCCTGCCTCAGCCTCCCGAGTAGCTGGGACTACAGGCGCCCACCACCTCGCCCGGCTAGTTTTTTTGTATTTTTTAATAGAGACGGGGTTTCACTGTGTTAGCCAGGATGGTCTCGATCTCCTGACCTTGTGATCCACCCGTCTCGGCCTCCCAAAATGCTGGGATTACAGGCTTGAGCCACTGCGCCCGGCCCTGCCTGGCTAATTTTTTGTATTTTTTAGGAGAGATGGGGTTTAGCCACGTTGCTCAGACTGGTCTTGAACTCCTGGGCTCAAGTGATCCTCCCATCCTTCCGCCTCAGGCTCCCAAAGTGCTAGGATTACAAGCGTGAGCCACCATGCCTGGCCAGTCTCAGATTTTAGAAAAACCAAACTGACAGGTACAGGATTTCAGCGAGCTTCCTTTTTATTAGTAACGCTGGCTTTTCTGGGCTGCGGTAGACCAGTGTGAATAAAGTGCATGCCATGTGTGCACGTCTGTGCGAGTGTGCATGTCTGTGCGAGTGTGCACATCTGTGTGTGTGCACATCTGTGCGAGTGTGTGCACGTCTGTGCGAGTGTGTGCACATCTATGCGAGTGTGTGCACGTCTGTGTGAGTGTGCACGTCTGTGCGAGTGTGCACATCTGTGTGTGTGCACATCCATGCGAGTGTGTGCACGTCTGTGCGAGTGTGTGCACGTCTGTGCTAGTGTGTGCACGTCTGTGTGAGTGTGTGCACGTCTATGCGTGTGTGTCCTACACACATGGCCCTGTGCCTCCCCGCAAGAAGCAGCACACAGAGTGAAGCTCTGAAGGTTTATTGTCTACCCCAGCCAGGCTCCTGGGCTTCTTGGGAGGAACTGGGGGCAGGGGCTGGTCACACGGGTCTGTAGGTCCCATTGTAGCTAAAAGGGGGAGGCATCAAGCAGTCCCTGTCCTCAGGGATCCAGCGCTGGATGTAGTTGGGGCCGTTGTCCCGAGGCCACACGATCACAGTGTCTCTGGATGCCAGCGAGGGGTCCTCTGGGAAGAAGTTGAATGGCCGGAGCAGGAAGCCCACGGAGTTCCCGGGTGTGGCCGTGTTGGGAATGTCCTCTGAGTGGGGGATGTGCAGGAAGCCGACCGTCACCCAGGCCACCAGGTCCTGCAGAAGACAGGGTGGGCTTCAGTGGGCAGGGCTGAGTACTGACCACTGGAGGCCACTCTAGCCTTTGATCATTTGCAGTTCTGCCTGCAAACTTGCTGAATTCCTCTCCAGCCCCTTTTTAAAGAGATGGGCAGCTTGGTTGTGACCTCTGAACTTGCTGTCCACACAGTAAGGCACAGCTCCTGCAACTGGGGACAAATCTGGGCAGAGGGTGGTTGGGACTCCCTGATGGTGATGAAGATGGTCCTGGGCTGAGCTGGAAGGAGGCACGGCCAGCACTGGGCAGGGCTGGGGACAGGGCAGTACCTCATTTTCAATGTTCTCATTGTTGTGAAGAAACTTCTCAAAGACCACGGGCGGGTCCCAGGGGTCGTTCTGGTGGTAGATGCTGCTGCTGCGCAGCTCTGACTCCCGGTACTTGGTCACTGCCAGGGGGTACCTGCCAGGCAGAGGTGAAGCAGCTTGGCTCAGGGGCCTGGGCTGGCCCCCCTTAGCCCCACCCAGGGAACAGCTTCAGGGTCAAAATAGAGGAAGATGATTGCCTTCCCCAAGATGAGAGATCATCTCTCCTGGGAGTCGGCAGGATGGGCTGCTGTTAACCAAGGTTCAAGTGATTGTCAGGAGTTCTCCCTGCCCTCCTCCCCAAATACACAGACACAGGCTCAGAAGAGCCCACAACCCTTGCACAACACAGGTGTGAGCTGCACGGGTCCACTTTCTTTCTTTCTTCCTTTTTTTTTTTGAGATGGAGTTTTGCTCTGTCGCCCAAGCTGGAGTGCAGTAACACGATCTTGCCTCACTCCACCTCCCGGGTTCAAGTGATTCTCCTGCCTCAGCCTCCTGACTAGCCGAGAATACGAGAATACAGGTGCCCACCACCACATCCAGCTAATTTTTGTATCTTTAGTAGAGACAGTGTTTCGCCGTGTTGGCCAGGCTGGTCTGGAACTCCTGACTTCAGGTGATATGCCCGCCTCCGCCTCCCAAAGTGCTGGGCTTACAGGCGTGAGCCACCACGCCCAGCCACCGGTCCACTTTCACTTGGGGTTTCTTCCACCTCTGCCACCGAAAGACAGCAAATCCAGCCCCTCTTCCTCCTCAGCCCACTCAAAGTGAAGGCAACGAGCATAAAGACCTTCGGGATGAGCCACTCCCACTTAATGGATCGTAGATATATTTTCCTTTCCTTAGGATTTTTTTTTTTTTTTTGAGATGGAGTCTCGCTTTGTCACCCAGGCTGGAGTGCAGTGGCGTGATCTCGGCTTACTGCAAGCTCTGCCTCATGGGTTCCCGCCATTCTCCTGCCTCAGCCTCCCGAGGAGCTGGGACCACAGGCACCTGCCACTATGCCCAGCTGATTTTTTGTATTTTTAGTAGAGACGAGGATTCACTGTGTTAGCCAGGATGGTCTTGATCTCCTGACCTTGTGATCTGCCTGCCTTGGCCTCCCAAAGTGCTGGGATTACAGGCATGAGCCACTATGCCTGGCCAGGATTTTATTAATAACATTTTCTTTTCTCTAGCTTACTTTACTGTAAGAACACAGGATCTAACACATAGAACATATAAAATATGTGTTCACGGAATGTTTATGTTAGTGGTAAGGCTTCTGGTCAACAGTAGGCTATTCGTGGTTATGTTGTGGTGAAGTCATAGTTATGCCTGGCTTTTTTACTGCATTCGGGGGTTGGCACCCCTAACCCCCACATTGTTCAGGGTCAGTTGTACACACAGATATACACACACATCATACATACACAACACATATGTGTGCCCAGATACAAAACCACATAGACTCAGAACCCCATAGACACAAACACAGACAAACACAGACACACACACTGAGGGGAGCCCCTGACCCTCCCCCAGGCCCCCTGGGTCTTCCTCACCTTGCCCAGGTGATGGCCTGTTCCTCCTGCCAGCCTGGGGGCAGCACCTGGTCAGCCATGGAGTGGATCTGCAGGCGGTAGCTGCGCTTGTGGCCCCAGGGGTTCTTCTGGGGGCTGGTAAAGAGCAGGTACCTGGGCAGCTTCCTTTTGAAGCGGAAGGCCGCCTGGCGCTCCCGGGAGTACCGCGTCTGCTCCAGGATCGGCTGGACGACGCGGTGTCTCGGGCTCCAGGGGTTGGTGATATTTTCTAGCTTCATCTGCAGTGTCTGGAAGCTGTTCTTGGTGCCTGGAGGTATGCAGGGAGAAGGAGAATGAGAATCAAGCTGCCACAACTGAAACCTCCTCATTCTGCCCCAGGATCTCCATCCTTCACCACATCCAACAGCCAACTGTCTAGAATAACTCGGATTTTGGGGGATGCCCTGGGCAGCTGTGGTGATTCTATTACCACTCTGGGAAGTTCCTCTCAAGAGCTGTGCTCATGCCCATCTGCTGTGGCTGCAATCCCAGAGAAGGGGCACCCATTTTTCTCCAGGCATGTGAGGCTCTGTCCAGAGAGGTGGCTGGGGCTGAGGGGTAGGAGCCGTCTGTCTGGTCCTGGTGGCCTTGTTGGGTCTGGTGGCATCAGTCATTCTACCCATGCCGTTCTTTTATGGTGACATCATCTGGGAGACACCCTGAGTATTCCCAGACGACACTACGTTCCATCTCAGAGCACTAGACAGTGACATTTCTTTTTCTTTTTTTTGAGATGGAGTCTCGCTCTGTGGCCCAGGCTGGAGTGCAGTGGCCGGATCTCAGCTCACTGCAAGCTCCGCCTCCCGGGTTCACGCCATTCTCCTGCCTCAGCCTCCCGAGTAGCTGGGACTACAGGCGCCCGCCACCTTGCCTGGCTAGTTTTTTGTATTTTTTAGTAGAGACGGGGTTTCACCGTGTTAGCCAGGATGGTCTTGATCTCCCGACCTCGTGATCCGCCCGTCTCGGTCTCCCAAAGTGCTGGGATTACAGGCTTGAGCCACCGCGCCCGGCCGACAGTGACATTTCTTACCCTCCTAGGCACTGTCCCCTCCCTTGCCCCACTCACAGTCCCCAGGGTCAGAACAGGGTCCACACGGTTGCATCCAGGGCAACCCTCGGCAGTGTTTGCTTTCACCATTTTTCAGGGACACACAAATTTCTAGCTTTAGGTTTTACAGAAGCAGGCTTGGCAAATGCTCCTCCTAACTTTCCACCACCAGGGAGTTCTAGTGTCGTCTGCTGGGAGTTTCAGTTATTGGTTGGATGCAGACGCTTGACCGGGACAGTCTTGCTTTGAGTCCTACCTGCTACATCCAGGTCGACACGGTAGTGCACCAGGTGAGTGTGTACATTGCCAATCAGGTGGGTGTGCAGGCGAGTGCCGTGGCGCAGCCCCTCAGGGGTGTAGAAGGTGGCGAAGATGTAGCCAGTGGCATGCATCTTGGCCTCCATCACCCCGTTGGGGTAGAAGATGAAGTCCCAAATATAATCATAATTGTAGACAGTGGAAGTTGTCCGCAGCACCAGCACCTGGCCCTTCAGCCCTGCGTAGAAGTTGAAGCCACCTTTAAAGTTGGAATTAAAGTGCCGCCGAAGGGGCACCCCTGTGGGCATTTCAAAGAGGCAGAGGGCTCGGGGATAATGGACTGGGTCATCGGTGTCATAGTAGTGGAAGGTGTCCAGGAAGGTGGCGGTCTCCGGGCAGTCGATGCCGGGGGCTAACTCATGAGTGAGGCTGCCCAGGCCGTAGCTCACATCGAGGTACTTGGTCTGCATGCCTGCAGGTGTGTGTCCTCCATACAGGGCCACTGCCTCTTGCACGCTGACCTCATAGGCAATGCGCTCTCCACCAAAGTGCACGTTCAGGACCTGCAGCCCGGAGGAGGAGCGCAGCCGGAAGGCAAAGCTCCAACCCCCATAGAGCACAGCATTGCCCTCCAGCCTGAAGCGAGGGCCATGGGGCTGGACAAAGCGGGGGCCGCTCACATGGATGGGACTGGGGAAGTCCCCGTGGGGCTTGTAGGAGGAGAAGAGGGGCGGCTCCTCTGTGCTCTCATGCCCCTTGCCCCCAGGCAGTGGGTCCTCCAGGACCACCACGTCCACCTCTCCATCTGCATACTTCCGAGCCAGTTCCTCTGGGCTCCCATAGAACTTCCCGTTGTACCACACCTGCTCCACGGCCCAGTGCCGGGCATCTGTGCTCCCGTGATCCACGAGGAGCTCCAGCCCAGTGGGGTGCAGAAAGTAGCCTTCTATGTAGCGCTGTATGATAAGCCAACTGCGGCGCTGGCCAGAAGCCACGCCCCGGGGGCCCACGTCGGTGAAGGCCAGGCATCTGTCATGGCAGTCTTGGAATGAGAAGCCTGTGGTATTGAGGAAGAACTGATGCAGGGGCTTGGTGGCTTTCTGCACGGTGTGGTAGAGGAGGTCATACTCTGCTGTGGACACGGGCCTCGATGCCCAGGAGTACTGGTGCCCAGGCCTGGGGGACAGTGCTCGCATGTAGCGGGGCCCTGGCAGGGGCCCCACAGCAAACTCAGTGATATTCGGGTGCTCCTGGTCACCAAAGAAGATGACAGCACGGGCTTCCCGCACAGGATGCCTTTCACCTTTATCCAGAAACCTCAGCACATGGTGCTTCTTGGGCAGCAGCATCTCGATGAGAAACACAGTGTTCTTGGTCACGGTGGGGGCCCTAGAGGGCTGCAGCCTCAGCTCCTTCTTGGACCAGAGGAAGCTGTGCACTGCTTTCAGCTCTTGGTTGCTTAGGTCTGAAAACACCTCTGCGTTCCTGTGCAGAGTTCCCAGGGAGGGCTCCGCCATGGCCATCTGCAGCATCAGGATGGCAGCCACGGCCCAGCCCAGGGCAGGGATCTCTCGCTCCATTGCTCTGGAATGCAGTAGAGGAGATGAACTTAGTTGTCTTATGGGCAGAAATGGGCTTCCCTCAGGTTAGGGCCATGGAATTTTCCTATGGACTGAGCTTCCTCCCTTTGCCCTGCCCCAAGCTGGAGGCTGTCCTGGGGCAGCTGGGGTCCCATGCATAGTCCCCAGTGCTGTCGGGCATCTGTCTGCATTCATCCATTTTATTTCTACCCTCTCCTCACTCCTCTGTAAACGTCCTCCAGTCCTGCGGCCTTCCTTACTCAGGGGAATGCTCTTGTTTTTGTGCATTATCTCAGCCAGGGGCACCGTGAGTCACAGAGGGCAGACTGGGCCCCTGCCCATGCCCCCAGGTGCTTCTTGTGTCCTGGAGAAGCAGATGCCTGTATTAACAGCAAAACTACATTTCTGACACAACAAATTCCTTTTAGGTAGATAGATTTTGAAATTTAGTGTAGAAATTCAAAGGTAGGCTCTGGAGTCAGGCTGCCTGAGTCGAGTCCCAGTAACCCATGCCACTAGGACTTGCTGTGCGGCCTTGGGCACGCTGCTTAAACTCTCTGGGCCTTCATGTTCTTAGTTATAAAATGAAAATAACAACAACAGTGCTTAGCTCCTAGGGTTGTGGAGATAAATCAATTAAGCAGTATATATAAAGTGTTTGTAACAATGTCTACCATATAGGAAACGCATGAGAAATGTTAGCTGCTCTTCTTGTTAAATGAAAGACAGGTTATCGACACCAGCACATTTAAAGTTTTACGCAATGTAGAGTGATGCAGGTGTGACTAGGCTGCAGACTGATGGCTTTGGGGGTGAGGTAGAGGTGCCCAGTCCTGCCCGGCCTTCTTTGTGCCCCATTCAGCTCTCTTGTTCACCCAAGGCTACTAGGAGGGGACCTCAGGGAGGGGTTCATCTTAGGGAGATGCCTTTTCCTTTCTCAGGGAGGGTGAGTCAGTCTTCACCTCATAACCCCATTCCCTAAGCAGCTGTAAAATCCTGGGCTTGTAGCTGCGAGGCTCCTGCAGGGCTGGGAGACATGGTGGCCACAACTCTGTCTTCCCGTGTGCTGTGTGCGAAGTCTCTGGGAGACCGTAGCTCTCACCTGTTGCGCTGCTGCCGCAGAGGCTGGCTGGAACTAGCTCCCAGTCTCAGTTTCTCCAGACCCTAACTTGTCCTCCTGGGTACTGTGGGCCCTTCCTGGAAGGCTGCCGTCACTGTGAAATTCCCCTACAGAAGCACTGCCCTCGCGGCCTTGCACCCCCTTCCTCTAGGCTCTGGGTTGACCTGGGAGCCCCACTTCGGGATTCCTCCCTGTCTCAGCTGTGCTTTTCACTTCCTGCAAGCAGTGCCCGAGGCACAGGCACTTGACTTACAAGGTGGATGCACGAGTGGGTTGGACTCTGAGAGATCCTTGTTTTCATAGGTAGTGGCCTTTTGCTCCCTAAATCAGAAGCCCTGGGGGTAAACCTGGAGAAAACGCATTCTCCTGTGCAGACAGGTAGCAGGGAGTGTTAATCCACTCCAGTCTCAGACCTCTGCCTGGCCCAGCCTCCTCCCAGGGGGTCCAGGCTATCTGCAAGGCAGGCCCCGAGGATTTCACCTGGAAAGTCGGCGGCACAGGGTATGAGGTGGAACAGGTGCAGCAGCTCCACTTTGGGGGTATCGTGGAGTGTGCCACTGAGGAAACCTGACCATCATGAGCGCTTTTCATTTCTTGCTTTTGTTTTTGGAAAATGCATTTACACATCACATTTCCGAAGCACAAATGTTGGGAACACAACCCATGTGTAACTAGAGGACCTGTTTTCCTCGTGGGTTTCTTCCTCCAGAGAAGCTCAGATGCACATCGTCCCTCCCCACCCGACTCTGGGCCAGTGTCACATCCATCGCCACCTTTTGAGGTCAGCTGAAACCCTGCATTGCCGAGGAGCACTCTGTTTTTGGCCCCAACTAACATACTCATTTCTCCACTAGTCCCCTTAGCACTTTGTATTTAATTTGTACATGATGGGCAGTTCTTGATTCATAGATAAATGAAAGGTGTTGGCTGGGCCTGTTTTATCACTCGATGGCTCTCTAGCCCTGGAGGCCATGGTCAAGGGTGATCTGAGATGTCCTTCTTCCCCTTTCCCATGCTCCCCTCCCCAAGGGCTCGCACCTTGCCCTCGTTTTGCTCCATGGTCATGGCCTCTCATGGGGACGTCCCTCTGGTTGCCTTGTCTTGCCCTCTGGTGCTGGCAGAAGACCCTGGAACCCACATGATCTTGGGCTCTCAGAGGCCCTGCTCACCTGGATGGAGCAGGTGAGGCAGGGGCTGCAGGTGGAACTCAGAGCCAGCAGGAAGGATATGAGGTAAGTTCTTGTGTTCTCCTATTAAATGTTGGCCAGGCCTCTTTTTTTTTCTTTCAATAGACTATTTTTGTTTTTTTTCCTGAGACAGAGTCTTGCTCTGTAGCCCAGGCTGGAGTGCAGTGATGCGATCTTGGCACACTGCAACCTCTGCCTCCCGGGTTCAAGCAATTCTCCTGCCTCAGCCTCCTGAGTAGTTGGGATTATAGGTGTGCACCACCATGCCTGGCTAATTTTTTGTTTTTAGTAGAGATGGGGTTTCACCATGTTGGTCAGGCTGGTCTTGAACTCCTGACCTCAAGTGATCCACCCGCCTCAGCTTCCAAAAGTGCTGGGATTACAGGCATGGGCCACCGGGCCTGGCCCCAAATGGACTTCTTATTAGACTTAAAAAATATATATAGAGAGAGTCAGGATCTCACTATGTTGCCCAGGCTGGTCTCGAACTCCTGGGCTCAAGCGATCCTCCCACCTTGGCCTCCCAAAGTGCTGGGATTACAGTAGACTTTTTTTTTTTAATAGACTTTTAAAAATAGACTTTAATAGATTTCTTAATAGACTTTATAAAGTCTGTTAAAAGTCTTTAAAAAGTCTATTAAAAGTCTTTTAACAAATTTTATAAAGTCTAGTAAAGTCTTTTAATAGACTTTTTAAACAGGAGTTTTAGGTTCATGGCAAAACTGAGCGAAAGGTACTGAGTTTCTGTATACTCACAGCCCCTATACACTCAGCCTCCCCACTGTCAATATCCACACCAGAGCTGTGCATTTATTACAGCTGAGGGACCTGCACATCACTCTCACCCGGAGCCCACACTTGACATCAGGGCTCACTCCTGCTGCTGCGTATTCCGTGGGCTGGACAAATGGACAATGACATGGATCCAGCATTAGAGTAGCACACAGAGTAGTTCCACCTCCTCTGTGCTCCACCTCTTTCTCCTGAACCCTGGCACTCACTGCTCTATGTATTGTCTCCATAGTTTTGCCTTTTCCAGAAAGTCCTGTATTTGGAATCTTACAGTCTGCAGCCTTTTCAGGTTGACTTCTTTTGCTTAGCAGTATGCATTTAGGGTACCTCCATGTCCTTTCATGGCCTGGGTCTTTTTTTTTTTTTTTTTGAGATGGAGTCTCGCTCTGTGGCCCAGGCTGGAGTGCAGTGGCGCAATCTCGGCTCACTGCAAGCTCCGCCTCCCGGGTTTCCCGCCATTCTCCTGCCTCAGCCTCCCGAGTAGCTGGGACTACAGGCGCCCACCACGGCGCCCGGCTAACTAATTTTTTGTATTTTTAGTAGAGACGGGGTTTAACCATGGTCTCGATCTCCTGACCTTGTGATCCGCCCGCCTCGGCCTCCCAAAGTGCTGGGATTACAGGCGTGAGCCACCGCGCCCGGCCTGGGTCTCCTTTTTTTACAACCTCTTATCCCCATGTTTCTTTTTGCTTTTCCAGGAAGGAGAAAGATGTAGAAGAGACCTTTGCTTTCCCCAGGACAAACCTCTGTCCCCATGTGCCGTGGCAGTGGGGGTGGTTGCTGGCGGTGGCAGTGGGGGTGGTGGCTGGTGAGACCTCCAGGCAAGAACAGGAAGCAAGCCCTCTCCCCGCTTACCCTCCTCTCTGAGCTTTCCTTGCTCCACTCTGGCCAGCTATTGCCTGCCACCAAGCACCCGGGCACCTTCTGTGATGTGCTGGGCTCCTGCCCTCACTTCCTGGCCCTCCTCCCTCTGTGTCCCGTTCTTCTGCCCCTCACTCCGTGCCCTCCTTCCACTGCTTTTCTTCCCACCAGGTCAGCCCCTTCTTGACTCTCCCGAATACCCATCAGAACGCACCTGTGTGTTCTGCTCCCAGTTCGCTCTGCTTCCAGCCTTTGCCCTTAAGCTGATCTCTGACTCCTTCTTGAAGTCCATCAGACCCCGCCCTGCAGGGAGGGACAAGGTGAGGCCTGGGCTGGCCTAGGAGGGGCCTATGGCTTGGGAGGTGCCTCTGTGGGCAGCTACAGTGGCGTGAGGGGGTGTGAGGAAGCTGACTGTGCAGCACACATGTCCTGAGTCCGTTTCTGGACAAGTGCCGCCTTCCGCAATAATTTGCTTTGGCTTCTCTGTGACGAGCCATGCAATGCCACAATCTGTTGATTTAGGTGGCATGTTTTAGAGGCAGAGATAAGGACAAGGGGACATTTACTAGCTGGTAGTCTTACCTGAAGCTGACAGATGGACCAGGGCAGGGGCTGATAGAGGCTGGCACCTACAGCAAAACAGAGAATTCAATCACACCTAGAACAAGACACCAGAGGCAGAACCGTTTGGGAGGAGCAGCCACTCAAGACCAGTTGCAAACCTTGGTGGCTTTTTAAGCATCGTTGGGACCCTGACCAGATTCGGAAAGGAGAAAGGACTTGGCTGGGAGAAAGCTGGCCAGGGGTTAATGATTGCTGACAGTTAGGGATAGCACTCGGGCAAAGACCGTATCCTGTCAGTTGTTGGCTGCTTGCCTTTCTTAAGGAGGTCCAGGCCTGGAGAGGGGCAGCGCTATACACAAAGTTGGAGCTAGGAGGCCAGAGGTCACAGCTCACAGATGTCCTGTGGCTAAATCTTGATATTTTGCTTTCAGAAAGTCACAACCCGTCAAAGCTAATTTGAGAGGATCTAGAGAGTGGGATTGTTTCCATGAAACCACAGAGAACAAACAGAGCCACCCGCGCCTGCACCAGGACCTGCTGGGGCTGTGCCAGGGAAGCTCACTCGATTAGATTTTCGTGTGGATGAAGCCAACATCATAGCTTTTGTCCCTGATTAGGGAAGGTGGGTTTGATAAAAAGAACATTCTACCATTTTCCGAGAGAGGGCCATTGGTCATAAGGGGCCCTGGTGAGGTCCTGATGGCTTGGGCAACCCCAACCAGACAGGGGAGAACGTTCATCTCCAAGTGCTGGCCTTGCTTCTGCCACTGGCTGGTGGTCTTATACTTGACAGTCATTAATTCATTCAACAAATGTTTATGGAGCAACCATTCTGCACCAGGGAGACACAGCAATGAACAAACAAAACCAAACCCTCTGTGGAACTCACATTTCGGTGAGGAGGGTATCCAACAGTGAAGCTTGTAAGCCGCCATAGCAGACCTCCTCACTGGGACAGCCGATGACAGGGGCTGGCCCTGGGTTGGCATCTCAGAACTTAACTTTTGGGATCCTGCCCCGCTGTGCCGGCCTGCTGACTGTTTTTACAGACAATGTGATTTGTGAACACCTGCTTTTCTATTGGGAGTCTGGAATCTTGTTAGTTGTGGTAGGCAGAGGGTGTGCCTACGTGACCAGCCCCAACCTCTGCCCCAGCTCAGAGCTTCTACTTCCCTGGGGAGATGCAGGGTGCAGAGTATGCTCCGTGCAGCCTTCACGGGAGGGAGAGCTCAGCGAGTCTGTGCCCCGACCCCTCCAGACCCTGCTGTGTCCTTGCTGTGTCTTGGCTGTGGGTATAACTGTCTGTTTAGTCTGGTGACTCCTAGTGAAGCTCTGACAGCAGAGGTGCCATGAGGTGTCATGGGTGTTCACAGAGGTGTCCTGCAGGTGTTGGCAGCAAGTGGTGACACTGTGTGTTCCAGAGGGGCGCATGCTCAGGGGAAAACAGAGCGGGGGCGGGGTTAGACATGTGGCGGGGCGGAGGGGGGGCGGTGCAGGGCCTAACCTTTCAGAAAGGGGACTCCTCTTCTCCTCAGTGTGGTGAAGGAGTGAGCCACAAGGATGCCTAGGGGGGTTGCATTTCAGGCTGAAGGAGCAAGGAGTGCAAAGTCCCTGATGCAGAGTGAGGGGACTGCTGTTGCCAGGGCCAAGTGATGGGAGATGGGTTCAGAGAGTGACCAAACAACCTGGGCCTCCAAGGCTGTCACTGGGATTTTACTCTGAGCCACTTGGGAAGCCTCTGTCAGGTTTGTGCAGAGGCCAGAACTGACCTGCCTCTAGCAGGTGCCATCTGGAGGTGCTGGGGGAGACAGAATGCAAGAGTGAAGGCTGCAATGATGGCAGGAACAGGGAGCAGGCCAGGAGGTGGTTACAACAGTCTTGGTGGGCGAGGCTGGTTGCCGGGTCAGGGTTGCAGGGATGGAAGTGATGAGAAGTGGCCAGATTCTGGATATAGCTGGAAGGGAAGCTGGGCGGGGATTTGCTGAGGGCTGGGACATGAGACTCGAGGGAGAGAAGTCGGGTGTCCCCAAGTTCGGGCAGAGGTTCTGCTCTGCTGGGGCAGACAGGAGCTGAGTCAGGATGCTTCAGTGTGTGAGCATGGCCGGCTGCTGGCTGAGCTCAATTCTGGACTTTGATGCTGGATCCCAAGGCACATGAGGGGCAAGGGTGGAGGCAGCCCCAAGGAGACCTTCCTGAGGAGTCAGAGACCAGGGCTGGGTCTTCCAGGCGCTCTTTGTGTTTTCACTGACCACGCCTGGCAGTGCTACATTGTGCTACAGTGCTACCTGTCAAATCCTACATTCCTCCCTCCCTGCATCTGGCAGCTGTATCTGGCAGCTGGAGTGGGGCAGTAGACACAGCAGAATTCTTCCTTCCCCATGGCTCTCTTTAGTAGCTACCTCACGTTCTTAAAGGAGAAAATAATCAAGAGGCCAGAAAATCAGGAAGCAGAAGTTAAAATCTGTTGCTGATCTTTGAAATAAAGAATTTGTGTTGGTAGACATGTGACCTTGTGTGGTGCAGGGATGTGTTTGTGTTAAACCATTTTGGTGACTCTGACATTCCAGGTGCATACTGGACGTAGCACATAGGATTTCAGAAGTCCCCAGAACAGTCATAGCCTCTGTGCAGTCCTTTGCTGAGCGCAATTTTGGAAGGAAATACAGCAGCATGCTCATGGCATGGGATATAGAGCCAGAAGACCTGGGTTTGAATCCAGGTTCTACTTCTTTTAGTTGGATGTTATGTGGGAAAAGCAGTGAACTTTTCCTTTTAGAGAAGGTGATTTTCTCTGGTGTTATGATTTGATTTCTTGCTTTTTAATTTTTGTGTATCTGTTGTATGTTTTTTGATTTGAGATTACCACAGGGCTTGCAAATACTCTTATATCTATTATTTTGAGTTGATAACAACTTAACACTACTTGCATAAACAAACAAACTAAAAAGCAAAAAGAAAACTAATAAAGACTTACTCTTTATCTTTGTTCCCCTACTTTTTTTTTTTTTGAGACAGCATCTCACTCTGTATCCAGGCTGAAGCGAGGTGCATGGCGTGATCTCGGCTCACTGCCACCTCCGCCCTGGGGGCTCAAGCAATCGTCCCAGTTCAGCCCCCAAAGTAGCTGGGACCACAGGTGTGTGTCACCATGCCAGCTAATTGTATATTTTGTAGAGATGGGGTTTCGCCATGTCATCCAGGCTGGTCTTGAATTCCTGAGCTCAAGCAATCTGCCCACCTCTGGCCTCCCAAAGTGCTTGGATTACAGGGGTGCCCTCTGGGATTACAAGCATGAGCCACCATGTGAGGCCTTCCCCCACTTTTTAACTCTTGATGTTTCCATTTGTATCTTATTGTCTATGTTTTGAAAAGTTGTTATTTTTGACTGGTTCATATTTTGGTCTTTCTGTCTAAGAGTAGTTTACACACCACAGTTACAGTGTTATATTCTGTGTTTTTCTGTGTATTTACTAATACCAGTGAGTTTTGTATCTTTAGATAATTTCTTATTGCTCATTAACATCCTTTTCTTTCTGATTGAAGTACTCCCTTTAGCATTTTTTTTTGTAGGACAGGTCTGGTGTTGATGAAATTCCTCGGCTTTTGTTTGTCTGGGAAAGTATTTCTCCTTCATGTTTGAAGGATCTTTTCACCAGATATAGGATTCTAGAGTAAAAGTTTTTCCTTCAGCACCTTAAATGTGTCATGCCACTATCTCCTGGCCTGTAAGATTTCCACTAAAAAGTCTGCTGCCAAATGTATTGGAGCTCCATTGTATGTTACTTGTTTTTCCTTTTTTCTCTTGCTGCTTTTTTTTTTTTTTTTAAATCCTTGACCTTTGGGAGTGTGATTATTAAATGTCCTGAGGCAGTCTTCTTTGGATTCAATCTGCTTGTTGTTCTATAACCTTCTTGTACTCAGATCTTGATATTTTTCTCTAGTTTTGGGAAGTTCTCTGTTACTACCCCTTTGAATAAACTGTCTACCCCATCTCTTTTTCAACCTCCTCTTTAAGGCCAATAACTCTTAGATCTGCCCTTTTGAGGCTATTTTCTAGATCCTGTAGGTGTGCGTCATTTTAAAATTTTTTTTGTCTCTTCTGGTGATATAATTTCAAATAGCCTGTCTTTTCTCACTAATTCTTTTTTCTGCTTGAGCAGTTCTGCTATTAAGAGACTCTGATGCGTTCTTCAGTATGTCAGTTGAAATTTTCAACTCCAGAATTTCTGTTTGATTCTTTTAAATTATTTCAATCTCTGTTAAATTTATCTGACAGGATTCTGAATTCCTTCTCGGTGTTATCTTGAATTTCTTTGAGTTTCTTCAAAACAGCTATTTTGAATTCTCTGTCTGAAAGGTCACATATCTCTGTTTCTCCAGCTTGGTGCCTTATTTAGTTCATTTGGTGAGGTCTTGTTTTCCTGGATGGTTTTGATGCTTGTGGATGTTAGTCAGTGTTCGAGCATTAAAAAGTTAGGTATTTATTGTAGTGTTTGCAGTCTGCGTTTGTTTGTGCCTGTCCTCCTTGAAAACACTTTCCAGGTATTCAAAAAGACTTGGGTGCTATGATCTAAGCTGTATCTGCTTTAGTGGGCATCCCTAGCCCAGTAACACTGTGGTTCTTGCACACCTGTAGAGGTTCCACGTTGGTGGTCTTTGATAAGGTCCAGACGAATTCTCTGGATTACCAAGCAGAGACTCTTTTTTCTTCCCTTACCTTCTCCCAAACAAATGGAGTCTCTCTCTCTGTGTTGAGCTGTCTGGAGCCAGGGGTAGAGTAACACAAGCACCCCTATGACCACCACCATTGGGACTGCACTGGGTCAGATATGGAGTATCAGCACAGCCCTGGGTCTTGCCCAAGCCCTGCTGTAACCACTACCTGGCTACTGCCTATTTGCTCAAGGCCCTAGGGCTCTACAATCAGCAGGTGGTGATGCCAGCCAGGCTTATATCCTTCCTTTCAGGCTGGTGAGTTCCCCTAGGTCCTGAGTGGGCCCAGAGATGCCATCTGGAGCCATGGATGGGAGTCTAAAACCTTAGAATCTACCTGTTGTTCTATTCTACTGCAGTTGAGCTGGACCTCAAACCACAAGATGCAGTCCTTCTCATTCTTACATCCCGTTTCCACAGGCAGAGGAGCCTCACCAGGCCCATGGGGAGTACTGCCAGACTACCACTGATGCTCAGTTATGGACCAAAGGAGCTTCAGTTAGCTTGTGGTGAATGTTGCCAGGCATAGGAACTCATCCTTCAAGACAGTGGGCTCCCTTGGCCCATGGAGTGTACAGAAATGTCTGGGAACTAGGGCCCGGAATGGGGGCCTCACAGCCTTTATCAGTTCCCTAGCATACTGTGGCTGAGCTGGTATCCAAAATGCAAGACAAAGTCCTCTTTACTCTTCTGTCTCCTCTCCTCAAGCAGAAGGAAGGGGTCTCTTTTGGAGCTGTGTGCTGTGCTGCCTGGGGTTGGGGAAGGAGTGGCGCAAGCACTTTCTTAGATACCACAGCTGGTGTCTCATGTGCCCCACCAGTTCACTAACTCCAAGCCCAGCTCAGCACTAGGTCTTGCCTAGGAATTGCAGTCCTTGTCACATAGACTGCTCCTCAAGTTCACTCACGGTCCCAAAGCACTCCAGCCAGTGGGGGCGAGGCTTGCTGGAACTCATGCTGTGACCGCTGGACTGGGTGAGTACCCTCTGGTTCAAATGTTCTCTCCATGGGTGGGTGTCAGCTGAGTACAGCTCAGTTTTGCTTTCTGTTGTGACATAGCAGCACTGAGTTCAATGCAAAACCTCACAGTCATGGCATTCTCCCTCTCTCAAGTATACATACAGATTCTCTGTGCTACATAGCCAATGCCAGGGGATGGGGAAAGGGTGGCATCAGCAACTCAAGACTGTCCTTCTCACCCTCTTCAGTGCCTCTTTCAGCAATATGAAGTCAAAACCAGGCACTGTGAGTGCTCACCTGATTTTTGGTTCCTGTGAAAGTGCTCCTTTTGAGCAGATAGCTGTCAGACTTGGTGTTCTTGAGTAGAGGTAGAGATATTTGGTGGAGTCCTTTATTCTGCCATCTTGCCCTCCCCCCAGGGTAAAGAAGTTAATTTTTTAAACCTCAGTTTTCTCATTTGTGAAATGGGCACAATAACAGATATGAAGGTGTGACAAAATTATTGGCATCAGATGAGGTAAAAGGTAGGTAAAGCACCTAACTAATGTTTTTGACACAGAGAAATCACTCAGTAAATGTTAGCTATGATGATAATGATGGATACAGTTGGGGAGGTATGAACGTGGGTAATACAGAGGCTCCATGGACCCTGAGATGTAGTGAGTGTGTGTGAGGGCCCCTTGACTTTTCTCCTTCCCTTGCTCCATAAGATCAGAGAGTTGGTTTAGTTCACATCTGTCTTGTTTAGTTCACATCTGTCTTGTTTAGTTCATATCTGTCTTAGTAACAAGCCAGTTTCCCTAAAAGCTTTTCATTCACCCCCCTCTCTTTTCAAAACTCTTATTTTTCTTTCTAAGTGTTCTTTTCCTTCTGCATGTAAGTTGTTGGCCATCTCAGGAATCAAAACTTCCAGAACCAGCTGGCTTTGTAGCCAGCCCTGGGCTTGGACCTGCTCACTCACTAAGGTGGTACCTTCCAGCCCCCTTTACTGATGAGGTGGCCCTGTCAATCTGTAATTTGTCAGAGATACCACTGGGAAGAAATTAATCCAAAAGCATAATGAACCTGGGAAGTCGAAGCCGAAGTGAGCTGTGATTGAGCCACTGCACTCCAACTTGGGCAACAGAACGAGACCCTGTCTCAAAACAACAACAACAACAATGACAACAAAGACTGCAATTTCCTTCAAGATACAGCAATTGGCTCCTTGTCAGTATCTAACTGGCTTTGAAGTTCTTCCTGTTCTAATTCCTAAATAGCTCTGGATTTCTCTCCAGTCTCACAATCTTTACTATCATTGTCTACATCAAGGATTTTCAACCTTGGCACCATTGATAGTTTGAGCCTGATCATGCTTATGGGCCTGTCCTGTGTGCAGTTGGACATCTAGCAGCAACTCTGGCCTCGACCCACTAGAGGCCAAAAGCAACCACTGCCCTATCAGGACAACCAAAAATGTCAAAACTGCTGCCCTGCTGAGAACTTCTGGTCCACATTTAAGCCCTTGTGATTTGATCTGGAAACTGCAGTTGCCTCCAGACGCCCTGACTCTCCTCCTGAGCACCTCCAATCTGCCCTTCATGCTTTTGCTGGAAGATAGAGCTGACCACATTTCCCCTTCCTCCCTCTGGTGGGTTCTAGTTGCCTATTGGATAAAATATAAACTATTTAATTTGGCATTAAAAACCTTTTACAGCCCAGCCCCAGTCTTCCTTTTGTTCTTGGTACACTAACACTGCCTCACCCTGTGCTTGAACTATTTCAAATCATGCCAGGTTCACTGGGGCCACCTGGCCTTTGCCGGCTTTGTTCCCTTTTTGCAAGGCTCTCTGTCTTCTTATTTTGGGAGCAAGCTCTTGCTTCAAGGCTCAGCACCAACTACCCGCTACCCCTGCTGTCCCAACCCGCTTTACATCTTCCACATAGCTGTCTTGTCCCCTCTGGTTCCAGGGCACTTGCCTGTCTCCCTGATTGCACATGTCATATGGCTTTGTAACTATTTGTTCACAAGTCTGTCTCTTATACTGCTTCCTTGAGGTCAGGGATTCTGTCTTAATTTATTCAGAACCACAGAGACCAACACAGCGCATGGGATACAGTGGGTGCTCATTTTTGGTTTTTGGAGTGAGTTAATAAACAGATGACGTGGACAAAGAAGATGGAAGAGATGTTACGTACCTAGACGTCAGAAAAGTTTTAATTTCCATGTGGCATTTTAAGAAAAAAACATGCTAGGTAACCTGGTTTCAAAGGATGCTATTAACTCTCAACTCAAGGGAAGAGTATATGACAGGGCAGACTCCTTAGGCCGAGGCCAAAGACAACTAGGAGTGGTCTGAGTCAGCACCAGCTCCTGGCCATGCGGCTGTGCAGTCTCCCAGGGTCTCACACTCAGAAAGACTCTCTACTTGGCTTAACGCACCACTGCTGTCTTTAGATTCTTAACTTTTGAACAAGGGGCCCCACATTTTCACTTCATACTGGGCTTTGCAATTTATATAGCTGGTATTGGCTTGGGTTGAGAAGGTCGGGGAGAGGGGACAGGGCAGTGGGCAGTGAACTAGCCCTTGTGGGGAATGAAGTTAGATGAATAGGTTGATAGGATGAGAGCTGCCAGGCCAGGTATCAGCAGGCATCAGAAAGAGAGGCCCCAGGCAGACCGGTGGCAGCAGCAAAAATGTAACAGGTAACTGAAGACAAAGTCTCAGATGCCTGTTTCTGAGCTTAACCCTTGCTGGCTCCAATTCCTTTCTGTTATGATTTTCTCTTTTAACCCCCTTCCTCTTCTACAACTCCCTATTGGCAGAAGGAATGAGTGCTAGACAGGGGGTAATTTCTTTAAAATCAAATGCCCCTTTGCAGTGACACCGCACCTGGGTCTGGAGGGAGGTTGAGGACTGAAGAAACAAAAGGGGCTGGTTGACATTTCCACCTGTGTGAGCACCAGAGGAAGCCCTCAGGCTATTTGAAAATCCACTTCCAGGCTGCAACCAGCACCGTGAAAAATCAGGAGAGCCTGGCAGCTTCTTAACACTGGAACTGCACCCCAGGGGCTCTTTCTGCAGCTTAAGGACTTATTTTTTCATTAAAGGCTGTAGGATTTTATAAATAGCAAGAAAAAAAACCATGGTATTAGCATATATTATTTACCAGAGTAGAGGGATGGATGAGGCCCAGGCAAATAGTTAGGTCAGTAGCCAGCCCCAGAATTGGGATCTAGAGCTGGGAGGGGCTGGGCTTGGAGAACATCATGAGATGAAGCTTTGAGAGCTGCAAGCCAGGTTCCAGGTTCCAACCTTGCTCTCCATTTGATTTGTGCCCAAGTTTGGCTTTACAAGTTTCAGTCTGTGTGAACTGTGCTAAGGAGAAGTGAAGCTGTGCCCACATCCATGTTAATGGAAGGCAGGTCTTGCAGGCAAGTGACACTCAGGGGGACACGTGGAGGCCATGGTCAGTTATTCTCTGCAGTTAGCAGGGTCCCTTTTATATTAACTTGAGAAATTGTGGGTCTGGTTAAGGAACGAATAACAATGACCACGCCTGCCATCCACTGATGGCCCTGGCACTCCTGTGCTGGAGACTTGTGCACATGATCTTGTTCAGTCCTAGAGATGACTCTGCACAGTAGGCATCGTTCCTACTACACTAAAGTTGCACAGCTAGTAAATGGCACGGCCAGGATTTGAACTTGGGTCTCTCTGGCCCACAAACCTGCAGCAATCATGGCATTGCTTCCCTGAAGACCTACAAGAGGCATTTCTTTCAAAGAGTTGTGGGGGCAAATGAGAACTTTTCTCTACCAATGAATTATGTCCCGAGCCCTTAACTTTCTCTGCACCCTTCACTGTCATAGGCAGCCCTCCTAAATCTGCTCCTGGAAAAGGGCTTTTGTGTCTACGCTAGGATGTGTGTTTGAGAAAAAAGACTAACTGTGCCAGGGAGCATGCTATGCTAACGTGTGTGTTTGTGTAATTTTTTTTTTTTTTTTTTGAAATGGAGTCTGTTACCCAGGCTGGAGTACAGTGGTGCCATCTCAGCTTACTGCAACCTCTGCCTCCTGGGTTCAAACTATTCTCCTGCTTCAGCCTCCTGAGTAACAGGGATTACAGGCATGTGCCACCACAACCAGTTGATTTTTGTATTTTTAGTAGAGATGGGGTTTCACCATGTTGGCCAGGCTGGTCTCGAACTCCTGGCCTCAAGCCATCCTTTCACCTCAGCCTTCCAAAGTGTTGGGATTACAGTTGTGAGCCACCGCACCTGGCCCATGTAAATATTTTTACATAACTTTAAAAATCTTCAAACAGCTGTTAGACCCTGAGTATATCTTTAACCATCTCAATGGCATTATAACTTATTCCAGAAGGCAGGGCTCAAGTATGATAAATTAGCTTTTTGTGGGGCTTAAAAAGTTTTTGCACCCCAATAGTTGTGCTATGTCTGATTTGAAGCCATTGGAACCTGTCCTGTATAAATCCCAATTCTATGCACTGGAAGTCTCTTCTTAAAGCTTATACCCTACTTTCTACTCAGTGGCCCCAGCAGGTGGTGGGTTTGATGAGCCCTCAAGCCATGGAGAAGTTTATTTGATGAAGGGGCACGCCAGGCCCACTCTGAGCAGGCTCAAAGCCACAGAGACAGGACAACTGAGATAGTGTCTCTGATTGTACCTACGGAGCTCACATGGGTGGGGGGGTGACTGTGACCACCATGCCAACATAGACTGCACTGCTCATGATACACACCCCGTTTTAAAAGCTTTATGAGTGTTATCTCATTTCACCTTCCCAACAATCCTCTGAGAAAGGTGTCTGTCAAACAAGAAGCCCATCCCTGAAACATCCTGAAAAATTACATCCCTGTAATTGTTCTTTGTCTGCACCATGTTCTGGGCCAGCCGCACCCAGAGTCTCTGGAGAAGAACCCCGTTTTCTATAGCATAGGTGTCTTGACTAAGCCCTTGCTCCAGCTCATTAGTAAATGATTTCCAGCACCCTCAGGATACAAAGCCAATGAGGGTTTGAGCTACCTAAGAACAGTGAGCCTTATGCCCAATTTGAGAAGGAAGAGGTTTTATTCTCTCATGGGTAGGGTCCGGGGGTAGTGGAGGAGCTTGTGCTGTGTCTGATCCCCATTTTGGATGTGAGTCTCCAGCAGGAGAGCTTCTTGCCACTGGGGATTTAATGGTGCACTGGAAGGAGCTCCTGGTGGTTTTGGATACTGAGGAGGTTCCTCACTCAGGCTGGTCTGCTGGACTTCCACCAGGTCCCCTGAGGGACAACGTTGACTGCACAGTGCAGGAGAAGAATGGACATTGCCTAGCATGAGCATCCAAGTGCCTTAGCAGGTTGTCATTGCTGTGGACATGATTCAAGGCTTCTCTTGAGTGACAGAAGGAGGTGATGAGCTGGTTTTGGCTTAGGAGATTTGTGGGCACTCAGGGTAGAAAGACCTCTGCCATGGGGCTCGAAAACTTTCCACAGAAGCAGGGTCTTGGCTAGGCTGTGCCTCTGAGTTATTAGGTCAGCTCATCCCACTTAGGTTCCTGTGCCACCAATGTCTCCGAGTTTCACTAATCCCTGGGCTTTTCTGTTGCTCTGGGAATGGGCCATATGCTGCTTCTCCTGTTTTTTCCTGTCTGTGACTGATGTGGGCACAGGATGCCCAGAGGCTTGAGCTCCACAACATTCCTGGGTCTCACAAGCATCCAACTCCCTGCTTTGTCCTGAGCCCTTCACTGTGTCCCTGTTCTATAAAGGTTTTTTTTTCTAAGGGAGGCAGCCACAGCCTGGAAGCCCATCTCTGGATTTCACTGCCTGGGAGGTGCTGACTGAAGGGAGTCATGCAGATCCTAAGGAACCTCAGAGGAGGCCCCGTGGAGCCCCTGCAAAGCCTCCAAAGCCCCATGCCCTGGACCAGAGCCATCGTGGGCTGTTCTCCCCACTGGCTGCACGCTGGAATCACCCAGGCAGTGTTCCTAACTATTGGTGCCCCGGGGTCCCACCTCCGGATTCTGATTTAGACAGGGGGACCTGGGCTTGTAGGGTGTTTTTAAAAGCTCCCCAGTTGATTCTGAGGTGCAGGCAAGACTCAGAGCCATTCATGGAGCAGCTCCATTGATAAAAAAGAACTCAACGCAGGCACTGATGGTGCTTGGAGAAATCTGCTTTACTTGACATAATTTGTATGTTTTTATTGTGTGAAACATGATGTTTTGATATACATATACATTGTGGAATGGTTAATTTCAGCTAATTAACAAATGCATTGCTTCATATAGTTATCACTCTTGTGGTAAGAGCACATAATGTCCATTTTCTACATTTTTCAAGAAGAGAATATATCGTCATTAACTATAATCACCTTGCTATACGACAGATCTCTTGAAATTTATTCCTCCTAACTAGCTGTAATTATGTATCCTTTGACCAGCATCTCCCCATCTCCCCACTCCTTTCTAAGCAGCCTAGCTTCTACTTCTATGAGTTCAGGTTTTTTTTAGATTCCACACGAATCTTGATGAGTGAGATCATGTGGTATTTGTCTTTCTGTGCCTGGCTTATTTCACTTAAAGATTGTCCTCCAAGCTCATCCCGTTATCACAAATGGCAGGATTTCATTCTTTTTTTATGGCTGAGTAGTACTTCATGTGTATACATACAACACATTTTCTTTATCCATTTGTCCTTTGATGGACATTTAGGTTGATACCATATTTTGGTTATCATATGTGCACAGTGCATAGTGCTGTAATAAACATGGGAATGCAAATATATCTTCAACATACTGATTTCAATTCCTTTGAATATATACCTAGTAGTGGGATTGCTAGATCATATTGTAGTTCTATTTTTAATTTTTGGAGGAACCTCCATACTGTTTTCCATAACGGCTGTACTAATTTACATTCTCACCAACAATATATAAGTGTTCCCTTTTCTCCACAGCTTTGATGGCATGTGTTATCTTTTGTCTTTTTGATAATAGCCATAAGAGTGAAGTGGTATCTCCTTGTGGTTTTTTATTTGCATTTTCTTGATGATTAGTGATGTTGAGCCTTTCTTCATACACCTGTTGGCCATTTGTGTGTCTTCTTTTGCAAACTGTCTACTTAAGTCTTTTGCCAATTTTTCACTGGGTTATTATTATTATTATTTTGCTATTGAGTTGTTTGGGTTCCTTATGTATTTTGGATATTAACTGCTTGTCGATGTATACTTTGCAAATATTTTCTCCCACTCTTTAGGTTGTCTTTTTTTGCTCTGTTGGTTGTTTCCTTTATTGTGTAGAAGCTTTTTAGTTTGATGTAATTTCATTTGGCTCTTTTTGCTTTTGTTATCCATGCTTTTAAGATTTTATAAAAAAAGTTATTTCCCAGACCAATATCGTGGAGTTTTCCCCCTATGTCTTCTTCTAGTCGTTTAATAGTTTTGGGTCTTGGATTTAAGTCTTTAATGTATTTTGAGTTGAATATGGTGAAATATAAGGGGGAATTTCATTTTTCTGCTTGTGGATATCCAGTTTTTCTAACACCATTCTATTGAAGAAATTGTCCTTTTTCCATTGGCTATCTTGGCACTGCTGTTGAAAATCAGGTCGCTGTGAAGGTGTAGATTTATTTCTGGGCTCTCTATCCTGTTCCATTGGTTTATGTGTCTGTTTTTATTCCAGTACCATGCTGTTTTGGTTACTATTGCTTTGTATTATACTTTGAGGTCAGGAAATGTGATGCCTCTAGCTTTGTTCTTTTTGCTTATTTCAGCTTTTTGGTTTTTTTTTTTTTTTTTTTTGTGTGTGTGTGGTCATGCTCTCACATGAGACATGTATTTGGCTGTTTCCATACAAATTCCAGGATTACTTTTGTTATTTCTGTGAAGAATGTCATTGGTGTTGTGATATGCCTTGCTTCTAAAAGTTAAACAGCAAATTCTCATTAAGTTCAAATTTTTCATCTTTAAAATACTTGATTCTAAGGAGCTGAAATTTCCACTTGTTACTCTTGTTGATGGAGCAGCCTGGTCAGGATCAAGTATTACCAGCATCTAGTGAGGCACTGTCATGGGCTGAACTGTGTCCCCCAAAATTCATATGTTGAAGTCATACCCCTAGTACCTCAGAATGTGACTATATTTGGAAATAGGGTCTATAAAGAAGTAATTAAGATGAGGTCATTAGGTGAGTCTTAATCCAATATGTCTGGAGTCTTTATGAGAAAAGGTAATTGGAACACAAACACGCACAGAGGGATGACCATGTGATGAGGAGAATGCAGGGAGAACATAGACATCTGCGAGCCTAGGAGAGGTCTCAGAGGGAACCAACCTCGCAGATGCCTTGGGCTCAGGCTTCCAGCATCCAGAACTGTGATAAATAAATGTGTGCTGTTTTAGCCTCCCAGTTGTCGTACTTTGCTATGGCAGCTTTAGCAAACAAATATGGGCACCAACCAACCAACCATTATAGTCACATGGAATCAAGGCTCAGATGAAAGGACCTGACAGGGATGTAGGAGGAAGAGGAAGGGGGAGCAGGTAGGTCTTAACTTGAATCTCCGTACCTCCTACCACATTGGCCAGAACAATGCCTGGGCTTTGGGTTGTAGTTCACCGTCTCTGGAGTTACGTTTGCTGTCTTTGCTGCCTCTGAGGGTTGAGCTAAGCAAACGCTTACCTAGGCAGGATGAGCAGGTGAAGGATGAGGGTCCACATGACCACCCAGACTGGACTCTTGGGATCTTCCCAGTTGGCAGGTTCCGGAGTTTTCTTCATTGTAGCTTTTCCTTCAGTCCACCTTGGTCACACTGTAGCCTGTAAAAAACTAGGCTTCTGGCCGGGCACAGTGGCTCATGCCTGTAATCCTAGCACTTTGGGAGACCAAGACAGGCAGATCACGAGGTCAGGAGTTCGAGACCAGACCGCCAACATGATGAAACCCTGTCTCTACTAAAAATACAAAAATTAGCCGGGCGTGGTGGTGTGTGCCTATAATCCCAGCTAGTCAGGAGGCTGAGGCAGGAGAATTGCTTGAACCTGGGAGGAGGAGGTTGCAGTGAGCTGAGATTGAGGCACTGCACTCTGGCCTGGGTGACAGAGCGAGACTCCATTTCAAAAACAAAACAAAACGAACAAACAAACAACTAGGCTTGCTAGACCAAGAGATCTGATTATTGGTGTTTTTCCACTTGTGGGAAAAATGTGCCTAATGCATTTGTATGTCAGTCTACTTATTTGTTTATCTATCTATCTATCTATCTATCTATCTATCTATCTATCTATCTATATATCTATCAATCACTAATGAAAAGATCATACAAAAATATTAACAATGGTTATCTCTGGGGTGTGAAATTATGGGTAATTTTTGTCTTTTTGTTATACTTTTCCATTTTCCCCAGCTTTCTCCAATGGGCATGTATTTATTTTTATAATCATAAAAAAGCAATAAAAAAGTCTATAACCAAAATACGGTGTTCGAGAAGCCTAAGTTCTTGATGAATAGTGTACTCTGAAAAAAGGCATATAGTATATGGCAAAGACAGGGAGAAATTCCATCAAAATATTCTTCTTAGTTGTTGCTGGATTGTTAACCTCTTTAGGCTCTAGATTAGCTCAGAATGAGAACGTTTAGCAATCTCAAGGCCTATGTTGGAGCCAGTTTCACAGTGAAGCAAAACCCGTACCCCAGGGCACAGCAAAGTCTTTGTGCTGAGAGGGAAAAAACGGCACATATGTCCCAGAGAAAGAGGCTAATTCTTTTCCCTGGCAGCCTATTAAAGCCTCTCAGACATTGGACTAAATTTCGTCCTTCCTCCAAGAAGATGTGGACTTCCGTGTCCTTGAACAAAACCCAAAATAAGTTATGGATATAAGCCAGCAGCTCTTCTCATGGATTGGAGAGCCAAGAGTCACTACTTGTCTGTCCTCCACACTCAGGTCAGTTTTCAGAACAAAGCAGATTTCTCACTCCAACTGGAATGCAAAGAAACCAAGGCTTTGCTGGCCAAGGACCATTGTGTCATTATTTAACAAGTTCTTTCATCCATTTATGCCCCAGATGAATCAGATGCAGATTCTGTGCCTGGCACTGTGCTAAGTGCTTCATGTGTATATTTTATTCACTCCTCACAATGACCCTGTGAGGGTCATCAGATGACAGATGAAGAAGTGAGAACTGGCTAGGCATGGTGGCTCATGCCTGTAATCCCAGCACTTTGGGAGGCTGAGGCGGGCGGATCACCAGGTCTGGAGATAGAGACCATCCTGGCTAATATGGTGAAACCCCGTCTCTACTAGAAATACAAAAAAATTTAGCCAAGCCTGGTGGCGGGCGCCTGTAGTCTCAGCTACTCAGGAGGCTGAGGCAGGAGAACGGCATGAACCCAGGGGTGGAGCCTGCAGTGAGCTGAGATTGTGCCACTGCACTCCATCCTAGGCAACAGAGTGAGACGCCATCTCAAAAAGAAAAAAAAAAAAAACTTGTACAAAAGGTGTCATATAAAGGGTGCCCCTGTGAAAGGAATGAATGAGTAAATGAGAGAAAAAGAGTGAAACTCAACCAAAAAGAAAAAAAAAAAAAAAAAAGAAATGAGAACCAAGATCTCACTGGAAGTGAGAGTGGCAGTGCTTCCAGAGCTGCACAGCCACACTATACTGCCCTTGCTGTGGAGATACAGATATGAAAAGCCCTGGCTGTGCTCTGGGGAGCATGAACTGGAGTGAGTAGAGTCCGATGTCCTCAAGTAAGGGTCAAGTAAACAGGTAAGGGTCATAAAAGGGTCAGGTGCAGAGAAAGAGGTATGTACAGGGCATGGAGGAGGGAGTGCTCCAGTTACCCAGGGTGGGGCAGTGGTTTGTGAAATGTTTCCCAAAGCAAATGACCTTTGTACTGGGTCTAATGAGGCTGACAAGGGTGACTGATTCTGTGTGAGGGGAACAGATGCTAGCAGTGAGGTTATTACAGACCAAAGGAGCAACCTTAGCAGCAGGTTCCAAAGCACAAAGATTGACCCCCACTCTCCGCATTGGACATATATCATCTAGGCAGAAAGTCAACAAAGAGACATTAGATTTAAACTGCACTATAGACAAAGGGACCTAACAATTTCCTGAACATTCTAACCAACAACTACAGAATATACATTCTTCTCATCAGCACGTGGAACATTCTCCAGGATGGACCATATGTTAGGCTTCAAAGGAAGCCTCAACAAATTTTCCAAAATCATATCAATTATCTTCTTAGAGCACAATGGAATAAAATTAGAAATCAATACAAAAAGGGAACATTGGAAACTATACAAATACATGGAAATTAGACAACATGCTCCTGAATGACCACTGGGTCAATAAGAAATTAAGATGGAAATAAAAAATATTCTGTGAAAGAAATGAAAATGGAAACACAACATACCAAAACCTGTGAGAAAACTAAAAGCAGTGCTAAGAGGGAAATTTATAGCAATAAATGCTTCCATCAAAAAGTAGAAACATTAAAATTAACAATATAACAATGCAAGGTGAAGGGGCAAATGAGCAAGAAGCAAGATAAGAAGTAGAGATTGAGCAGCCAAAACAAAAAGTGAGATTAGCTGGGCGTGGTGGCAGGTGCCTGTAGTCCCAGCTACTCTGGAGTCTGAGGCAGGGGAATTGCTTGAACCAGGGAGGTGGAGGTTGCAGTGAGCCAAGGTCGTGCCACTGCACTTCAGCCTGGGTGACAGAGCGAGACTCTGTCTCAAAAAAAAAAAAGAAAAAAGAAAAAAAAAGAAGATTATACCCCATAATCAAGTGAGATTTATGCCAGGGATGCAAAGATGGTTCAACATATACAAATCAATAAATATGATACATCACATCAACAGAATGAAGGACAAAACCATATGATCATCTTAATAAATGCAGAAACAGTATTTGATAAAATTTCTGATAAAAATTTTTGATAAAAATTGATAAAATTTATAATAAAAACGCTCAACAAACTAGGTATAAAAGGAACACACTTACAATAATAAAGACCATCTATGACAAGTCTATATGAATGGAACGTGTCATTTGCAGCAACATGGATGGAACTGGAGGCCATTATCTTAAGTGAAATAAGTGAGGCACAAAAATACAAACATCACATGTTCTCACTTATATGTGGAAGCTAAAAAATTTGATCATATGGAGGTAGAGAGTGGAAATATAGAGAACAGAGATGGAGGTAGAGAGTGGAAAGATAAAGAACAGAGACTGGGAAGTGTGAGTCTGGGGAAAGGGGGAGGATGAAGATGAGGCAGGATAGGTACTCAAGGAAGTTACCATGTCCTTGGGATTTGGCAACCTTGATGACCTCACAGTCAACACAATAAGCTCCAGCGTTTGCACTGCGGCCAAGTTCATTCAAGCAAAGCTGTCTCCAGTAGAGAGTTTCCCCTGTACAGAGCATGAACATTTTGATTTTACCTGTCCTCAGACTGACTCTTTGCTCATTATAATAATAAAAAACACTCCTGGTTGGAGATGTAGGGTGCTAATGAGACATGCAATGTACGAACAAGCATGTACAGGTACTGCACTTGTGCACCCAGAAGACCACCCAGAACACGCTTTCCTAGCAACACCATTTCCCATTCCTTCATGAATAATCAGGTAAGCCTTCGATAAAGGGAGTCTCCCTCAAGTAGGTCTTTGCTACCTCATCCTCACTGGCAGCCCACCCTGACTCCCCTCTATGGACATCCTGTCTATTCTGCACCTAACTCTCAGGGTATTCTTCCTCCTTTGCAATAAATTGCTCTATGCTGCCTCTCCTTTGCTGTGTGTCTCTTGTTTAAATTCCTTGAAACTAGGAAGACAAGAACTGAGGCTTCACAGCAGCTATCAACAAAGAGAAGTGGGTTAAAGCATATAAATATACAGTTAGATAGAAGGAATAAATTCACTGTGTGATAGCAGAGGAGGATGACTATACTTAACAAAATGTATTGTACTTGGGTGATGGACACCTGGAATACCCTGGCTTGATCACTGTACATTGTACATAAGTAACAGGTTTTCTCATGTACCCCATAGATTTGTACAAAAACGAAAAAACACAAAAACTGGAAGCAGCCTGGAGTCTGTCAACAGGAGAATGGATGAATAAGGGAACTACCTGATTGTGGCCTATTTGATGGAATATTATTCTGCAATGAAAAGGAACAGACTGAGACTGATACATGCGGCATGGATGAGTCTTCATGACATTGTGTCAAGTAAGAGAAGTCAGATTCAAAAGATGAAGTTCTTTCCTGAGCACTTACTACATGCCAGACACTATACCAGGCATTTGCAGGATAATGCCATCTATAGGAAGTTCTGAAGAGGCAAAAAGAACAGTGGCTGCCTCTAGGCATTGAGGGTGAGAGCGGGACAGACTGGGAAGGGGCATGAGAATGTTCTGGGGGTGATGGTAATGCTATCTTGCTGGGAGTTTGGGTCGCACAAATGTATGCATCTGTAAAAACTCATTAAATGTGCATGTGGTAGGCTGAATAATGGCTCTCCAAGAGGGTCACATCTTGATTCCTGGAAGCTGTGAATATATTGCTTCACATGGCACAAAGGACTCTGAAGACAAGATTAAACTAAGGATCTTGAGATGGGAGATTATCCTGCATTATCCGTGTGGATCACAGTCTTTATAAGAAGAAGGAAGGGGATCAGAGTGAGTAGGAGATGTAACTATGAAAGCAAGAGGTCGGTGATGTGAGGAAGGGGTCATGAGCCAAGGAGTGCTTTAGCAGGTGAAAAAAGCAAGGAAATAGATTGTGCCTTTAGAGATACCAGAAGAAGCCCGCCCTGATTACACCTTGACTTTGGCCTGGCCAGACTGATTTTGGACTTCTAAGATAATAAATTTATGTCATTTAAAGACACTAAGTATGTGGTGATTTGTTACCATAGCAAGAATACTAATACACTGCCTCTAATATTTGTGCATTTCATTGTATGTTAATTTTACATACAATTGGAAAAATTTCATGTATGTTAATTTTACATACAAAAGAAAAAAAAGAACTGGAAACAAATTTGGAACTCTAGTTAATAATATGCATGCTGAAGCATTTAGGGGTAAGTATGCAGATGTCTGCTACTTACTCTGAAATGCATAAAAATGGGATGGATAAATGAATTGATACATGATAAAGCAAATACAGGAAAATATTAATTTTATGTCTAGATGGGTATTCCCTTATACATTTTCTAAATTTTATTTTTGAAAATTTTCATAGTAAAACGTTGAGGGGAAAAAGGCAGAGGCTTGGCCCTCGATGGTGTGTAGGAATTGTGAGTAGTTCTGCACAGTTAGGTTGTCTGTACTGGGGTAAGAGTAGTTGGCTCAGCTAATCAGAATGCTGGAGGAGTAGGGAAGGAGATGTGGAGGGAATTTAGACTTTATCCAGAAGGCAATGAGGAGCCAGTGCAATGATTTAAACAGGGAGGTACAGAACAGGATTTGCCTTTTCAGCTGTCACTGCACAAGTCACACCTCTGACTGAATTCTTTGAATAGCTGCTTACTTGATTTGAATGCAGGTCATTCGAAGAGAAGTTAAGGGTTAATTCAGCTTTAGCCAAAGGGGTTCCTCCCTCTGTGTTTGCCTCATCATTGGTAGTGGGGGACAAATCTGGAGGTTCTCTCATCAACAGGTACAGATCTGAAAGCTGAGAGTTTGTAAGAAAAGGGCCGTTAATTCTAGTCTCATCTTTAAGGCTTACCTGTTCTGGGGGTAAACTACATGAAGGAAAGAAATATAAAACCTTTTTATAGAACAAGTAACTGAGGTGAACCAGGAGTCATAAAGTCTGGATTCAAATCTCAGTTATGACATTTTCTAGCTGTGTGGCCTTGGACAAATTCTGAACTTCTCTGAGCCTTAGTTTCCTAGTTCAAAAATGGGGAAAACACTAGTCAGGGCCTCATAGGGTTGCTGTGAGGATTCTAATAAATGAGGTCAAAGTATTCACCACGGAATACCTGGTATATTGTGTAGAGGACTATGTGCTTGCAAACGAAGCAGGGCATTCCCGATAAGTCCTGCTCTTGCAAACGAAGCAGGGCATTCCTCCCCTGCAAACAGGGAGGACAAAGGAGCCAGTTGCAAATAGCAGACCCTGGGGGCTTGTTTATATGTAAACATCTTGGAAATCCAGAAAGTCAGGGAAAGGTCAGAAAAACAACAATGTGTCTTGTGACTTGGTAACATTCCACAAACGATGGTATAAAATAAAGCGGAGCGTGTCATTCGGCGTGGCCGCCATGTTTGTCTTGTCTTGTGTTGTCTTGTGTGTTCATTCCTTTGTTCAGGAAACACAAGGACCCCCAACATCTGGCGCAGCGAGCAGGGTCAGTGGCTCCACGAGAGCAAGGAACTGGAGGGGGAACACCCCGGGCAGGCACAGGGAGACCTCGGGCAGGTAAATAAATAAATGAAGGGGGACCCACGGGAAAATTATGGGGAATTCCACCTCTCTGGCCTCGGAATATTTGCGGTTACTCCAGAGGCTGTTGATGTCTATAGGAGTAGAAGTTAGTTAAGGAACATAAGACTTTGAAGCGATTGTTTGCCCATGTTGAACAACATTGTTATTGGTTTCAATATCAAACCAAAGTGCAATTAAATCGAAAGGAATGGTTACAAGTTGTTAAAGTCCTGCTTCGAGCTCATCAGCAAGGGCAAATGATGCCTCTGACTTTGTGGACTTTGTGTAGTTCCATTACTCAGGCATTAGAGTTATTTGAAACTGATTCAGAGCATGGTGATACTGCCACAGGAGGTGAGGCATCTGAAGCTTTAGAGAGGAATGATCCTAGAGGGAAACATATTTATGCCCTGGTTGCTGAGGACAAGGAATTGGAAGAAGAGCTAATGCCTCCCTCATCTGAAGGAAATGCTGATTTGCAGCATATTTTAGAGATGTTACAACAGTTGCTAAAATTGCTGGGTGCTGCTGCTCCTGCCTCTCCTATCTCTCTGCCATGAGCCTTCCCTGTTAAAAAGATTTCCCTTTGCTTCCACCTCCAACCTCTTTGCCTATGTCAGGTCAAGTTTTCTCTGTGCCTTTTCCTCCTGTAGGAGAAAAGAAGGAATCGAAGGAAAAGGATGATTTTGAGGAATTAAACTTATTCCCAATAACACGGGCTGCTTTCGGCCCCAATGCGCAGTTCCCAAACGGTGGCCAGAATGTGACTTTTACAGCCCTACAATTTAAATTTTTGAAATAAATGGAAGCTGCAATTTCTAATTATGGACCTCAGTCACCATTTGTTCTTGGCCTTCTCAATTCCTTCTCTTCAGAACATATGATGATTCCTATTGACTGGGAAACGTTGGGACAGGCTGTCCTTGATTGTTCGCAATGGCTTCAATTAAAAAATTGGTGGTGGGAGGAAGCAAGAGTACAAGCTAGAAAAAATGTTACCTGAAATCCCCCAGGACCTACTGAAGGGCAGCTTATGGGTTCAGGACAATACGCCAGTCTTAATGCTCAGGCAGGCCTAGATGATATTGCTCTCACTCAGATTAAAGTCTTGTTTATAAAAGCATGGACTAAGGTTGAAATAGCGGGTGAAACTTCTTTATCTTTTGTAAAGATCCTACAAGGAGCCACTGAGCCATATCCAGATTTTGTGGCCCGTCTTCAAGATGCTGTATTGAAGACTGTAGGTTCAGGCCCTGCTGCTAAAATTCTTTTGGATACTCTGGCTTTTGAGAGTGCTAATCCCGAGTGCCAAAAATTGCTGCGTCCTCTAAAAGCTAGTGGAGCTG
>NW_012115154.1:18805434-18808897 GCF_000951035.1 Colobus angolensis palliatus | reverse complement strand
TATACCATTAGATGGATGATATTCTATTAGCAACTCCTGATAAAGTCCTACAAGGTCAAGTTTTTCTGGTCTTACAACAACAATTAACTTAATATAATTTACATATTTCTTCTGAGAAAATACAGACTCAATTTCCTATTCAATATTTGGGATACCTTTTAGCAGAAAAGCAGATTCGGCCACAAAAAGTTTAAATTCAAAGAGATCAACTTTTAACCCTTAATGATTTTCAAAAACTGTTAGGAGACATAAATTGGCTTCGCCCCATCTTAGGCATCCCTACTGACAAATTGCGACATCTATTTGCTACCTTAGAAAGAGATTCAGATTTAAATAGTTCTCGTCAATTATCCCCTGTAGCAGAATAAAAACTGTCATTTGTAGAAAATAGAATTAGTGAAGCTCACCTTGAATATATTGCACCCAATCTTCCACTTTCATTGTGTCTTTTTCATACTCCCCATTCGCCAACGGCCGTTTTACACCAAGATAATAATATTCTGGAGTGGCTGTTTTTGGCTAATAAAGCCATTAAAAAAAAATTCACCTCTATTGAAAACTCATGAAGGTTGGCAAGTGGCTTGCGCTGAGTATACTGGTTCTTTTTCTCAGCATTATCTTAGTAATAAATTGTTTGCTTTTCTGCAACAATATTCCATATAATCCTATCTCTTACACTCCAGTTAAAGGTCCCACCTTTTTTACTGATGCTTCAAGCAATGGAAAGGCTGGATACTGGACTTCAGACAATTCAAAAATTTCTCACTAGCCATTTGAATCAGTACAACAAGGAGAACTTTTTGCCATTCTTATGGTTCTACAAGACTGGCCTCAGACCCCTTGTAATATAGTTAGTGATTCCCAATATGCTGTATATGTAACTAAATATATCTCTCAGACTTCTTTACCATTATTTCCTCAAACTCCTTTACAAAAGTTATTTTCTTTATTATTTGTAACTCTTACTTCTCGCACTGCCCCCCTTTTCATCACTCATATTTGTTCTCATTCAGCTTTGCCAGGACCTTTATCTTTTGGCAATGGTCAGATTGATTCTTTACTTATTGGCAGTGTAGCTCAAGATGAACATCAATGACATCACACTAATAGTCTAGGATTACAACAGCGATTTTCTATCACACGCCGTCAAGCCCGAGCTATTGTCAGGGCCTGTCCATCCTGTGCTCCTATCATTGCACCCTTTTTAAGTCCAGGTATTTACCCCCGGGGCACTCAACAGAATCACATTTGGCAAATGGATGTAACTTATGTCCCTTCTTTTGGTCGTTTAAAATATGTTCATCATACAATTGATACATGGTCACATTTCCAATGGGCTACACCATTACCTTCTGAAAAGGCTGACTCTGTTATTACTCATTTGCTTACTCGCTTTGCAGTTATGGGTGTTTCTGCTGAATTAAAAACTGATAACGCCCTTGCTTATTGCTCTCATAAATTGGCTGCCTTTCTTTCTTTATATCACATTCATCATACAACAGGTACTCCGTTTAATAGTCAAGGTCAAGCTATTATTGAATGAGCCAATGCAACTTTAAAATTACAACTTTCAAAATGAAAAGAGGGAGATGGGCGAGATTCCCCAAAACACCAAATTCTAAAGCTTTATTTACTTTAAATTTTCTCAACCATTGGCACCAATTACAGCAGTCTGCAGCGGTGAAACATTTTCAACAACTTTAGAAAAGCCACAAAGCAGTAATCTGTGGGTGTATTATCCTTCATTACAAGGGAAATATTTAAAAGGAAAAGTTTTACAATGGGGCCGAGGCTATGCTCTTGTCTGTACAGGTGCCGGAGACGGAGTGGTTTCCATCTCGACGGTTGAAACAGTGCCATGGCGAAAAGGAGCCGATCCGAAGAGTTCCTCAAGGAATTTCAGGAGCTGAATCTGAGCGCTCAGAGAACATTCACCTTCAGGACTGGGCGTGCAGAGCCCCTGACATGAGGTCAACTGAAAAAGCTTACTCAGAAAGCTGAAGGGGTTGCTCAACAAGCTGGGCAGCCCCAAACCCCACTGACTTTATTCCTGGCTATGCTGGCCATAGTAAATTGTCAAGTAACGGCTGCAGAATTTACATACTGGGCTTATATTCCTTTTCCACCCTTATATCAAGGTGTGGCCTGGGGAGACAGAGAAGTCCTAGTATTTACTAATGATACTGCTTGGATGCCATTGCCTTTTTAAAACCAGGATCCTGAATTAGACACTGGCACAGTAAATAGTTCATATCAATTTGGGGTTGAAGGGTTACCTATATATCTTGGGAGTAGTCCACATTGTCTGCATCTTTTTCATGAGGCTTGGGCTGTTCTAATTATAGTCACATTGCTGCCTTTACTATGATTATTGTTGCTCAAAGTTTTAAGTATAATCATACTGCAGTACTTAATGAAACTCTGCCCACTACATTATTTTTATGCCCTATCCCTGATGTGAACGGAGGTGTTTCCCAACTAGAGTGGACTAGATGTAGAGGTAGTGGGCCACGATTGTTGTTAGAAGTAAAAGGGAAGAGTCATAAATACCTTGTTACAGATTGGAGTGTACATGGGGATTTTCAGAGTAAATTCAGCCATGTCAACCTGCGTTGGCATAAAGGTAATCACAGCATTTCTGCAGATGGCAATGAAACTATTATTTGGCATGATGGTGGTCTATCACCCCCTATGCCACATTTGGCTAACACCTCACAAATACAAGGTCATATTTGGAAGTTGCTAGCTGCTGGTAAACCAATGTTCACTTTCACGGGAAACATGTCCTTAAATCTGACTAATATTGCTAACCCTTTCCATATATCTTTGCATTGAAATAGTTCTAGATATGTTATTGCATGTGTAAGAAAGCCTTACTTCTTGTTGACAGGAATTTTTAAATGGGATAATAATACAGGGGTAGTTAACTGTACAAACAATTGTACATTCTTAAGTTGTATAAATACTACTTGGTGGAATAATAATTGGAATGAATCTCATTCCAATTAATATATACTAAGAGCCAGAAAAGAAACCTGGCTACCTGTAAACTTAACACGTACTTGGAGTGAATCTGCTGGGGTTACTCAAATTTACAAGGCTATGCAAGATCTTGTTCACCACAGTCAGAGGATGGTTGGAATTGTTGTGACCATGGTGATAGGGCATGTAGCAATTGCTTCCACCACTGCTGTTGCTGGATTAGCTCTACACCAGAGTATACAAAATGCAGAATTTCTGCAACAGTGGCATGAACAATCACATTTGTTGTGGCAGCAGCAACGAGACATAGATGCTCATTTGACTGAGCAAGTGGATAATCTGGAGCAAGTGGTTTCTTGGTTGGGAGATCAGCTAACAGTGTTGAATACACGAGCTTTGTTGAAATGTGATTGGAATACTACCCAATTTTGTATTACTCCTGTTCCTTTTAACAGCACTGTACATAACTGGACTGAGATAA
>NW_012115154.1:18789646-18804879 GCF_000951035.1 Colobus angolensis palliatus | reverse complement strand
ACAAAGGAGCCAGTTGCAAATAGCAGACCCTGGGGGCTTGTTTATATGTAAACATCTTGGAAATCCAGAAAGTCAGGGAAAGGTCAGAAAAACAATAATGTGTCTTGTGACTTGGTAACATTCCACAAACGATGGTATAAAATAAAGCGGAGCGTGTCGTTCGGCGCGGCCGCCATGTTAGTCTTGTCTTGTGTTGTCTTGTGTGTTCATTCCTTTGTTCAGGAAACACGTGGACCCCAACAATATTGCCTGCCATGTAGTCGGTACTCAAGAAATGTTCAGTATTTTCATTATTGTTCAACAGAAAGCATGGAAGCAGAAGCTTAGCATACTCCTGGCTTACACCATTCCTCCCCTATCATGAAAATGATGATCAACTGCATACCTTTAGTCTAGACAATTCTGAGCTTCAGACCCATATCCCCATTTTCCTCATGGGCATTTTTCTTTGCCTAGCCCACAGGTACCTCAAACTCAACAAACTACAAGCAGAACATATTGCCCCCACAGGTTTCTGTGCCTCCATTATCATGGGGAATCCCACCATAAACCCCCAAATGCTCCAGCCAGGCATCAGAGTCCTGCCAGACTCGTATTTCTTCCCCTCCCGGTTGCACCCAATGCCCCAGCAAGTTCTATTTCCTGAGAATTCCTTCACCTATCTCCTGCACTCCATTTCCTCCTGTATTGTTTTGGATTGTGCTTTTGCTGTGTTTTACCTAAATTCCTGCAGTAGATTCCTACTGGCTTTCCTGCTCCCAAACTTGTCTCCTCCAAATATAGTCTGTCTGCCTCTGCTAGAGTGACCTTTCCACAGTGGAAATCTGGCCATTTGCTACCCTGCCCAAGTCCTCCAGAGGCCGCCCACTGGGATAGGTTGACTTCTGTGTACTTCTAGGGTCTGACCTCTCATCAGTCTCAGCAATGCCAGCCTACCTAGGCTCCTATCTCAGCACACACCCCTTGCCTGGAACACTCTGCCCCTTCCAACTTTTGCCTGGCTGCTGCTGACTGTCTGATGCCTCCCTTGATCATCTTCCTCTCTCCACCGTGCCCCCACCTGGAGCCGACCTCCATCATAGCCCTGGCCTCCTAAGATATCCACGGACTGTAACCTTTGCCTCTTATCTCTGCATGGCCAGGGCTTAGCACAGTAGCTGGCAATTGTAGGTACTCCATTGTGAATGGAGTTGATTCCAGGATCAAAGGAGAGTAAAGTTGAAGAAAAAGAAAAGTCAGAAAAGTCAGTTAGGGTCCTGCTAGGAAATGGCATTCTCAGAAGGAAGAATATCGAGTTTAATGAAGGGACTACGTACAAAAATGAGGCAGGGGCAAGGACATCACCAGCGGAGGTGAAGCACCTTGAAGCCAAGCGCAGTTGGAAGCCATTTTCGCCCCTAGGTAGGGGAGAAGAGGCAAAGAGAGGGCCTGGCTAATAGATCGGGGGAGACTTACAGGACACAGTCACCCGACCAAGTTGGTGGCTTTTGGCAGAACAGTGCCAAGCCAGGCTGTGCTCCGGCACAGAGGAAGCTGGGAGAACAGATACTTTGATCTCATTCCTTTCTTTTGTTTTTGTCTTCAGGGCTGGCCACATACTCTGTTGGGAAGAAGGCTCAAAATGGAATCCTCTCAAGCAGACCCGCTTTGGTTTCCACCCCTCCATTCTGAGAACCCAATCTCAACCCATGTGTTCTGCCTTCAGGCAGAAAATGTCAGAATCATAGGGAAGACTAAGCTGAAAAAAGAATTTGGAGTTCCAAAGGAATTCTGTGCCACCTGCCGTCCAGCAATTCCTTTGCCCAGGTAATGGCATGACAGTAAAGACACACTCTGTTCTGAATAGGCAGAAAACCGACTTGGCCCAGGACTTAGGTTGAGGTGGGTAATGTTCGAAAAGACCCATTTGCTAGGGCACCTCAGGTAAGGCACAGAAGCCTTTGCAGGCGAGGCTGCAGGGAAAAGAAAACGCATGGGAGACAGTCTTGATTCCAAGAGGTTACAATTGGTTGGGGAGGCAAGGCAGCCACAAAGAAAGCGCAACATGTTCGGGCCAGGTGGGTGCTTCCTTAGGACAGCACTACCTATTTGGGAAACAGCTGTAGAAACAGATGGGACAATCCTTGTCCATTGAGATGGGGTCAGAATGACTGCACAAAAACATGGCTACCCCAAGTTACCACAGCAGCCAACACTTGCCCTCCTTCCATGCCCACCAGGCAGGGTAGAGGAGCTTGTTCTTTCTGCATCCTCACCCTGGAGAGGAGGTGAAGCACAGGGCTCCCAGAGGCTGCCCTTGTAGGCCCTAGTGCAGCGGGGTGACGCTGGGGCAGGAGGGCCCCTGGATTGAGGTGGAGGAAGGCCACAAGGTGGAGCCGGCTCCAGTTCCACTTCGGCTCCCGACCCTCAATTTCCGTCTGTGGCCCAGTGACCTCGGCCTTCTCCCCAGCCACCTTGCCGGCTGGCCCTACAAGGTCAAATCAAAGAACTAAAGTGTGTAGGGTCATGTCCTCCCAGTCAGGGAGCCGCCATATCTTGGTATCCAATGGACAACCTGCCTGCCCACTCACTCCCTAACAGCCAATGATGAAGGAGCCTTGTGGTAAGCCCCGCCTCCCCACCCCTTGAATGCGCACAGCGCCACCTCGTGTCCCAGTAGTGCAACTTTGGTGAGTTTGGAAACACTCCTGGTTTGGAATTCACTCAGCAAATATTTAATGCGTGTGTGCTGTGGCCAGGTAAAATGCCAGGTGCTATCTTCCTCTACATGGCAGGGACAGACATGTGTTCCTCAAGCTCACTGGGGATAGCACCGCCTTTCTAAAGTTCCTCTCATCTGTTACCCGGCCTCCAAACCCAGTGGTCCTTTATGAATTCAGCTGTGGCATGGGAGTTCATACTCTCGGCTTCCTTTACTGCATTTCCCACTCTTTCTGTCTTCAAATTGTTGAAGTCAAAATAAAAACTTAGAGGCTGAGCTCTAAATTTAACAGTTTATTTGGGAAGAAAGGATTACCACTTGGGACACACAGGCACACCGTAAGAACAAAGAGAAGGCTGGAGGTTTTGCCGAATGTTACCCATTCTCTTTGAGAAAGTTCATTGGAACTAATAAGGCTCTGGGGAGCTGGCAAGTTCCAACTGGTGGGCAGTGGCATTGGGCAAAATCAGTCCTAGAGCTGCAGCAAGTTATCTCAGCAGCGGTAGATAAAACTGGTCTCAGGTTACAATAGTTGGTTTCAGCAGTTAGACATGCGGAGAATTACATTCTTGGAGCAATGCTGTCTTTCCTGAGTGCTTTTCCCCCTGGCTTTTTGACTTTGCTTTAGTTGGGTATGACAAAAATGACCCAATTCATTTGATCGCTTTTTGCAAACATTTCTGGAACTAGTGGCATCCCTGATGTTGGTTTTATTTTGTTGTCCTTGAAAGCGTTACCGTGCAGCTCCAGGCTCTTGGTGTCCTGAACAAAGAATTGGATGAGATACACACAGATAGCAAAGCAGCAAAAGTGTATGACACATAGTATTACACTTTCAGAGAGTGGAGAGTGGACTGACCTCTGAGAAATGAGATCAACGTCAATTTGGTATACTTTGAATTCATGTATATATTTTTTCTCTTCTCTGGCCAAGACTGCCTAATCTCTAGCCAGTGTCTGCCTTTTGATGGACAGGTGGGTTGCTTAGTTATTTAATACTTTGGCCCTTCTGCGCTTGCGACTTCTTGTGAGTCACCTTCATCCCATAATTTTAAGTACATGCATAATATGCAGTCCATATGCATGAACTTTAAGTAGCTAATTACCATACGGGAACATTTTAAGTATACTTTTTCTGTCTAACGTGCGTACCCATCTCTGAGGTGCTGCCCATGACAGGTTTGATCTGGATCTAGCTGGTCATGTGGGCTTCTTACTCACTTTTTAAAAATCTCATTTTTGTTTTGGCTGCTCAGGCTGTGCTTCTTATCTCATTTCTTGCTCATTTGCCCCTTCACCTTGCTTCTGCTCTCATGTTCTCACTCATTCTTCCTGTATCCAGTCTCTGGTTCCCTCTCTACCATCTCCTGCCTCAAAAGTGCTGCTCAGCATATAATTTCTCTTTGTAAATTGTGGTTCTTGATTTTGGCAAATGAGTTTCCACCTTGCTGAACTTCTTAGCTAGAGAATACTGTTGGGGTGTGTCTACATCTATGGGACACTATTGGGATCCCTTGAATCCTGTCTAGAGCCTAAAAGAGGGACATTGTTACTTAAAGGCGGTGGCGGTTTAGCTGTCCCTCCTAGATTTGGTTCATATAATTTCTGATTTTCATGTCAGATTATAATCTGTAAACTCCTACTCAGGTCACTGCACCACTTTGATGGAATTTTCATTCCCTTTGTCTTTAAGATTTGTCTAAAGATATTTGACTTTGACAGAATTTTTGGGTTCTTTAGTTTTCTTTTTAATTATCAGGTATACATACAAATGAACATTAAGCATATAGAGTTGTGTGAATACTTATAAAACAAACTTAATGTATCACCAAATCAAGGAATAGCTCATTGCCCCAGAAGTACCCCCAACCCCCTAATAACAACCCCTCCCTTTCTCCCTGTCTCCAGAAATGAGCCATATAATAACTCTGGTGCAAATTACTTTTTTGCTTTTCTCTAGATTTTTTTCCTTTTATGTAGGCATTCCTAAAAGATATAAGTTGGTTTTGTTTGTTTTGAACTTTCTATAAACAGGGTCTTACTGAAGAGAATTTTTTTTGTCTTGTATATTTTTCTCAGTTTTATGTAGTTGTAGGTTGTTCATTAAAGTGTAATTTTCTGCTCTGGGAATTTGCAGCAATGGGTGTATCCATTCTAATGATGGTGGATATTAGTCTTGTTTCTAGTTTGGGGATATTATGAACAATGTATTTCCTTTTTGTACACATGACCTTGGTAATTTGTGTATCGGGGTGTATACCTTGAAATGCACTGGTGGAGTCATAAGTCATATATTTCAACTTTGCTAATTCATGCCTGTTTTTCAAAGTGGTTGTACCAGTTTACATTTCTGCCAGCAGTGTACAAGAGTTCCTATTGCTCCACATCCTAACCAGCAGTTGGTATTGCCAGACTTTAATTTTTGTGGAATATTGTAGATTTAGTTCATGTTACTTTATTGAGGTTTTAATTTGACTACCTGGTTTATTGATGAGGTTGAACACATTTCCAGTATACCAGAGGAAGCCGTTTGGGCTTCCTCTTATGTGCAGTGTCAGATCTTTGGCATTTTTTTCTGTTGGGTTGTCTGCCTTAATGATTTATAAGAATTCTTCATGTGAAATTGCTGGCATTTGACCATTTTTGACTTACAAAAAATGGCAGTTTCATAGGGTTCAATTTAACACCTTCTGGATATTGGTCCTTTGTTAATTATGTGTTGACTAAATCAGATTATATGGCTTATCTTTTCATTTCCTTCCTTCATTTTTGAGAATCAGAAAATTTTAACATTAGTGGATTTGGACTTATCAGTCTTTTTCTTTATGGTTGGTGCTTTTTATGTCTTGTTTAAGAAATCCTTGTCTTTGGGGCTAAAGGTGACCAGATTGTGCTGGGGAACTGGGGCTGTGTTCTCAGGGCATTCTACTTTGGGCCCTGGGTCACATTGCCTCTGCTCAGGAGGAGGCAGATTTCTCTGTGACCCTAGCCTTGACTGGGTGGGGGAGGGAGGAGAGGCCACTCCTGGGCTCCTTGTAGGGTTGCACTCATGTTTCCACGAAGATCCTGTTCTGCAGATTGTTTCCAAACCGTTCTTTCAAGGGCAGAGGGCCTTCCCAATGAATTGGCAGGCTTGCATCTCACTGGGCCAGGGTTGGGACAGGACTAGGCCAGCATCATGGTGGATGCTCAGCTAGGGTGGACTGTGACAGGGTTGGCTCCAGTTCAGAACTGGAAAACCTGTTTCCTGAATTTTGTGTCCTAGAGCCGATGAGATGGGACAAGGAGAAACTGGCCGAACACAGTGAAGCAGTAGGAAAAACCCCGCCTGCCCTGTCATTCTGGGGCCTGGGGGATGTAATGGTGTGATTGTGACCAGTGGGCTGGAGCAGAGCAGGTAGCCTGGAGCTCACCAGACAGAAGAGTGGAAAATGTCGTGGCTTCTTGGCCTTCACTCCTCAAAGTCACTGTGGGTTGGGGGAGGCAGGGGACTGTCCAACTTTTTCACAATTCCCTTTCCAGTGCTGACAGTGCCTGCCACATGAGAGGTATTAATACATATTTGTTCAATCAATGAATTAATATTTTTCGAAGAACTGCATGAAAGAGTTAATGTTTTCTTTTCTAATTTTTTCCCTGGGGAAAACTTTTTGTGGCCCCTAGGTGGCAGAGTTAATCACATCTAGCTGGCTTGTAAGAGAGAAATCAGATGCGGAACCAGGCTTTTGCATTTAAAATTCATCTTGTTCTAATTCTGTTTTTGAACTTGTTAATTGTTAAGATCCTAAGAAACATTGGCAGAGTAAAACTGAAATAAAGACCTGGTAAATTACTTTCTCAGGCTAAAGATGGTATGAATTTTTCTTCTAAGTGCTTCTAAATCAGTCCTTTAATGGTTAGGTTGGATGTAAATTCTTATCACTCTTCTCTCAGATAAATGAATGTCAACCGGTTTTTAACTTCTGCTGGAAAATGGTCTTTTACTCTTAGAATCTGGCAACCTCCTTTTTGTCTCATGTCTGGAGGATCAGAGTCTGGGAAAGCAGCTCCCCTCCAGCCCATTTCTCAGGCCGTCTCCCAGCTTCCCTGCTTCTCTCCCCACAGCTACCCAGCTTCTCTCCCTGCAGCCACCCTGCCCCCTCCCAAACTGCCTCGGAAAGTCCCATGTCTCTGGTTTTCTTTTCTGTAGGAAATCAAATGTCGTGCCACTGCAACCTTCCATTCAAAATAAAAATTCAAAAGCAATTCGTGTATTTGAAAACACATCTAAAGCCACAGGCTTGAAGTTCCTGTTTTGATGGGGAAAATGAATATTCACATCTGGAGATAACAGATAATATTCACATCTGGGATGTTGAGATAGAGACAGGCAAATGCATCTCGGACTCATTATTAGTTTAGATTCTTATAATTGTCAATTATCGTTATAGCAAAACTGATCTTCTGTGTACAATTCGTGATTTTTAACATATGTACGGATTCATGTAACCAACACTATGATCAGGATAAAGAACAGTATTGTCACCACTCAAATCTTCCTTGGACTGTCCCTTTTTCAGTCATATGCTCTTCCCAGCCCTAACCACAGGGAACCATCGAGTTGTTTTCCATCACTATAGTTTTTCATTTTTGAGAGTATCGTATCAGTGGAATCATGCAGTATATAACCTTTGGGGACTGGCCTCTTTACTTCAGTATAGTGACGTTAAGATTCATTCATGTGATTGTGTGTGTCTGCTAGTAGTATTCCAGTGTATGGATGTTCCTATAGTTTATCCATTCACCCATGCGAGGACATTTGTGTTGCTTCCAGTTTTTTGGTAATTATAAATGGAGCTGCTATAAACACTCACATACAGATTTTTGTGTAAACATGAGTTTTAATTTTTTAGGGTAAATATCCTGGAGTGTGATCACTGAGTCATATGATGTAGGGTTAAATTTGGAAGAAGCTGCCAAAGCATTTTCTAGAGTGACTGTACTGTTTTGCATTCTGGCCAACATCTGGTATTGTCTGTGTTTTCTATTTGACCTGCTCTAATTTGTGTGTAGTGGCATCTGATCATGGTTTTAATTTGTATTTACTTAATGCCTAGTGGTGTTGATCATTTTTTCATATAGTTATTTGTCATCCGTGCATCTTCTTCAGTGAAGTGTCTAAGTCTTTTGCTCATTTCTAAAACTTGGGTTGCTTGCTTTCTGTTGAATTTTGAGAATTATTTATATATTCTGGTGAAGTTCTTAACCAGATATATGGTTTGCAAATATTTTTTTCTTGCATATAGTTTGTCTTTTAATAAAGTATTTTGTAGACCAACAGTTATTAATTTTGATGAAGTCAAATGTATTACTTTTTTTTATTTTGTGAACTGTATTTTAGTGTCATGTCTGAGAACTTTTTGCCTAACCTCAGGTCAAGAAGATATTTTTCCTGTGTTTTCTTCTACAAGTTTTATGGATTCATGCTCTACATTTAGGTCTATTATGCTTTCTGTGTTAATTTTTCTGTAAGCTGTGAGATTGATGTCAAGGTTAATTTTTTGCATGTAGATGTCCAGTTGTTCCAACACTATTAGTATTATTGTCTTTCCTTATCAACTCCAGGACACACAATTTGGGAAACAGGTTTTCCAGCTTGGAGCTGGAGTCAACCCCTGTTCACATTAGTTGAAAAGACTATCTTTTTTCCGTTGAATTGCTTTGGTACCTTTATCAAAAATCACTTGGCCATGTTTGTGTGACTATTTCAGGACTTTCTTTCTATCCTGTTCTACTGATGGGTGTGTGTCTCTCTCCACCAGTACCACAATGTGTTGATTGCTGTAGCTTTATAGCAACTCCTAAAACATGCAAGAATGTTTCCACCAATTGTATTCTTTGTCTTCAAAATTGTTTCAGCTGTTGTGGTTTAGTTGCTTTTTTATATTCATTTCAAAATCAGCTCCCCTCTCTCTCTTTCTCTCTCTTTCTATATATGTTTATATGTATATTAATATATACATAAAATTTCTGCTGGGATTTTGGTTTGAATTGTGCTAAATTTATACAAAACTTTGGGGAGAATTGACATCTTTACTATGCTTAGTCTTCCAACCCATGAACACAGTATGTATCTCATTTAGTAAGGTCTTATTTGATACCTTTCCTTAGTATTTGTTTTCATCATACAGATCCTGTAATATTTTGTTAGACTTACATTTAAGTATTTAATTTTTTGGAGCTGTGGTAAATATATTTTAATGTTGCTTATCAATTGTGCATTGTGAATATATTTAAGTACAGTTGTTTTTTGTGTGTTGACTTGTATCCTGTGACCTTGATAAAGTCACTTATTAGCTGTAGGGCTTTGTGTGTGTGTGTGTGTGTGTGTGTGTGTGTGCGCAAATTCCTTGGGATTTTTTATATAGGCAATTATTGTCACCTAAAATAGGGACAGTTTTTCTTTTTCCTATTTTATCCATATGCCTTCTTCATTTCTTGCCTTACTGTGCTGGCTAGGACTTCCAGTAGGATATTGATTGAAGTGCTGGGAGGACTCATTTTTTTCTTTTCCTCAATCTTAGGACAAAGCATTCTGTCTTTCACCATTAAGTATAATGTCCACTGCATGGTTTTCATAGATGCTCTTTATCAACTTGAGGAAGTTTCTCTCTATGTCTAGTTTACTGAGACTTTTTTTTTTTAAATCATATTTTGATGTTGAATTTTGTCAAATGATTTTTTCTGCATCAACTGATATGATCATGTGGTCTTTCTTCTTTATACTTTTCATGGGGGATGGTCTGTAGCTTTTCCTTATTTGTACCATCTTAATTTAGTCTCAGGGTGATGTTGAGCCCATGAAATAAGTTTGGAAGTTTTCCTCTTCTGTTTTCTGGAAGAGATTATGTAAAACTAGTGGTATTTCTTCTTTAACTATTTGGTTGAATTATCCAGTAAAACCATCCAGGCCAGGAGATTTCTTTTTCAGAAGATTTTTGCTATAAATTCAATTTCTTTAATAGATGTAGCACCATTCATGTCAGCTAATTCATATTGGATAAGTTGGTATTTCATGGGTTTTGAGGAATGAGTTTATTTCATCTAAGTGGTTGACTTTCCATGTATAGAGTTGTTCATAATATTCCCTTATTATCCTTTTAATGTATGTGGGGCTTGTAGTGATATCCTCCCATTTCATTCTGGATATTGGTAATTTCTGTAGTTTTTCTATTTTCTTTTTCTTTCTCTTTTTGGACAGATTCTCACTCTGTTGCTCAGGCTGGAGTGCAGTGGTGCGATTGTGGGACTCACTGCAGCCTCAATTTCCTGGGCTCAGGTGATCCTCCCACCTCAGCCTCCAGAGTAATTGAGACTATAGGTGTGCACCACCATGCCTGGCTAATTTTTGTATTTTTTGTATAGGTGGGATTTCCCCACGTTACCCAGGCTGGTCTCAAACTCCTAGGCTCAAGCGATCCACCCACCTTGGCCTCCCAAAGTCCTTGGATTACAGGCACGAGCCACCGTGCCTAACCAGTTTCTCTTATTATTGTAATTTTTTGACATTCTTACTAGAGATGTATCAATCTTTTCAACAAACTCGCATTTAGTTTCATTGATTTCCCTAATTTTTTCTGTTTAATCATTTATCTTCTTTATAATTTTCTTTCTCTATTTTGCTTTGAGTCAATTTTGAGTTTATTTTGCTCTTTTATTTTAGTTTCTTATAAAATTTTAGAACCAAAGGCTTTTCCCTGACTTAATATGACTGCGGCGGGCGAGCGAGTGAGTCGTGCGTGAGGAAAAAGAGGCAAGGCTTTTCCGAGATCGTCTCAGCGATGGCGCTTCGGTCGCGGTTCTGGGGGTTCTCCGTTTGCAGGAACCCTGGGTGCAGGTTCGCAGCCCTCTCAACCCAGCTCCAAGCCGGCGGCGAAACCTGAAGTGCACCCTGTGGAAAATGAAGCTGTCGCCCCAGAGTTCACCAATCGGAACCCCCGGAACCTGGAGCTTCTATCTGTAGCCAGGAAGGAGCGGGGCTGGCGGACGGTGTGGCCCTCCCGTGAGTTCTGGCACAGGTTGCGAGTTATAAGGACTCAGCATCACGTAGAAGCACTTGTGAAGCATCAAAATGGCAAGGTTGTGGTTTCGGCATCCACTCGTGAATGGGCTATTAAAAAGCACCTTTATAGTCCCAGAAATGTGGTGGCTTGTGAGCATATAGGACGAGTACTGGCACAGAGATGCTTAGAGGCGGGAATCAACTTCATGGTCTACCAACCAACCCCATGGGAGGCAGCCTCAGACTCGATGAAACAACTACAAAGTGCCATGACAGAAGGTGGTGTGGTTCTACGGGAACCTCGGAGAATCTATGAATGAATGAATAAATGGAAGCATTAATTGTTTTGAACATGTAAATATAAAACTCAGCCACTACAGCCATCAAAAGAGAGCATCTGGAAGAACAGCCAGCTTGGAAGTTTTACAGCAATAATGTTGCAGTGGAATATTATTTGTAGTTAAGGTCATCCTCCTCCCCTTTCTGTTTTTTTAAATCAAGAACTACATTCTGCCCCTGTCTTGGGCTTCAGAAGCATCTAAGAAAAGCAGTCGTCAATTATAATTAACTTTCAAAGGGCAAGTCAGAAGTTGTTTATAAATTACAAAATAAAAGGCATGTTATGAACTCTTAAAAAAAAAAATTTTAGATTATTGATCTAAGAACTTTCTTATTCTTTTTTTTTCTGCATCTTGGTGATCATATTTATTGGAAGAGCTTGAGAAAAATGAAAATACCATTTCGCTTAAGAATTTGTGAGTTATCTGCAAATCAACTCATTCCAGGCTTGGAAGAATCCCGGAATTATTTCTTAATATCAAAATGTATGCAGGTTTCTCTTTTGAATGTTTTGTACATTTAGAGAGGCCACTGTACAAAGTCTTCTGTTCTCCATACAGGACAAATTCTTCGTTTCAGCCAACTCTCAGTGGAGGGGCAACCAGGACAACGCCATCTCCCCGGACAAAGAGCATTGGAATATTCTGTTTCGTTGATTTATATACCTCTTCATATGTTTCTTCATCAATTTCTATAGTAGTCACAGTTTCTTCCACATCTCCCAAGATCATATTTAGATGTTGATCATAAGCATGTAGTCTGCCTCGAAGCTCTCGGTCATTTCTCATTTTCACATCAATTCGCTCATCTAGGCTGAGCTTGATAAGATCCAGGGGCTCCTCTACAGTGTTGGTAGTTTGTTGCTGGTCTACCTCGTCTGCCATGTTTCAAACCCTGCCCTTATTCTTTTCTCATACAAATACTTAATGCTATGAATTTTCCTCTAAGCACTTCTTTAGCTGTATTCTACAAATTTTGTTAGGAAAAATTTTCATTTTTGTTCTGTTCAAAATATTTTCTAATTCCCTTGAAACTCCTTTGATCCATGAGTGATTTAGAAATATGTTGTTTAATTTTCAAGTGTTTGGAGATTTTCCCATTCCTTTTCATTTGTTGATTTATAGTTCATTATGGTTAAGGGACTATAACCTGGGTGATTTTAATTCTTTTAAATTTGTTGAGGTTTTTTTTTATGACTGAAGACATGGTCTATCTTGGTGAATGTTCCATGAACACTTGAAAAGAATGTGTATTCTGATATTGTTGTGGATTGTATTATAAATGCAATGAGATCCAGCTGTTGATGGTGTGGTTCAACTCTTCTATATCCTTGCTAATTTCTGTCCACTCATTCTATCTATTACTGAGCGAGAAATGTTGTGTCTCCAGCTATAATTGTGGATTTGACAACTTCTCCTTTCAGTTCTATCCACAGTTGTTCATGTACTTGGAAGTTCTGTTGTTAACTGCATGCACATTTAGGATGATCTTTTTGAGGTGAAAATTTATTAATTAGAGTTCTGTCTGGCAGTGAGTGCCAGAATATGTAAACGAACCCAAGTTTTTTTCACACATCAACATCTAGGCAGGCAGCCTAGGATTAGTATGTATGTTGTGCATAGGTCACACTCTGTCCTGTTGCTCTTCAGTGAATGGATACTATTCCTAAATCACCTCATGGCCCAAGATAGCTTGCTCTAGATCCATGTTTTTTTTTTTTTTTTCAGACGGAGTTTCACTCTTATCACTCTTGTTGCCCAGGCTGGAGTGCAATGGTATGATCTCGGCTCACTGCAACCTCCGCCTCCAGGGTTCAAGCGATTCTCCTGCCTCAACCTCCCGAGTAGCTGGGATTACAGGCATGTGCCACCATGCCTGGCTAATTTTGTATGTTTTTTTTTTTTCTTTTTTCTTTTTTTTTTTTTTTTTTCTTTTTTCTTTTTTGAGATGGAGTCTCGCTCTGTTGCCCAGGCAGGAGTGCAGTGGTGCAGTCTTGGCTCACTGCAAGCTCCGCCTCCTGGGTTCACGCCATTCTCTTGCCTCAGCCTCCGGAGTAGCTGGGACTACAGGCGCCTGCCACCACGCCCAGCTAATATTTTTGTAATTTTTAGTAGAGACAGGGTTTCACCATGTTAGCCAGGATGGTCTCGATCACCTGACTTCGTGATCCACCTGCCTCGGCCTCCCAAAGTGCTGGGATTACAAACGTGAACCACTGTGCCAGTCCGGTTCATGTTTTAAATGAATTGCTTCATTCAAAACAGTTTTTTCTATCAATTTGGCTTGTAGCTACTGTCCGCAGCAGCTAACAGAGGTCTGGACAGAAGAACAGCAGGACATCCACCTGCGTGGGTCCCTTTGGGGTAGCCTTGCCATAGGGGTCAGATTTCAGGCATGGCTTCAATGACACGACCACAATGTGAAAGTTTAAGAGATTTTAGTAGTTGCAGACCCTGGGGGCTACACAGCATGCCTGGAGGTCAGGGAGCGCAGGCAGGGACAGAGAGAAAGGGATCCCTTTATTGGGTCCAGAGCATTATTTAAATAGGTTTCCCACAGGGAGTTTTAGTTGGTGGATTTAGAGCAAGCAGGCCTGAGTTCCAGAAGCATGCAGAGGTGGTCACTGATGCGTGTCTGCACAGTCGATACAGGGTGTGGGGGTCAGCAGGGCTAGTGGAGCAGGGTGTATCCAGTTGACCCATAGTGAGCTGGTCACCAGGAGGCAGTTGTATAAGAGAGCTATCTGGATTGGCCACACAGGAGAACTGGGATAAAGTATAGAACTGGAAACTGTATTGAGGGTAACTGAGCCCTGCTGCTGGTATGGGAAAGTACAGTTAATATTCAAAATTAATGCTGAAACAAATAAAGTTATAAGCATTCACTATAGTGCTGCTATCACACCTGCACTCCAAGCATCAAAAGAGATCATGGGGGCAAAGGACACCTCTCTCTTAAAGGATGTTCCCAGGACATGCACGCACTGTTTCCCCTTAAATATTATTGCTTGAAATTAAGTCACCAAAGGAGGTTGGGAAATCTAGTCTCCATTCCAAGAAGCTATGTGCCCAGTTTTTTTTCCGGGGGACCTACTACAAGAAATAAAGGAAGAAAGAATGAAAATTGGGGAACAACACCAGTCTCTGCCAAAGGCCACTTCATGACCTTCTGTGGAGTCTGCATAGTCAGTCCCACTGATGATGTATATAGCTCTGGTTTTCCTCATGCCCATTCTAGAAGTTTGAACAAATGAGATTATATTCCCATTTGGGGACTCTGCTATATTTCCTCTGAGGTAGGGAGGAGGAATTGTTATATTACTTAGGATTGTCTTGGCAATGTGGGCTCTTTGTTGGTTCTATATGAACTTCAGTTTTTTCCAATTCTGTGAAGAAAGTCATTGGTAGCTTGATGGGGATGGCATTGAATCTATAAATTACCTTGGGCAGTATGGCCATTTTCATGATATTGATTCTTCCCATCTATGAGCACAGAATGTTCTTGCATTTGTTTGTGACCTCCTTTATTTCATTGAGCAGTGGTTTGCAGTTCTCCTTGAAGAGCTCCTTCACATCCCTTGTAAATTGGATTCCTAGGTATTTAATTCTCTTTGTAGCGATTGTGAATGGGAGTTCACTCATGATTTGGCTCTCTGTTTTTTTGTTATTGATGTATAGGAATGCTTGTGATTTTTGCACACTGATTTTGTATCCCGAGACTTTGCTGAAGTTGCTTATCAGCTTAAGGAGACTTTGGGCTGAGACAATGGGGTTTTCTAAATATACAATCATGTCATCTGCAAACAGGGACAATTTGACTTCCTCTTTTCCTAACTGAATACCCTTTATTTCGTTCTCTTGCCTGATTGCCCTGGCCAGAATTTCCAACACTATGTTGAATAGGAGTGGCGAGAGAGGGCATCCCTGTCTTGTGCCAGTTTTCAAAGGGAATTCGTCCAGTTTTTGCCCATTCAGTATGATATTGGCAGTGGGTTTGTCATAAATAGCTCTTAGTATTTTGAGATACATTCCATTAATACCTAGTTTATTGAGATTTTTTAGCATGAAGGCTGTTGAAATTTGTCAAAGGCCTTTTCTGCATCTATTGAGATAATCATGTGGTTTTTGTCTTTGGTTCTGTTTATGTGATGGA
>NW_012115154.1:18789323-18789596 GCF_000951035.1 Colobus angolensis palliatus | reverse complement strand
TGGATTATATTTATTGATTTGCATATGTTGAACCAGCCTTGCATCCCAGGGATGAAGCTGACTTGATCATGGTGGATAAGCTTTTTGATGTGCTGCTGGGTTCAGTTTGCCAGTATTTTATTCAGGATGTTTGCATCGATGTTCATCAGGGATATTGGTCTCAAATTCTCTTTTTTTGGTTGTGTCTCTGTCAGGCTTTGGTATCAGGATGATGCTGGCCTCATAAAATGAGTTAGGGAGGATTCCCTCTTTTTCTATTGATTGGAATAGTTT
>NW_012115154.1:18755379-18789032 GCF_000951035.1 Colobus angolensis palliatus | reverse complement strand
CCAGCTCCTGGATTCATTGATTTTTTGAAGGGTTTTTTGTGTCTCTATCTCCTTCAGTTCTGCTCTGATCTTAGTTATTTCTTACCTTCTGCTAGGTTTTGAGTGTGTTTGTTCTTGCTTCTCTAGTTCTTTTACTTGTAACGTTAGGGTGTTTATTTTAGATCTTTCCTCCTTTCTCTTGTGGGCATTTAGTGTTATAAATTTCCCTCTACACACTACTTTAAATGTGTCCCAGAGATTCTGTTACGTTGTGTCTTTGTTCTCATTGGTTTCAAAGAACATCTTTATTTCTGCCTTCATTTCGTTATGTACCCAGTAGTCATTCAGGAGCAGGTTGTTCAGTTTCCATGTAGTTGAGCAGTTTTGATTGAATTTCTTAGTCCTGAGTTCTAGTTTGATTGCACTGTGGTCTGAGAGACAGTTTGTTATAATTTCTGTTCTTTTACATTTGCTGAGGAGTGCTTTACTTCCAATTATGTGGTCAATTTTGGAATAAGTGTGATGTGGTGCTGAGAAGAATGTATATTCTGTTGATTTGGGGTGGAGAGTTCTATAGATGTCTATTAGGTCGCTTGGTGCAGAGATGAGTTCAATTCCTGGATATCCTTGTTAACTTTCTGTCTCGTTGATCTGTCTAATGTTGACAGTGGAGTGTTGAAGTCTCCCATTATTATTGTATGGGAGTCTAAGTCTCTTTGTAAGTCTCTAAGGACTTGCTTTATGAATCTGGGTGCTCCTGTATTGGGTGCATATATATTTAGGATAGTTAGCTCTTCCTGTTGAATTGATCCCTTTACCATTATGTAATGGCCTTCTTTGTCTCTTTTCAGAGACTAGGATTGCAACCCCTGCTTTTTTTTGTTCTCCATTTGCTTGGTAGATCTTCCTCCATCCCTTTATTTTGAGCCTATGTGTGTCTCTGCATGTGAGATGGGTCTCCTGAATACAGCAGACTGATGGGTCTTGACTCTTTATCCTATTTACCAGTCTGTGTCTCTTAATTGGGGCATTAAGCCCATTTACATTTAAGGTTAATATTGTTATGTGTGAATTTGATCCTGACATGATGTTATCTGGTTATTTTGCCCATTAGTTGACGCAATTTCTTCCTAGCATCGATGGTCTTTACAATTTGGCATGTTTTTGCAGTGGCTGGTACTGGTTGTTCCTTTCCATGTTTAGTGCTTCCTTCAGGAGTTCTTGTAAGGCAGGCCTGGTGGTGACAAAATCTCTCAGCATTTGTGTGTCTGTAAACTATTTTATTTCTCCTTCACTGATAAAGCTTAGTTTGGCAAGAAACGAAATTCTGGGTTGAAAATTCTTTTCTTTAAGAATGTTAAATATTGGCCCTCACTCTCTTCTGGCCTGTAGTTTCTGCCGGAGAGATCCACTGTTAGTCTGATGGGCTTCCCTTTGTGGGTAACCTGACCTTTCTCTTTGGCTGCCCTTAACATTTTTTCCTTCATTTCAGCCTTGGTGAATCTGACAATTAGGTGTCTTGGGGTTGCTCTTCCCAAGGAGTATCTTTGTGACATTCTCTGTATTTCCTGAATTTGAATGTTGGCCTGCTTTGCTAGGTTGCGGAAGTCCTCCTGGATAGTATCCTGAAGAGTATTTTCCAACTTGGTTCCGTTCTCCTTGTCACTTTCAGGTACACCAATCAAACGTAGATTTGGTCTTTTCACGTAGTCCCATATTTCTTGGAGGCTTTGTTTGTTTCTTTTTACTCTTTTTTTTTTCTAAAGTTCTCTTGTTGCTTTATTTCATTAATTTGATCTTCAATCACTGGTACCCTTTCTTCCACTTGATCAAATCGGCTACTGAAGCTTGTGCATTCATCACATAGTTCTTGTGCCATGGTTTTCAGCTCCATTAGGTCATTTAAGGTCTTCTCTACACTGTTTATTCTAGTTAGCCATTCGTCTAATTTTTTTTCAAGGTTTTCAGCTTCCTTGCGATGGGTTCAAACATCCTCCTTTAGCTCAAAGAAGTTTGTTATTACCGATCTTCTGAATCCTGTCAACTTGTCAAAGTCATTCTCCATCCAGCTTCATTCTGTTGCTGGTGAGGAGCTGCGATCCTTTGGAGGAGAAGAGGCGTTCCGGTTTTTAGCATTTTCAGCTTTTCTGCTCTGGTTTCTCCCCATCTTTGTGGTTTTATCTACCTTTGGGCTTTGATGTTGGTGACCTACAGATGGGATTTTGGTATGGATGTCCTTTTTGTTGATTTGATGCTATTCCTTTCTGTTTGTAGTTTTCCTTCGAACAGTCAGGTCCCTCAGCTGCAGGTCTGTTGGAGTTTGCTGGAAGTCCACTCCAGACCCTGTTTGCCTGATCAAAACAGCAAATATTGCTGCCTGATCCTTCCTCTGGTAGCTTCATCCCAGAGGGGCACCTGCCTGTATGAGGTGTCAGTCGGCCCCTACTGGGAAGTGTCTCCCAGTTAAGCTACACAAGGGTCAGGGACCCACTTGAGGAAGCAGTCTGTCAGTTCTCAGAGCTCAAACGGTCTGCTGGGAGAACCACTGCTCTCTTCGCAGCTGTCAGACAGGGAGGTTTAAGTCTGCAGAAGTTTCTGCTGCCTTTAGTTCAGCTATGCCCTGCCCCCTGACCCCTGGAGGTGGAGTCAACAGAGGTAGCAGGCCTTGCCGAGCTGTGGTGGGTTCCACCCAGTTCAAGCTTCCCTGGCTGCTTTGTTTACCTACTCAAGCCTCAGCAATGGCGCATGTCCCTCCCCCTGCCAGGCTGCTGCCTTGCAGGTTGATCTCAGACTGCTGTGCTAGCAGTGAGCAAGGCTCCGTGGACTTGGGACCCTCCTAGCCAGGCATGGGATATCATCTCCTGGTGTGCTGTTTGCTAAGACTGTTGGAAAAGCACAGTATTTAGGCGGGAATGTTCCATTTTTCCAGGCACAGTCTGTCATAGCTTCCCTTGGCTAGGAAAGGAAAATTCCCTGACCCCTTGCACTTCCCCAGTGAGGCAATGCCCCACCCTGCTTTGGCTCGCCCTCTGAGGGCTGCACCCACTGTCCAACCAGTCCCAATGAGATGAACCAGGTACCTCAGTTGGAAATGCAGAAATCACACATCTTCTGTGATGATCACGCTGGCAACTGCAGACCGGAGCTGTTCCTATCTGGCCATCTTGGAACGCGCCGACATTCTTGAATTTTTGATCTTCTGTGTCAAGTTGAGGATTGGCCAATCAAATACTAATAAAACTCTGGTGAGATTTTGATTTGGATTGCACTGAATTTATGCATAAATTTGGAGGGAGATGCCATCTTTACAAAATGGAGTCCTCCCATCTATGAACATGGTATGTATCTTTTTATTTAATTTAGGTATTCATTAATGTTTTTCAATAAAGTTTTATGATTTTCTTTACCAATCTTGAGTATCTAGATTTATTTCTAAGTATCTTACAGTGTTGTTGCTACTGTAAATTAAAAAAAATTTTTTCCTTAAAAAAAGCCAGCAAGGCATTTACTTTTTGTCATATAGAACAGTTCAAAGGTAAGTATCCAAGATTGGTTGGGCATATTCAATTATGTTGTTGAGGGTCCAGCCTCCTTTGTCTTTTGTATCATTTCCAACCTGTGGCTATTACCTGCTTAGCCACAAGATGGCTCCTCCAGTGCCAGGTATGGGGTCCTGATTCCTGGGAGAAGGCGAGGAAGCAGAGAGCAGAAATTAGGGAAACCAACCAATTCTTTCTATTCCCAGTGAATTCTCTTGACTTCTCATTGGCTGAGAGTGTGGGTCATTGCAATCCTCAATTGCAAGGAAGGCTGGCAGTAGCGACTTAAAAACAAAACAAAACTGGATTTCTGTTAGTAAGGAAGAGAGAATGATGATTGGATTGACCATGAGTGGCCTCTTTGTCTCTAGCAATGCTCTTGAATAGAGCCATACTAATTTGTTTTTTTTCCCCATCCTTTTACTATATTTCTGTATCTTTGCTTTAGTTGTATTTCATGTAAATAGCATATGGATGAGTTTTATAAAAATATAGTCTATGTTTCAAATGGACTATTTTATCCATTTATATTTATTGCACTTACTCATAAACTTAATTTATAATCATCATCTTTTTTGCTTTTTTTTTTGCTTTCTGTTTATTTGCGTCACTTTAAAAAATATAGTCATGCAGATCATTTAAGGGCTCTGTTGAAGATAAATTTTTCCAGGCAGAATTTGCATTTGTTTCTGACAGGTGTCAGGGGTCACTACCATCTTGAGGACCTTTAAATTATTTTCTCAGGGTTTGGGGGTTTATCCAAGGAGTGGGAATTCCATCCCTAAGTCCATGTTAGGGCCGACTTGTATTCATGAATCTTCATCTGACTCCTATCACCAAGAGTTTACTTGTCATCCCCCTCTATGGAGTGGATTTTTTTCCCAATTCTTCTCTGAAAGTGAAGATGTATACTGGGTCCTTCACTGTAACTCTCCAGCTTAAGTGGCTCTAGGCTTCATTTATTGTCTTTCACATAGTTATTAAGTGCAGTTTTGGGTTGCAAGAGGTTGGCAGATGCCCTTAGGGCAGTGTGCAGGAAAGAGTTAACACAGAGAGTCGCCCTTTACAAGGTTTTGCTACCCTTGGTTGTCTTCTAGGAATTGGGCTTCTGGAATGTTCCTATGCTGATAAGGTGGTTTTGTGTGCCTGTGTACTAAATTTCACTCTATCAGCTTGCCTAGACTGTACAATGTGATTTCAGGTGGACACCTGCTTTTCCTCTGGGAGTCTGGAATTGCAGTAGCTGTGCAGGTGGAGGGAGTGCCTATGTGGCCAGCTCTCAATAAAAACCCTGGTCTTTGAGTCTTAGGTGGGCTTCCCTGGGCAGAAACACTGCTGTGTAGCCTCTCACTGTGGGAGGATATAGGAAGCCTGTGCCCAGATTCTTCCAGAGTCCACCTAATATGTTCTTTCCCCACCTTGTGTGTCCTTTTACTATAATATAACTTAGCCATGAACACAACTACATGCTGAGCCCTGTAGGTCCTTCAAGTGGAACACTGAGTATGTGGGTGATTGTGGGACTAACACAGGCAGATACTGGCTTCCACTCTGAATTCTTGCCCCTACTTCTTCTATAGGCTTTAATGGCCTCCATCTTTTTCTTGGTTCATAGTCATGAATTTAAAAATACATGATTCATATTTTATACAGCAGTTTTAGGATTTTTTATGGATAATTTGTAAGGTTTCTATTTTGTCATACTGTTGGATGTCCTTTCTTTATTGTTGGATGTCTTATCAATGTTATGTTGTCTACTTAATCTTTTCAAACAGTCACAATAAAAAAAAATCTAATTCTTAAATTGCCAAGCATTCACCTTCTTAAATGTTAGCGTTAGGGAGTGGGTTCAGAGTCTCAGCCCCGTTCATCCTTTATTCCTAGACCTTTGAACCTACAGCCACGGGACCAGCCTCAAAGAGGTTCTAGCTCCAGGGCCAGCAGCTCTAGCCTGAGGCAGGAGGTTGGGGAGCTGTGGGAGGGTGTCTGAGGTTTGCCGTTGGCTCCTTCTCCACTTCCTCCTCCAACCAAGAGAAATTCCCTGGAATAACTAAGCGAGAACCTGGGAACAATAACATGAGAGTTTATTATCACATGACTGCTCAGGAGGGGACATGAAGCGGAGCAGGATAGGGAAGGGACGTAAGGAATGGGTAAGTGCTGCTGGAGCAGGGTTGTGGCCATGGTCATGGCAGCAGGATAACTGGGGATGTTGAAGAGTCTCTTTTCCCCAGTCTGGTTCTTCCAGCAGTCAGATGCAGGGATGCACAGTGCAGAAGCACCAGGCGCTAATAATCAGGAGAGGCATGGCTAGATTCAGCTCACTTCCAACATCTCCTTCTGGTGTCTTTTCTAAGGGAAAAGGAAAGGCAAGACAATCGTGAGTGGGAAAGAAAGGGTGGAGTCTTTCCTCCAGGGCTGCTTAGCTCTGGAACTAACAGAATCAGCTGCATGCTACCTGATGCAAAGGTATAGCATGGATATGGACTTCCCTGGATTCCTGGGCTCTTTGACTTGGGGGCTGCTTGGTTGGGGATAGGGGCTTTCCGGGCTGGGCCACCACTGGGTAGAAAGACAGGCATGATAATAGTTGGGACTTGGGTCATGAGCCCCTTTCTCCTCCCCAAACTGTCCACTGTCCATTCCTGTCTCCTTTGAGCAGCTCCACTGCCCCAAACACACAGGCACACACTTTAGGGACTCACCCCTTTGGTTGGGAACTTTCTCCAGCAGTACAGCCACAGAGGGGCTAGAGATGCCAGAAACAGCAGAATCCAGACACCCAAGATCATGGCCTGAAGGGTATGGAACAAGGCCTGGGGACAGAGGGCCAAGGCCATAAGCACCAGGATGACAACTGCCTTCCTGCTCTGTCCTCATGCTCCTTGTTGACCTGGGAAAATCTCTACCCCTTTATCTTCAAGTTTGTGGCTTCTGGAGGGGAAGTCAATGCATTTAGTGTGCAGAATGCAGCTGGAAACCCCTCACATTGGGCCTGCGTCCTCATTTACACAGTGACAGGTTTGGGCTATGATTTGATTCCCTGATAACCTCCAAGACTTCAGAGGATCAAGGGAAACCATGCATTTAACACCTTTGCAGCACTTTGCACGCTTGCTATATTGGTTCATTTATTATTATTTTAATGCTTGTATTGCCCACTAGTCTGTAATACCCTACAGGAGCCATTTCTGTTTTGTTTGATGCTTTGTCCAATACTCAAGCTTGATGCAGAATAGGTAACAGCTATTTCTGGTGGAGAAGCTGACTCTTGCCCCTGGCCTGGCCTGGCCATCCCTGCCCCACCTGCTGCTGCACCTTCCCCTTGGCCACCTACCTTTAGCATGTACAGGAAGGAGGTACACAGGTGTAGCCTTCTGACTTCTTCTGGACTGTGAGTGGGGGCTGGGGTGTACCAGCCACTCGAGGTGGAGATGTGGCAGACACTGTTGTAATAATAGCCATATTGGAAATCTTCATTCCAAAGTTTGAGGGCAGCGATGGCTGTGGAGAAAGCTGCTAGCGCTAGCAGAGTCCTCAGCAGGGCCTGGGGAGGGAGGAGGCAGAGAGAAATCTTCGTGTTTCAGTCTCTCCCAGAGTCCAATCGGGGGAAAATAGGGCAAGGCCCAGAGAAGCCTGTGACAGGGCAGGAGATTGGGGTGGCCTCCAGCCTGAACCTGGTCCCCTCCCATGCCCTTCCCTGAACTTACCCAGTAGGTACCACCCCGTTTCTCATAAATGAAGGCAGTAGCTCCAGCTAGCACAGCCTGGGGAGAGATTGAGCCAGGAGCGGGCTTAGCACAGGAAATGCAAGTCCCCTCCGACGAGACACCCTCCATACAGCAGGCCCTTCCCTAGCACACTCAGTTTGGGCCGGAGGTTTCATGCTAAGCTTTATTATCCATGGTAAGATAACTGCTGAGAGGGTGGAGCCCGATCCAACTCCTGAGGCTGCAGAAGGCCCTGCTTTAGTGACACCTAAGAGCTTGTGGTCAAGCCAGGTGTGATCTCCTAAACCTTCCTTTTTAAACAACACCAAGTGCTTTATGAAAGTTCCAGGGATGGTGGGATCTTGTGGATAAAAGTCATAGGGTGTTGCAGAAGCTCTCAACAAAGGGTGAGTTTATACAGAGTGGGCACTATTAGGTTTAGAAGCCTGTCCTAACAGTGCCCAATGATCCACTCAGCTGAGCTTGAAGAACAGGAAATCTAGTATATCCCAGTGAACAGGTGGACCTGAATCCTGTTTGGCTAATTCTGTAACTAATCTGGGTATTTTGCCATGGGCTGGGTGAAGGTGATTACTCTTGATTTCTCTCAGTAAATATAAGTGTTTTACTGCTATTCTGAGGGTGTAGGTACCATGATCAGCCTACCCAGCTCCTGTGCAAACTGCACACACCCATCTATTGACAATTCCTGGGTTCCCATTGTGTGCAGGGCCTGTATAGGACAATGGGAATAACCAGGGGGTGATGCTTCCTGGGGGATCACATACTATCTGGCACGCTCTGCCTCCCCCATCTCAGCGCAAGTATCCGGAGATGAGCAGGTCCTTAGATCCTTAGTTGACATTAACTGTTGAAGGCAGGGAGAGGCGGCCAGCCTGGTGGGAGCAGCACTGGGCAGGGTATGGGAGAGCAGTGTGACTAGGACATGCCACTACTGCCCTTAGCTGTTTGCTCATCTGAACAGGCAGGGAATGGGCCTAGATAATCAGATCTTTCCGACTGCCAGCATTCTGTGGCACCATGTTGGAGGAAGGCAATCAGGAGAGCAACGCCCCACACTCCCCACAGGCAGTCAAGCACTGTCCTGCTCTACTCACCACAGCCCCTGTCCAGATGGCAGCTCCCGAGGTGACCAGGAGGGTGTAGTTGCCGATGTAGAAAAATCCTCCCAGGACTGCACTCAAGATCCCCAGCACAATCTGCGTCACCTGAAAGCCAAAGGACCCTAAGATCCCAGCTCCTAGGTGGACCTGCCACTGCAGGGATTAACCGCTAAAACCCCAAAAAGAGAGGGAGAGAGAGAGAGAGAGGAGAAGAGAAAGGAGAAGAGGAGGAGGAGGAGAAAGAAGAAGAGGAAGAAGGAGGAGAAAAGAGTAGAGAAAGGGAGGAGAGCGGGCCCATCCTGAGTTTGGCGGATAGGAAAGGGCTCCACTGATTGGGACACGGCAGGGTCAGTGGCTCCTCCACACCCGTTCAGCCCAGAGCCTCCCCTTCCCAGGCTCTTACTGAGAATGCCAGAGAGTCACATTCCTAAGTAAGAAGACACAACTGGCTCGGTGTCCTGTTGAGTGGGAGGCTGGCAGAAAGTGCTGCCGCGGCAGGAGGTGGGGAGTCCCTCCTGCCGCCCCACGAGGCAGGCCATCACACTCACCCAGGAGGCCACCAGCAGCCGGCTGCTGCCCCTGGCCTGGGTGGCCCGGGGCCGCAGCACAGAGCAGCAGGTCAGCAGGAGCTTGGCCAGGGCAGACTCCTGGTGGATGTGCACATCGACGTGGGTGGGTTGTGGGGCCTCCGGGGCCATCTCATCACTGTCGGCTGTCTCCATTGTCAGGGACACCGTGTGTGAAGAAGGCAGCATCAGGGAGGAAGGGCTGTCAGAAGATTTTCGCAGATTTCATTGGAGCTGGGGAAGTCAGGGGCCAGTGGGGCTCAAGGTCACCGAATGAATGGCTGTCCTGGTCACAGAGCCGCACCCCTGCCCCCTCAGGAGGGGAGTGCGTGTAGCAGAGGGGGCTGCTGATCATGCTGGGGCTGCGGCGACCGCTGATCCTGCGGGAACCTCACCTTTCGCCCCAGATCTGCTCTGTCCCCCGCATCCTCCTCCCAGGGCCTAGGCGTCTAGTTCAAGCAGCGCCCCACGCCCCCACCCTTCATCCCCTCCACCCGGGCTCTTCCTGTGGTCTCCCCTCCACAGTCTGCAGGCTCTGGGACAGGACCGAGCCCTTGGCTGCCTGTGGAGCTCCTGTGGCAGCAGCCGCGCCCCAGCTGGGCTCCAGATACTCCCTGACCCCGCCACCGCCGACCTCCAGCTCCACCGACCGTTGCTCACGCCCGACAGGTTCACGCCGCCCCTGCCCAGGGTAGGACCGCGGAGCGGTGCCGAGAGAGGTCAAAAGCGGGGGCCGCACCTGGCCTTCTCCGCAGTCCCCTTCCTGCAGTCTCATCCCTGGGTGGGGGTCCCTCCTACGCCCCTCCAACTGTGCGGAGGCACCTCGGGGCGCGTGCAGAAAGAGTCCCGCGGGCAGCCAGGAGTGGGGCGCCGCCTCACCTGCGCTCCTCGGGACCTGCGAGCAGGCAGCGGGAGGGCTGGGGCGCCGGTTAGGGCGCCGGCTGGAGAAGTGGGTTGAGAATTGGAGGTGGAGGCGGGGGTGGAGGCGGGGGCAGGGTTGAACTTCAGCCCCTCGGGTTCATGGCAGGCTGCAGGGCCTGGGGTCCGTCTGGGGTTCTCTCGCTGCCCGAGGGTCACTGGGCTCTGGGGAACTGGGAGGGTGCGCGGGCGGACGGCCCTGGGAAAGCCCGTGGGGTCGTCCTCGCCCCCAGCTCCGCCCAGCCAGGGCCGACGTGCGAATGTGGGCGAGTGGGAGCTCCGGGGTCGCGCGGGGGCTCGGCCTTCTCCCGCCAGGTCCGCTCCTCCAGGCTGAACCCCCCTGCCGGACCCCGGGGCCGCAGCTGGTTTCGGGAAACCGCGCAGCCTGGGCGGGGCCTCAGCCCCCACCCCTGCATCTGCCATCCCCGCCCTCCCGTCGCTCCCCTGCTCGGGGTCAGCTCCTGTCCGCTCTGCTACGCCGCCGGCTCCCAGAGGACGGCAGGTGAGGCGGGGCCCCTGCGGCCCGGGAGACCCTCTTGCCGCAGGACCCTCTGTCACGAGGAGTCCCCAGGGCCATGCCCCCACCCCGTCCTGTCCACAAGACGTCTTTCTTCCTCCATCCTGGTTTCCAGGAGAACTCGCGTAGGAGGGAGGGACAGCTGGGTGCAGGTGTTTCTCCCCAGAAAAACGGCTGGAGAGCAGGCGGAGAGGCTTGGGCCTGGCTCGTCCCCTGTACTTTCCGCCACCCGCACGCCTGGACCCTGGCTGGAGCCCTACCGTGGGGTGGCTCCTGGGATGGGGCCAGGGCGTGGTGGGGCTGCCGGACGCTTTCCCCAGTCCCGGGGCACAGGAGGAGCTGGACAGAGAAAAGCGTTCGGGGCAGCCGGGAAGAGCCCAACACCTACCAGGCGTCCGGCGGCCGGCAGGGGGAATCTCTGCGGTGCCGGCCTGGTTCAGATCCGACTCCTCAGGAGGGGGCGAGGCAGATCTAGGGGTTGGCGTGGGGTGGGGGAAGCAGTGGTCCTGGAGGCCCGGAGATAGCTGGAACCTGAGGTGCACTCAGGGCGAGGCCTGGGCCCTCAAGGGAAGGTCTGGCTGGAATCTGGGGCTGGGCTTCGTTTTGTGGGAAGCAGTCTGGTGCTCCTTTGTGCATGTGTGGAATTGTCTAACTCCTGTCCTTTCTAACCCCAAGGAGGCCAGGTGGGTGAAAGAGTGAAAGTGCTTTGAAAAGTAGGTAGAGGACGAATGGCAGGTGTTATTAGAATTGTTAATAATATTTGATTTAAACTGTGATACTTAGCCAGGATGTCCATTAGAATTACCTATGCAGGATTTATTTTAGAGCCAGGCAAGCTGATTCTAAAGTGCACGTGCAAAAGTAATCTAGCAAAAATAGCCATGACAATTCTGAAAGAAAAACCACACGAGGGGATTGTGAAACAGCCCAATTAGCATTAAGCTCCAGGTTAAAATTGTGGTAATGATGCCTAGCCCATGAGACATGCCAATGGGCAGAATATAAGGACTAGAATAGGCCTACATTCCTAGGGGAACTTCGTTTCTGCTCAGGAGAGAATTTTAAATCACTGAGAAAAAGATGTATTCCACAAATGGAACGTATCTTTCGGAAGTTAAACATCGGAATGACAGCAACAGAACTTGGATCCGTGTCTCCCAACGGCCAAGGTTGGTGACGCAGCTCCCAAATTCCAGATGGTCAACATTTAAAAGTGAAAACTGAAAGCATAAAGCCACTTAGAAGAAAATATGGAAGATTATTTTATAATCTTGAAACGAGGAAGTCCTTTAAAAGTCTAAGAGCTAGACACCATAAATAGAATGAAATAGAATATGGAGTGTATGAAAATACAAGCAAGGTCAAAAAATAAACTACAAATTGTAAAGAAACATTTGAAACTTATATCACAAATGGGAATTTGGTGAATAGATAAAGAACTTCCATAGAAAAAATCAAAACAAAACAAGGACATAGGATGTGAACGGAGAGCTCACAAAAGAAGAAATAAAAACGCCCCTTAACATATGAAAAAAAATCAACCTCACTCATAATAAGAGAACTATGGGCCAGGTGTGGTCCTGGTGGCTCACACCTGTAATTGCAGCACTTTGGGAGGCTGAGGTGGGAGGATTGCTTGAGTCCAGGAGTTTGAGACCACCCTGGGCAACAAAGCAACACCCCATCTCTCTCTCTAAAATATAAAAGAGAACCGGCCAGGCGCGGTGGCTCACGCCTGTAATCCCAGCACTTTGGGAGGCTGAGGCGGGTGGATCACGAGGTCAGGAGATCGAGACCGTCCTGGCTAACACAGTGAAACCCCGTCTCTACTAAAAATACAAAAAATTAGCTGGGCTTGGTGGTGGGCGCCTGTAGTCCCAGTTACTTGGGAGGCTGACGCAGGAGAATGGCGTGAACCTGGGAGGTGGAGCTGGCAGTGAGCTGAGATCGCACCATTGCACTCTAGCCTGGGTGACAGAGTGAGACTCCATCTCAAAAAAAAAAAAAAAAATAATAATAATAATAACAACAAAAGAGAACCATGGATTAAAAATATATGCAAATCATTACAGAAAGCAAGTTAGTGGTTGCTCATGGCTAGTGGTTGGGGTTATTTCCTGGGGAGGGGCTTTAGGGAACGTGTTGCAGTGCAGGAATGTCCTTTATCTTGATTGTAGCTGTAATTGCACAAACGTATAAATTGGTCAAAACTCATTGAGATATACATTTAAAATGGGACATTTTATTACATAAAATTGATTAAAATCAATGCATTTTTCCTCATATAAAAGGAAAAGGATAAAAGAGTTTGCCTCCTGCATGTGAATTACTACCACCTTTATGGAGGATAACTGACAATATCTACTAAAATTGCAAATGCACATTCCAGTTGCCCTGCCAATTCCACATTGTCTGTAATGGAAAAGGATTGGAAATAACCTAAATGTCTGCCAATAGGGGACCACTTAAATAAATTATAAGAAATTCATACTCTTGAAATACATGCAGTTACACAAATGAGTGAAGAAGCTTTTGTGAAAGTTGTCAGAATCATAATCGAGTCACTTGTGTTAAAAAAAAAATCTGAAAATTAGAGCCTGAGAAAGCTCACAAGGCAGGGTTCTCATGCGTAAATACCTGGTAACAAAACTCATCACAAAGGACTCTGTAAAATGATAACCTTACACAAAAAAATACTTCTGTGAGGACATCCACCAGCAACTGCCTGTCTAACCCTGGACAGGTGTCACCCTTGTTATGGATCCTTGTAGCCAAGGATGATCATCTCAAAGTGATTATGTAAGTCTCCCCATTTTTCCTTTAAAAACCTTTGTCTTCTTTTACCTGCCTGAATGTTCACATGATTTACTATGGTAAGCATATTCTCGTTGTAATGCCCTATTCCGGAATAAATCTCATTTTCTTTTGGAGAGCCTTTCTCTGTTATTTAGGTTGATACTTTTCATGGACTCATGTAGGGTTATTCTAAAAACATATGATCATGTGAACACAGCATCATGCAAATCAGTGTGTATAGTATGCTGCTATTTGTGGGAAAAGGGGGGAGAAATACTTTTTCACACTTTTGTATGCAAAAATGTCATGGTAGGATTTATGAGAAACCGGTAATATTACTTTCCATCTGCAAGGCAAATAGGTGGTTGAGGGAAAAAGATGAGAGATAAGGTTTTAAATATATATATAGCCTTTTGTATCTCTTAACATTTTTATGTGTAAAGTATTATGTGTAAAGATATGTATACAGATATACTAAGTCACTAATCACTAAGGTCACTGTGACATTGATATCTGCACTGGGAAGACCTTTTGGATCTTGACAAAGACTTTTTTTTTTTTTCTGGGATGGAGTCTCACTCTGTTACCCAGGCTGGAGTGTAGTGGCAAGATCTCAGCTCACTACAACCTCAGCCTCCCAGATTCAAGTGATTCTCCTCCCTCAGCTGTCTGAGTAGCTGGGACTACAGGTGCACACCACCATGTGAGTTTTTGTATTTTTAGTAGAGAAGGGGTTTGCCACATTGGCCAGGCTGGTCTTGAACTCCTGACCTCAGGTAATCCACCCACCTCAGCCTCGCAAAGTGCTGGGATTACAGGCGTGAGCCATTGTGCCCATCTGGGGTCTTGACAAAGACACTATTTCTCTCCTTTCACCTGTGTTGTGTATTTTTCCCTCACCTAGTTCCCAGACCTCACTTCTGTATGTCTTCTCCCTGACAGGCAGGATGACCCAAAACATGGTGATTGTGAATGGAGTTGCTGTGGCCTCTACACCATCCCAGCCCTCCCACATCAACGTCCACATCCACCAGGAGTCAACTTTGACACAACTGCTGAAAGCTGGAAGTTCTCTGAAGAAATTTCTTTTTCACCCTAGGGACACTGTGCCTTCCACAGCCAGGATTGGTTATGAGCAGCTGGCTCTAGGGGTAAGACTGGGCTGGTGCAGGATAGGGGGGCACATTAACGAGGTGATGCGGTCAATTAAAATATAGAATCAAATCTTCAAAATTAAAACATTTTATTTGGGAGTAGATAATTGCAATTTGGGGCATACACACAGACCAGGTGGTCTGCAGTACATCTTTGGAACAAAGAGAAGGTTAAAGGCTTATAAAAAGGAGGAATGTTACATATTGCCCTTCAAGAAAGATCATAGGTTTTGGGGAGCTGGCGAGCTCTGATGGGTGAGCGATGGTGTGGGTAAAACTAATCGTAGAGTTGTAGCAAGGTCAGAAGCTGTAGATAAAGCAGGTTTCAGGTTGCAGCAGGCAGCTTCAGCAGCCTGATTTGTAGAGAATTACATTTTGGGAGCAGCATTTTGTGCCCCTAGTGCTTTTTGCCCCTGGCCACTTGACTCTGTTTTAGCTGAGTGTGACAAGAATGACCCCATTTGTAGGCTCAGCTTTCACAATGGAAACTCTCCTTCTTCAATAGGATGCAGAAAAGGAAAGTGGGTTGAATTTCCATGAGAGGGACATGAGAAATCACTATTTATACCTCATCCTGTGTAGGAAAAAGTTGTAAGTATCCCCACAGAAATTTGAATGAAAAGGAATAATCGACCTCTTTGGTGCAGAGGAGTTGGTCCCAGCCAGAGGTGGGGCAACAGGAAGAGGAGTCTAGAGGCTATTAATTCAGTTTCATTGACCCGACATGGACTGAGAGCCTACAGGTGCAAGGCAATGTGTTCAGCACTTCAGGCCAAACTACAGAGAGAATCCCTGGGCTATATCTAAAAGTGCTCAGTGACCATCAGAAGAAACAGCAGCTACACTAATGACTGGAACTAAAGGTAGATCAGGCGAGGGAGAAGCACATCTGACATCCTTGAGGGCAGGAGAACCCTGAATGGAGAACGAATAGGTATAGACAGAGGTGGAAGATGGACAAAAAAGAATTCCAGGTTAAAGAATGACAGGAGCAAAGGCAAAGAGGCTGGAAGGCATAGGGCAAGTTCTATAATGGTTAAGAGTAAAGAAAATGGGCTTCACGAATGGGTGATTTGGGGCCATATTGCTGAGAACCTTGAAAGACCAGGGATGCAGTCTGTCCTGAATCAACTTTGACAGTGAGAAGACTGTGGATGGATTCTGAGCAGGAACCTGCCTCAGAGTCAGGAGGCATCCAGGTGAGAAGGATCAAGGGTCTGCACTTGCATAATCGTAGCAGGAATGGTGAGGAGACAAAGGAGTCCCTGTCCTTCGCAGACCTCCATGGCATGGGAGTGAAGGGATGTGGGGGATAAGGGAAGAGAGGCATCCGCAGCATACAGAGGGTTGAAGTGTGGGTGACCAGGAGATCAGAGCCCTGAAAGTCAGGAGGAGCAGACATTTGAGAGATGTGTGTGTGTGGTAGCGGGGGGGTGTGGGATTTGGATGTGACAAATCCGAGATGTGCAGATGGTTCGAGAGACATGTGTATATGTGTGGTTGTGCAGGTGGATGTGCAGGTGGTTCGAGAGACATGTGTATATGTGTGTGTGTGTGTGTGTGTGTGGTAGTTGGTAGGATGTGCAGGTGGTTCGAGAGACGTGTATGTGTGTGTGTGTGTGTGTGTGTGGTAGTTGGTGGGGGGTGTGGGATTTGGATGTGACAAATTCGAGATGCCGGTAGGATGTGCTGGTGGTGATAGTTGGGTTTTCCAGGAAGAAGAGGAATTCTCTTCTGAGTTGGAGTTGGGTGTGTGAACAGCTTTTTGGGGTATGACACCTATGGAATGAAAAGAGAGGGAGCAGGATTGGGTAGAAGGAACCATCAGGCTGCAATGCAGACTCTGCCAGGCCAGTGGGGAGTTTCCAGGCAAAGGCTGCCCACTGCAGGAGTTCCACACTGGGTGGAGATGGCCTTTGAGCCACTGTCTTGCTTAGTCATTGGCTGGGGGGCCCTGCTCAGCATGTGTCTTCAGCTTGAAAAATTAGGGTGACCCTGGAGGAGCTGACAACTGTAGGCTGTCAGCAATCAAACAAGCCCTATCTTGAAGGGTGTCTTAGCGGCACATTTTTGTGTCTGTCACAGAGCCCTCAAGAGTGTGTGTTTGGATCTGTAGAGAAAGGATAGGCCAGAAGCTCAGGTCAGGCTGGGTATTTGGATGGGACAATGGGACCTCTGAAGGAGAATGAGGGGAAAAAGTGTGAATCTTCAGGTGGGATGAGAAAGTGTTGAAGTTGGGAAAAAGTGATGAAGGATAAATAGCCGAGCCTATGAGAAGGGTGAGGGGAGACCCAGGCCAGTGCTGCTTCATGGATTTAAGGGGACAGAACCTTCTAGAATCAGAGCTGCAGAGAGGTTAAGGCAGAGGAAATGGAGAGGAGAGCCACCTAGATAGGAGCCAGGCAGCTGCTCCCGGGGCAGCTGGGGCACGTGGGCTCATGGGAAGGGGTCTGATTTCTCATTCTGTCTTGCAGGTGACTCAGATATTGCTGGGGGTTGTGAGCTGTGCTCTTGGAGTGTGTCTCTGCTTGGGGCCCTGGACTGTGCTGCGTGCCTCAGGCTGTGCCTTCTGGGCGGGGTCTGTGGTGAGTAAGGAACAGGCTGTGAGCCCGGAGGGAGGCAAGTTGTGATGGGCAAGAAGGTGCTTATAGATCTGGGTTGGGGCTCTGGGGAAGCAACCAAAGCCTCTGGGGCCAAATGGCCTTTGGCCATGAGGAAGCTGCCCTAGGGTGTAGCTGAGACCCTGTCACTTCCATTTTTCTCTTGAAGACAAGTGGGAGAGGTGGGGCAGGTGTAGGTAGAGTCCTGTCTCTGTGTCAGAGTTCTTTGTCTTTCCCTGGGATCCTGCTTCACATTGACTGTTCTGGGAACTGCTGGTGGGAGGGTGATGATAGACCAATTCGGAAGAGTAAACTGGAGGCCTTTTTCTGGTGTCTCTTTTCAGGCGATCGCAGCGGGAGCTGGGGCCATTGTCCATGAGAAGCACCCGGGCAAACTTGCTGTGAGTCTTGGACACCCTCTCTCCTCCACCTTGTTCACTGACCCCCTCCTGAGTTCCGCTCCATTATCTGTCTTCTGCCCTTTGGTTGCCAATATCTTGGGGTCTTTCTTGGAGGGGAGGAGAGGGTTTCCTGGACAGGGGCTGGGGAAGAGGAGATGGCTTTGAGGCAGGGACCTCATGACTCTTCCACTGATTGAAGGAGCCTGTGTCTTGACCCTCTTTCTCTTCCAGGGCTATGTATCCAGCCTGTTCACCCTGGCAGGCTTTGCTACAGCTATGGCTGCTGTTGTCCTCTGCGTGAATAGCTTCATCTGGCAAACTGAACCCTTTTTATACATTGACACTGTGTGTGATCCCTGGGACCTTGTCATCCCTACCACTGAGTACAGATGGCGAAGTCAAGAGATCCAATGGCAGAAGGAGGAGTGTAGAGCTTACATGCAGATGCTGAGGGTGAGCAGAAAGAGTCCAGTCTTTGGGGACCCATCACAGCTCTTTGTTCCCAGGGAGCTGGGGGCACTGGAGGAGACAGATGTAGGCTCTTTGAGCTTGGACCTCATGCTGAGTCTTTCATTCAGGAGGTTTTAATGTAAACTGCAGACATTTCTCAGACCTCATGACATGAAGATCCTCTGAATCAAAGGGGATGAGGAACAAAGAGGAGACATTTCGGAGAGGAGATAGCGGGCCACTCTTCTGGCTTTTCTGGTGTGTCGGTATCCCAGTTTTCCATTACTGAATTAAAAACCACCCCAAAATGTAGTGGCTTAAAATTACAACTATTATTTCTCACGGTGCTATGAGTTGGCTGGATTCAGACGAGCCATCCTCACTCACGGGTTTTCTCATGCAGTTACAGTCAGATGGGGGTGAAGTTATCCAAGTGCTCGCCAAGGTTGGGGGACTGAGATGATGCAGCTGCATGGTCCAGAGCTCAGCGGAGGCTGTCAGCAAGAGCCAGCGATGGCTTCTCCACGTGGCTTGGGCTTCTCATAGCACAGAAACTGGATTCCGATGGGGAGCACCCTAGTTGCAAGCATTTCAGGAGACAGAAAGTAGAAGCTGCCAGACCAGCTAAGGGCTACCCTGTCACTGGATAGTGTCACTTTCACTGTGGCCAAAGCAGTCCTAGGCCCTTCCAGATTCTAGGGATTGAAGGAATAGTCTCCACTTCTTGACAGGGAGTGATAAGGTCACTCTGCAGACAAGCCAGTGGGATGGAAGCTGTGGCTGGAAACACAGTCAGCTGTGGTGGGAGCAGCAAGCTGGATAGAGTCAGTGCCTGGGTGGGTGGAGAGGGTGGTGATGTGGCAGCATTGGAGTACCTGATACCTGACTATCTTTGTTTTTCCCTTATCTACAGAAGTTGTTCACAGCAATCCGTGCCCTGTTCCTGGCTGTCTGTGTCTTGAAGGTCATTGTGTCCTTGGCTTCCTTGGGAGTGAATCTTGGAAACTTGTGTGGCCAGAGCTCCCAGCCCCTGGTGAGTTATCGGGCAGGGGCCGCTGGGCAGTGTGAGTCTGGGTGGTGAGTAGGAGTGCAGGTAGGAGTGCAGGGTCAGGGGCACCCGAACCTGAGGCCAGGCCGGTCCCCCTCAGCTTCTTTCCATATGCAACTCTCCCCTTTGCTGTCGGGGAATGTGGCCATCACCATGGTCCTGGGCCAACTCTCGCTGCCCTGTGCCTCTCTGCGCCCTCCCCTGCTCTGATCTCCCCACTCTCCCCTCTGCCCTGTCCCAAGTGTTCGTCCCACTCCCCTTCCTCTGCCACCTTGTTTTTTTTTTTGTTTTTTTTTTTTTTTTTTTTCCTAATCTGTGTTTCCTGTCACCTTTTCCTTTCCCTCCTCCTTTCCTCTTTCTGCTTTCTGAGTTCTATGATGCTAACTCTGCCTGCATCCTTTTCCCCGAAGGATTTCTTTTTTCTTTTTTTTTCCAGAATGAGGAAGGATCAGAGAAGAGACTACTAGGGGAGAATTCAGTGCCCCCCTCACCCTCTAGGGAGCAGACCTCCACTGCCATTGTCCTGTGAGCCGCCAAAGACCCCACCGGGATGCCCGCATGTCTCTGTCTGGGGCAGCCCAGGGCCCCCACTCCTGGCTCCTCACACTTGCCTCCCCTATGGCTGCTGTCCAGATCTTCCTCCTTTCTTCTCCCCACATCAGCACCTGCTGTTCCCACTCCGGGGTTCTCAAGTCCATGAACAGATATTGTTGCATTTTCCACAGTGCTGATTAAACATAATAAACAATCCAGAAAAACAATTTTGCCCAGAAAGATATGGTTTCTCTTTGTTTATACACCTTGTGCACCGTGAAAGGCCTTTCTTTGTGTTGCTATGTATGAGGTTAAATGGGAGCTGACTTATCCCATTGAAACACTGTCCCAAAAAGACTAAATTTTGGGAAAACCCCTTTTTATGATTTTATTCAATTCAGTGTAAAGTGGAAGGAAGTCTAGTGGGCCTAGAATCTTCTTACCTGCTGAAATTGTCTAGGCTCCGACGACCTCAGCCTGTAGACTTGAGAGAACTGTGTGGAGCATGGAACGAGATTTTTGCCCCCTCCCTCCCCATCTTCCTTCCTTTCTCTTTTTTTGTTTAGCAGTAATTAGTGTTGGTTCTGTCTCTTTTCCTCTCTCCACACCCACATAAACACTATCCTTAGTCTTCTTTCCTTTCATTGTAAATGATAGTGAATTGATTTGGACTTTTTCCATTTTCTTTATATGTGAAGACATAAATATACAGATGTAAGCATTTCTCTAGCTGGAAAGCTGGTAGGGGCTTTATGAAATCTCCATCAGGTCAGTTTCATGACTTAGCAGCCCCACAGGGCTGGTCTTCAGATCCAAGCCAATGGGCTGCAGGGCCTGCACCTTCCCTCTTGGCAGAGTGGTATCACAGAGGTGCGGAGCTGCTGCACTGGGTGAGACCTGCTCCTGCACAGGACTTGGACTGGGGGCCTGTGCTGAGGGCGGTGCTGCGGTGCTGCTCTCCCTGGGGCCCTCACCAGCCTGTGCTTTACATAGAGGCTTATAAAGAAGCCTGTGAGACAGGAGTGTGTTCAGAATATGTGCAGGGTCAGCTAATTACATCCCGAGGGGCAAATCCAGCTCACCATCGAATTGTGTAAATAAAAATTTATCTAAACACAGCCACGACCATTTGTTTACACATTGTAGTGTTTTTGTGCTACAAGGGCAGAGCTGAGGAGTCTTAACAGAGACTGAATGGCCCACAAAACATAAAATATTTACTAATAGGCTTTTTACACACAAAGCTTGCTGGCCACTATGTAGGAGCTTGCAGTGTAGAATGTTACGTTCTGTTTCGTGGTTGAGGGGCGTGGAGTGCTCAAGAACCCCTCCCCAGGAGACCCAGCCTTGGATGAGCAGCAGGTGTGAAGCCAGCTGGTTTCCTCATTTCCCAGGGTCCAGAGCCCACAAATCATCAGGCGGAAAAACTTGGGCTCAGAACCATTGCAGTCCCCATCCCTCTCTCAGTCCCCAGTAAAGAAGACATTAGAATCTCAGAGGAATTTGGAATCTCCTGAACCTCAACATTTATTTTACCCCCAGTGATGGAGTAATGGAAGTCCCCAATTCTTTGCTAAACAGGCAAATGTAAAGTAACTGAGCCCAGAAGCCAAGCTGGGTTGAAGTGGATAATGTGAAAAGAGACCCATTAGCAGGGGAAGAACCTATGGGGCCTCACTTAGCCAGGCTTCAGGGAATACTCAACCCATCAAAATATGTGGATGGCCGCCTTTCCCCAGGTCTCATGTTTCTACACATCTTGTGAGCAGTGGCACTGGCTGCCTTTTCAAAGATGTTGTCACCTCCTGGTGGGCAGCCTTGGAAAACAGTGTCTTCTTCTGGACCAAAGGACAGGCATGATCGCCTGTTATAAAAGAATCAGATTCCTTAAGCTCAGGGTTCCTCTTCTAGAACCCAGCCCACTGGGTGTGCTGGTGTCACCTGCAATGCCTCTTTGCATTGTCTGTGGGAACTGGGGTTCTAGAACCCAAGCAAAAATGCTGCTACTGTGACCACTGCTATTGCCATGTGTAATAAATTGTTCTTTGTCACAACTTGGGGTTTTGTGGCTTCTGCCAGCATCCATGAAACTGTGGCAGACTGACTTGCTGACCTGCATGTACAGTTAGATCTCAGACCCTTCACTGTTCCTGACTACCGTGTCCTGCTATGTGCAGGGTTATGATACACACAGACTTCAGACAGAGCTTCTAACACCAAGAAGTTTACAGTCTGCTTAAGAGGCGAGGCATAAACCCTTTACTGTGAAGAACGAATGTTACTTGACTGCCGAGTTAGCGATGCATCAGGCAGGAAGGTGGTGTGCTTGCTGAAGAACTGTAGGAAGACAAGGAACGTGAGAAAGGAGAATGCAAAGTAGCAGACCCTCACTGGCAGAGCACCCTGAGCTTGCTGTTGCTCACGTCATGAACAGCCAGGAGAATGCAGAGTGGGCAGAGCTGCTCATACCTCAGTGTCCATGGGCGCATTTGATAGGACTGAGTTACTTGCCCACTCACCACTCTGACTCCAAGGAACTGTGGCCAAAGTTGGGCAGGGGGATTGTCTTTTAGTTGTCACAAATGTTGACATTCGAGACTCCATCTACAAAGATCTCAATCTACACTGCAGCATGGACAGAGGGCTGGTCCTTAAACCTGGAGAATACCAGAGTTCTTGAGGCAGGAGGGAGACCATTTTGTGCTTCTGGGGTAGGGTGGGAGGTGGTGGGCGTGAGGGGTTGAATTTGTGTCTCCTCTAAATTCATATGTTGAGGCCTTAACCCCTAGTAGCTCAGGATGTGACTGTATTTGGAGATAGGGTCTTGAAAGAGGTAATTAAGTTAAAATGAGGTAATTGTGGTGGGCTCTTATCCAATATGTCTGATGTCTTTATGACAAGAGGCAATTAGAATGCTGACAGGCCCAGAGGGAAGGCCACATGAGGACACAGGGAGAAGATGGCATTTACTAGCCAAGGAGAGCCTTGGAGGAACTCTGCTGCTGCCAAATCTTGGACTTCGGCCTTCCAAAACTGAGAGAAAAGAAATTTCTCCAGTTTAAGCTCCTCAGTCGGTGTTTTGTTATGAGAACCCTAGCAAACTCAGACACTGGGAGACAGGAGACAGCTTGGGACAGCCTGGGAGGGGGATCAGGTGTGCCCCAGCACCACGTTTTCAAAATCCCTTCCTTGTTTACTGTTGAGGAGCCCTTTGTGCAACTCCCGGGTTCCCCACAAAGGGGTGCCTCTCATGGTGTGGGACCACACCTGCCTTTGTCACAGCTGAAAGCTGCAGTTCCCAGGAGCTGGTGTTCCTGGCATATCACCCTGCGGTCTCATCACATCCTCAGGCCACTGTCGCCCTGTGTTGCCTGATCCCACCAGCCTCTCCTCTCCCTCCACATCTGACTCCTCAGGGTCTCCAGGACACCTCCCCACTCCCTAAGTGCTGCCTGAGGGGCACCCCACCCTCTTTGTCTTCACAACATCTCTTCTAGCATAATCTCTATAATCACAGGCATTTCTAGCACAGTCTCTTCTGGTATAATTTCCAGTAAATCTCCCAGGCTTTTCTGGTATAATCTCTTCTGGGAGCTCAGACGCTAACAAGCCAGAAAGAGCAGCTTCTGCTTTCTGCTTTGGATTTTAGCCAAAACTGTCAGAGGCGGAGAGAGGCTTCTGAAATGCCGTTTCCATCAAGGGCCCAGCTATGTGGTCAAAAAGAGGAAGCAGAAGTACTTGGAAATCTGGGGCCACTGAAGTCTGTTTGTTATCTTTCTTGATGACCTTGGGGTGCTGACACTTGCAGCTCCTGCTGAATGTCCTCTCTGCCCTGAAGCAAGGCCCTGCCGCTCTGTTCTGGGACCTTTTCTTTCTGTTTCCACGTAGGGCAGATGACTCTGCTACCCCAGAGTGGGGCTTTGCAGGAGCTGCCCTGTCTCAAACTGGGCATGTCTGTTCCTTGGGATGTGTCACTGGAGCAGATGAGGTGAAGGAGGGAGAGACTGGCCAGGGAGAATGAAGGAGCAGTAGAAACTCTACTCTGTTCTCTATAATCATGAGGGCTTTGGGGGCAGGGCACGGGATTCTCTGTGCAGGTCACACTCCCCACGGGATGGCTGACCTGTTGGCACTAGCAGAGCAGCTGGCATGGGGATACACCTGGTCCAGACTGGAGGGGAGGGAAGATGTCACAGTTTCTGGGCTTATAATCTGGAGCTTCTCCATGGACTGGGGGAAGGCCGGAGCCATGTTTTTCTTGTGTTCAGCCTCCTAGGGGTTATTAATAAATATTCAGTCAATAAGCAACAATTTTTTTTTAGAGACTGGGGGTGAAGGTTGATTTTTTTTCAATTCTATATTCTGTAAAAGAAAAAATTTGGCAGTCAGTGGGTGGTCTCAATTCTTGCTGCTTAAGGTGTAATCCACTGGCCTGCATGGGCAACCCTGGGAACTGGCTAGAGATGCAAAATCTCCTCCACCCCAGATCAGCCAAGTCAGAACCTGCATTTTCACAAGATCCCAGGCATTATATGTGCTTCGTACATTTCGAGGGGCACTGGTATGAATATTACAGCTAGGTGGTTTCAGGAAAGAATTCAGATATAGAACAGGGCCCTTTGAATTTAATCTCTTTGTTTTTATTCTTTTCATGAACTTGTTAACCTTGGAGTTTTACAAAATAATTCTAGTGGTGGCTGGACACGGTGGCTCATGCCTGTAATCCCAGCACTTTGGGAGGCCAAGGCGGGCGGATCACGAGGTCAAGATATAGAGACCATCCTAGCTAACATGGTGAAACCTCATCTCTACTAAAAAAACAAAAATTCGCTGGGCATGGTGGTGCTCACCTGTAATCCCAGCTACTCAGGAGGCTGAGGCAGGAGAATTGCTTGAACCTGGGAGGCAGAGGTTGCAGTGAGCTGAGATCACGCCACTGCACTCCAGCCTGGATGACAGAGTGAGACTCTGTCCCCTACCCCCACCCAAAAAAAAAAAAAAAAAAAAAAACTCTAGTGGTTTTGAAATACTGAAATTAAAAGTAAAAAGTGGCCTCTTTCCTTACTTTCCTTAGCTGAAGACAGTATTAATTCTTGTACTTCAGTGTCTCTATGTTAACCCTTTTATGACTAGATCCAGTAGCAATTCTTTTCCTTTTTTTATTCTGGTAGACAAATGTCAACTTGGTGGTTTTCTTTTTTCTTTTACTTTGTTCCCCTCGGGTTGTTGTTGCACAAAATGGCCTCTTTCTGCCCCGCAACTTCTGTGTTTTTCCCCTGGAGATTCCAAGCTTCTGTGTGAAGATGGTTTCCCCTCAATCTGACCCCTCTCCCGGCCCCACTTCCTCTATTCCTGTCTCCCCTGCCCATCCTCTCTCCTCTCCCCTTCTGTGAATAGCCTTAGAAGTCTGAATCTTTGTGCTCTGTAGAAAGTCAGATGTGACACTTCTTTCTGCTTCTGTTTACTTGAAAAAGCTGACAGCTATTTGTCTCTTTGCACAGCTCAGTCTTGGTGGTAAAACTGCACAGACACAGATGGGCATGACTTCTTGGCCGTGGCACAAGGGCATGCAGACAATCTCAAGCCTATTTGTGTGCAACATGTTTATTGAAGGATTTAAAGCCATTCAGAGTATAAACAGGAAGTGATTCTTCTTCTTTTTTTAGTTTTTAGTAACTTCTTTTAACTGTGTTTTGCCAACTCACTAATTCCCCGTCGGATCTTGGGTTCTTTAACATCAGGACCAGATTCTAGATTTCACAACTCCGTCATTACAACGGTCTCACATTCAGTGTTCTAGGCCCAATCCTTTTCATGTAAAAACTGCAGCTATCAGCTGGGTGCAGTGGCTCATGCCTGTAATCCAAGAATTTGGGAGGCCAAGGCGGGTGGATCACGAGGTCAGGAGATCGAGACCATCCTGGCTAACATGGTGAAACCCCGTCTCTACTAAAAATACAGAAAAATTAGCCGGGCATGGTGGCACATGCCTGTAGTCCCAGATCCTTGGGAGGCTGAGGCAGGAGAATGGTTTGAATCCAGGAGGTGGAGGTTGCGGTGAGTCGAGATTGTGCCACTGCAATCCAGCCTGGGCAACAGAACGAGACTCCATCTCAAAAACAAACCAAAACAAAACAAAAAAAACTGCAGTTATCAGATCCTGGCTTGCCTCTCTCCCAGTGGAGACTCAGATTGCATGGACAGGGAGGAGCTGGGGAGGGAAGTGTGGTCAGGGCTGACTCCTCTTCCCCGCTGCTTTCCCACTGGTCTTCGCACCCAACTCCAGCTGAGACAAGGAAGAGGGATGCAGGGCAAGGTTTCCAGAAGTGACTGGCTGCAGGAAAGCTGCAGAGGGAGTGGTGTCTGGGCTTCACGTTCAGAGCCTTTGCTCATGTGTTGTGGGTGATGGATGGTGTCTGATTTTGTTGCTCAGTGTGGGAGGTACTTGGGAATTACCCTGCCCTCTCTACCTTAGCTGCCTGGGTCAACCAGGAAAACCTCCTGGAAAAGTATTTCCAGAGGAGGGGAATATGAAATGGCAGAAAGGAGAGGACTTTCTTGTAGTGGGAAAATTCTTTTGACCACCTCTTGCCCCTGCAAAAACCCAGAGTCTGCTTTTACAGATGTTTATAGAGGATGGCATAAGTCCCTGTGGTCTCAAACTCCACAGAGAAAGCCTGGAGCATCAGATCCAAAGAAGCACTCACACAAAACATGGCAACAAAGTGTTGGGAAAGCTGCCATCTTTACGAAAAAATTCCCTCCTAAAGTAGGAATTCACTTTCACTAGGTGTTGCTATGAACTTTAGGATTTATCTCATTTACCTCCCTCCCCGGACTCCTCACTTTCTTGCTGATTTAATCTATTCCTCCCATTTCACCCCCCAAAACGAGGTTTGTTCACTTGCCAAGTAATAAACGACTTTTAGCGGGAACTCAGGTTTTGATTAATAGGAGGCTTTGTACTTCGTACAAGTGAGGAGAGCACTGCGGGTATTCTCCAAAGCCATGCCTCCCCTGTGGAAAGCGATAGGAGGGCTTATGGGACGGTGGAGAGGGTGCATCATCGTCATCACATGCAGAGGATTCTTAGCTGCATGCAGTAAGTCTTCATGCCAGCACATAGGTCGCGTATGATGAACAGGAAACTATAACTTCCCTGGGTGGAGGTTTTAGCATGGTCATGAGCAAAGTCCACTCAGATTCATCTATTTTTTTTTTTTTTTTTTAAGAGACAGAGTCTCACTCTGTTGCTCAGGCTGGAGTGCAGTGGTATAATCATAGCTCACCACGACCTTGAATTCCTGGATGGAAGTGGTCCTTCCACCTTAACCTCCCAAAGTGCTAGGATTATAGGCATAAGTCGTCATACATGGCCCTGCAACTGACTTTTGAATGCTGATTTTGTATCCTGCAACTTTGCTGAGTTTACTTATTAGTTCAAACAGATACTTTGTGTGTGTGTGTCTGAGTTTGAAATCTTTAGGGTTTTCTACGTATCAAATTATGTTGTCTGAGAACAGAGATACTTCTGCTTCCTCCTTTCTAGCTTGGATGCCTTTTAATTATTTTTCTTGCCTACTTGCTCTGGCTAGAACTTCCAGTACTATATGTAATAGAAGTGGTAAGAATAAGCCTCCTCACCTCATTTCAGATATGGGCAAAAAGGCTTTCAGTCTTTCACCATTGATGTTAGCTGTGGGATTTTTATATAAAAATATTTAATTTAATTACATGTTTTGTGATTTTGTAAAAAAATTTTGACCTCATGTTTGTTGGAACTTTATCTATGGGATATATTTGGAACCTAGATTGATGTTCAGAGAAGATTTATTTTGTTTCTGCCAGAAACTTGGGATCACTATGAGTTTAGGATTTAAGAAATTCCTAGATTGAGATTTTTTGGTATCATAAGTTTAGGCTATAAAATTCTACATGTTTTTCAAAAGATTTCTAATAGATTTGAGCCCATAGTGCACATGCTATTTTTTTCTCCCTTTCTTTCTCACTCTCCTAACTCTGTCACTTGTGATCTCCAGGATCATCTTCAAAATTAATGACCTGTATCCATATCCTTGTCGTAGTCTGCTTTGGGGAAATCTAAACTAAGGCAGGCCCCAAACCTACATGTGAGCTATAATGCCCAGTTTCTCAGGAGAGTCTTTCCTTTCTATCCAGAACCAAGGTAGTGTCCTTGCCTCAGTTTGTTATGGACAAAATTCTTTTGGGGTTTATTTTTCTCTTGAAAATATAATTTTTTTCTTTTTTGAGACAGAGTCTCACTTTGTCACCCAGGCTGGAGTACAGTGGCATGATCTTGGCCCACTGCAATCTCACCTCCCAGTTAGTTTCAAGTGATTCTCCTGCTTCAACCTCCCAAGTAGCTGGCATTACAGGTGCCCACCACCACACCTGGCTAATTTTTGTATTTTTAGTAGAGACGGGATTTCACCATGTTTGAACTCCTGACCTCAAGTGATCTGCCCACCTCAGCCTCCCAAAGTTCTGGGATTATAGGCGTGAGCTACCGTGCCTGGCCAGAAAATGGAATAATTTATATATCCCGGTTTCACATAAGCACCTAAACTGTTTTCCACCTGTGTTGTCACTCAGTTTTTCTTCTGTCCTCCATGTAGCCATGAAAACTCAAGTTTTTAACAAGTTAACAGAACTTGACATTTGCTCTTAATGAATTTACAAAAATTTAAAATAACAATTTGTGTCCAGAATTTTCTGCTCTTTTGTAGTGAGTATTTTTTAAGGCTTTCGGGCTACTGCATTGCTAGAAAATGAATACTTGAGTTACATTAGATCATATTTATTTCTAATTTAATGACATTATTATGTTTAGATGATTTAGGCCTCCAGACCTCCATATATTTTACGTGAAAGCCCAAGTCTGTCTTGAAAGTAATAGCTCTGGTGGCTGGCTGTTTTCTTCTTCACCAAACGTCTTCTCAGTCAGGACAGATAACTGCCAAGCCTGGCACTTCTGGAACTTTATCCTACTGTCTAGTCTTTCGTGCCCTCATCACATGTCTATTCCTGAAGCCAGCCCAGGAACAGAGAGAAACTAGGATCAGGTTCGTGAGCCTGGAGAGCAGCATCTTATGATTTTGTTTCACTAATTTGCTGAGCTCTTCCGCAGCCCAGAAAATTTCCTTGTGCAGTTAACAAAATCTGGGAGGCTGCATTCAGAAAAGATGACATGCACATTGACTGGTGGCTGTGGAGATAAGGATGGGAGGGTGTATAAGTGGCTTCAATGGGCTGGTGAGTCAGAGAAGGGTCTGTATGGTCACTGACGTGGGGCTAGTTGAGACGTCCAGGGGGCTCCCACATCCTAACCCTGCACCAGTTCTATGTCAGTGTTTGTGGTCCTAGTAGTCAGATGCAGGGATATGAGACCATGCTGAGGCTGCAGGAGCCAGGAACCCCAGGAGATGGGCCTTGCCCTTCTTCAGCAAAGGTAGGGCTAGATGCCTCTTGTTACGGTTCCTTCTAGAGCCTTTTGTAACTGGGAATGTGTGGAATTGGGGGTGGGTGGGTGAGAAGGATGAATCCTGAATACTGAGCTAGGGATAAAGGGCAAAGAACACTGAGCAGGCTCTTGTGATAATCCTGGCAAGCACTGATATGCTTTGGGCCATGATGGTGGCAATGGAAGTAGCAAGAAGTGATGGGATTCTCAATATATTTGGGCAGCAGAACTTACAGGATTCCCTAACAGGATGAATGTGGTTTGTAAGAAAAGAAGAGGAGCAAAGGACATCTTCCAGGTTTTTGGCTCAAAGTATTATTAATTGCCAAGACATGGAAGACCATGGAGGGAACGTTTTTAAATGACAGAAACCAGGAGTTCAATTTGGGGCATGTTAAATATGAGAGAATTTTTAGAGATCAGGTTGAGATGTTGAGAAGGCATTTGGACATGTTAGCCTGGAGTTTAGGAGCATTTGGTATATATAAACTTGGAAGTCAGCGATAAATTGTAATGGCAAACAAATCCTCCGGCCTTGTATACACAAGAGAGAGATTAGAGGGAGTTGGGAGGACAGCTTCTAAATATTTGTTGGATGAATCAATAAATAGAATGAATTATTTTTTCCAGCTGTATGTGGAGTTTGTTTAAGCCGTTTGTATCGAACAGTTTGCAATGTGATCAACAGGACATATTTGGGGAATAATCGAGTAGGCCAGTGGTTCTCGGTGTGAGCTAGGAGAACATTCGTATCTGGAGATATTGTGAAATCATCTAGGGATTTTCTCAAGTTACACCACCATTCTTGGTTGAAATTTTTGTGGTGGGGAAATTTTTTTTGAGAACAATCGAGTTAGTGTTAGCATAGAATATCACAAGAAATAGCCCTGCATCCATTCTCTTTTCTTCTAATAACAGCCCTAGATTTCCATTTTTGGACCTACCTTTTCCTTTTTATCAGGCTAAGTGTTCATGGTGGGGCTCTGTCCTTAGTTCCAGGGATAAAGCCTGTGACCCAAACTTAAATCAAACTGCAGATCACTTTCCCCAGGCCATAGAGATTGTTTCAAATGTGAGCACATGGCCTGAATGGGTCACATCAAAGTAAATCTTAGGGCTTCTGGGTTATGCCACCAGCACTGGCTCTTGCTTTTCTCACTGAACTTGAACCTAGATGGATGTAAGCTGGAGCTGTGGCAGCCGTCACTGTCCCGTGAAAAGTCCACTTGGAGCTGCCGAAGACCACCCCAGGAGCTTCAGAATGAAGACAACCTGGAAGGCAGAGCTGACAGGTGAAAAACAAAAAACAACTCACACCTGATAGTATTGCTTGAATTCTGAATTCAGCAGTGCTTGAAGCCACATTGAGTCTTGACCATTTTAGTATATGATCATTAAGCAACCTTTTGCTTAAGACACATGCAGTTGAAAGAGTCCCAATTTGTAATAGGCTGAGAGACAAGGTACAGTAACTAGCACTTAAGTGGGTTATCTTGGCTCTAAGCCCCAGATCTTTAGGTGCTGCACTCAGAGGCTCCTGGGCAAGATATGTGTCTGGGGTGACCCCAAGTGCACTTGCCAATCTGAACTAGGAGGAAATACCATGTAGTGGGGGAGAGGTGAGTGTGGCAGGCATTCAGATACTTTGGGGAAACTCACTTTAAGCAAGTGTTCTGTTCCTTAAAAAGCTGCATATAAACTCAAGTTTTGCAAAAGTATATGTACATATACATAAAAGGTATAGTTTATTTTTCTTAGATAATTCACTCTGTAGACAAAATCCAGGTGGAATAACTTAGTGCCTGTGAACGCTGAATCCCCAAGAGTCTATCTTAATGTCGGTGCTAGAGAAACAGAATCAAATCAGAATTCTACATCCTATTTACCTCTTAATACCTGCACTCTGCAGCTGAAAAAAGCATGAAGAAGTTATTTACGTACTCATCTCATTAAAAAATAAAGCAAGGCTGGGCGGAGTGGCTCACACATGTAATCCCAGCACTTTGGGAGGCCGAGATGGGTGAATCACGAGGTCAGGAGTTTGAGACCAGCCTGACCAACATGGTGAAACCCTGTCTCTAGTAAAAATCCAAAAATTAGCTGGGCATGGTGGTGCGCACCTGTAATCCCAGCTACCCAGGAGGCTGAGGCAGGAGAATTGCTTGAACCTGGGAGGTGGAGGTTGCAGGGAGCCAAGATTGTGCCACTGCACTCTAGCCTGGGCGACAGGGCAAGATTCCATCTAAAAAAAAAAAAGCAAACACAACTCAGTGTGTAGAGTGTGCTATGATTTATTTTAAAAGTGCAGGCAGTGGTGGTGGGGAACAGTATGGACATTTCTGTTGTAACATTCATATACTGCCGAAAAATCTTGCATTCCTTAAATATTCCATGTTAAAAACAACAGACTTATGAGAGAGTTATGGTTGGATCACATTGTTGAAAATTAGTGCTTTGTGAAGAGCACTAACAAAAGCAAAAAGCCTATCTTAATACAAATATTAGTACAATGAAAGACAAGTTAAATTTCTTATAAATGTAGAAACACTGTAGTAAAAAAGAGAAAAAGAAACCTCTTTACTTTTAGAAATAAGGTGAAGTTAGCTTGAGGAAAGCGCTGTAAGGAAGAATGAGGTCAGCTGAGTCACGGACACAAATGCAAAATGTGCAAAGATGAGCCAGAAGCATGGAAAAGCACCTCCAAGACAGAAGAGAACTGATCCAAGAGAAAGGAGAGGGGAGTGGGCATCGCGTACGGCCGGAGGGCGCCACCTGCCGGTAAGAGCTGAATAGTGAGCTTCGTGTTTCTTGGGCTGAAACATTGTACAGTACAGTGTATAATACACAGTACAGTGTATAATATACACTAATCTGCCTCTACGTTATACTGCCATCATTCCCCTAATTTATCACTCCCTTATGAGAAAATTTGGGTTACAAAAACTTGTGTAACATAACATTGTATATATTCTTTGCAATGTATGCAAATACACACAAATATGTAAATATATGTTTATTTGTTTGTATATGCGTAGGATAGTTTCAGATGGAAACACCCAAAGTAGCAACACTGACTGCCTCTAGAGAGGGAAACCGAGCATCTAGAAGGTGAGGTGTATGCGAGGACACTTTTGAGGTGTAGCCCACCTGTATGCTTTGAATATCCTCTAATCAAAAAAAAAATTTAAATAAAATCATTAAAATTTTTTAAAACTGAAGACTTCCCCTAGATCCGTTCTATCATCTTTAACTAGCACCATTCTGACTTTATGACTAAACCTATCTGCTTTGGTCGTTTTACTTCTTTAAAACGAGACAACCATGTGACATCCTAGGATCCATCAAATGACCTGGTTCTCAAGAGAAGCCGGAGTGCAGTCAGGACAAGGCAAAGAGCCCTCTACTGGAAGAATTGGGCAATCTACCTGGTGAGAGATAAGCTTAAATAGGGCTGTGACACTGCACAACAAAGTCCCCTTTTTGGACATTATGGTGGTTGAAACCCCTGCCTGACAGACTCAGAGTCCTTAACCAGACTGCCCTAGCGGGAAGAAGGGTACCGGGAGGGTTTCCATTAGGGCAGAGGCAGCACATGTCTGACTGCCTACTCCATTTGCAAGGATGAACGGAAAGCCAGGGCTCATCATATAGGTGAACTGTAGAAGACTGCATGAGCTGATGGAAAAACAGACCCTAAGAACAGCAGAAGAGGAGAAAGTCCAAATAGCATCTTCAGCAAGATTAAGACTATAGTTTATGGCAGTGTTGGCATCTATAAACGGTAAGAACATGCTATACATAGAGACAATTAGAAGACAAGAGTTACTTAGAGATTGAAAATATAATTGCTGAAGTTAAAAAACCCTTTATTGGCCGGGTGCAGTGGCTCACACCTGTAATCCTAGCACTTTGGGAGGCTGAGGCAGGCAGGTCACACGAGCCCAGGAGTTCAAGACCAGCCTGGGCAACACAGGGAGACTCTGTCTCTACAAAAAATTGCAAAAATTAGCCGAGCATGGTGGCATGTGCACGTAGCCTGGGACTGCATCCCAGCTACATGGGAAGCATAGATGGGAGGATCACCTGGGCCCGGGGAGTGTGAGGCTGCAGTGAGCTATGACTGCACCACTGCACTCCAGCCTGGGCAACAGAGTGAGATTCTGTCTCAAAAACCAAAAAACAAAGAAACAGAAACAAAACAAAACAAACAAACAAACAAACCACCCAAACTAAACTCCCCCCCCAAACCCTTTACTTAGAAAATGATGAAAAAGAGAAAGTGGCAATAAAATATTAGTGAAAAGTTAACCATTCCAGAGGCCAATCTGAGATTGGACATCCACTGGCAGGCATTTCTGAGTGAGAACAGAAGAAAGAGGAAATATGAAGGCATGGGAAGGGAGCTGCACAGAGTTAAGGAAGACTTTGGTTTGCAGAGCAAAAAGGATTGCCTAATATGAGCACAATAATAGGAAAAAAATACTCAGACTCATATATATGAAGTGTCAGAGCACCAGGGATAAGAAGACTCCAAAACTTAAACAACAACTGCAGCAATAGTAACAACAACAGCTAGGTCACTTACCAAGGTGTAAGAACTAGATTGACATCAGACCTAACAGAAGCTGGATAACAAACAGAGCAATGTCCTCAGGATTTTGAGAGAAACTAATTTTGGACTTGAATTTTAAAATTCACTCACGCCAGGTATTACTGCAAGAAGGGGTAGAAAAAATAAAAAATTTAAAAATTGTAAAGAAAACCCCAAATAACTTAGAAATTGGACACATTTACTTAAATTATGCATAAATAAGTTCCCAAATTACATTGCTCTAG
>NW_012115154.1:18734387-18749364 GCF_000951035.1 Colobus angolensis palliatus | reverse complement strand
CACACACGTATAAAACATTTTCTTTATCCACTCATCAGTTAATGGGCCCTTAGGTTTGTTTAATATCTTTGCAGTTGTGAATTGTGCTGCAATAAACATATATGTGAAAGTGTCTTTTTGATATAATGACTTCTTTTCCTTTGGGTAGATACCCAGTAGTGGGATTGCTAGATTGAATGGTAGATCTACTTTTAGTTCTTTAAGAAATTTCCATACTGTTTTCCATAGAGATTATACAAATTTCCCTTTTTACCACACCCATGCCAACATCTATTGTTTTTTTTCCCCCAACTTTTATTTTAGCATTAGGGGTATGCATGCAGGTTTGTTGTACAGATAAGTTGTGTGTCATGGGGATTTGGTGCACAGATTATTTTATCACCCATGCAATAAGCATAGTACTCAATAGGTAGTTCTTTGATCCTCACCCTCTTCCCACCCTTCTCCCTCAAGTAGGCTCCGGCATCTATTGTTCTTTTCTTTGTGTCCATGTGTGCCCAGCGTTTAGCTCCCACTTGTAAGTGAGAACATGTGGTATTTCACTTTCTGTTCCCGTGTTAGTCTGCCTAGGATAATGGCCTGAAGCTCCACCCATGTTGCCACAAAAGACATGATCTCATTTTTATGACTGCATAGTATTCCATATGCAGGTATATATGTAGCAATTTTCTTTATTCAGTCTACCATTAATGGCCATCTAGGTAGATCCCAGGTCTTTGCTATCACAGATAGTGCTACGATGAACGTATGCATGTGTGTCTTTATGGTAGGATGATTTATATTCCTTTGGGTATATACTCAGTAATGGGATTGCTGGTTCAAATTGTAGTTCTGTTACAAGTTCTTTGAGAAAACACCAAACTGCTTTCCACAGTGGCTGAGCTAATTTACATTCCCACCAGCAGTGTATGAGCGTTCCCTTTTCTTAACAACCTCAAGCATCTGTTACTTGTTGATTTTTTTTTCTTTTTTGAGAAGGAGTCTTGCACTGTTGCCCGGGCTGGAATACAGTGGTGCAATCTCAGCTCACTGCAACCTCTGCCTCCCAGGTTCAAGCTATTCTCCTGCCTCAGCCTACCAAGTAGCTGGGATTATAGGCACCCACCACCATGCCCAGCTATTTTTTTTGTATTTTTAGTAGAGGTGGCATTTCACTATGCTGGCCAGGCTGGTCTCAAACTCCTGACCTCATGATCTACCCGCCTCAGCCTCCCAAACTTTTTGACTTTTAATGGTAGCCATTTTGACTGGTATGAGATGGTATCTCATTGTGGGTTTGATTTGCATTTCTCTAATGATTAGTAATGTTCATTTTTACACAAGCTTCTTGGCCATGTATATGACTTCTTTTGAGAGGTGTCTGTTCATGTCCTTTGCCCATTTTTTAAATGGGTTTTTGCTTCTTAATTTGTTTAAGTTCCTTATAGGTTCTGGATATTAGACCTTTGTTGGATGCATAGTTTGCAAATATTTTCTCTCATTCTGTAGGTTGTTTGTTTACTGTGTTGGTAGTTTCTTTTGCTGTGCAGAGGCTCTTTAGTTTAATTAGGTCCCATTTGTCAATTTTTGATTTTGTTGCAATTGCTTTATCATCTTTGTCATGAAATCTTTGCCAGGGCATATGTCCGGAATGGTATTTCCTGGGTTTCTTCTAGGATTTTTGTAGTTTTAGTTTTACATTAAAGTCTTCGATCTACCTTGAGTTGATTTTTGCATACGGTGAAATTTTTTCTGTGTGTGTGTGTGTGTGTGTGTGTGTGGCTATTACAAAAGGGCTTGCATTCTTGATTTGACTCTCAGCTTGGACATTGTTTGTGTGTAGAAATGCTACTAATTTTTGTACATTGAGTTTTTATCCTGAAACTTTCTTGAAGTTGTTTGTCTTGAAGCTGTAAGAGCTTTTGGGCAGAGACTATGAGGTTTTCTACGTATAAAATTATATTGTCTGAAAACAGAGATACTTTGACTTCCTCTCTTCCTATTTGAATGCTTTTTATGTCTTTCTCTTGCCTGATTGCTCTGGCTAGTACTTCCAATACTATGTTGAATAGGAGTGGTGAGAGTGGACATCTTTGTTTTCATCTCCCAGTTTTCAGAGGGAGAGAGAGGGAGAGAAAGGGGTGAGAGGAGAGGAGGAGAGGAAGGAAGGAAGGGAGGGAGATGGGAAGGATAAGGAGAGGGAGCAGAGGGGAGAAGGAGAGGAGGAAATGATGAGAGGGGAGGAGAAAAAGAGTGGGGAGAGGGAAGGAGAGGAGAGAAGGGTAGGAGGGGCAGGAAGGAGGAGAGAGAAGGACGGAAGGGAAAGAGAGAGAGAATCTGAGTCATAACTAAAATCTAGGAAAAATATTTGGACTTTGGTCATGTGATGAATTGCCTTTTTGGCTTAGGCTCAGTAGAAGTTGAGCTTCTCTTATCTGAAACAGAAGGCATCTTGACTGATTCAATAGCTTACCTAGAACTAGAGACAAAATTGTAAAAGTTACAAAAATGTTGCCAAGCAGACAGAATCAGCAATGCTGACTATAATTGTGGCAAGTGGACTAAAAAGCACACAACATTTATAAAAGCATTCCAGGGTTCAGAAAGTTATCCAAAGATATCCCTTCCCAATTCCGGGATTGGACATGATTGCTTAAAGGTGCATAAAACTTCTTAGAACAGCAGCCATGATGCACAAATTGTAAAAACGTGTAAAACCAGTGACTGAAATGAGTGATTTTAATATTTTTTCATATTTTTATTGTGGACGTTTAATATTTGTTTTAATTTTTAGTACAGTATTTTCCCTCTTGTTTTTTCTTTTTTAAATTTGTTTTTTACTTTAAAAAATTTGTACAAGTCTATAGAGTACATGTGAAATTTTGTTACATGTATATAACATGCAATGATCAAGTCAGGGTATGTAGGGTGTCCATCTTATGAGTACAATATGTCTTTGTTTCACTGTAATCACTTTACTCGGCTACTTAACATTGAATTTATTCCTCTACCTAAGTGCATATTTGTGCCATTTAACCCACTTCTCTTCATCCTTTCTAACTTTGTCTTTCCTTCCACCCACCTCACCCCACACTCACCTCCCAATTTTCAAGTAATTTGTCTTAACGACTTATGTTTGTTTAGAGTCTTCTCTGTACTAATTTAATTATACTTTGTGTGTGTATGTATATTGAGGTATAATTGACATACAATGAACTACATACAGGTATTTAAAGTGCATAATTTAATAAATTTTGACACATATCCATTGGCCCCCCAAAATATCCTCAAGACCTTTGTCAGTCCTTCCTCCTGACACTTCTCACCCCCATCCCTGGGCAGCCACTGACTTGCTTTTTGTCACTATAGAATAGTGAGCATTTTCTAGAGGAAGTGGAATCACATCATGTATACTATATGTACGCCTTTTGTTTGTTTGACTTTTTCCACTCAGCATAATAATTTTGAAGTTCATCCATTTTGTGTGAATCAGTAGTTCATTTCTTTTTGCTGAGAAGTCATATTCCATTGTATAGATATGCTATAGTTAGTTTATCCATTCACCTGTTAGATATTTTGGTTATTCCAAATTTTCGCCTATTACAAATAAAGCTTTTATGAATGATCAGGTATAAGTCATTTATGAACACATGCTTTCTTTTCCCTTAGGAATATACCTAGGAGTGGAATGCCTGAGTCATATTATGGGTGTGTAAGATTACTTTTTAATAAACTGACCAATTGTTTTCCAAAGTCATTGTACCCCCCCCCTTTTTTTTTTTTTTTTTGAGACGCAGTTTTGCTCTTGCTGCCCAGGCTGGAGTGCAATGGTGCGATCTCGGCTCTCTGCAACCTCTGTTTCCTGGGTTCAAGCGATTCTCCTGCCTCAGCCTCCTGAGAAGCTGGGATTACAGGTGCCTGCCACCATACCCGGCTAATTTTTTTGTATTTTTAGTGGAGACGGTGTTTCGCCATGTTGGCCAGGCTGGTCTTGAACTCCTGGCCTCAGGTGATCTGCCCGTCTTGGCCTCCCAAAGTGCTGGGATTATAGGCGTGAGCCACTGCACCTGGCCAATGGCACCATTTTATATACCACCATTCCCTCCACATCTTCACCAACACTCAGTGTGGTCAGTGTATTTAATTTTAGCCATTCTAATAATCTTTTTTAGTGCTGCATAATATTTCCATGATATGAGTATACCAATATGAGTATCCCTACTGATGCACTTTTACCTGCCTTCCTATATTTTTGCCTCTAGAAACAATTCTGCAAAACCAGACTATACTAACTGGAGCTTTTATTGCCATGAGATGGAGTCTTTGGAATAGGGTTGATGCATTGAAGTGCATAAATATTTTAAAACAAAATAAATCTTATCTAGAGCTTTCTTAAAAGGCTGTAATAATTTACATTTACCAGCAATGCATTAAAGCATCTTTTGCCTTTCTTCCCAACCTCACCACTAATTTTTATTTTATTTATTTATTTATTTATTTGAGATGGAGTTTCACTCTTGTTGCCTAGGCTGGAGTGCAATGGCACCATCTCGGCTCACTGCAACCTCCACCTCCCAAATTCAAGCGATTCTCCTGCCTCAGCCTCTGGAGTAGCTGGGATTACAGGCATCCACCACCAAGTCCGACATTTTGTATTTTTAGTAGAGACAGGGCTTCTCCATGTTGGTCAGGCTGATCTCGAACTCCAGACCTCAGCTCACCACTAATTTTTGTCAATAGCATATAACTTTTTACAATGCTTTCAAGTTGTTTTGATTTTCATTTCCTTGATTATGAAGTTGAATATTTTTTCACGCGTATTGGCCATTGATTGTTCATCTGTGAACAGTCTAAGGATGTTGTGCATTTTTATTTTTGTGAGCTTTTTTGGTAACATAGATTTTAAAATTTCATCTTGAATTTTTTTTTCCCTTAGAGATGGGGTCTCACTCTGCTGCCCAAGCTGGATTTCAGTGGTGCAATCAGATCTCACTGCAGGCTACAACCCCTGGCCTCAAGAGAAATTTTTTTTTAATCTTTAAATTTGCTTATGTCATCTTTGCCATATTAAATACTTTAAAGCCATCTTTTCTTTTATAACTTCTGGCTTCATATCTTGGTTAAGAAAGTACATCCAACTCTTGGCTTGTACATGTAATTTCCTGTATTTTATCTTAATATTTTCATGTTCTTATTTTTTTTACAGGCACAAATTCAATCCTTCTTGGATTTTATTTTATTTTATTTTTTATTTTTTTTAGATGGAGTCTTGCTCTGTTGCCAGGCTGGAGTGCAGTGGCGCGATCTCAGCTCACTGCAACCTCCACCTCCCGGGTTCAAGCGATTCTCCTCACTCAGCCTCCCGAGTAACTGGGACTACAGGCAGGCACCACAACAGTCAGCTAATTTTTGTGTTTTTAGTAGAGATGGGGTTTCACCATGTTGGCCAGGATGGTCTCGATCTCTTGACCTCGTGATCTATCTGCCTCAGCCTCCCAAAGTGTTGGGATTACAGGTGTGAGCCACCATACCCGGCCTCTTGGATTTTTACGTAGTGTGAGGTAGCAACCCAGTTTTACTTTCTTCTAATTGGAAAGCTGTTTTGTTCTCACCACTTAACTAAATAACCCATTTTCCGCTGCTTTGTCATACGTTTATTCCCATTATCAACCAGGATTCATTATGTACTATGTATATTGTCCTACTGATTTATTTGTGTGTTTTATGCCAATGCTAGACTAAGTTATGTTCAGGTGTTTTTTTTTTTTTCCCCCACAAAGAAGACTTAAGAAAGCATATCTAATTCCACACACAGAAAGAACAGATTTCAATTGGAATCTAATTATGTATATATCCATTTTGGAAGAATGTATATTTTCATAGTGGTAAGTATTTTCACACAAGAACATGGTATGTTTTCCTGTTTGTTCAGATCTTGTTTCATGTTTTTCAATATGGTTGAGTTATATTTATAGTTATGTATATCATAAATATATATATAAGAGTATATGTACAGCATAAAGCTCAATAAAACCATACCCAATTTAAGAAGTAGAGCATTGCCCTTCGAAGCTTCCCATCTCACCTCCATGAGTTCCTCTCCCTCTCACCAGGGTATTATTACTATCCTCTCCTTTGTGTTAATCATTCACTTTCTTTTTCTTTTTTTTGAGATAGGGTGCTGCTCCGTTGCCCAGGCTAGAGTGCAGTGGTGCAATCATAGCTCACTGCAACCTTGACCTCCTGGGCTCAAGTGATCCTCCCACTTTGGACTCTTGAGTCGCAAGATCACCCTGTGCACCAACCCACCTGGCTATTTTTTTTTCTTTTTCTTTTTTTGTAGAGACAGGGCCTCACTGTTTTGCCCAGGCAGGTCTCGAACTCCTGTCCTCAGGAATCCTCATACTCTGGCCTCTCAAAGGGTTGGGATTACAGGCGTGAGTCACCATGCCTAACCCTCCCTTGCTTTTCTTTACAGTTTCTTATCACCTATGTCTGTTGCTCTAAACAATATATAGTTTTAGTTTTTTTCCATGGCTAACCTTGTCAAAAATGGAATCAGATTCTGTATTCTTCTGGGAAAAGAACGGTTCTTCCTTGGTTAAACATGCATATGATATTTATTCATGTTGATGCAGGTAATTGTATTTTGTTCATTTTTCCTGCTGAATATCATTCCACTGTGTGGGTATTCTATAGTTTGCTTATTCAATGCACTATTGATGAATATTTGGGTTGTTTCTAGCTTTTTACTGTCATGAGTCTTCTTACAAAAATACCCTTATGCATTCGTGTAAGGTTTTCTTTAAGGCAATGGTCTTCAAACATTTTTTACTTCTGTATTCACTAAAGGAATTTTTAAAAAATCTGGATCTTCTCTTGAGGATTTTAAGTTGAACTTGTAAAATTTTTTCCTCATGAATATTTGCAAAAGATGTAATTTCTAGCACATTGTAGATATTAACATTTTTAAATGAAATTACTTCTTTTAAAATTATTTTAGATATAATACAAATAAGATAGCAATTAGACACCAATCTTCAGCTATTTAAAAAACACATGAGCAAGCGTTTTTCTAACAGTCAGAAATTTTACCTGTTGCTTTTTCTCCTTGGCTGTCCATTTACTTCCCCACAGAATTGTATCTTGTGATCGATTTTTATGCTTCAGAAATCCTGGTCACCCTAGCATCTTTTTCTATCACAAAAATAAATATGGAACTTGAAAAAAATTCTATGGCCACAGATATTTAGTGTGAAAAATTTCTTTCATATTTAGTTATTATTAAAGCGGGGGGGGTCAGTAAAAAATAAAATAAAATAAATTATCAGTACACAATTGATCAAAGTACATAAATACATCACAACATTTGTAAAATAATTTATCACTACCTTTTTAATTTTGAAAATGCATCTCTCAATGGGATGGATGAGGCTTCTTTTCATTTATTTCATGCATGCACTATGACGTCACTCTTTGCCAGAATGAGACAATGTTTAGCATCAATTCTATTCCTATTTTTTGTTTTCATCAGTGCAAAAATTGAGAAGCCTTGTTCATATAAATGAATCAATAGAAATGTAATCAATTTTGTTATGATAATGCCACTCAGTTCTTTGTACTCCTTCCAAAATAAATGCCGAAACCACATAGTGTTTCCTCATTAATTTTTAATTGTCTATTGATGGATATATCTGCCTTCCTTTTTGTTGAAAACAAAATAGGGGAAACTGCTTGACTTGCAAAAGGATTTAATGGCCAGTCATTAGAATCACTCAATTTCTCAACATCTGGGAAGAATACCAAAAGAGCTTTATCAAGACATATCGAATGACTATAAATTGTATGTCTTACTCTTTCACTGAAAGGTTGAAAAGTATCCCATTTAACACATTACATCTAAAATATTTCGAAAAATTGAAATATTATTAACTTTGATAAACCTTTGTCAATCTATTTAAAAAAACTTTTGAAGTGGAAAATTCTAAATACAAAGAAGTAGAAAAAATAGTGTACTGAACTCAACATATCCATCATTAAGCATCAACAGTTATACATGGGCAATCTTGTTTCATCTAAACCGTTATCCTTTCTACTCCTAGTTTTTATTATTGTTTTTATTTTTCGAAATAGGGTCTCACTCTCTTACCCAGGTTATGATGCAGTGGCATGATCACAGCTCACTGCAGCCTTGACCCCCGGGCTCAGTGGATCCTCCTACCTCAGCCTTCTGAGTAGTTGGTGCTGCCATCACCTTCCGCTGGTTTTTAAAAAAATATTTTGTAGAGATAGGTCTGTGTTGCCCAGGCTGGTCTTAACTCGCGGGCTCAAGCCATCCTCCTGCCTTGGCCTCCCAAAATGTGGAGATTATAGGTGTGAGCCACCATACTCAGCCCCTTTTGAAGTTTTTGACAAACTTCCCAAGATTAATTTCTAAATTAAGCCTTTTTTGTTGATCTTGAACTAACTTTGGGATTTTTGAGATGGACTCCTGGAAAATGTCAAAGAATTTATCTCTCACCTTGTAAAATAGGGACATTAAACTAATTAGCTTATTTGATATATTAAATTACGTGGGAAGCATTGTCAAGTAAAAGTGATGTTTAGCTTTCTTTATATTATATTTATATGGGCACATGTTACTAATAAGAGTGTTTCAGAAATTAGACAAAATTTGTTAAAATTTGTCAGTACCCTAGATATTCATGATGTCTGATATAATGTTATCAATCAGAATTCTACATCTTATTTTACAATGTTGTATGTCACAGAAACAACCAAATTTCCTTGTCAATTAGATTGTAAGAAACTCTCATTAGATATTTAAATGTGACAACTTAAAAATCTTTTATCATTTACATGTTATTTTACTTTGATGTTTTCTTAAAAGCTTTTGCAAGCAACTATGGTCAAAATTTGTCTTCAAAGAGATTCATGGAAAAGACTCCAACAAGTACAGATTTCTGATAACTTTAAGGTCACACCATTGGCCTGGGTAAGAATTTCCAGAACTCTAATGAAGAAACTGATTGGCTTGTAAAATTGTTAACCCAATGTAGGGCAAAACGAAAATTAATTGGATGGAACTAAATGAACTGAAGAAGAAAAATGATGCTTTAAAAAATTACCTTTTTTTCAAAACATTGCTTGTTCTTTAATATTTTGTTTTCCAGTTCTGAGGAAACGTTTTCTTTTTTCTCCTAAGCTATCTATAGTTGACCACAATCTGGTAGATTATGCATTTGTAAACAGAAATAAAGCATTTCGTTTTTTCCCTACCTAATCCCTCCAGAATTTGAAAATGATCAGTGAGTATTCTTATATTCATGACAATAGTTGTTTGTATAGGTCCAATAAGAGTCTATTCTGTTTGTATCAGGACACAGTGGAAAACATTGGTTATGCTACCAAAGCTTTGGAATGTAACTTTTAGGATGTTATAGAATCAGAAATGACCACACAGTTTTAAGAAACTAAGGTTGACTTTGTGGGGCCAATAATGCTCCTTAAAAAAACCCCAGCCTGGTACCTTGTTCACAAAGTCCCTAGCCTTACAATTGAGTAAAGAAGGTAACTTTCTCGCAGGCCCAGGAGCCTTAGAAATATTTTGGAGACCTCGAGAAAAGAAGAACTCACCCAAATCGAGAGGCGTTACAGGCGCAATCTAATGACAAGCTCTTGGCTTGGCTTCCTAGACTTGAGAGGCGTTTAGATTCCTTATTAACAGTTCCAGCAAAGCAGACTCAAAAAGAGCCTATACGATCAATCACTATTCCTGCTGCATTATGTGAATAATCAAGACAAGTTTAAGTGACTAGATTTATTTTATAAAAAAAATTAGTCTTACTATGATTATGTTCGGTAAAAATGGCAGTGACTGTGGAGAGAAAAATTACATTAAAAAAAACTATAGTATCCCCATTGTTGGATTCTAGTACTGTTCATTGTCTTTGAGGTTTTGTTATCTATTTGTACAATGGATTAGATATTAAACTCTAATTTCCTCCCATATCTGGCAACAAACCTTCAAGCTAATGTTTCATGTTTTTCTCCTACTCTCTTGACTTGACATCACTGAAAACTGAAGCTGCCCTTTTCCTGAAACTTTGCAAGCTGAAACTGGATGACTTGATATAAACTTCAGAGAAATCACTACCACAGCTCATGTATAAGCAACCTTTGTGCCCGTTGCTGTGTAGGCCATTCAGAAAGTCCACTGGAACACCCAACGCCCTCACCAGAGACATTCAAACTGCAAATCAGGAAACGGATCAGAATTACCACTGCTTATCTTCACTGTCTATCTAAAGATGCTTTGAGCCCTATCGATAGTACCCTTACCAACTGATTGCCCTCTGGACTCAAAAGCCGGGCTTATAACTTGCTCTAAACATTAACCTTTATTTTTCTTTTGTTTCCATATAAATGCCTCTTATCGTTTACACTGTGAAGTCTCAACTTGGATGGGAGCCCATCTGCAACACCGCCTCCTAAAATGAGACGCAACTGTTCAATTGAACTGAACTATTTTCAGGACTAAAAGGCTGTGTCAATAAGATATGGGGAATATTTGTTCTTCTGTGTGTTCCAATCCGTGTTTTTCTTTCCCTTCACTGATATCTTGTTTCACAACTTCCAACCCAAATCTGCTCACAGCTACTAACTTGGCTTTTAACATATGAAACTTTCTAAAAGTAAAGTTTCAAATGGGAAATGAAGAGGCTCAGAATACACTACCCCAAAATACATCACTCAGAACACATCATCCCCAAATATGTCACTTTGGCATCAGAATTATTTTAAACTAAAGGTACATAAAAACAGGAGGTGCAAGAAGATCACTCTGACCTTCACCGTTCTTTAAAAGCCAGAGATGAAATTCCTATGTGAAAGATGTCCTCCCTAAACCAAGAAGAAAGTGGCATTCTTATCACCAAGGATGGGAAGTTGAGGCTGATAGGAATCTGTACAAGCATCCCTTTTCTTCCTAATTACTTATCTACCCAGTTATTTACCCTAGCACAAGCCCCTTTCCTTTGTTATATTTTCACACTTCAAGGCATAAATGTTTGACTCTAGCTGCTGCTTTGTGTCTTCACTTCCTTATGAAGGCTCTCTTCTCATAAAAGACTTGCATTAAGTCATTTATATGCTTTTCTTCTGTTGATTTGTCTTATGTCGATTTAATTCTCCAGGCCCAGGCAAAAAACAAACACAGAAAAAACAAAAACAAAAACAAAAAACCCCCAACAACAACAACAACAAAACCCTAGAAGAGGAGGGGTAAATTTTTGCCTCCTCTTCTGCACTTTTCAAATGCTCTATCCTGTTTTCACTTCTTTACTTTCTGGCACTATAAGGTGTTCCAGGCTCATCTTGTATTTATTTTCCCTGTCCTAGCCCTGGAATCAGCCACTTCTACACTTCTTTAAGGAGTCCTGGTTCCTTTCATTGGGGAATGGCATTTCGAAATCAAGATCTGAGTGCCATCTGTGCTCGTTGCTACTAGTGTCACTGCTTGTAGTCTCCTCTCTCTCAGTGGGCGGAGCTAAGCAATCCATGTATGTATAACTGACCCATATATGCACACATATTATATTTTTGTATCTACTAAAAAATAAATCAACCATGAGTTCATGCTGATATTTCTAACTCCAGTCCAGCACCAGGATTTATTCTAGCATTATCTCTGCTTATTTGTAACTTCTTTCTGACAATGAGAAAAGTGGATCCCGTAGCTTACAATATTCTTAATTATTTCTGAGCCCAAGTATACCATAGGTTTAGGGTTGCTTGTGAAAAACGAATTTACCAAGGAGAGTATGTTGCTTCTGTACCATTCTTTTTGTCTTTGGCCTGACACTCTCCAGTCAAAACATTGCTTTACAAAGTCACTTAGGTCAGCTCCTTTCTTCCCCGCTAACTTCTGTATGGTTATGTTTTTTTTTATTTGCAATACAGTTAGATTCATTTTAGCAGTCTGCTTTTCATCCTGGATTTCCCCAAGATCTTGGTTGATTTTTTAAAAACTTGCATACAGCAAAGTTTACCCTTTGTGGTGTATAGGTTTATGGGATAGAGAAAGGCATAGAGTCACATGTACAACAGTACAGTTTAACTCAGAACAATTGGATCCCCCAAAAGTTTCCTAATGAGGCCCTAAAGTGGGGCATCATTTCATATAACTCTCCCAACTCCAGGCAACCGTGGATTTGTTTTCTATTTTGATAATTTTGCCTTTTCCAGAATCCCATATAAATAGAATCATTCAATATGTAACATTTTGGATTTTCTCTCATTGAGCAAAAAGAATTTCAGGTTCATTCGTGTGTTGTGGGTTGATACTTTTCATTGCTGAATAGTATTCCATTGTCTGGATATACACCAATTTACTTACCCTTTCATCTGTGAAAGACAGCTGAGATGTTTCTAGCTTTTGGTTACGAATAAAGCTGCTATAAACAGTCAGGGCCGGGCACGGTGGCTTACGCCTGTAATCCCAGTACTTTGGGAGGCTAAGGCAGGCAGATCACCTGAGGTCAGGTGTTCGAGACCAGCCTGGTCAACATGGCAAAATCCTTTCTTTACTAAACATACAAAAATTAGACAGGAGTGGTGGTGCATGCCCATAATCCCAGCTACTCAGGAGGCTGAGGCAGGAGAATCATTTGAGCCCAGGAGGCAGAGGTTGCAGTGAGCTGAAATTGTGCCACTGCACTCCAGCCTATGAGACTCCATCTCAAAAAAAAAAAAAAAGTCAGGTACAGATTTTTCTGTCAGTGTAAGATTTCAGTTAGCTTAGGTCAATACCTTGGAGTGGGACTGTGGGGTCACATGGTAAGTGCATGTTTATCTCTATAAGAAATTACAAAACTAGTTTCAATTTATAAGAAACTGCTATACTATTTTCTGTTCCCACTGGTGATGAATGGGAATTCCATTTGCTTTCTCACCCTTGTCAACACTTTAGCCATTCTAATAGGTGAGTAGCAGCATTTCACTGTGTTTTAATTTGCACTCTCTAATGACTAGTGTCGTTGAGCATTTTTTTTTCAATTGTGGTAAAATAGATATACCTAACATTTACTATTTTAACTATTTTAAAGTATACAGTTCAGCGACAGTAAGTACATTCACATTGTCGTATAACCATCACCACCTTCTGTCTTCAGAACTTTTTCATCTTCTCAAACTGAAGTTCTATATCCATTAAACACCAGCTCCTCATTTTCCCCTCCCTCCATCCTCTCCCAACCGCCATTCTAGTTTTTGTCTCCATAAATGTAACTACATTAGAAACCTCAGGTAAGTGCAGTCATGTAATATATACATTGTAAAATATATTATTATATATAATATACTATATAATTATATATTATATATTTATATATTATATATTATATATTATATAATATATGATATATAAAAAATATATAATATATAAAAATATATAATATATAATATAATATATAGTCATGTAATATATATATATTTTTGTGACTGGCTTATTTTGCTTAACATAATGTCCTCAAGGTTCATCCATGTTGTATTAGGTTGGTGCAAAAGTATTCGGGGTTTTTCCCATTAAAAGTGATAGCATGAGTCAGAATTTCCTTATTTTTAAAGGCTGAATAATATTCCATTGTATGAATATATCATGTTTGTTTATTCATTCATGTGTCAGTGGACACTTGGGTTGCTCCCGCCTTTTGGCTATTGTGAATAATGCCGCTATGGACACAGTGCACACATATGTGTTCGAGTCTCTGCTTTCACTTCCTTTTTTTTTTTTTTTTGAGACGGAGTCTCACTCTTGTCGCCCAGGCTGGAGTGCAGTGGCGCGATCTCGGCTCACTGCAAACTCCGTCTCATGGGTTCACGCCATTCTCCTGCCTCAGCCTCCAGCGTAGCTGGGACCACAGGCGCCCGCCGCCACGCCCGGCTAAGTTTTTGTATTTTTGTTTTCGGTAGAGACGGGGTTTCATTGTGTTAGCCAGGATGGTCTCGATCTCCTGACCTCGTGATCCGTCTGCCTCGGCCTTCCAAAGTGCTGAGATTACAGGCATGAGCCACCGCACCCGGCCTCTGCTTTCACTTCTTTTGGGTGTATACCCAGAAGTGGAATTGCTGGATCACAGGTAATTACGTTTAATTTTTTGAGGAATCATCATACCGTTTCCACAGCAGCTGCACCACTTTACATTCCCACCAGCAATGCACAAGAGCTCCAATTTCTCTCACATCCTTGCCGATACTTGTTATTTTTGTGTGTGTGCATGTGTGTTGATAACAGCCAACCTAACGGGTGTGAAGCGTTATTCCATTGTGGTTTTGATTTGCATTTTGTTAATAGCTAGTGATATTGAATATCTTTCATGTGCTTATTGGCCATTTGAATATTTTCTTTGGAAAGATGTTTATCTTGATAAACCTTTTTTTGAGGTTTATTAATTTTTTCAACTTTTATTTTAGATACAGGAGGTACACGTGCAGGTTCGGTACACGGGTGTATTGCATGATGCTGAGATTTACGGTATGGATCCCGTCACCTAGGTAGTGAGGATAGTACCCATTAATTTTGTCAACTTTTCAAGGATCCAGTTTTGAGGTTCTATTATTTTTCTCTACTATTTTTTTCTGTTTTTAATTTAATGACTTTGTTTCATCTTTTCTCCCCTTTCTGCTTGTTTTAAGTCTACTTTACTCTTCTTTCTCTAGTTTATTAAGGTGAATGCAACAATTAATTTTTTGAGGTTTTTCTTCTTTTCTGATATAAGCATTTCATGTTAAAAATTTTCCTTTAAGCTCTCCTTTAGCTTTCTTCTATAAATTTTGATTTGCTGGCATTTTATATCCACTTATTTAAGCATATTTTAAAAATCTGCCTTGAGATTTCTTGTACTCAAAGGTTGTTTTCTTTTTTATTTATTTATTTATTTATTTATTTTTTATTATTGTACTTTAAGTTCTAGGGTACATGTGCATAACGTGCAGGTTT
>NW_012115154.1:18726529-18727272 GCF_000951035.1 Colobus angolensis palliatus | reverse complement strand
TTGGAGACTGGAGCTGTTCCTATTCGGCCATCTTGCTCTGCCCCCCGGTTGTTTTCAAGTATGTGTTTAATTTTCAAATCTTTGGACAATTTCTACATTCTTTCTGTTACTTATTTTGAATTTAATTCCATTTTGGTCTGAAAAGACACTTTATGTAATTTCTGTTCTTTTAGATTTGTTAAGGTTTGTTTCATGGCTCACAATATGCTCTATTTTGGTGAATGCTCCATGTGCATTTGAGAAGAATGTGTGTTCTGTTGTTGATTGAAGTGTGCTATAGGTCAAGTGTCAATAGGTCAATAGTGTCATTAGGTCAATAGTGTCAATAGGTCAAATTGGTTGACAGTGGTCAAGTCATCAACATATTTAATGACCTTCTAGCTACTTGTTCTATCCATTACTTAAAGAGATGTGTTAAAATCTCCAACTGTAATTATAGCTATTCATCTATATCAACTTTTGGTTCTTTCAGTTTTTCTTTAAGTGTTTTGAAACCTTATTGTTAAGTTCATATATATTTAGGATTGTTATGTTACTTTGGTAAATTGGCATTGTAATCACTATGTAATATTTCTTTTTATCTTTGATAATACTCTTTGTTCTGAAGTTTAAAAATTTTTTAATTTAATTTAATTTTTTAAAAATTCCTTTTTTTAAAATTATACTTTAAGTTCTAGGGTACATGTGCATAATGTGCAGGTTTGTTACATATGTATACATGTGCCATGTTGGTGTGCTGCACC
>NW_012115154.1:18664736-18724119 GCF_000951035.1 Colobus angolensis palliatus | reverse complement strand
CAGTGTAAAAGTGTTCCTATTTCTCCACATCCTCTCCAGCACCTGTTGTTTCCTGACTTTTTAATGATTGCCATTCTGACTGGTGTGAGATGGTATCCCATTGTGGTTTTGATTTGCATTTCTCTGATGGCCAGTGATGACGAGCATTTTTTCATGTGTCTGTTGACTGTACAAATGTCTTCTTTTGAGAAATGTCTGTTCATATCCTTTGCTCAATTTTTGATGGGGTTGTTTGTTTTCTTCATGTAAATTTGTTTGAGTTCTTTTTCTTCATCATTCAACTTGATAAAGCTTCTTTTTTTTTTTTTTTAACATGAGTATAGCTATTCCAGCTTTCTTTTGGATATTGTTTGATGGTGTACATTTGTAACATTCTTTTATTTGTAACATATTTGTGCCTTTATTTTTAAAGTGAGTTTTTCTTAAGGCAGCATATACGTAGGTCTTGATTTTTAATCATATCTGAAAATTTTTGTCTTTTAATTGGTATATTTTGATCATTCACCTTTAGTGTGGTTATTATATAACTGAATTAAAATCTACCATTTTCTTAGTATTTAATCCATCTGTCCTTTATTTTTTCCTGCCTTCTCTTGAGGTAATTGAGCACTTACTGGAATTATGATTCTATTTCATCTCCTTTATTGACTTATTATTTGTTCACCCCTTAAAAAAGTTTAGTCCTTGGTACAGGAGTTATATGTTTTTAATTAATTAGAGTGTATCATTAAATAATATTGTATGTATTCACAGATAGTTTAAGGCCTCAAATTATCATAGTCCCACTTCTCTGCTATTACATATATTATACATATTACATATAATTATTAGCCTAGATATCTCTATATTATTAGATACTAATATCTATATTCTATCTATCTATCTATCTATCTATCTATCTATCTATCTATCTATCTATCTATCTATCTATCTATCCGTCCATCTTGGGAATTAACTGAGAGATATAGATAAGCCAAAGGCAGGCTTAAAACAAAACAAGGGCCAGGTACGGTGGCTCATGTCTGTAATCCCAGCACTTTGGGAAGCTGAGGTGGGCAGATCATGAGGTCAGGAGATCGAGATCATCCGGGTCAACATGGTGAAACCCCGTCTCTACTAAAAATACAAAAATTAGCCAGGTGTGGTGGCACCTACCTGTAATCCCAGCTACTTGGGAGGCTGAGGCAGGAGAATCGCTTGAACCTGGGAGGCGGAGGTTGCAGTGAGCCGAGATCGTGCCACTGCACTCCAGCCTAGTGACAGAGACAGACTCCGTCTCAAAAACAAAACAACAAACAAACAAGCAAACAAAAAGTAGCTAGATAAAGAAAACATTTTTAGGTGAATCATGAAAAATAAAAGCATTTATTATGAACCATAAAAGTCATACAGAGTAGCAGTATAAAAGATGATCTACATCTTATGTTAACATAAGGCTTTTATTTTTATATAAGACTCACTTCACACCTTCATATTATTCATATAATTTTAATCTAATGACAACTTAGTTATCTTGGCTGTCTCTCCAACGTATTGTACAATAAGTTCTTATAGGATAGGGAGTTTACCGTATGCAAGTGACTCTTGTTCTTCTCTCCTACCCCTTTTCCTCCCTGTTTTCCTCTTCCCCTCTTTCCCACTCTCTTCTCTTTTTATCCCTTCTCACCTCCTTTCTCCCTATCCTACATTCTCTCACTCCCTCTTTCCTCATCTTATCTTTTTTAATCTCCCCGTTTTTAAAATTAATAGGTTTTATTTTAAAGAGCAGTTTTAAGTTTACAGAAAAATGGGAATGATAAATACTGAGAGTTCCCCTATACTCCTCACCGTCTGCCCCAACAATTCCCCCTATTAGTCATCTTGCCTTAGTGTGGTACATTTGTTGTAATTGATGAGCCAATATTGATAAATTATTATTAATTAAAGTCCATAGTTTACATTAAAATTCAGCCTTGGTGTTGTATATTCTATGGGCTTTGATGAATGTGTAGTGGCGTGTATCTACCATTATAGTATCATACAGAATAATTTCACTACCTTAAAAATTCCCTATATTCCACCTATCCATCTCTCCCTCCATCCCCTGGAACTGCCAGCAACCACTGATTGGTTTACTGTCTCCGTCATTTTGTCTTTTACAGAATGCCATTTAGCTGGAATCATACAGTATATAGCCTTTTCAGATTGACTTAGTTCACTTAGCAATATGCATTTAAATTTTCTTTATGCTTTCTCATGACTTGTTAGCTCAGTTACTTTTTGATTGAATAAGATTCCATGGTCTAGATGTGCCACACTTTACCCATACACCTATTGAAAGACATCTTGGTTGTTTCTAAGTTTTGACAATTATGAATAAAGCTGCTATAAACCTTAGTGGGCAGATTTTTGTGTGGACGTAAGTAATGTATTTTTAAATAATGGGATGAGAAAGGAGAGCTTTCTAAGAATGACAGTGCCATAAAGAAAACATTTGTTCAAATTTCCAGACAGCAAAAAACTCACATTGCAAACTTAAGAGACAAACAGCAGGGGGTGGTATTTGCAAAATATGTGACCATAGTTGACAGTTCCATTTTACTCAGTACACTGTGAACTTAAAGGAGATAAGATTCTCAAACTCTTTGACTATTTTATTATATTTTATTTTATTACCTGCATGTCTGCGGTAAGAGAGAGACATATCAGTGATTCTCTTTAGATTTGTCCAAAACATCTTATAAGAATTTAGACCTGTTAGGAATTACCAGATTTCTATTTACATCTCACTGTTAGGAAAACACATTTTGAAATGAAACCACCATAATTCTACAGACTTTTAGAGAGGAAAAGTTATAACTATTATTATATGAAAAGTTAACTTTACAATATTAGTATGAGAGAATATTTTGGAAGTCAAATGCAGCTTTCATTGCAAAGTGCGAATTGTATATGTTATCTGTGTTAGAACCACCCTCCTCTCCAAACTAAATCAAAGAATCAAGAGTTACCCATATCTCACTCTCTCACTCATAATTTCTTTAAAAACTGAACCCATCTAAATGCAAACGTGCAAGTAACTGATCAAGCTCTGCTTCATTCACCTGAGAAAGTTCCCAGAGAGAGAAAAAAAAAAGAAAGTTCCCAGAGAGGAGCTCCATGCCCTCCCGCTCCCACCACCACAACACAGAAGCTCCCAGCATGACCAGGGCCACCCTCTTCCCTTCTCCCAAGCCCCTTGTTAAGTGCTTGTCACTTTGGCTGAATCACGTCATGAATGGGGTTAGATGTCTTCCTGGTCCCTGTGGAAATGAAATCCTCCTGGGTGGGGAAATCTCCTAAGCCTGGTCCCCCGCGTCAGGTCAGAGCACAGGTAACATGAGGGCAGGGCATTTGGCAGAAGTAAGAGGGAGCCATAGAATGTTTCAAGCAAGATGCCTGCTCCTTGTGCAGTGGAACATGGAGAGTGCCCTTGGGTTCAGTCCTCACTGCCATCTAGAATTCAATATAGGAAACTCTCTTGGCCAGGCTCATGCCTATAATTCCAGCACTTTGGGAGGCTGAAGCAGGTGTATCACTTGAGCTCAGGAATTCAAGACTAGCTTGGGCAACATAGGGAGACCCCATTTCTTAAAAAAGTAAACAAAAATAAGAAATTGTCTTTATGGTGCACTGCAGATGGTGACTGGGAGATGTGTATATGTTCAGCCTGGGCCAGTAACAGGCAACTGTTGGCCAGCCCTGGGATGCAGCCATACCCAGATGTTTAGTGGCTTTTCTGGGTATCAGTGCTCCTGCTAATTCTGGTAAAAAGTTTGTTTTGCATAAAAGCATCACAGAGGTGTGATGGGAAAAGGAAGTAGAGCTGTTTTACGAACAGCTTCTTACCCTGGCTGTCTCTCAGGGCTTTGAGTCACCCACTGAGGGCGGCTTTGTACGGAAACCCACACACATTGTTATTTTCCTGTTGTCAGGGACATGGTCCCTTTCTCTCTAGCAGACCAAATTTGTGGCCAGGTTTATCATGTCTCATTGCTCTTGCGTTTTTATAAAGGGCCTGTAAGCCAATGAGAGAGACTGCCCAGGAGAGGGAGGGTTGCTCCGAGGCCATCTGTAGACCTTGTAAGAAATTCCAGGACCTGGAAGGTAACAAGACTTGTTTTGTTTTCTTTCATTTTCTCTTCTCTCCCCCACCCCTACCCTCAGTTCTACTAGTAACAGTCTGTGCCAGCCTGGACAAGACACTTGATCTTTCTAAACCTCAGTTTCTTTAGGAGAAAAAATTTAGGAGAAAAATCATATACCCTAAAGTCCCAGATATGTGCCAACTGAAAATATGACTGATACTATATTTTTAAGAACCTAAAATCTGGAATAGAATGAGCTCAGATGGTACCCCTATGGTGATACTAATGAGCTTATTTCTTGTGTTTGTGAAAGAGCATTTTCATATATGCACATAGTGGCTGCTGCACCCCCTATGTGGATACACATATGGCTTCCCCACAAATTGCAGGACAAGGAAAGATCACCTGAACATCCTTCCCCCACCCTGGTCTTCCCCAGAAGTTATGGGATAGTCTTTGAAGAACAGGCTGAAAATTCACCTTCTGATTTTAATCTTATTTTATTCCCATCGCCTTTTGTTGTTGATTAGACCACTCAGCTTGATGGAAGTATTTTCCATTTTAAAGACTGGAGAAAGATTTCAGGAATAAGACTCAAGATGATCTGCAGTTATATATATATATATAAAGCTGTGTGTGTGTATATATATATACAGTTACATTTATGCATATATTTTTCAAAGCAGTTTCAGGTTTACAGAACAACAGGAATGAAAAATACTGAGAGTTCCCCTATACTCCTCACCGTTTGCCCCAATAATTTCCCCTATTACTAACATCTTGCCTTAATGAGGTATTATATATATATATATATGAACAGTTAGTTAAAACCCCGCTGTTAGCAAGAATGAAGTCATAGATGGCAAGGGCTTCATTACTAGGCAGTTACCCTGACTCATAACCCTCTAACTGGCAGATTCTCACAACTGCACGTTATGTTTCTCTAATCTGTATGCCATTTATCTTTTGGAAACTCCAGTGAGGGAAATAGAATATTATTGCTACTTTTGGCAAATGAGAGTAGGATAATCTGTCCAAGGTCAACCACTAGTTTCAGAGCATTTCACCGGTTTTCCAGTGGGCATCTCCACCTTCCCCTTCTCCATCATGCCCCTCACAGTGGAGGGAACCATTCTTTACTCTCATTAGCTCAGAGATGATGCTCTTTCCCAGTCTGAGGCACGAGCTGTTTCTTTCATTCCTTCTTTTTCTCCTCCCTCCCTCCCTTCCTTCCTTCCTTCCTTCCTTCCTTCCTTCCTTCCTTCCTTCCTCCCTTCCTTTCTTCCTTCCTTTCTTTTTCTTTCTTTCTTTTTGAGACAGGGTCTCGCTCTGTCACCCAGGCTGGAGTGCAGTGGCATGAGCTCGGCTCACTGCAAGCTCCACCTCCTGGGTTCACGCTGGGACTACAGGCGCCCGCCACAACGCCCAGCTAATTTTTTTTTTTTTTGTATTTTTAGTAGAGATGGGGTTTCACCATATTAGCCAAGATGGTCTCAATCTCCTGACCTCAAGCGATCAGCCTGCCTTGGCCTCCTAGGGCATTTTTGTTTTTATTAAAAGAATAAAAGGTCTTATCCAAAATCAAGTATCATAACCATTAAGCACAGATGTATCTTTCTAACATCCCCTAAATTCTCAATGTTAACCACATGATAGGGAAAAATGACCAAAATGCTCAATTTCTGCAATAATGTCACCTACATGACTCACTGCAACCTCGGCCTCCTGGGCTCAAGTGATCCTCCTATGTCAGCCTCCTGAGTAGCTGAGACTACAGGCATGCACCACTGTGCCAGGTTAATTTTTGTTTCGTTTTATGCTTTGGTAGAGATGGGATTTTGCCATGTGGCCCAGGTGATCCTCCAGTCTCGGCCTCCTTCCCAAAGTGGTGGGATTACAGGCATTAGCCACCATGCCTGAACAGGTTAAACTGGTAAAACCATATTCCATGGGTGAGGCATTTAATACCATTTTAAAATGAATTAATGGAAGGATTGATGGATATAAGATGCGTGAGGTGAGTTGATGGCCAACCCAGAATAGGCATTTTTTTTTTGGAGGGGGGCAATGATAGTGCCATCCAGAGGGCTGGTGTGGCACTTGGGTGGGGTTCTCTGTAGTGGTGGTTTGGGCTAGAGGGACAGCACTGTGACTGGAGAGGAAAAACTCCTCAATAAAATAATTGAGGAAAATGAGAACAATCCTGATGCTTCTGAGAAGTCCCCTTTTCACTTCTCTTTCTGTTCAGGCTGGATTCTGAGAGAGCAGCAATTTCAGGTTCTCGTTCTTGGAGGAAATGGCCCGCCACCAATCTCTTGGCCAAACACAGCACATGAATAGCTCTGCTGCACACAGTCCTGGAGGGCTGACCCCTCTCAGCACACAGGGGCAGCCGCAGATTCAGGCCCTACAGGCACTCAGTTTGCCTGTAGGCAAACGTGAAAAACCTGCCTCTCCCTTTGATATCCTTTCACCCCCTCAGTCTCCGGTGCAGACTTGGCCTCATGTCACTGCTGCTTTAGGAAATTCTGGAAATCTTAGTTTCCTGGTGGTTAAAAGGGGTAGATGGTATTACAAGATCGCCAGGTCCCTGGCCTCCCCAAGTGTAGGAATATCCACTTCCAAGTCCACTCGCCCCTCTGCGGCTCTTTCAGCGTTGCCTTATCTTCCCCTTGCACACCTCTCCAGGCACCTACCTGGTACCACCGGTTTTCCTCTGATGCTCAGGAGCCCCTCCTTACCGGCCCTCTGTGGAGACCCACATTCAAGACCATCCAGAGAATCATCCAAGCGCATGAGAAAACAGAGTCTTGAGTTCAAAACCGTCGGCATTGCAAACAAGATGGCTTAAAAAAATTGTTGGTTTTCCCATTTGCTATCCCCCTTATGCAATCACATCTTTTTTTTTGACAGTATGAATTTTATTAAATATTATTCATCAAAACTGAGAAGTTTTCTACCACTACTTTTCAAGATATTTTGTCCCTTCTCTTTGTCCTCCTCTTCTGGGATTCCTATTTGATATATGTTGGTACACTTGACGTTCTCCCACAGGTCTCTGAGATTCTATATATTTATTTTAATCCTTTTTTCCTTTAAAAAAATTTTTCTTTTATTTATTTATTTATTTATTTATTTTCTTTATAAGTGGTAGTTTATTTACAAGTTTTTTAAATACTTTATGTTCTAGGGTACATGTGCACAACGTTTGTTACATATGTATACATGTGCCATGTTGGTGTGCTGAACCCATTAACTCGTCATTTACATCAGGCATATCTCTTAATGCTATCCCTCCCCCCTCCCCCCATCCCACAACAGGTGTGTGATGTTCCCCTTCCTGTGTCCAAGTGATCTCATTGTTCAATTCCCACTTATGAGTGAGAATATGCGGTGTTTGGTTTTCTGTTCTTGCAAAAGTTTGCTGTGAATGATGGTTTCCAGCTGCATCCATGTCCCTACAAAGGACATGAACTCATCCTTTTTTATGGCTGCATAGTATTCCATGGTATATATGTGCCACATTTTCTTAATCCAGTCTGTCACTGGTGGACATTGAGTTGATTCCAAGTCTTTGCTATTGTGAATAGTGCCGCAATAAACATACGTGTGCATGTGTCTTTATAGCAGCATGATTTATAATCCTTTGGGTATATACCCAGTAATGGGATGGCTGGGTCAAATGGTATTTCTAGTTCTGGATCCTTGAGGAATCACCACACTGTCTTCCACAATGGTTGAACTAGTTTACAGTCCCACCAACAGTGTAAAAGTGTTCCTATTTCTCCACATCCTCTCCAGCACCTGCTGCTACCTGACTTTTTAATGATTGCCATTCTAACTGGTGTGAGATGGTATCTCATTGTAGTTTTGATTTGCATTCCTCTGATGGCTAGTGCTGATGAGCATTTTTTCATGTGTCTGTTGTCTGCATAAATGTCTTCTTTTGAGAAGTGTCTGTTTATATCCTTTGCCCACTTTTTGATGGGGTTGTTTGTTTTTTTCATGTAAATTTGATTGAGTTCTTCGTAGGTTCTGGATATTAACCCTCTGTCAGATGAGTAGATTGCAAAAATTTTCTCCCATTCTGTAGGTTACCTGTTTACTCTGATGGTAGTTTCTTTTGCTGTGCAGAAGCTCTTTAGTTTAATTAGATCCCATTTGTCAATTTTGGCTTTTGTTGCCATTGCTTTTGGTGTTTTAGACATGAAGTCCTTGCCCATGCCTATGTCCTGAATGGTATTTCCTAGGTTTTCTTCTAGGGTTTTTATGGTTTTAGGTCTAATATTTCAGTCTCTAATCCATCTTGAATTAATTTTTGTATAAGTATTAAGGATGGGATCCAGTTTCAGCTTTTTATTTATGGCTAGCTAGTCAGTTTTCCCAGCACCATTTATTAAATAGGGAATCCTTTCCCCATTTCTTGTTTTTGTCAAGTTTGTCAAAGATGAGATGGTTGTAGATGTGTGGTATTATTTCTGAGGGCTCTGTTCTGTTCCATTGGTCTATATCTCTGTTTTGGTCCCAGTACCATGCTGTTGTGGTTACTGTAGCCTTGTAGTGTAGTTTGAAGTCAGGTAGTGTGATGCCTCCAGCTTCATTCTTTTGGCTTAGGATTGTCTTGGCAATGCGGGGTCTTTTTTGGTTCCATATGAACTTTAAAGTAGTTTTTTCCAATTCTGTGAAGAAAGTCATTGGTAGCTTAATGGGATGACACTGAATCTATAAATGACCTTGGGCAGTATGGCCATTTTCACGATATTGAGTCTTCCTATCCATGAGCATGGAATGTTCTTCCATTTGTTTGTGTCCTCTTTTATTTCATTGAGTAGTGGTTTGTAGTTCTCCTTGAAGAGGCCCTCACATCCCTTGTAAGTTGCAAGCACATCTTTTAAAAGGGTCCACCCAAATATCATTCTTGAAAAGAAAATAATCTTCCTTGGAAAGATGAGGCTTTTGGTTTTTTTTTTTTTTTTTTTTGAGACAGAGTCTCACTCTGTCACCCAGTCTGGAGTGCAGTATTACAATCTCGGCTCACTGCAACCTCCACTTCCTGGGTTCAAGCAATTCTCCCACCTCTGCCTCCTGAGTAGCTGGGATTATAGGCATAGACCACCACGCCTGGGTAATTTTTGTATTTTTAGTAGAGAAAGGGTTTCACCATGTTGTCCAGGCTGGTCTTGAACTTGTGGTCTCAGGTGATGCATCTGCCTCGGCCTCTCAAAATGCTGGGATTATAGGGATGAGCCACCACGCCCAGCCAAAAAGATAGATTTATGTTCAGGTTTGCTCTTTCTCTGAGTATCAGTAGAAATAACCAGCTTTGGCTATCGGCCAGGTTTCTCCAGAGAAACAGAAACAACAGGATATATCTAGTAAGAGATTTATTTCTAGAAATTGGCTCATGTGATTTCGGGAGCTGGCATGTCCAAAATCTGTGGTACAGGTGGGCAGGCTGGACACTCAGCCAGGAGTAGACACTGCAGTCTTGAGGTGGAATTCCTTCTCTGGGAAATCGGTTATTGTCTTAAGACTTTCAACTGCCTGGGTGATTTCCCTCTATGTTACGGAAGGTAATCCTTACTTCGCATTAACCACATCTGCAAAATACCCTCATAGCAACACCTGGATTAGTGTTTGGTTAGACCATTGGGTACTATGGCCTTGCCAAGTGACACATAAGAATGACCATACACTCAGTTTGAAGGGCCCTCTCACAGATTGCAGGATGACAGAAAGTGCTTTGGTTTCTATCCAAAACATCAGCACTTGCTTAGATGTAAAGGCAAGGCTTGAGTTGTGTCATCAGAGCTGTGGGTGGATAACTCTTATTTGAATTGTGTGTACTGTGGGACAGACTTTGCAACCAGATTAGATTAGCTTCCATGGGACCTGGCTAAAGAATAGAGAGATTCCAGGAGGCAGTACTGGTGTTAAAAATACCCTCAGGCTCAATCACAAAGAAATTACTAGGGAATTACCTCATAGAAAGTGAGCTTTGACATTTAGTACTTCCATGAAAATGATTCCAAAATTATTTATTTATTAATTTATTTTCCCTGCTAAAGTAATCACTGGCCAATTTAACTGTGTCTGTGTTGGGGGCAAGGAGCTAGATACCATCATATGTGGCATGATCCCAACGAACAGTAGAAAATTGATTTATTCCAAAAAGCGTTTTTTATTTATAAAAATATTTTATTTGAAAATTTATTTTTGGAACCTATAAACGGTTAAATTCCAAAATAGTAGTAATACAGAATTTTTAGCAATATTTTAATATTTCTTTTTACTCGAGTCCGCCTTTGTGTTTTTCTTTCCATAAGCAAATATACTGGATTAAAGCAACAGTACTCTTATCTTCAAGTTCAGTGCCTGAGTTTCTTGAATACTATTTCCATTTAGAGTTTAGTAATTACTTAACTTCACATTATTCTGTCACAAATGATAATCTATATATAATCCTACCTATATAGTAAAAATCATAAAACTATTATAAGCCAAGTCAACAGAATTTATAAATTTAATGTGAAACAATAACTATACGGATACACATGTGCACTGGCCCCTATTAGAACTATGCCAACGTGACAAGCATTATTTAAAGAATGAGTTTTTTGGGCATAGAGAAGTGAGGGGTCACTATCATCAAAAATTATTAGGAAGATTATAGGTAAAAAGAAATCAGCCTATGATTTTAACTAACTAAAGGAGGAAAAGGGAGCACGTCATCACAGCTGATGCAGTTAGGAAAATTCAGTTACCCTTCTATCACAAACTGGTTGACTACTTCTAGAGCTCACAGTGGCTCTTCAGGCATTCTGTTACTCTCTCACTAAAAGTTTCCTTACATGGGACATAAAGCTACTTTTATGATAACAACAGAATATTACAATGCTGTTTAATCTGACAGTTGGCAAGCAATAGAAAAACAACTTGGAAATTGGGGGAGCCACACAGTCTCATTACCCCTGAAGACAGGGGCCAAAATGAGTCATTAAGAAATGGTATTTGATCAACCCAAATGCTGATCAGTGATAGACTGGAGAAAGAAAACGTGGTACATATACACCATGGATTACTATGCAGTCATAAAAAGGAATTAGATTATGTCCTTTGCAGGTATATGGATGAAGCTGGAAGCCATCATCCTCAGCAAACTAATGCAGGAACAGAAAACCAAACACCACATGTTCTCACTTACAAGTGGGAGCTGAATAATGAGAACACACAGACACAGGGAGGGGACTAACATACACTGGGGTCTGTCGGGGAGGGTGGAGTGGGAGGAGGAAGAGCATCAGGAAAAATAGCTAATGCATGCCAGGCTATTAGGTGGCATGGTGATGGGTTGATAGGTGCAGCAAACCACCATGGCACACATTTGCCCATGTAACAAACCTGCACATCCTGCACATGTAACCCAGAACTTAAAATAAAAAAAAATAAAAATAAAAAACAGACAATATTCAAAGAGCACTATAGTATCTAACGTGATTTATAAAACAAGAAATGTGCAGCAGTTTTCAATGGAAAATGCCATAGTGTTTGAAAACTAGGAATGTTTTGGTGCTGATTTTCATCAAAGTGGTACACCAAGTCATTAAATTGGAACAAATTCCAAATTCACAATTACTTGCATCACCTCAGTTTACTAATCCAATAAATGAAAAAAAAAAAAAAGACAAATAAATAAAACAGCATTGTAGAGCCCAGCAGCTTTGTTTTTGGCTCCCTATGGATAAAATCTCCAGTTTGCCCATAGTTTTACCTAGAAATCCAGTTGTAGAATCAAATTGTGAATCCATTTCAGCTAATAATTTATTTTGGGTTTTAACTTCATGGCCTATTTCAATGGAAAAATATTTTATAGCAGTTACTTTGCTTCTCAGACTTTCAGTGAGTCTCTCGTTTTTTTCTTCACAGGCACTATACCCACTATTAGCGTAGACATCGTTCCCAGAGTTGCCAGGAGGTACTCCTTCACCCAGGCCTGCATACTCCATTCTGCTAGAGGAGAGAGGGAAAAGGTGGGCGCAGGAGGGTTGGGTGACTGGGAAAGAGTTAGAGGTGACCTGGACCGCATCTTCAGTACCAGGGCCCCGTGGAACACTAACTTCTTCCCCTAAAGCGCCATGACATCAGTCCAAAAAGTATTTTTTCAATTGACCAGGTATAGGCTCTGCAATTCTGCAATTAGGGACTTAACCTTTAGCATTAATGCCTTGAGCCTGTTACAAGGCAATGCACTGAAACTTTGCACACAGCAAGGTCCTCATGTTGCTTTGGAAAGGGTTGTATGGGTTTTCCATAGTAGCGAAGCCTGAGAAGTCATTCTTCTGTGGAGCCTGGGTGGATTTTCTACCTGAGCATTGGAAGTAGGAGGTAGGAGGTAGGAGGAAAGGTATGGTGGGAACAGTGCAAGGAGGTGAGGGGGTTTGATGAGAAGTGCCCCTGGGGTAGTGACTGGTCCCAAGACTGAGGTAGGAATAGGGAAGCACCAATCCTCTGTAGCATAAGGCATTGGTCTGAGCCCAACAAATCAGTTCTTCTCTCCAATTCCTGGATGTATATGCCCCTACTCCCCACCCCTAACCTGGACCCATGACAATCTCCTACTCTTGGGGTAAGCAACTTATCTTGGTGTGTCTGGGACTTTCCCAGTTCAGCACTGAAAGTCCTTCAATCAGGGAATCCTCTCAGACCTGGGCCAACCAGGATGGTTGGTCACCCTTTGCACCACCATCACCATGGAAACGTAGGGGAGAATTTCTTTTGTGAGTTTATCAAAGGGGGATGCTTTGCCGGGCACACTTTAGTTTGGGTACCAGCCCTGAGACCCTAAAAGTGGACAAGAACACATGACAGCCAGATGTTCAGTTGGAAATGACTGCTGACTTTCTTGATCTGGGTGGACCGCATCCATCAGCCTTCCCTGCCTTCCATTCACCACCTCCCATTAGCTAAATCCAGGTGCTGGGAAACGCAGGCATGTGGTGCATTTTGGGGCTGTCTGTATGTTCTTCAGCAGGAAGCCCAGGCTACTGCTGAGAATACCTGAAGTCAGCAGACCTGGGTGTTAATCTCAGCTCATCCCCTAAATAATGTGTGACTTCAGCAGGGTTTTCTTTTCTTGCCTCAATTTCCTCATCTGTAAAATGTGATGCTTTGTGTTGGATATCACATCCGCCTCCAGTGTGAACAATCCATGTATGTTTTCCCCTCTAGGACAAAATAGAAGGGCTTCGAATGGGTGGAGCAGGTGCCTTCTGCACAGGCAAGGGAGCTGCACTTGGTAAAGCTCTTATAAAGGTCAAGGGTTGTAGACTCAGAACTGGGGGGCAAACTTCCCACCTGGCAGTGAAAGGCACAAGACTGTATTCACCACCAACAAAGAAAACACATTTACCCCCAGAAATACAGCATATTAAGGTCTTAATTGCCATCCTCTTTTCAGTGAGGACAAGATTTTCCAAATAAAACTCAGTGATCATGAAAAATAGAGATCAGCTAGGGATGGGAGAGGGAGAAAGCATGAGATGGACCATGCAGTGACTGAGAAAACGGCCTCCTGCTGGCCCCAGCCCAGGCCCTCAGGGTGGGAAGTGCATCGAGGGAAGGCCAGAAAGGGGCAGAGCTCAGCAGTCCCAAAAGGGAAGAGCCCTGGAGCTCTGGCCAGCTGGGTAATCCCACAAACACTGTGTGAGTCCCTCCATTCTCTGTATGTGGGGTCAGGGATGGGAGCGGAGCTATGGAGTCCTCACTGACCCAGAGTGCCAGTGCCTCTGGATGCCTTTGCCTTCTGTCTTTTGGCGCCTCCTCCTCAGAATGCAGTTTTTACATGCTCACTCTTCACCCACTCACAGGCTGAGGACAAGACAGGTTGGCTCCAGGATCACTGCTGCTGCTGATCCTCCTGGTGGGCAAAACAGGCTGAGGGAAAAGTGCCACAGGGAACAGCATCCTCGGCCAGCTTGTGTTTGAGTCCAAGCTGGGGGCCCAATCAGTAACCAGGACGTGCCAGGTGGAGACAGGAACATGGAACAGGAGGAAAGTCCTGGTGGTCGACACTCTCTCCATCTTTGAGTCAAAGGTCCAGACTCAAGAGCTATATAAGAACATTGGGGACTGCTACCTGCTCTCTGCCCCAGGGCCCCACGTGCTGCTTCTGGTGATCCAGCTGGGGCATTTCACTGCTTAGGACATGGTGGCCGTCAGGAGGGTGAAGGAGGTTTTTGGGGCAGGGGCCATGAGACATGTGGTTATCCTCTTCAGCCACAAAGAGGTCTTAGGGGCCAGGCCCTAGATGACTATGTAGCAAACATGGACAACCACAGCCTGAAGGACCTGGTGCAGGAGTGTGTGAGGCAATACTACATCTTTCACAACCGGGCCGCCGTGGAGGAGCAGAGGCAGCAGCGGGCAGAGCTCCTGGCTACGATCAAGAGGCTGGGGAGGGAGCGAGAGGGCTCCTTCCACAGCAATGACCTCTTCCTGGATGCCCAGCTGCTCCAGGGAGGCAGGCTGGGGCCTGCCAAGAAGACTACAGGCAGTACCTGGCCAGTGTGGAATGGCAGGTGGAGAAGCAGAGGTGAGAGCTGAGGGAGGATGAGAGTAACCGGCCATGCAAAGTGCTCCCCAGAGTTAAACAGCAGATGCTTTCTTAGGTTGTCATGTCTGCCTTTTTATTACATGTGGTTTGATTGTTCTTGCCATTTTAATGAACTTGTGTATCACTTGTGGACACTGAGCATTTTAGGTGATTTCTACAGCCTGCCTTTTTTCTTTCCCAGAGTTGTCATCTCTGTTTATGTGTCTACAGCCCTTTGCTTGCTTTTTACAGAATTTCACTCCCAATTTATCTTCCTTGCAACAGACATATCATCAATTTTCCATCCAGTGCTTTTAGATAAATAAAATATTGGCTGGGTGTGGTGGCTCACGCCTGCAATCCTAGCACTTTGGGAGGCCAAGGCGGGCAGATCACTTGAGGTCAGGAGTTCGATACCAACCTGGCCAACATGGTAAAACCCTGTCTCTACTAAAAAATACAAAAATTAGCCGGAAAATCGCTTGAACCATGAGGTGGAGGTTGTAGTGAGCCAAGATTGAGCCACTGCACTCCAGCCTGGACGACAGAGTGAGACTCTGTCTCAGAAAAAAAAAAAAAAAAGAAAGAAAAAGAAAAACTAGTTTTTTTTGTTTTGTTTTGTTTTTAACTTCTGAGTGTAAATCATAAACTGGCTGGGTATGGCCATGGAATATTTGGTGGCTTGCAGGAAGAAAGGTGCTTGGCTACGAGGCTCTGAGAATGTCTCATCCTGGGCCCTGCTTTCTGCATTCCTGATGTCCAGAGGAGAAATGTGCTATGAGACAAGCTGCTGGCAGAATTCCTTACTTTATTCATAGATATGCTCAGATTTATTCGCAGGCTGAAAAGATGATGCCCTGCCCCCACCTCAGAAAGCAAGGATGGTGAGGTCAATCTGCTGAACCAAGAAGGGGACCCTGGAGGTGTGGAGGAGGTTGGAGGACAAGGGGCTGGACTTGAGGGAAAGAGAGCAAGGGGTTGCAGTGGCTGGATGGGGCCTGCCTTGGGGAAAGCAAGGAGAGCAGCTGGGAAACGTAGGACCTGGGATGTCCTGGAGCAGGAGTTTTAAGGGCCAGAGAGCAGAAAACCTGGGCTCAGCAGACTATATGGTAGATGTTCCAGCTACTTATCTCAACTATGCTGCATAGACAAAGGCCACTATGGATGAGACTGTACGTGATGTGCAAGGCTTTGATCCCTAGAACTTCATGAGCACTGAACTCTGAATTTCATGCAGTTTTCATGTGTGAAGATGAAATGTTATTTTTCTTCTGATTTCTTCAACCATTTGGAAATGTAAACACCCCTCTTAGCTCATAGCTGTACAAAACAAGTGGTGGGCCAGATTTAGGCTGAGGGCTGTCATCTGTTTCACTGATTTCCCATTGTTGGCCAGGCTGCACTGCAATGCCACATCTCTAACCCCAAACTCAGTACCATCCAGGACAGTGACGTGTGATGTCCGTGGGAATTTGAGGAAAGGGTAGTGGTCCCCATCTCAATGGCAGTAAAGAGAAGAAGGCAGACATGGGGCTCAAGTATGGGCAGGTCGGAAATTCAGTGGAAACAGGTAATCAGATGAAGAGGAAGTCCCTGGGTCTCTCCACCACACCTTCTTCTTTGTGTTCGGTAAGGGAGACCTGCAGCCGTCCTGGACAGGCCATGGCTGGATGGGCAAGTGACTACTCTGGGGTGCTCGGCTGTGATGCCCCTTAGCAGCATCCTCCAGCTCTGCTGCTGGCAATGAAGCTCCATGTCTGCTTCCATGGCATTGACTCCTGCATCCTCTAGCACAGAACTGATTCCAAACATGTGCAGGGAGTGTGTTGTGTGCCAGCTCCCTAAACCCTGGGAACCCTGAGTTCTCAGACCAAGGACCACCTCCTCAATGCAGTGTTCCCAAACTGCTCCAATGAGCTTGATTTAATTCAGTCCAGCTTCACAGACATTTATGATGTTAGACTGAGGGTCAGGGTCAATGCCTGGCACCAGGAGTGTAAGATAAAAAATAACAGGATTCTGCTCCCCAGGGGACTGTGGAGTGGAGGGATGAAAGCACATAAAAGTGGGGCTATAGGAGAAGGTTTCTTTTGGAAGCAATGTCAGCAAGAAGGAGACCACGGCAGGCTCTGCAGAGGCTTCCTAGACGGAGAGATGCTAAGCTGACGGGACATCCTTGCCTCTTGGGGGAAGTCACTGGACGCTGAGGGGCATGTGATTAAGGAATGGGATGGGAGTCAGCACACGGGAGGAGGGGTGCATGGGGGGCTGGGGCTGGGGCTGGGTGGGGATGGGGGGTCTGGGCCTCCTTCTCAGGATTCGAGAGTGCCTCCTGGAATCCTGGCCAGAGGCTTCTAAGCAGGTTGGTGTATCTTGGGAAGATCAGGTGGCAGCAAGTGGCAGCTGGGTTGTATGAGTATAAGCCTGGAGACAGGGATAACATTCAGAGGAAATTAGCACCTGCACTCCAGCAGTAGCAGTGGTGATGGACAGGACAGATTCGGGAGAGCTAAGGAGTTGCCCCGCGGTGTGGTCACTGATGACAACATCGGGAGGGAACTCACCTCTGTCCTGGGTGACTTTGAAATGTGGCTCCCTTCACTGTAGCAGCCCCGCAGAGGAGGATTGGGCTGAGCTGAGGGAGGCAAAGACTGCACATAAGTGGTGACCTTGAAGCCTCCAGAAACTGGTCCAGTAGATGTTGTCTGGGCTCTCCCTCCCTCCAGGGAGGCACTCTTGATGGACATAGCCATGACCTTAAGAAAGCATTACAGAGTGGCGCTGCCAGAGTAGCCTCCTTCCAGTGTGGGGATGGCCCATTCCCGGGTCACCCCGTCCACACTCCCTCTACTAACAAGGAATCACTTTCATGGTGAGCAGGATTGCCTGGTACCCAGCCAACAGCCTGCCCACCACCCCAACCCTGTGGACATCAACTTCCAAAGAAATAGAGCTGGAGAGCTGATCCAAGGGCATTTTACAGTGGAGAAGGAGAAAGGATTTGGTTAACCTTTCTCTTGTGTGTACGTTTGCCAAAGTGATTCCTTGCAGAGCACTGAAATGTGAGCTGTGTTTCTCTTGGGCCCCTGGCCAAACTGAGAAGAAAGCACAGAGAAAGCCCTGCATAGAGGGCACCCCATTTCCTTGACCCTTTCCTACTCCCATTCGTCAATGCAATCCAACTGAAAGTGTTTTGCTTTACTCAGAGTTCAGGGAATGTCCACTATGTGGCAGGTACTTCAGTAGGAGCAGGAGGTTCTTCCTAATTTTAGGAACAAGAAAAGCCAACCCTGTTCCTTTATTCTGGATGCCACTTGCTCAAAGGAAGCAAGTGGACTGGGAAGTTCCAACAGATTGAAAGGACAAAAGGGAATGTGGAGAAATTTTCATTACTTTGAATGTTTTAAAATGCAGGTAAAAGAGACCCGGAGCTCAAATAGCTTAAATAAGTAGGAAATTTATTGGCTAACACAACTGGAAATGCAGAGACGGGGCAGGCTGCAGGGCTGGTGGCTCAGGGCTCAGGTGGCCCCAACTCTCTTTGCTGCTCTGAGGCACTGGCTTCAAACCTCAGGTTGGCAGCACAAAGCTGCTGACAGTCCCAGTGTCACACCCAGATCCCACAATGCCAGGGACAAAGATAGTTTCTATCTAAGGAGAGATCTTCCATCCCCACCTCTGCAGACTTTTACTCACTTATCATGGACCTGCATGGGATCTCAGGCCCGTTCCTGAAGCAGTCATTGGCAGAGAGAGTGGGACAGTGTTTACAGCAGCCAGGCAGGCAGCCTTGGAGTGAAGGCACACAGCTCCAAGTCTATAAGGTAGAAGAGGAAATGGGAGCTGCACAGACAGCAAGCAGTGTGCTCCAGAGACCATGAGGATCCGAGTCTGAATTGGTGATTATTAGAACAACAACTCCATGGGGTGATATGTTAGAAGTGCTCCAGGGTCCAGAGATTTAAATATAATGAAAGATGAACAGAAAAATAATTAAAAAAAGTATGCTGCACCAAAAAAGAAAAACAAAAATCTCATAATGCAAAAGCATCAAGTGTTTGACTCTGAGGAGCACCTTGTATGCCCAGTTACTCTCATTCTCCCTCAGCTCTTGCCTCTGCTTCTCCACCTGCCATTCCACCTTGGCCAGGTACTGCCTGTAGTCTTCCTGGCAGGTCCCAGCTCCAGCTCTTTGGAGCAGCTGGGCATCCAGGAAGAGGTCGTTGCTGTGGAAGGAGCCCTCTCGCTCTCTCCCCAGCCTCTCGATCACAGCCAGGAGCTCTGCCTGCTGCTGCCTCTGCTCTTTCCCAGAGCCCCGGTTGTTGAAGGCACAGTACCTCCTCTCGCACTCTTGCACCAGGTCCTTCAGGCTGCGGTTGTCCATGTTTGCTACATAGTCATCCAGGGTCTGGCCCCCTAAGTCCTCTTTGTGGGTGAAGAGGATGACCACATGTCTCATGGCCCCTGCCCCAAAGACTTCCTTCACCTTCCTGATGGCCACTGTGTCCTGAGCAGTGAAACGCCCCAGCTGGATCACCAGAAGCAGCACGTGGGGCCCCGGGGCAGAGAGCAGGTAGCAGTCCCCAATGTTCTTGTACAACTCTTGGGTATCAGCCTTTGACTCAAAAATGGAGGGCGTGTCAACCACCAAGACTTTCCTCCCGTTCCATGTTCCTGTTTCTGCCTGGCACGTCCTGGTCACTGACTGGGCCCCCAGCTTGGACTCAAACACGTGCTGGCCAAGGATGCTGTTCCCTGTGGAGCTTTTCCCGCAGCCTGTTTTGCCCACTAGGATAATCCTCAATGCCGCTGGTGTTGCAAACAAGTTATCTTCTGATCTACCTGTAGAAAAAGAAGTTTTGTGTCTTACTAAGTTAATGATCCTTAAGAATGTTAGGTCATTGTTCATGGTTATCTCATAAAAGCTATGAACCTCCTCCCCAGAATGACAGATATGTTTATGTGTGTATAAAAGTGTGCATACAACTGTAGGTGAATCTTGCATGTAAAAAGCCTCACTGGAAACCCATGCTTGGTTCCACAGCCAGGAGTCAGAACTGCTGCATTAAGGGGCTGCATTAAGCACTTCATCTGGATTGTGGCAAATAGAGCTTTCCTGAAAGAAAATGGTCCTTGTGTTTTCCCCTGCGTGGTGTTTAGGCCAACTCCATGGAGAATTATTAGAAGGAGGGAGGGGATGAGTAGTTACAAGTGAGAAAATACAATTACTTCTCTGTCACCCACACATTTCCAGGCACACTTGTATAGACACACTCCACACATTCATTCAAGCCTTGAGGGTCAAGCAGGTCTCCATTGGCATATCTATAATGACCCACTGCCGGGGGTCAGCTGCCTGTCCCTGGGTCTGTGCTTTCCGGTAGGGAGTGAAATGTTTGAAATTTAAATGACGTAAGTTGTAGTTAATGTTAGGGCAACGTCTGGGAGATGACCCTAAGGTGGATGGCTCAAAAAGATAGAACATAAGCTCAATAGAAGCATGTGTGTTGAAAAGCTAATCTATGTGGCTGATGGAAGCACATGAAATTATAGCAGAAGTGGTGTTGGAGACGGTGACACTGTGGCAGGAGCTAAAATCTTCAAGGCACAAAGAGGGGAGAACCTGCGGATTTCTGGAGCCCAAATGAATTCAAAGTGCACTTTAGGCTCTTAAAAATCTATTATTTTATTCCTCCCACTCTGGGTTGGTTCTTCCTTTTCTTAAGTTTTTCTGAGGTGTTTTGTAGCAAGCACAATGACTAAATCCCTATGGGGACCTTTTTTGTTGTTTTGTTTTGAGCTGTCAGCAGACAAAGAAAGAGAAAACATATTCACCCATTTGCTTCCAGACCCTTCAACTTATGACTTGGTTTCCTTTCCACATTTCCCACACACCTGGTGCAGGGAGAGCATCACACTATGGGGTGTGTGTGTGTGTGTGTGCGTGTGTGATTGTTTGATTAGGCACAAGAGGTATGGCGAGGTAAAAAATGATGGTTGCCTTTATCTTCTTCATTTAAAATGAATGGGTTTCTGCCACTGTGTTTTAGGGGCAGGTAAGTGGGGAGATAATTGTGATTCTTGCAAGCATCTGGGGCTCTTGAGAACTTCAAGACTTTCTTACCTTCAGCCATAGCTCCATATTTGCCCTTCTGAAATCCTTCCATTCTCTCCTGGAATAAAAACAGGAAAAGGATAAAAAGCAAATGTCCATATGGGAGCTGGTAGAGCCTGAGAGCACCTCAATTCAGATATCCAGATGAGCCATTTCCATCACTAATTTTCTAACTCATATTTTACTTTGAAACATCTGTAAATAACTTTAAGCAAACCAGGTGATGTTAGGTTATGCTAAAATAGTGCACTATTGCTTCCCTCCCCTCAACGTAACAGAAAATCAGGAAATATTTGGGAGCAAATCAGTTGATTATCTCCCCCAACCAGAAAGGCATGAAATGAAGAAAACATTCTTCTATGAAACAAAGAGTGGGTGTTAAAAAAATTGATATTACACTAGGCAAACTTACCAGAATAGAGAAAAAAAATTGCCTTGCTGTAAATAAGATCGGTTTATTTGAAGTAGTGGAAACTTCCAGTCCTAGAAAGTCTTTGTGTCAAGTGGGCACTCCAGTGGCAGAGAGGAAATTACAAGGTACTTTCCAATGGGAGGGTGGAAGTGGGGATCAGGGACACAAAGAACTGACGTGAGAGGAAATGGTGCAGGGGGACTGGTATGACCGCCTTCCCATCCTGACGGTTGGTGGAGAGGAGGTAGTGAGGTGGTTGAAGAGAAAGAATCAACTTCAGGCCAAATTCAAGAACAACTCATTCCTGCTCTGGGTTTCCAGCATTGTGTCACAGCATTGGGGATGTCTATCTTCCACCTGACTGGATATTGCCAAATATGACTCCCAGGGAGTCGTGCTAACTCCTATTTGCACCACCCATTTATAAGAAGTCCCCAAATCTCTACAGGCACTTGGTAATATTACACTTTTAATTTCCTGTCATCCTTATGGGCATAAATAAGGATGTCTTAATTGACTTAAACTTATGTTTTACTGATTATCATTAAATTAAAAACAGCTTTCATGGTTTACTATTTTGGTTATTTATAAACTTCCATTTTTAATAACTTCTGTGATTTCTATCTTTTCTACATTTTTCTATTCATTCAGTGGATTTTCTTGGCCTTCTTTAGGTCAATCAATCTATTTTTGTATTATCAGAATATATTAAGACAGCTTCCGGCCTCCCTTCCTTTCCCTTCTTTCTCTTCTTCCTCCTTTCCTCTTCCCCCTCCCCTCCCTCCTTTCTTTCTTTTTCTTAAGCCCAGAGAAGAGTATTCTCTCTCCCACACCCTGTTCTTGTCTCTGGTAAATTATGCTTCTGGCTTTTGCTAAAACAGCACCAGTTCCCTGACAGCCTCTCTACTTTAGATGACGTTTTCTAAGGTTTGGAATCAACAAAATGATGTGGTAAGGGTCAAGAGGACAGTGGTAATGATGTTGATTATGAACATCATAATTGTAATAAACCTCTGTGCAGACGTTTATAATTTTCAAATTTATTTCATCCTTCTTATTTTAATTGCTCTCTCAAATTCCCTGTGATGTGATCAAGACTGGTCTTAAAATTTCTATTAAAATGCAAGGAAACTGAGCATTAAATGATCTGCCAAAGGTCACATATTTCCAGTGGAGCTAGCATCAGGAAATGGCTCCTTTTGCCTATGTATTGTCCTTGATTCCATAGGCGGAAAAAGAGACTATTCCAAAAAAGTCAACAAACCTCTTGGAACATGTGTACAATGCTGCCACTCCCTGGTCAGGAGACAAATTAATTGGACAGCTAGAAGCCTACCCTAAAACCGACACACAGAATTTTACCGCAAAATCTTGAGTGCATTTCTTATAAAAGGCTATTCAAAAATAAAATGGTCGGTGGCAGGAATTTCTCTCAATTGGGGTCTTTCCTTTTAAAACAGCCAATGGCCTGTCACAAAAGCCAGTCAAACTCTGTTATGTTAGGCAACGAGCAGCAACAATAGCTCTCCCAATCCAATGTCTCTGAGTGGATCAGGCTGCATTGAGGAATATATTTTTTGGCAGATATTAACAAATAACAAAGTGTTCACAGGTGAGTCAGAAAGGATACTGATGGCAGTGCTAAAATGAGTCATGGAGAAGATTATAAAATAACTGAATAAAGCGTGGTGGACACATCCTAGGCTTGAAGGCAAGTGATACATGTTGGTCTACAGGGCCGACAAAAGTGGGGGAATTGAGAATGAAGGCAGATGTCTTCTCCAAAGGAAAAATTTTACCAACAGTCCCACAAATGAGACCAAAGGTCATGAGAGATTGGAAGGCAGTGTGCAAGCAAGAAAGTAGCAGCCTCTGGCAAGCCGGTGGGAGGGTCTGGCTCAGGGAAAAGGGTGAAGCAAATGAACAAAATGCATGTTCTGATTTGAAAATTGCATGAACCTGATTTTACTATGAGAAGAGCTTATTTTAGCAAATCACAAGAAAGCAGCCTCTTCCGTACTATTTTAGAAAAGATCAAACCACTTCTTGTCTTCTTTGTTCATAAGTATTTCCTTCACCCGTCTGCCCCAGCCCATATATTTCCAGGTATTGGAATGATGTGTTTTGCGGTTTGGTCACTGTGGTTCCATGGCATGTCTCTCACATAAAGTTTGGCCGACAAAGGGATTGTTCAGAGGTGCCCCACACATGAGCCTGTTTCCCTACAGTGCATCCTGCAGGGTGTCATAGGAAAAATGTGGGAAATCTAGGGGAGCATGGGGTAGTTTTCAGAAGTTGAAAGTCACAAGAAAAGGTCCACTCAGGGGTCTTGTTTGGAACATGAGGCTCCTGGGGTGGGAAAATATCCTACACTTGCCCTGGGGAGCCCTAAGAATCCATCCTCAGCTCCCAGGCTTGTCTGAGACATAGTGCGTGTCTGGCTGGTCTGGGACAGGAGAAATTAGGAGTGTAAAATTGAGAAGAATGCCCCAGCATGCTAGGGGAGATGGGGAAAGCCTATTACCCTCTGGGAGCTTCCGTTTTCCCATCTGTTCCACTGGTGAGAGGATCAGTTCAGCTTTACTCCCTGAGAGTTTCATGGAGATCGACTTGGCTAAGTAATGGGCAATGGGGCAGCAAAGCCCGCTGCCCGGGACTGGGCTGTGAGTGGAGGCGCAGATTCTTTAGGCTGTGCTCCACCAGCTGTGCGCCTGCTGATGCCCGCAACACTCACCACCATTGCCCCGTTTACTGACCAGGGAACCCAGAAGTGAGGGGATCTGTGCAAGGTCACATCAGAAATGAACAGCTGTGACCAAACTGTGATCCTTCCAATTCCCCAAGTCTCTGTGAGCATAAACCCAGGTCTCCTTACCAGAAATGGCTGTTGTGCCCTGTCCTCCAGGGTGGCGGTCATTTAGGCTCTGGCCGGCTGGTCCTCTCTCAGGAAGGTGAAGTGACAGCAGAGAGAGCCCTGCTCTGTGATCTGTGTGTGGGGAGGCTATTCACAGGGCTGAGGGAGGCTGAGTAGATACAGTTAAGGAGGAGCCACGTGCAGGGGCTGAAAGCTCCATGACTCAGCTGCAAGAAAAGAAAAGTAGAGATTATGGAGTGTGCCCCCCACACCCCTGCGGACTAGGACACCCTGGTATTGGCTGGAAACTGACTGGGAACAAGCCCCTGAAAACCAGCCGAATGCAGCGATGTGCTGCCTCCTTAACGGGCCACTTCCTGTCATGAGCCTGCCCTGGGACAGTGTGCCCTGTCCTATTTCCTTTTTCCTTTTGACTGTTTCAAGCAAGCAGTATTTGGAAGAAGGAGATATGAAGGGAATTACAGACTCTCCCACTTCCAAGTTCAGAAAAGGCTCCTGGTGACTGGAAAGTTCTGGGCAGCAGCTGCTGCCCTCAGCACCCATCACTGGGGCACCCGCTCCTCCCAGCACTCTTGGGCCCCTTCTCACAGGCTCTGCTTCTGGAAACTTCTGCTAACCAGGATCAGAAAGGCACTCTGGTCCACAGAGGACCAGAACAAGCCCTCGCAGGGTTTGACTTTTGGCTTGTGACTTACCCTGGCAAGCTGTCTGCCACGTGATGGAGCCCTCCCTGTGGGGACATTGTGGAGTCCACGTGTCAGTTTCTCTGGTAAGGGTTGAAAGCAGGGTGATAGAATCTCTATTTTTGAACTGATTGGGAGAGCAGTGGACATAAAGCTGATTGCCATTTAAGGTTAGAGCAGTGGACATAAAGCAATTATGAGATGGAGAACACAATGGGACTTAGGCGGAGGGCCATCAGGGCCAAGAGAATCCCCACATCCCTCGCTGTTGACATTTGAAGTGGAGCTTACAGTCATATCATAACAATTGTCTAAGACTTGATGGGTAAAACAATTTTAAACAATCCCCTGCCAGCCCAGAAAACCTCTCCACAGAGGCGGAAGAGAAAGAAAAACAATTTTATTGAACGTGCATTGAACCAGAATGTGATCTGGATCCCAGACAATCCAGGAAGAGATTGCAAAGATGGAGAGGGATGTCACCTGGTCATATAGCCAGGCAGGTGCCACCCATTACACACATGTTCTCAAGCTAAACCGTAGCTAGTACTCAAGTAAGAGGACTTGACAGTACCCTTTGTCATATATAGTTCATCCTAAACTCACTCAGTAATCATCTGTGTTAGCTAATTGTCTTTTTCTAGAGGAAAAGGAAACTTCTCATATCCTCTATGCCAAGAGGAAGATTTGCAACTCAGAAAGGTGCTGGCAGATCTCAGGCTCCTACCTAAGTTAATTTAGGCTCCTAAATTAGGCCCCTGGTTTCCCACGGAGACTGGGAGGTGGGGACGCTACCTTCTTTGATGTTTGCGTTTCAAAGGGATGGCTTCCAGGTGCTCTAAAGACAGCCCTGGGCTGTCAAACAGCTTTTAAAAAGATTGCATTACAAAGGGTGGAGAAAGAATTCACACGTACAAGCTTTCTAAATAAAATACTCTAAGAAGGGAGGGGTAATTCTTTTCCACTTTATTTTTTCTCCAGAAAAGAGAATTAACGTTTTTTCCTTATATTTGACTTTTATTGGTCCTTACACTTTTAAATTCTTCAAGGACTTTCAAGCTAGTCAGCACTCATAATTTGTGTGAATTGAGCAGAGCAGGGCAGGAAGTGGGCTGTAATCTGACCAGGATTTCACCCTTATTAGATAGGGACCAGGTACTCCCCCAGCAACTGCCTGGAATCCCTCAAAAATTTCATGGACAGAGTTCACATCAAAATCTTATAAACAGTGAGGGGCACCGATGCTAACCATTCTTATCAATGTAGCGAATTCACTTCATTCTAGTGACATCTTCAAACTCCCTCTCTTCTTTCCTTGTGGTTTGAACTATTCGCAAACATTATATTTATCCACTTAACTGGGTGCTCTGGCACCCCAGCTAAGGACTGATTTTCCGCTTTGAATTCTGTTCTCTAAGTCTTATCTTTTTTTTCGCTAGTAGTTCCCAGGCTCCTCTTATGGCTCAAAGAGACCTCAGGGAGTCAATGATGAAATGTGTTAACTGGTCTCTATCAGTTTTCTGGATGAGATCGTGGGCTTTTTAGAGGCCAGGGACTGTCTTCAGGTCAGGATCTTGCTAGAACTTAGCCCTAAAAAGTGCTCAAAAATACTTACCGAATAAATGAGTAAAACATATGACTTAAATGCTCTAACTCTTCCCTCATGTCCCCCTTTGTAGTTACATTTAGTGCTAGTAGAATAATCTTAGGTAGCTACTTTCAGAAAGCAGGACTATAGAAATTCATATATATCCAGATATGAAAGTATTTCCAAAACTAGGCTCTGTGCCTTTTCCCACACCCTCTCTATTCCTCTGTTCAGATTTGCAAAACAAACAAACAAATAAACAAACAAACCCCCAGGAAACCTGGGACACCTAGGAAGTGGCCATTTTCCTTATCCTTCTGTTCGACACCAAATTCAATCCCTTTTCAGCCTGGACAGAGACAGTTCTCTACCAAACCTGACATAGTACAAAATGTGATGAATCATTGCTGAAAGCAGGTCTCTATCCATCCCCAGCCACCTCTGCTATCCCTGTTCTCGCTCTGCGATGCTCCCTGGTGCACAGAACTGGGCACGCTGAACTGCAACTCATGTGCTCTAGTTATATGATGAAGTTTCTGGAGTTCTGAGCGCAGTAGCCATCTCAGGGTAGATACCTGTAGGCTGCCCTGAGAATCAGCTTTATTAAGTTGAGGAGACGCCAAAGCTCCATCTCAGAGACATTTTGGGCAGCCACCTTCCCTATCAACTTGGAGTGATTCAAGGACCTAGGGTTCATGCCTTGGACCTTCTGCTGAAATGGAAGATAGACAATTATTGCCTTCTGATGAAGGAGGAAGGAAGAATAAGGGAAAGAGGAGGTGCGACATTTACCACTTTCTCCTGAGCCACTGGGCTGAGGTCCTAGGTGACCAACCGGCCAACTTGCCCTGAATTTGACTGGATTTAGTACTACAAGGCCCACATCCTGGGAAACCCCTTAGTCCCAGTCAAACTGGGAGCCTGTTGGTCACCACATGGTCTCCTAACACTTAGTCATGCTTGCTCTCTTTCACCATCTGGCCTCTGTCTCTTCATCCATCATCTCACCCGATTCCACGAAAGTCTCCCATGAACATGACTAGTGGGAAATGTGGAAATGAAACCCCAAGTCAGAGTTGGGAGGGGCTGAAGCCAAATGCTGAAGTGCGATTCTCTTCCTTGTCTGTAGTCACTCTAAAAAAAGTTCTTTCTTGGAACTGTTTTAGAACATTGTGTTCTTATGAAAATCAAAGAGCAGGTAAAAGTTGCTGGAAAAAAGTATTAAAATGCAGGTATTTCTGTATTATCAACATTATCATTTCCTTTGTTTCTGGACAAGGTCATGGCTACTCTTTTCAGAGCTGAGAGGGGCCAGGTCAAGGGCACCTAATTGGAGGTGAGAAAAGGAGCCTCCTGGATCAGGGTGTTCTACAGAGACCACACCTGCTGAAGAGGCTTCAAGGGGGTGCGGGGCAGGGGGCAGAAATCATCTAGGGGTGAGTCCAGGAGGTAGAGTTGAGGATTCAGAAACACCCAGGTCAATAAAAGCGGCAGCTATCTGAGCCCACAGTTGACACACAACATGGAGGAAGGATTAATGATGCCATGAAGTACACTCTAAGTATCTAAATATTGCATCTTTAAAGCAAATTTACCCTATTCTCCTGAGCCTTTGCACACTAGACCTAATGGGTGGTAAGTCCAGACAGCACCCATAGGAAGCAGACAAAAAGCCACCCACTTAAGGAATCTGAAATCTTATTACAGAGACAAGACTTACGCAAATGAAAGACAATGAGTAAGGGTCCTAAATGAATATTTTGGACAAGTGTATTTCATACACCCCGTTATAGAGCATTAAAAAATGAAATAGAGCAGAATAGAAACTATCAAAATTAATCACACAAAATATAAGTGTATGTAAGTTCTGGGAAGCAGTAAAAAATTGAGGGTCATGGTAAAAAATACATGAAAGCACAGTTTTAGACAATGTATTAAGCAGGATTTTGGGAAGAAAAGAGGTCAAAACGGACCAACTTGAAGGAGAAAGCCCTGAAGTGTGGACTAGAACTTGGACATGTGATCAAGGTTGACAGGAGGTGAGGAAGGTGCCCTTTGAAGTGGTTATTTTAAAGGAAGCAGAGAGTATGTAGGTGTCAGGGCAGGACAGCGCCCAGAGCAGGTGTAAGAGCTTTTTATCATGACCTCTGGAGTTGTCTGGGTAGCTGATGTCTGGTTGTCTAGTTCTGTAGCATTGCATTCAGAGTAGACCCTTCACCCATTTAGTTAGCCCAAAAGGCCAAGAGGGAGCAGCAGGGACTGAATGCATGCCCTGATGCTCTCCTCTAGTTGTTTATTGGATGGGTTAGATGAGGTCCAGATGGGATGACAAGGTCCCTGGAGATTTCCTGGCGGGCACCTTGGAGGACTGCTCCTGTTGCATCTGGAGTGGGATGGACCTTCCTGAAAGCCTAATGAGACCCTCCCCTACGCTGACATTATCACCTGCAACTGAATGTCTCCTGGTAAGCGTCTTGGGATCCACAAGCTGATACCTTCCTATCATGAATGTTTCTGAGCTTGCTGAGGTATACCCTCACCGGGCTGATTTCCTTTTGAGTCATTACATCGGATATTCTTGGCCCTTGAGTTGTCAATCAATTATAGGTTTGTTGAGATATTTTCCCCCTCACCCCACAGAGGAGAGACAAAGAGCCCCTCAAAACCCCAAGGTGGCTCAGGGTCTGAGATCATTGCTGCTGAGGTTGAGGGCAGCCTCTTCTGTTTACACACTATGCTGTAACAAATGTTACCATGTGGACATCAACATGAAAAAGTTGGGAAGCTCTACTTTTGATGAAAAAAGTATAACATACCAAGTCGTGCTGTCTGGGTCTTGTTTTCCTTCTGTCTGAAATTACTATTGACATTTGACATCATGAGGTATCAGAGTTACCAACAGGCACATCTGTAGGACTGACCCAGGCTTCTTGGGGTGCACATTGTCTTTTAACATATCCCACCCCAAGATCTCTGGTTCCTCCCCTCCTGAAGCTATCAGACCTTACACACAGTCAGGAGATTCTGTCAGATTCTGCCCCAGGCAGTATTCTCAAGCTGCTCCATGGTCTCTATCAAGGCCAGGTTCTCCTAGACCCAGGACATGAGGTTCGTGGCCTGGGGATGCTTCTGTGTCCTGGTAACCTGAGCAAGGACCACAGTGACTGCATATTTGCTTTTTCAGAGAAGGAAAATCACAGCAAGAGCAATGATAAAAAGTGGAGGCAAAGCTAACTCCTCTGCTGAACATGTGAAGGGAGTTGATTTGCACAAGAAATGTTAGAATTGGTTCAGTGACCACACAAGAAGTCATACCTCCTATGGCTTTTCTATGAAAACTATATCCTGTGCTGCCATAAGCTTCTTGGAGACCTACATGCACACATTTGCCAATTGAGTTTAACCCAGTAAATACCTGAGTTGTGTGGAAAGGAAAGGAAAAAGGCGTAGCCACAGAAGGTGAGAGCTAGAAGAATCTTGGAGATCATCTAAACTAGTCCTTTCCTCCCCCTTATTACAGATAAGGAGACTGCAGTCCAGAGAAATGGTTTTCAGAAGATCATAATAGTTAATTTTAGTATATAGTGTGAGATATAAATCAAGATTTTTTTTGTAAATGTATGTCCAGTTTTTTATTCCATCAACTTATCTTGCAGGGAGCATCCTTTTTTATTAAATTACTTTGGTGCTTTTTCAAAAATTAATTGATCATATACATATAGGTCTATTTCTGAACTGTATTATGTTACATTGATCTTTATGTCTGATCTTCACCAATACCTCACTGTTATGATGATGGCAGCTATATATAAATCTTGTGATCAGGAAGTGGAAATTCTCTTTTTTCTTTTTCAAAATGGTTTTGGTTTTTAAATATAAATTCTAGAATCAGCTTGAAAAATATATAAGAAAATACTTCCAGATTTTGATTGTGATTGCATGACTCTACAGATTCATTTGGAAATAATGATATCTGAATAATATTGAATCTTCTGATTCATGGACATGGTATAATATTGTTCCAGTTATTTAGGTCTTGTTTGATTTTTCTCATCAATGTTTTGTAGTTTTCAGTGTAAAAACCTTAGATTAATCCCAATACTTTATAATTTTAGTGGTATTATAAATGGTATTGATGGGCCAGGCGCGGTGGCTCAAGCCTGTAATCCCAGCACTTTGGGAGGCCGAGACGGGCGGATCACGAGGTCAGGAGATCGAGACCATCCTGGTTAACACGGTGAAACCCCGTCTCTACTAAAAAACTACAAAAAACTAGCCGGGCGAGGTGGCAGCGCCTGTAGTCCCAGCTACCCGGGAGGCTGAGGCAGGAGAATGGCATAAACCCGGGAGGCGGAGCTTGCAGTGAGCTGAGATCTGGCCACAGCACTCCAGCCTGGGTGACAGAGCGAGACTCCGTCTCAAAAAAAAAAAAAAAAAAAAAATGGTATTGATGATTTAATTTCAGTTTCCTGTCATTCATCACAAGTCTGCAAGAATATAATTGATCTTTGTATGTTGACCTTGTATTTTCTGACCTTGTTAATTTATTAGTTCTAGAATTTTTTTTTTGATACTTTGAGATTTCCTTCATAGAAAATTATGTCATCTGCAAATAAAAACAGTTTTTATTATATTCTTTCCAATCAGTGTGCTTTTAATTTCTTTTCTTTGCCTCCTTTCACTGGCAGGATCTCTATCAAAACATTAAATTGGAGTGGCAATGAGGGACATTCTGGCCTTTTCCTGAACTTAAGGGAATATATCCACTCTTGCACCTTCTGTAGTCTTATGGATTTTCTGTCTGCATGTTTTATTGATTACTGAGAAATAAGGTTTAAAGTATCCAAGTATAATTTTGGATTTGTCTATGTATCTTTTTGGTTTCTTTAGTTTTGCTTCATGTATTTTGAAGCTCTGTTTTTAGGTGCAAATATTGTAAGGATTGTTATATTTTTCTGATACATTAACACATTTATCATTATGTAATGTCCATCTTTATCCTTGGCAATATTCCTTGCTCTGTAGACTACAGATCTATGTTATATTAATGTAGGTACTCTAGCTTTCTTTTGATGAGTGTTTTCATGATGTTTATTTCCTCATTCTTTTACTTTTAAGCCATCTTTATGATTGTGATAGGCGGAATTCTAAGGTGGGCTCCAAGATTTCCATAAACTAGTATACATGCCCTGGATAATCTCTTCCCCTTTAGTGTGGGAAGACCTGTGAATAGAATGAATGCCATTTCTATGATTGGTTTACATGGTAGAAGTGAAGGGATTTTGCAAATTTAATTAAGGTCTCTAATCAGCTAGTTTTGCGTTAGTTAAAGGGGAGATTATTCTGGGTAGGTCTCACCTAATTAAAAGAAACCTTAAAAGCAAGAGATACTTCCAGAGTTTAAGAAAGCAAACATTCATGCTTTAAACTGCCTATAAATATATGGAGAGGGGCAGCCTCTAGGATCTACCCACAACTACAGTCTTTTAACCACAAACAACTGAATTCTGCCAATAACCCGAATGAAGTTGGAAAAGGACCCTGAGCTCCAAATGGCAGGATGGGTGATACTTCGATTTCAGCTTCACAAAACCCTGAGTAGAGGATCCACCTAAGCCATGTCTTGACTCCTGTGCCAGGCTGCTTTTACATTGCTATAGAGAAATATATGAGACTGAGTGACTTATAAATAAGAGACATTTATTTTGGCTCACAGTTTGCAGGCTGTGCAGGAAGCACAGTGCTGGCATCTGCTTCTCGTGAGTGCCTCAGGAGGCTTCCAATCGTGGTGGAAGACAAAGGGGATCCTGCTTGTCACACGATGAGAGTAACAGCAAGGTGTGGGGGAGGTGCTGCACACTTCCAAATAACCAGATCTCACTCACTGCTGTGAGGACAACACCAACCCTTCTACGAAGTATCCACTCCCATGACCCAAACACCTCCCACCAGGTCCTGCCTCTAACATTAGAGATTACATTTCAACATGAGAGATGAGGGGCCAAACATTCCACAAATATCAACTCTTGATCCACAGAAACTGTGAGATAATAACTGTATGTTGTTTTAAGTTTTCACATTTGTGGTAATTTCTTATGCAGCAATAGAAACCAATTCAGTCATTACATTTAAAGTGCACTTTTTTGTAGATAGCATATGGTTGAATCTTGTGGTTTTCTTGTGGTTTTAACCAATCTAAATGGATTTTAGACCATTTATCACAATCTATCTACAAAAATTTCAGACCACTTCACATATGTTTTAAGAAAGTTACAATAGTGTACTTGCAATTCATCTTTCCCATTTTTGTGTTGTTATCGTTGTAAACTTTTACATGTTTTATAACTTCCCTAATACACTATTACTACTTTTGTTAGAGCTATAAAATGTAAAAGAAATTTCTTTTATATTTGTATTTTTTTCCATTTCTAGGGCTTTTCATTTCTTTGTGTAGATTCAAATTTCTGTCTGGTGTCATATTCATTCCTTCTGCCTGAAAAACTTCTTTTAGCCTTTCTTATAGTGAAGATAAGTTGATAATTAATTGTTCCAGCTTTGTTAGTTAGATTCTTTATTTCACCATCATATTAGAAAGATTTCTGCTGACTAAATATTCTGGGTAGTTTTTTGTATTTCAGTGTAATAAAGATGCTATTCAATTGTGTTCTGAATTGTAGTTTCTGACAAAGAATCAGCTGTAATTCTAATATTTATTCCTCTAATATAATGTCTTTTCCCCCTAGTTATATTTAAAACTTCCTCTTTATCATTGGTTCTCAACAGTTTAAGTATAAAATGTCTAGATTTTCTGTTTTGCTTTGTTATGTGTTTACCCTGCTTGGAGCTCTCTGTTTCTTGGATCTGTAGTTTAGTGTCCTTCAATACTTTTAGAAAAGTCTTAACCACTACCTTTTCAAATATTTCTTCTGTCCATTCTCTCTTTCTGACATGTATGTTAAACTGCTTGATATAATTTCATAACTCCTATATATTGTTTTCTCTCATTTGTTTTTCTCCTTTTGCTCAGTTTGAACAATTTCTATTAACTTATTTTCAAATACACTGATTCCTTCCTCAACTGTGTCAAGTCTACTGATGTAACGCCTAAGGAATACTTCATGTCTCATAAAATGTTTTTAATTTCTAGCATTTACATTTGACTTTTATAGTTTCCATCTCTCTGTTGAAATGTCTAATCTTTTATTACATGTTGTCTACATTTTTCATTTCATCCTTTAGCATAGTAATCATAATTATTTTAAAGTCTCTGTCCCACTTCTGGATTATTTCTGAGTCTGGTTCTGTGGATTGTTTTGTCCTTTCATTATGGATTATTATACTTTTGCTTTTCTGAATATATTACAATTTTCTTAAATTGTAAATATGCATAGTAGGAAAGTAGATTGGGATAAACAGTATTTATATGTAGAATGGTTATGCCTCTTCCTCTGTCAGGCTGTTAGTGTTCAGGTGAGTCAATCTAATTAAGAGTTGAACTGGGTTGGGGTTGTTGCTATGGTTACCTTCAGTGCATCTTAGGTTTTTAATATGTTTAGTGTTGCCTTGTGCTTAGGTGGGGACTGAAATGCCATAGGGCTTTACCTGGTGTTCCTGTTCCATTCACCCTCAGATTTCAGTCATCTCTGCATAACTCCACTTCACAGAAGGTTGTTCCAGGCTTTGACCCTTCCCTATAGTAGACTGGATTGCTTGTTAATCACCCAGTATTTTTTAGATATATGGCAAGGGCAGGGAAGTGTTCTTGGTTGTTCCTGCATAGCTTCAGTCTTAGGCATGGCCTATGTGCCTGGGCCTTGGGCGCTGGGCTTTCTCTGTGATCCTGACCTTCTTCCTAATGGCAGCTGTATTCGTGAGGGTTCTCCAAAAATAGAGAACCTGCGTGTGTGTGTGTGTGTGTCTGTGTGTGTGTGTGTAGAATTGGTCTGCATGATAATGGAGGCTGAGAAGCCCCATAATATGCTGTCTGTGAGCTGGAGAACTAGGAAAGCTGATGTTGTAATCCAATATGAATTTGAAGGCCTGAGAACCAGGGAAGCTGATGATGTAACTCTCCCAGTTTGATGCCAAAGTTCCAAGAACAAGGTGTGTGTGTGGGAGGTTGTTGGTGTAAGTCCAAGAGTTCAAAGACTTGAGAACCAGGAGCTCCAATGTTTGAAGGCCAGAGAAGATGGATGTCCCAGCTCAAGAAGACAGAATGAATTTGCCCTTTACTGCCTTTTTGTTCTATTTGGAACTTCAACTGACTAGACAATTTCTGCCCATATTGGTGATGGCAGAACTTCTTTACTCATTTGAATCTACAGATTCAAATGCTAATCTCTTCTGGAAACACCTTCACATACACACACAGAATAATATCTTACTATCTATCTGGGCATAGTTGAACTTGATTAGTTCAACTATTGAACTTGATTAGTTCAATCAAGCTGACACATAAAATTAACTATCACAGAATCCAGGGTGTTCTTTGTATATGTGAACAGATGTCTTGTACAGAACAGAGGTGTTTTTTGCCTCTTTTTAGAAGTCAGTTGTCAGTCCAATTTTTACTCCTTTATAATATCTCTTTTTTTCTGCTTTAAGTTTATTGGTTTAATTGAATTAGTGGATTCATATATTTTATCTGTTCTGGAAATTTCTCCTGTTTTCAGATACTGTCTTAACTCCTGTGTTTCTATTCCTTTTTTCTTTTTGCCTCATCTCTGTGAACCTGTGTTTTTCTATTCTTTCAGAATGATGATTAATATGTTAAAACTTCTCACTCTTTTCTCTAAATTTCTTACCCTCTCTCCACATTGCCTATCTCTGGGCTGCATTCCGGATTTTCTTCTACCCTGATTCTCTCTTCAGCACTGTCTAATCCATTAAATCTGTCCACTGAGTTGTTAATTTCAGTTGTATATAAGTTCAGGTTTGTGAAGGAGGAAACACCAAAACTGGATTAGATGTACAAAAAATTTAATGGAGGCAGAAGCAGGTAGAGGGAAGGATAGCCTTCAGACCATAACGATTTGACACCTGTGAAGGGAGAGTGGGAAGAAAGAAGGTTTGGTTAGGAAGAGTCGTGAGCAGTGCAGTTCCAGGAAAGATTCAGTAGCCAAGGGGGAGTCTTTGAGCCAAGCTGCCAGTTAGAGGAAGCTCATGTCTTTCCAGGAGGAGCCTGAGTACCCTCACCATTCCAATGTGCTAGCTCACTGGCTGGGAGCAGTCTGCAGGTGGCATGCCTTTGGCACAAACATGGTGGTGGGTCCAGAGGGGCAGCAGCAGGGCCATTTACCAATCATACTCGCCAGAGCTGGTGATGTGGGTGGCATGTTTTATGGCTGCCACATTCCGTTTGTCGATTCTAATAGTTTTATTTGGTATGTTTGCAAATGTATCATGTCAGTTTTATATTTTCCTATTTTCAGAAGACATTTTCAAGATTGCTTAAAAACTGTCTTAGATGTTGTAAGTGTATTTGTTTTATACCCATATCTGATCATTATAGTATCTCAAGTTTTTGCTTATTTGTTTCTGTTACTTTTTGTTTGGTTTTCTCATTGCATCATGTTTCTTTTGGTGTTTGGTTTTCTCCAAGTGCTACACATTACATTTAAAAAGAAGTGTTCAAGGGAAAATTTAAGGCCCAAAATATTAGTATCATCCTCCAGGTAGAATTTCTTTTTAATGCCAAATCTTCAGACACTATTGGAGAAAGACCACTTTAATCAAGTCTAAGGACACTCACACTGCAAGTCTACAGGAAGGATGATTTACATCTGAGAATTTATCACTTTGGGATCCTTTTTTTTTTCTTTTTTCTCTTTTTGAGATGGAGTCTCACTCTGTCACCCAGGCTGGAGTGGAGTGTCACGATCTCGGCTCACTGCAACCTCCGCCACTCATGTTCAAGCAACTCTCCTGCCACAGCCTCCCGAGTAGCCGGGATTACAGACATGCACCACCACGCCTGGCTAATTTTTTGTATTTTTAGTAGAGACGTGGTCTCACCAAGTTGGCCAGCCTGGTCTCAAACTCCTGACTTCAGGTGATCCACCTGCCTCCCAAAGTGCTGGGATTACAGGCGGGATCCTTTCTAAAAGTAAGGTGAGGATGACATTCTTCACTTTGGATGGATTGTGAGTTTTACTTTTATCCTGATTATCCTACAAAATTACCAAATCCCAAATTGTGGCTCCATCTTTTTTTTTTTATTTTTTTTATTTTTTTTTATTTTTATTTTTTTTTATTATTGTACTTTAAGTTCTAGGGTACATGTGCATAACGTGCAGGTTTGTTACATATGTATACTTGTGCCATGTTGGTGTGCTGCACCCATCAACTCATCAGCACCCATCAATTCATCATTTATATCAGGTATAACTCCCCAATGCAATCCCTCCCCCCTCCCCCCTCCCCATGATAGGCCCCAGTGTGTGATGTTCCCCTTCCCGAGTCCAAGTGATCTCATTGTTCAGTTCCCACCTATGAGTGAGAACATGCGGTGTTTGGTTTTCTCTTCTTGTGATAGTTTGCTAAGAATGATGGTTTCCAGCTGCATCCATGTCCCTACAAAGGATGCAAACTCATCCTTTTTTATGGCTGCATAGTATTCCATGGTGTATATGTGCCACATTTTCTTAATCCAGTCTGTCACAGATGGACATGTGGGTTGATTCCAAGTCTTTGCTATTGTGAATAGTGTGTGGCTCCATCTTTAAGCTGTTTCTACTTGATCTGAAAATATAAGTGGCTCCTTACCAGGCTTAGGTTTCTGGGTTTTCACTTTTCTTAGGTTTGTTCTAGAAATTCCTCACTCTCTTGTTATGTCTTTGAAGCTTACTATTTAGTTTATTTTATCCAGAGTTTTAACATTATTCTCTATGGGAGTACTGTCCTAATTATCTACCCACCATTACCATAAGATGTATGTTCCACTGATTTTTTTTTTTGAGATGGAGTCTCGTTCTGTCACCCAGGCTGGAGTGCAGTGGTGCAATCTTGGCTCACTGCAACTTTTGCCTCCCGGGCTCAAGCGATTCTCCTGCCTCAGCCTCCTGAGTAGCTGGGACTATAGGCGTGTGCCACCACACCTGTCTCACTTTTTTGTTGGAATTTTTAGTAGAGATGGGGTTTTACCATGTTGGCCAGGATGGTCTCGATCTCCTGACCTCATGATCCACCTGCCTCGACCTCCTAAAATGCTGGGATTACAGGCATGAGCCACCGCGTCTGGCCTCCACTGATCTTATTGATTCTGAGTAACCCTAATTCTTTGAGCATCAGAGACAATCCTAATCTAGGTCTTCATGTACAAGCTGTTACAGAGGGACCTACAGAGAATATTAGTTATCTCCTTTAGCACAAGAAAGAATTGTTCTTCCCAGGAAAGAATTCTTGTTTCCAGGAAGAAGGTCTTCTTTGCCTACTAGAGACAAATTCTGGGAATTCAGGCTTAAAAGTTGGAGTTGATCCTTCTGCAGAACTGGAAGTCAGAAAGTCTTTCTTTCATTTTTGTTTCTTGGGATTGAGATGTCTATCCTTGGTGTGTGTGTGTGTGTGTGTGTGTGTGTGTGTGTGTGTGTTTGCATGCATGCAAGTGTGTGTGTTTAATTTTTGAGCAGTGGTATGCAGTTCTCTTCAGTGTTCACCATGATACATCCTGCTAGCTTGTAGTAGAAAAGATAGTCTAGGCTTCTTCAGATGTATGAAATCAAGAGGATATGCACAATAAAACACCATTTTGAAATTAAAAAAATGTCCAAGTGCCTAAACTTAGTGGTATGTAAAGAGAATTATGAGGAGGGAAAGAAAATATAAAAATATGAAAAGAATTAGGCAAAGAATGTGATTGAAAGTATAAAAATAAGACTCAAACCAATAATTATAACAAAACATCCAGTATATGGAGTGATAACTGCTTAAAGAATTAAAGAGGAGGGGACAAATTTAGACGCATCTCAATAAAATATTTTATTGGTAGAATAAGCAAGAACCAAATCTAGTTGCCAAAGAATAGGCCAACAGTGCCACTGTTAGATTAAGAATCATGGGGGAAAAATGAGTGTTGAGCCATAGTCTAGCTATAGCTTCCCCAAGAATTTACAGGAATTCTCTTCTGGGGTACTGAATCCATAGGTGAATCTCTGGAAGGAGCACTGGTATCTGTTAGGGCTACTGTGCGGGCTGGAACTGAATATTCACTGTGTAAGAATATGTAAGAATGTACTCATTGCCTGAAATCTTTTGCTCTAAAAGTTAATCATGGCCAACACTAGCTTTCAGAAATAAGCCAGATACAAGTCTTTTTTTGTAGAACAAAAGCTGATCCAGGTACCAGGGCATAGAAATATGAACAGAAACATCATCAGCACATGACCCATACATTTTTATCCTTGAAGAGATAAAAGGAGAGGAGAGGAAGGGGGACACAATTGAAATGGATATATATTCATATAATTTTTGAGGTATTGGACAATATTTTTACCCTATGTCTGGTCAAAATTAGCAAGCAAGTTTTCCTACAGGAGGCAGTGCTGTTTTATGCTGTAATTTAAATATAAAATTGATTTGTGCTATCAAATCACTCAAATTACATAACTGAGGTTACAAGGCCTAACCTTGAGCTATGGGGGAAAAAGCATCCTTTAAGCCACAGACAAAAAAAGGACTTTACTGAAGGGAATGGTGAATGCCAACTGTTCTGTAGTAGGAGAAAAGGATAAAATAAGCTGAAAGGGGGTGGAAATACAGTAATTTGGGGGACCCTGTGCTTGAAGGGAAGTAAATTTCCTTAGGGCAGGAGAGTATCATTAATACAATAGCAAGCTTGCATGAAATAATTTTCTGTTATCTAGGGTAGAAAATTTAGAAAATGGTCAAAAGCATGGTAGTTGGAAACCTAATATTAAAAAGGTACAGGAAAGTCAACTTTACAATTCATTTTCCAAACATTTGTTGATCCCACTTTATATGCCAGGCACTGGGTTGTATAATGGGGATACAAAGATGAAAAAAAAAAAGATTATAATCAAAGTATCTGAAAAAGAAAACCACTAAAGAAATGTTATTGAATGTAAAGGAAAACTGTAACTTCTTTAATAATATATTATTCAGATTCAAAGATGATAGCACACTTTGAGATTCAGATTGGTAATGTATCTTTGATTACACTTTGCAAACGTATTTGACAATTAACCATATACTACTACTTTTTATTACTGAGAGGAGGCAGGACTCAACTCCGGAGGTGGGGATTGGGCTCCAGACCACACTGAAGACGAGCTGAAAGGGAAGAGGTTTTATGGAGTCTCTCCATAAAACACACTCACTAGTGCCTTGTCAGGTTACCATCGCTAAGGCAACACCTGGAAGTTATGGCTCCTTTTCATGGCAACAATCCCATGACCTGGAAGTTATTGCCTTTTTTCTAGAAATTTTGGCATAATCCACCCCTTAATTTGCATATCATTGAAACTGGGTATAAATATGATTGCAAAACTGCTTCTGAGCTGCTACTCTGGGCACACTGCCTATGGGGCAGCCCTGCTCCACAAAGAGCAATACCTTTGTTGCTGCTGTTGTTCTCTACCACTTTGATAAAAGTTGTTCTCTACCACCACCAGCAGCACTGGCTCCTGCGCAAGTGGCCATGGACGACCACGCTGTACCCTCCCTGCTGCCCCCTCTGATCATCAAAGGAATCCCTCCCTGGCTCGAGGCCCCTGCAAGGGCCCAGTATGGCTGCTGAGGAAGCGAAAGGCAGGAATTAAACATGGGTTTTACTTGAGCCACGCTGCATAAAGTCCAACTCCCTGCAACGTCACCAAGGCCCTCAGGACCCCTGACCATAGCCTGCCCGAAGCCCGCAGCCCACGTGGAACCTCCTGCAGTCCTTAGCTTGACCCGGCATTTGTGCGCATGCTTGCAGACCCCTCCTTCCCAATGTGTGCTGGGGAAGACCCTAGGGCGCCGGCGCACACTCCCTTCCTCTTCCTCTTCCCCTTGATTGGGGCTAATGTGAATATCTGCTTCCTGTGTCTCCATGACCTCACTAGAGGTTGGCTGATTTAAAGACAATGAGTTCCCGTAAGGGTTCTCATTATGCTCAGAAGTAGAAAGAAGGAAATCCTATTGTTTGATTCGCACAACCAGTCAGCGTCACATTTTCTAATCACCGGGCATTCAAGAACCTTCCTGGACAGGCCCAACCCGAAAAATACCGGATGCTTTTGCCTCACAGTAATAGGATGGTCAGGTGTCTGCAGTCTCAGCCTATGCACCTGGCGCTCTGCCTCTTCTCCATAACCAGAGTGGAGCTGGAGATACAGACTCTGTGTGTGTGTGTGACAAAAATATGAATAACCATATAGGAGATATTACACGTTATTTTCCCAGTATCCTACTTTTGTTCTTTCTTTCTTTTCCCTCCCCTCCCCTTCCCTTCTTTCAACAGATTCTTGCTCTGTCATCCAAGCTGGAGTGCAGTGGCACGATCTCGGCTCACTGCATCAAGCGATTCTCCCGCCTCAGCCTCCTGAGTGGCTGGGATTACAGGCGAGTGCTACCACGTCTGGCTAATTTTTGTATTTTTAGTAGAGATGAGGTTTCGCTATGTTGGTCACGCTGGTCTCGAACTCCTGACCTCAGGTGATCCACCCGCCTAGGCCTCCCAAAGTGTTGGGATTACAGGCGTGAGCCACCTCACCCGGCCCCTACTTCATTTTGGAATGCCACGAACCATAATATGTTCTAGAAAAGTGGAAACTTGTTATTTTCTGCTTTGTAACAGTACAGTTACATTCATCTTTTTGGCAGTAAATCATTGTACTAATAAACTGATGTCTCAGAAGTAACATTAACATGTGTAATGCCCACATTTCTTTTATTGATGCTAACAGTCTACAAGAATCACAAAAGAACATATCTACTCATGTATATGAACTAGAAAATTATCAAGGCGGGGCAGTCTAAATTTTTTAAAAAGTTCAAAAATAAAGGCACTTCTTTCCCCCGTGCCACGCATTTGTCCCCACCAGAAGCTACTTGACATTAGACTACCAAAACTACCAAAGGAAGTTATTGTTAGAGAAATTTAAAACTGCATACACATCATTTAAAATGAGTTAAAAACTTAAAAAGTGGACTCTGACTCTTGGCAAAGTTGCAAAGATGATGCAGCATTCAAAGTTTTCTGTGTCATTAAAACTGTGCCTGAAACTACAGGATTCCTTCCGTTGGAATAAAGTTGTCCCTTCAGCTCCAAGAATTCAGCCTCTCTTGACCAAGTTGCCTTCAGTTTTAGGACCTGCAGTGTCAGTCAGGTCCGACCTCCGCAAAGACCGCCGACCAGCGCCTATGGAGCAGCACGCAGAAGAGGAGCGCGCCGCCCAGCAGCAGGGCCAGGCCCAGCCTCCAGCTCCAGGGCGGCTTCGGCCACGCCCACAGCCCGGCCCGCAGCCAGGCGCCCCAAGGCCTCCTCCGCATGAGGGCGGCCACGCCCTCCGACACCCTCCTGAGCCGCTCCTCCGGGCCTGCCCAGCGCAGGAGATGCGCCATCTCGTACACCTCGTTGGAGTAGTGGGCGCCCTTGTGCTCCCGCACCAGGCCCTCCACCAGCCCCAGCAGCTGCTCCGCCTGGGCTTCCTGCTCCCGGCCGGTGGCCCGGTTGTCAAAGGCACAGACCCGGCCCCCGCACTCGGCCACCAGCTCGCGCAAGGCCCGGTTCTCTGTGCTGCGCACGTAATCTTGCAGGGAGCCCCCCGCCAGGTCCTCCTTCCTGGTGAAGACGATGACCGTCCATTTCAGGACGTCCTCCCCGAACATCTCCCTCACCTTCCTCACCGCTTGCTGGTCCTGGGCGGTGAAGCGGCCCAGCTGGGTCACCAGCAGCAGCGCGTGGGGCCCCGGGGCCGAGAGCAGGTAGCAGCGACCTCTCTCGTCACAGCCGGTGTCTGTCTTAGACACTTCGGAGCTGAAAATGTCCGGAGTGTCCACGACTTCCACGTGGCACTTGTTCCACCAGCGGCTGGCCGTGGTGCAGGCCCTGGTCACAGACGTGGCCCCTAGCCTGGAGAGGAACCGTTTCTGGCCCAGGATGCTGTTCCCAGTGGCGCTTTTTCCGGCCCCTGTTCTCCCAACAAGGATGAGCCTCAGCGTGGGCTCCTGCCGGGACCAAGTGTTCTCTTCTAAACCTGTGAGACCAAGTGTTATAATCTTACTTAAGTTTAACCAACTTTCCCTTGGGAACTGGAATCTTCTTGCCTTTAGCATAAGTGGTTAAGAATAGAAATCTGAGCCCGTAGGCGTTCATTTCCACCTTTTCCTTTTGTATTTGGGTTGTTTGCCTGCACCTGTAGATGCTCCAACTACAGCTGATTATCATAGAAATGTTCCTTTATCAATCCAGCCCAATAGTTCTGACATTTCTGGTCAGCCACACACATGCAGACATATTTATTTAATATTTGAAAATTTCGATGCACTCTGAAATATTCTCCCAGAGACCATCCCCAGAGAAAGGCCATGGGGGCAGTACTGCCTGGTAGGGAAGAACTGTGTGGAGTTCCAGATACCCTGGTTTGAATCACAGCCCCACCATGTGCTAGTTGTGTAACCTTGGGGAAGTTGCATAATCTAAGTATTAAACCTCTTCGGCAAAAGTGGGAGTGGTAATAGAGGCCTGTTTCTCAGAGGCCTGTTGAGGGGGTGAGTTAAGCCCTCTTTCCTTCTTCCCTCCTTCTCTTCCTCTTTCTCTCCTTCCTCTCTTCTTTCTCTCTTAAACTGGCTGCCTAAAAAGAATATCTGTTTTAACCCTCTATCCTTGTTCTGTCAACATGCTACCTCGCAAGTCTTATGTTCACTGTAGTGCATGATTTGATCCCCTCTGCACTTCTTCTGTGGTGATCAGAGTAGGCTTATTATCCTTATTTTATACCGTGGAACCAAGGGAGCCGGCTAGTCAAAGAACTTAACTTCTCACAGCAGAGATCCAGCTAAAATGCAAATCTCAGGGCTGGTGCTGTCATCCCAGGGTTGAGACATCTCTGGAACTTACCTCTGTTCAGTCTTGAGGAAGCCCCATTCTCCTTATTATCCTAAGCTGAAGCCTAGCGGGGCAAGTATGAGGTGTAGACATATGGTCTTACCATAGATATTTTCTTCATCTCTCGCCATCTTCCTTCCTCCCATGCTTACCTGGAAGAGTAACAAACACAATTTGTTAATTCATTTATTTATTCCTCAAATGGGCATAACCATCTACAGTGTGTCAGGCAAAGTCTGAAGAGCTGGTGACAGCACAGTGGAAAGACATGGTTTTTGCCTGCAAGGATCTAAAAATCTAGGTGTATGTCTTGGCAGAAAGGCAGGTGGCTAGAGAGAAGACAGGTAAATTTCATCAAATATAATACATTGTGCTAATCCTTCTTTAAGTACGGATTATATCGGAACTTGAGACAATGGCCTTGGAAGGGCCAACACCCTGCCCTTGGTTTGGTATGATGCTGTGAGAACATTGGGTGAGGCTGGATTTGTCTTTTCAGGAACTCCAAAAGCAAAAAGCAGAGGGTAAGTTATAATATTTACTCAATGCCAGTGGGCTTTAGGTATTACTTTTTCCCCGGGTGATTCTATATCACTGACATAAGCTAGAGACATCAGGGGATTCAGCAGCTGGGGGAAGATTAGGTAAACCCTCAGAACCAGAAAATTTGCCCAGTGACTTAGGCACCCACCTTCAAGTGGCTGGCCTGGGAAAAAAGAAGACAATTGGGATTTTTCTTTTGGAAATTGAACAGATCTCCCAAGCAGATCTGGAGGGCCCCTGACTCTGTTTTCTTAAAATCAAATAGTTTTGTTTGTCTAGAGATGTCTAAATATGATGTCTGTGCCGGAGAGACTTGAACACTCCCCTTCAACTCCTGAATTTGTCTTCCCCTCCAAATCTGATTATGCTGAAATCTAACATTATGTAATACAGCTAAACACTCTGTGATCCAGTTTGCCTAATCACACAAGCTCCTGAACACAAATGCACTTCTCCCTGCATCTATGTCTCCGGCCTCATTCCCAGACAATCCCCCACTCGGTCAGCTACTTCACGATCAGCAGATTTCAGGGCCTTGCCAACCCACTCTGCTTCCCCTCCTAGGACTATTGATCCTCCCCGACCATCTGTCTGTGTCTCACCATCCATGTCAAACTCTTTGTGTCTTGCACCCTGGTTGCTCAGGTACCTGTGTTCTCTCCCATTGGCACCACACATGAAGGAAGGGTAGAGAGAGAGGCTGGCTAAGTAACTTGTCTTTGATCGAAGGACTTGGAGAACAGGTTTGCCTCATCCTCTATTAAATCTAGAGCTGTTTCTGTTTCTGCAGGAACTCTCCTGGCCCTCCCCAAAACCTTCAATAAGATTCACTCCATGGGCCTTATGTGATTAATTATTTTGCGTGTAGAAATGAACAGACAATCATCAATGACATCAGAGCAGAAATGAAGAAACAGCTGCAAGATTCGGCGAAAATGATTTAGATGAAGCAAAATGTCCTTGTCAACTAAGAAAATGAGAATGTGTGCTGCAGGGAGTCCACAGAACTCTGGATAGTCCATTGGAATTTTCCATAGGTTGAAACAGGGGTTGAAATGATTTTAAATAGTTTTTCTTTTTTTGAGGAAAGTAAGACCCAGCTGAACTCTGAGGTGACAAATGGCCCTTAATCATTGAGGAATGTACATGTGTAGAATCCTGTATTCCTAATACTTTAAGAGACCTCAAAGTTTATTGAGTTCTTTGCCACTCAAATGTGGTGTTTCTCAGAATTACGTGAATGTTCTGTAAAAATGTACATCTCTTGGATCCATCCTCAGAGATTCTGATTCATGAATTAAATGTTTCTGATGTCCACAGCTCAGAACTTGGACATCAGTCATTTTTGCAACCCCCTTTATTGTACAGGTGGGAATTTAAGGTGTCCCGGTGACTGGAACAGGAGAAGCTTGAATTAAGGGAGCAGATGTTAAAGGGACCATGCAGGGAAAGGGGATGAAGACCAAGATATTAATCTCAGATATCTCCTCAGGGGCCCCTTCTGTGAACAGTGAGGAGGAGAGTTCAAATGTACCCAGTCTTGTCATGTTGTGACTCACTCCGAGGTTAGATGGCTTACGGGGCCATGGAAGTATCTTTTGCCTTTGCTCAATAGGGAGCTTGAGGAATGTTTAATGCCTTTCAAACTGTGTTTTATTCCTGGAGGTGGTTCCAGCACACTCTTCTCTTACTTTATTAAGGGAAGTGGGAGGAGACAGGTTTCACTCCCCACCAAGAATGTGTGTGCTCCAGAGCTGGAGAAGATGATCCTAAAATTTCCTCTGAACTTTGCCTACTTAAAAACCTGGAAGCATGTCTTTGATTGTTCCAGAAATTGCTCGCCTGCATGATGCCTTGTAGCATGCAAGTGCTCAGGCAGTAAATACTCTAGGAATCACGTTCTTTCTGGTTCTCAGAGCACCCCCAGCCCCTGCCACTCCCAGGCTCAGGCTCACCTTTCCTGGTGACAGGCTCTGAAGTTGGCCACAAGAAGCCCCAACCTGCTGCTTTCCCTTCGGCTGTGAGTGCAGAAGGCTCTTTCCTCTCGGCACACAGAGGAAATCACTCAGACTTCAGAAATCAGGAAGCTCAGGGTGGGCCCCATGGTTACGATTTAAAGAGACAGAAACATTTCCCATTGAGCTGTGGGTTGGCAATACTTCTCCTACCGACTTTACTTTCTGCTGTGACTGAGGTTATATGTCTCCAGCAGGACCTCATGATATCAAATATCTTGCCATGCCCTGAGAAGGGAGGGATGTTTAGTCCCTGAGGCCTGACTGTACTTCTAAAATTGATTACTAAGCTAACCTTCAGTTGCCTTTTGCCCTTTAGGGACGTTTCCCCATATAAAATAGGCCCAGAGAGTCTCCTGCCCCAGAACAAATAACATGATAGCTGTTCTCATCATCTGTCCATTAATTAGACATCCATGTGGTCAGTGCCAGCCCCAGATCCAGTCTGCCAGAAAAATCTGGAGGCAAAGTCTTATCATTCTCTGAGAGAGGAGGGCTTTCCCAGCTACTGAAGGACTTGAGGGTGAACTGGTATGTTGAGGATGAACACCTTTGCACTATCTTCAAATTAGCCTTATTAGGAGGCTTAGTCTAGTCATCTATGTTGGTATCACCAGTTCTAGTTATTCTATATTCTCTCAAGAGCATCATGAGGTCAGCAAAAAAGCGAATCATTGGGTGGAGAGAAGGTTACAGAAGAACGGGTTGCATATCTGATTAGGTCATTAGCCAGCTATAGGACCTCACCTAACTCAAACTTTCTGGAGTTGGCTTTCTGGAGGTCACTATATGGGGAAGACAATAACCCAAGTCTTACCCTACTGGATAGGATCTGCTTTTTAACCTTTTTCATGCCAGTCCACTTTTTTTCTGGTAGGGAAGAGACCCAACTTTTACTGTTTCCCATCTTTTTGGGTGCACAGCGTCTCCTGGATGTCTGACATGTCCACTGTTTCCATTCATCATTGCTGAAACAGGGAGCCTGTCATTCTCCTACTAGACCAGCAGGGCTGGGGCTATTGTGAGGCAGGTGGGGCATCTAGGGCACACGGCTTAAGGAGGCACTCACTCTCTGGTCACCCAAGTGCAGATCCTGTAGGTGGGTGACCCTGGGAGTGAATGTTTTCTTAAGAGTGAGGTGCCTAGGGCTTCTCACTAGCCTCATCCTAGCCCAAGCCATGTAGATCAGCTTTGAATAAGTTTTTGATACATGACGTGTACCTTTCATAAAGATGCTTTCAGAACTTCTTCGACAGCTCCTTGCCATTTATTGTTTCCATGCATGTGTATGATGTCTTACTTCTACCACTCATAACTCCCTGTCAGAGGGTTTATCTGACTACAAAAGTATGTATAGGTAGTGCATGCAGCGGCCTGAAGTTGTCAGAGCTGATATCCTAGGAGCATATTTCAATCAATGTCAGTTAGGACTTACGGATAAACACCACAGCTTCCTTACTTATCAAGCTGTCCACCAAGTGAGACAATTCTATGATGTACTGCATACAAATTGCTGAGTCCGCAGCAGGACTAAGACCCAGTTGTTTACAGTGGGAACATCCTTATCACCGTATACAGTGGTAATATGCTCATTAATGCAACCTGCGTTGGCTACTATCCCTTCCTGCCTCACATTTCCACTTTCCTATTAGTGCTTTCTGAGACCTTCTTCCTATTGAAAAGTAACCGTTTCTGTCTTTATTTTCCTCTACATTTCTGTTAGCTCTTGATTATGTCTCACTTTCTCTGGGCTTTGTTGCCTATTATCCATTGATATTTACTATCAGTTGTGGAAACCCAGGTGAAGCTCAAGACCCTGACTACACTTGAGTCTCAGAATTATATCTAGAGCTCCTGCTTCCTGTTCTACCCTGTATTAACACTCCTTCGTCTCTTTCCAGTCTTTGCATGTTCATTGTTTTCTTCCCTATCCTTATAAATGCAGTAAAGAAGATGTATTAGTCCATCCTCACGCTGCTTTAAAGAAATACCAGAGATTGGGTAATTTATAAAGAAAAGAGGTTTAATTGGCTCACGGTTCCACAGGCTGTACAGGAAGCATGTTGCTGGCATCTGCTTGGCTTCTGGGGAGACCTCAGGAAGCTTACAATCATGGCAGAAGGCAGAAGGGAGGCATACATATCATATGGCTGGAGTAGGAGCAAGAGAGAGCTGGAAGGAGCTGCATACTTAAAAATTTTATTTAATATACTTTAAGTTCTGGGATACATGTACAGAACATGCAGGTTTGTTACATAGGCACACATGTGCCATGGTGGTCTGCTGCACCCATCAACCTGTCATCCAGGTTTTAAGTCCCACATATATTAGGTATTTGTCCTAATGCTCTCCCTCCACTTGCCTCCCCACCCCTTGACAGGCCCCCATGTGTGAAGTTCCCCTCCCTGTGTCCATGTGTTCTCATTGTTCAACTCCCACTTATGAGTGAGAACATGCAGTGTTTGGTTTTCTGTTCCTGTGTTAGTTTGCTGAGAATGATGGTTTCCAGCTTCATCCATGTCCCTACACAAGACATGAACTCATCCTTTTTATGACTGCATAGTATTCCATGGTGTATATGGGCCACACTTTCTTTATCCAGTCTATCACTGATGGGTATTTGGGTTAGTTCCAAGTCTTTGCTATTGTGAACAGTGCCACAATAAACATATATGTGCATGTGTCTTTATAGCACAATAATTTGTAATCCTATGGGTATATATCCAGTAATGGGATTGCTGGGTCAAATGGTATTTCTGGTTCTAGATCCTTGAGACATCACCACACTGTCTTCCACAACGGTTGAACTACTTTACACTCTCACCAACAGTGTAAAAGCATTCCTATTTCTCCACATCCTCTCCAGCATCTGTCGTTTCCTGACTTTTTAATGATCGGCATTCTAACTGGTGTGAGATGGTATCTCATTGTGGTTTTGATTTGCATTTCTTTAATGACCAGTGATGATGAGTTTTTGTTTTCATATGCTTGTCACATAAATATCTTTTTTTGAAAAGTGTCTGTTCATGTCCTTCACAAAATTTTTGATAGTTTTTTTTTCTTGTAAATTTGTTTAAGTTCCTTATAGATTCTGGATATTAGACTTTGTCAGATGGATAGATTGCAAAAATTTTCTCCCATTCTGTAGGTTGTCTGTTCACTCTGATAATAGTTTCTTTTGCTGTGCAGAAGTTCTTTAGTTTAATTAGATCCCATTTGTCAATTTTGGCTTTTGTTGCAATTGCTTTTGGTGTTTCAGTCATGAAGTCTTTACCCAGGCCTATGTCCTGAATGGTATTGCCTAGGTTTTCTTCTAGGATTTTTATGGTTTTAGGTTTGACATTTAAGTCTTTAATCCATCTTGAGTTTTTTTTTTATAAGGTATAAGGAAGGGGTCCAGTTTCAGTTTTCTGCATATGGCTAGCCAGTTTTCCCAGCATCACTTGTTAAATAGGGAATCCTTTACCCCTTGCTTGTTTTGGTCAGGTTTGTTGAAGATCAGATAGTTGTATATGTATGGTGCTATTTCTGAGGCCTCTGTTTTGTTCCATTGGTTTATATATCTGTTTTGGTACCAGTACCTTGCTGTTTTGGTTACTATAGCCTTGTAGTATACTTTGAAGTCAGTTGGCATGATGCCACCAGCTTTGATCTTGATCTTTTTGCTTAGGATTGTCTTGGCTATACAGACTCTTTTTTGGTTCTATATGAAATTTAAAGTAGTTTTTTCTTGTTCTGTGAAGAAAGTCAATGGTAGCTTGATGGGAGATGAGAATCTCTGAATTACTTTGTGCAGTATGGCCATTTTCACGATATTGATTCTTCCTATCCATAAGCATGGAATGTTTTTCCATTTGTTTATATCCTCTCTTATTTCCTTGACCAGTGGTTTGTCTTTCTCCTTGAAGAGGTTGCTCACATCCTTTGTAAGTTGTGTTCCTAGGTATTTAATATTCTTTGTAGCAATTGTGAATGGGCGTTCACTCATGATTTGGCTCTCTATTATTGGTATATAGGAATGCTTGTGATTTCTGCACATTGATTTTGTATCCTGAGACTTTGCTCAAGTTACTTATGAGCTTAAGGAGTTTTGGGGCTGAGATAATGGGGTTTTCTAAATATACAATCATGTCATCTGCAAACAGAGACAGTCTGACTTCCTCGCTTCCTATTTGAATACTCTTTATTTCTTTCTCTTGCCTGATTGCCCTAGCCAGAACTTCCAGTACTATGTTGAATAGGAGTGGAGAGAGAGGGCATCCCTGTCTTATGCCAGTTTTCAAAGGGAGTGCGTCCAGCTTTTGCACAGTCAGTGTGATATTGGCTATGGGTTTGTCATAAATAACTCTTATTATTTTGAGATACATTCCATCAATACCTAGTTTATTGAGTGTTTTCAGCATGAAGGCATGTTGGATTATATTGAAGGCCTTTTCTGCGTCTATTGAGATAGTTATGTGTTTTTTTTTTCCATTGGTTCTGTTTATGTGATTGATTACATCTATTGATTTGCATATGTTGAACCAGACTTGCATCCCAGGGATGAAGCCAACTTGATTGTGGTGGATGAGCTTTTTGATTTGCTACTGGATTCAGTTTGCCAGTATTTTATTGAGGATTTTTGCATCGATGTTCATCAGGGATATTTGCCTGAAATTTTCTTTTTGTGTGTGTGTCTCTGCCAGGTTTTACTATCAGGATGATGCTGGCCTCATAAAATGAGTTAGGGAGGAGTCCCTCTTTTCCTATTGTTTGGAATAGTTTGAGAAGTAATGGTACCAGCTCCTCTTTGAACCTCTGGTAGAATTCAGCTGTGAATCTATCTAGTCCTGGGCTTTTCTTTCTTTCTTTTTTTTTTTTTTGGTAGGCTATTAATTACTGCCTCAATTTCAGAACTTGTTATTGGTCTATTCAGGGATTTGACTTCTTCCTGGTTTAGTCTTGGGAGGGTGTATGTATCCAGGAATTTATCCATTTCTTCTAGATTTTCTAGTTTATGTATGTAGAGATATTTATAGTGTTCTCTGATGTTAGTTTGTATTTCTGTGGGATCTGTGGTGATATCCCCTTTGTCATTTTTTTAATGTGTCTTTTGTGTGTCTCTGTCTCCTTAAATTCTGCTCTGATCTTAGTTATTTTTGTCTTCTGCTAGCTTTTACATTTGTTTGCTCTTGCTTCTCTAGTTCTGTTCACTGTGATGTTAGGGTGTGAATTCTAGATCTTTCCCACTTTCTGATGTGGGCATTTAGTACTATAAATTTCCCCCTTAACACTGGTTTAGCTGTGTCCCAGAGATTCTGGTTCGTTGTGTCATTGTTCTCATTGGTTTCAAAGAAATTCATTATTTCTGCCTTAATTTCATTATTTATCCAGTAGTCATTCAGGAGCAGGTTGTTCAGTTTCTATGTATTTGTGCAGTTTTGAGTGAGTTTCTTAATCCTGAGGTCTAATTTGATTGCACTGTGGTCTGAGAGACTACTTGTTATGATTTCTGTTCTTTTGCATTTGCTGAGGAGTGTTTTACATCCAATTATGTGGTCAATTTTAGAATAAGTGCTATGATGCTGAGAAGAATGTATATTATGTTGATTTGAGGTGAAGAGTTCTGTAGAGATCTATTAGGTCTGCTTGGTCCAGAGCTCAGTTCAAGTTCTGAATATCCTTGTTAATGTTCTGTCTGATTGATCTGTGTAATATTGACAGTGGGGTGTTAAAGTCTCCCATTATTATTGTGTCAGAGTCTAAGTGTTTTTGTATGTCTCTAAGAACTTGCTTTATGAATCTGGGTGCTCCTGTATTGGGTGCATATATATTTAGGATAGTTAGCTCTTTTTGTTGCATTGACCCCTTTACCATTATGTAATAACCTCCTTTGTCTTTTCTGATTTTTGTTTTTTAAAAGTCTGTTGTATCAGAGACCAGGATTGCAACCTCTGCTTTTTTTGCTTTTCATTTGGTAAATATTTTTCCATCCTTTTGTTTTGAGCCTATGTGTGTCTTTCCATGTGAGATGGGTCTCTGAATACAGTGCACAAATGAGTCTTGACTCTTTATTCAATTTGGCAGTCTGTGTGTTTTAATTGGGGGCATTTATCCCAATTACATTTAAAGTTAATATTATTATGTGTGAATTTCATCCTGTTATCATGATGCTAGCTGTTTATTTTGCACAATAATTGATACAGTTTCTTAATAGTATCTTTGGTCTTTATATTTTGGTGTGTTTTTGCAGTGGCTGGTACTGGTTTTTCCTTTCCATATTTAGTACATCCTTCAGGAGGTCTTGTAAGGCAGTCTTGGTGGTGACAAAATTCCTCAGCATTTGTTTGTCTGTAAAAGATTTTATTTCTCCTTTGCTTATGAAGCTTAGTTTGTCTGGATATGAAATTCTGGGTTGAAAATTCTTTTCTTTAAGAATGTTGAATATTGGCCCCTGCTCTCCTCTGGCTTGTAAGGTTTCTGCAGAGAGATCCACTGTTAGTCTGATGGGCTTCCCTTTGTAGGTAACCTGACCTTTCTCTCTGGCTGCTCTTAACATTTTTTCTTTCATTTCAAGCTTGGAGAATCTGACAATTATGTATCTTGGGGATGCTCTTCTTGTGGAGTACCTTATGGGTGTTTTCTGTATTTCCTGAATTTGAATTTGCTCATGTTGCCCTGTCTTGCTAGATTGGGGAAGTTCTCCTGGATAATATCCTGAAGTGTGTTTTCCAACTTGGTTCCATTCTCCCTGTTACTTTCAAGAACACCAGTCAATTGTAGGTTTGGTCTTTTCATATAGTCCCACATTTCTTGGAGGCTTTGTTCATTTCTTTTCATTCTTTTTTCTCTAATCTTGTATTCACACTTTATTTCATTAAATTGATCTTCAATCTCTGATATCCTTTCTTCTGCTTGATCTGTTTGGCTATTGATACTTGTATATGCTTCAGGAAGTTCTCGTGCTGTGTTTTTTAGCTCCATTGGGTCATTTATGTTCTTCTTTAAACTGGTTATTCAAGTTAGCAGTTCCCGTAACATTTTATCAAGGTTCTTACCTTCCTTGCATTGGGTTAGAACAATCCCCTTTAGCTCGGAGGAGTTTGTTATTACCTACCTTCTGAAGGCTACTTCTGTCAGTTTGTCAAATTCATTCTCTGTCCAGTTTTGTGCCCTTGCTGGAGAGGAGTTGTGATCATTTGGAGAAGAGGCATTCTGGTTTTTGGAATTTTCAGCATTTTTGTGCTAGTTTTTCCTCATCTTCATGTATTTATCTACCTTTGATCTTTGATGCTGATGGCCTTTTGATGGGGTTTTTGTGTGGGTGTCCTGTTTGTTGATGTTGATGTTACTGCTTTCTGTTTGTTAGCTTTCCTTGTAACATTCACCTCCGTCTTCTGCAGGTCTGCTGCAGTTTGCTGGAGGTCCACTCCAGACCCTGTTTGCTGGGGTATCACCAGCAGAGGCTGCAGAACAGCAAAGATTGCTGCCTGCTCCTTCCTCTAGAAGCTTTGTCCCAGAGGGGCACTTGCCTGATGCCAGCCAGAGCTCTCCTGTATGAGGTGTCTGTCAACCTCTGCTGGCAGGTGTCTGCCAGTCAGGAGGCATGGCGGTCAGGGACCTACTTGAATTGGCAGTCTCCCTTAGCAGAGCTTAAGCACTGTGCTGGGTAATCTGCTGCTCTCTCCAGAGCTGGCAGGCAGGAACATTTAAGTCTGCTGAAGCTGCACCCAGAGCTGCCCCTTACCCCAGATGTTCTGTCCCAGGGACATGGGAGTTTTATCCATAAGCCCTTGACTGAGACTGCTGCCTTTCTTTCAGAGATGCCCTGCCCAGTGGGAAGGAGTCTGGAGAGGCAGTCTGGCCCCAGCCACTTTGCTGCACTGTGATGATTTTCACACAGTTTGAACTTCCTGGTTTCCTTAACATTGTCAGGGGAAAACTGGCTACTCAAGCCTCAGTACTGTTGGACACTCCTCCCTCCTCTGAGCTGGATTGTACCAGGTTGACTTCAGACTGCTGTGCTGGCGGTGAGAATTTCAAGCCAGTGGTTCATAGCTTGCTAGGCTCTGTGGGAGTGGGACCCACTGAGCAAGACTACTTGGCTCTCTGGCTTCAGCCCCCTTTCCTGGGGCCCAAACGGTTCTGTCTCACTGGGGTGTCAGTTGCCACTGGGGCATGGAAAAAAAGTCCTGCAGCTAGCTGAGTGTCTGCTCAAACAGCTGCCAAGTTTGGTGCTTGAAACCTGGGGCCCTGGTGGTGTAGACACACAAGGGAATCTCCTGGTCTGCAGGTTGCAAAAACCGTGGGAAAAGCATAGTATCTGGGCCAGATAGCACAGTCCCTCGTGGCTTTCCTTGGCTAGAGAAGGTTGTTCCCCAGCCCTTTGCACTTCCTGGGTGAGGTGGCGCTCCACCCTTCTTCTGCTTTCCCTCTGTGGGTTGCACCCACTATCTAACTAGTCCCAGTGAGATGAATTGGGTACCTCAGTTGGAAATGCAGAAGTCACCTGCCTTCTGCATTGGTCTTGCTGGGAGCTGCAGGCCGAGCTGTTCCTATTTGGCCATCTTGCCCAGTACTGCACACTTTTAACCACATCTCGTAAGAATTTCCTCACTCTCATGAGGACAGTACCAAGGGAAAGGGTGCTAAACCATTCATGAGAAATCTACCCCTGTAATCTAATTACCCCTCCAACACTGGCTATTACAATTTGATATGAGATTTGGTGGGACACAAATCCAAACCATAATCAGAAGATGTGGGAAACATTGAATTCATGAATATTAAGGAAAACATCCTTCTTGAATAGACCTTCAGTAATAAGAAGTTCAAACCTTTTGAGGTCATCCTTCAGCCCTGGTGTCTTCCCTGTCTTTGCTTGATATGCCCAGAGCTCAACCAGAAGAATCCCCAAGGCCACAAAGGAATAAGGGACTTCATACATAGTCCAAATAGCATTTCAGAACATAAGGCTATTGGGAAATGACTTCAATCAAATACTGATTATCTGAAAGACACTAGCTCCACTGGGCCCCAACTTATAGAAGCACTATTTCAGTGTCCATGTAGATCCTGCTTTCTTTTTGGAAGGGTAGGGGAAGAGATTGTGGCAATCAAGGCTTACCTGTTATAAGTACCAACCAAGTAGATAGAATTCAGGATTCAGTTTCCCAGGAGAGAAACCAGAGTTGACAGCATGATATAAAGGATATGCGGCCAGGTGCAGTGGCTCATACCTATAATCCCAGCACTTTGGGAGGCTGAAACAGTCGGATTGCTTGAGGTCAGGAGTTCAAGACCAGCCTGGCCAACATGGTGAAACCCCATCTCTACTAAAAATATAAAAATTAGCTGGGTGTGATGGTGCACACCTGTAGTCCCAGCTCTCAGGAAGCTGAGCTGGGAGAATCGCTTGAGCCTGGGAGGTGGAGGTTGCACTTAGTTGAGATCATGCCATTGTACTCCAGCCTGGGTAACAGATCAAGATTCCATCTAAAAAAAAAGGCTATGGACATTTGTAAACCGATTTAGAAGTTAAATGCTGTGTATTTTATCTTCAAATACCAGGTCCAATGGGACACTGAAGTCAAAGGTGTAAAAAAAGTTCAGAATGAGAGAGACACAAGCATAACAGTAAACCTACACTTGCTCAGTAATCTAAGACGAGTTTCAATTAATAAAGGACCAAGAGAAAGGACTCAGCTGGAAGTGTATTTAAAGAACATCAGAATGCCATGAAAAAGACAAGTGAATGAGGAAAATCACTCAGATGAAACATGTACAATTTTGTAAAAAAGACTGGAAAGCAGAACCCCAAAGACCCCCTATAAGCCTAGAGCCATTAATGGGAGAGTGGTGCAAATGTTAGAGGATGATAACTGAAAAGCAGAATGATAGCTGAAGAGTATGTTATTAAAAACAAGGCTAAAGCAAGTTGGAAAACAAAAAGGGAAAAATCAGTTAAATTGTTTTTTCTTCTGGTTAAGTTAGAGAAAGATGCAAAAGCCTGTACCTTCCACACCGACGAAGAGAAATAGAAAGAATCAAAACACACTTATGGGTAGCCAAGAGTGGTGAAGCATTGAGATGCCGAATTTCAGAGGGAAGAGAGCTCAATGTAGGTGATCAGAGGGCTGAGGTGCTTTCTATATCTACCCTGGATATAAATAAATGGAGGCACTGGCCTGCTATAGACAGACTTTGCAGAGAGGAGAAATTAGATAAGCCTTTGATAAAAATGTGTGTTATTAAAATAGATTGGAATCTACATGATCCTCCCTCCCCCATTACAATTTTTTCCCTGAGAGCAGCAATGAAGGATCAAAAAATCAGACAGAAATTATTCCTTTTCGCCAGGCGCGGTGGCTCAAGCCTGTAATCCCAGCACTTAGGGAGGCCGAGACGGGCGGATCACGAGGTCAGGAGATCGAGACCATCCTGGCTAACATGGTGAAACCCCGTCTCTACTAAAAATAGAAAAACTAGCCGGGCGAGGTGGCGGGCGCCTGTAGTCCCAGCTACTCGGGAGGCTGAGGCAGGAGAATGGCATAAACCCAGGAGGCGGAGCTTGCAGTGAGCTGAGATCTGGCCACTGCACTCCAGTCCGGGCGACAGAGCGAGACTCCGCCTCAAAAAAAAAAAAAAAAAAGAAATTATTCCTTTTCATATATTATCAATAGATCTTACTAGTGAAGTAAAGCCATTTTTAAAATTGAAGTCCTTTACCCTCCTAGTTCAAATGTTGACTACATAGAAAAACAGACAGTAGTTGCATAGGAGGTTGTTGTGGGTTGCATGAATCAGAAATGAACTAAATCTATGTAAAATGATGGCTTAGTCAAACTTCAATTCAAATTTAGGAGCAAATGGTGTGGTCACTCTAACCACTAGGCAGATAAATGAACTTGCATTCTCCAGGAAAAGCTGAAGCAGACTAAACATGTACTTTAGATTTCAGCTTTATTGTGTAGAATACAATAAAAATTTACATGGCATATGAAGAATCAGCAAAATGTGACTCATAATCAAAAGATTAAACAGTTAGTAGAAACAGAACCACAGATGACTCATTCATTGTAATCACCATATAAGGACTTTATAATAAATGTGATAAAGAATTTAAAGAAAAATAAATATAATGGATTAAGAGATGAAGAATTTCAGGACAGAAATATAAACTCTGAAAAGAACTAATTCTGGAACTAGAAAATAAAATATCTGAAATGAACAGACTTAAGTGGATGGATCTAATAGCATATTGGACATTGTTGAAATGATACATGAATCTGAAGGAAGTTCAGGAGAAATTATTTGGACTGAAGTATAAAATGAAAAAAATTTGAAAAAAAATGAATATGGCATTAATTATCAGTGGGATAATATCAAGCAATCTAATATAAATAAAATATAAGAAAGAGAAAAAAGAATGAACTGGCTAGAAAAAAATATTTGAGGAGATAATAGACAAAATGTTTAAAATTTCTTGAAAAACTTAAACTCATGAATCCAAAAATCTTAAAGAACGTTAAGTAGGAAATACAAAGAAAAACAAACACAGATATTTTATAGGCAAATTGCTGAAAACCAAAGAAAAAGATAAAAGTGTTAAATAAAGGAGAGGAGAATAAAAGGACGCATTACACACAGGGCAATGACATAAGAATAATGGCTGCTTTTTTAAAAAACAAAAGAAACAATTTAAGTGAGAAAACACTGGCATATGTTCATACTTTGCTGAAAAAAAGTAACATATCAACTTAGATATTTATATTCAGCAAAACTATCCTTAGATAATTGAAAAATTTAAAAAGACAATTGAAAATTTTAAAAAGACAAATGAAAACAAGAGATAAATTATCTTGTTTCACAAGGCTTGTATTACAAGAAATTAAAGAAATTGTCCAGGTTGAAGAAGAATGATACCAGACAGAAACTTAGATCAACAAGAAAGAATAAAGATTGCTCGAAATTTAAAATATGTGGGAAATAGGAAAAAATTATTATTTTGATTATTATTTAATTTCTTTAAAATTAAATTGACTAAAACAAAATAATAACATATTGTGAGTTTTAAACATATGAATGAGTGAAAAATAACTACACTATCATTAAGGAAGAGTAGCAGTTAACTAGAGCTACACCACTTTTCAGGTTCTTACATTTTATTTGAAGTGGAACACAATTAACTCAAGGTAGAGAATAATAAGTTAAGGATAAATACCTTAGTCCCTAGACCAACCACTAAAACAATGAAAGCCCCAAGAGGTGATAAAATGGAATAATTTTAAAAACCAATTAATAGAAAAGAATGAGGAAAAAAAAGAACAAAGAAAAGATGGGGTAAACAGAAAGCATGAGCAAGATGGTAGCCTGAAATCCAACCATAACTCTACTTGCATTAAATGTAATTGATTTTTGACAAAGGAACAGAAGTAATTCAATGGAGAAAGGATGGTCTTTTTAACAAATGACTCTGGAACAACTGTACACTTACTAATTCAAAATAAATCAGAGATGTAAATGTAAAGTATGCAGAACTATAGAACTCCTAGAAGATAACACTGGGGAAAATCTAGGTGACCTTGAGTTTAGAGATAACATTTTATACAAAATACCAAAAGCCAAATTCATGAAAGAAAAAAATTGATAAGTTGGACTTCAATGAAATAAAAAACTTCTGTTCTTCAAGAGACACTTTTAAGAATATAATAAAACAGAACACAGAAAATACAATAGAGAAAAACAAAGCTAGATTTTTTATAAAGTTTAAAATAATAGATAAACTTCTAGTTAGGTTGATCAAGAAGAAAAGAGATTAAGTCTGAGTTGTTTTTTTTTTGATGAAAACATTTATTTTAAAAAATCTAACATATATTTGATGGCCAGAGATTGGATGCTTTTCTTTCTTTCTTTCTTTTTTTAAATTATACTTTAAGTTCTAGGGTACATGTGCACAACGTGCAGGTTTGTTACATATGTATACATGTGCCATGTTGGTATGCTGCATTAACTCGTCATTTACATTAGGTATATCTCCTAATGCTATCGCTCCCCCCCACCTCCTCACAATAGGCCCCAGTGTGTGATGTTCCCCTTCCTGTGTCCAAGTGATCTCATTGTTCAATTCCCACCTATGAGTGAGAACATGCAGTGTTTGGTTTTCTGTTCTTGCGATAGTTTCCTGAGAATGATGGTTTCCAGCTGCAGCCATGTCCCTACAAAGGACACGAACTCATCCTTTTTTATGCTGCTTAGTATTCCGTGGTGTATATGTATCACATTTTCTTAATCTAGTCTGTCACTGTTGGACACTGGGTTGATTCCAAGTCTTTGATATTGTGAATAGTGCTGCAATAAACATACGTGTGCATGTGTCTTTATAGCAGCATGATTTATAATCCTTTGGGTATATACCCAGTAATGGGAT
>NW_012115154.1:18663290-18663729 GCF_000951035.1 Colobus angolensis palliatus | reverse complement strand
ATTCTTCCATTTGTTTGTGTCCTCTTTTATTTCAGTGAGCAGTGGTTTGTAGTTCTCCTTGAAGAGGTCCTTTACATCTTTTGTAAGTTGGATACCTAGGTATTTTATTCTTTTTATAGCTATTGTGAATGGGAGTTCATTCATGATTTGGCTCTCTGTTTGTCTGTTATTGGTGTATATGAATGCTTGTGATTTTTGCACATTGATTTTGTATCCTGAGACTTTGCTGAAGGTGCTTATCAGCTTAAGGAGACTTTGGGCTGAGACAGTGGGGTTTTCTAAATATACAATCATGTCATCTACAAACAGGGACAATTTGACTTCTTCTTTTCCTAACTGAATACTGTTGATTTCTTTCTCTTGCCTGATTGCCCTAGCCAGAACTTCCAACACTATGTTGAATAGGAGTGGTGAGAGAGGGCATCCCTGTCTTGTGCCA
>NW_012115154.1:18639253-18662565 GCF_000951035.1 Colobus angolensis palliatus | reverse complement strand
TATTGGCCCCCACTCTCTTCTGGTTTGTAGAGTTTCTGCCGAGAGATCTGCCGTTAGTCTGGTGGGCTTCCCTTTGTGGGTAACCCGACCTTTCTCTCTGGCTGCCCTTAACATTTTTTCTTTCAAGTCAGCTTTGGTGAATCTGACAATTATGTGTCTTGGAGTTGCTCTTCTCTAGGAGTATCTTTGTGGCGTTCTCTGTATTTCCTGAATGTGAATGTTGGCCTGCCTTACTAGGTTGGGGAAATTCTCCTGGATGATATCCTGCAGAGTGTTTTCCAACTTGGTTCCATTTTCCCCGTCACTTTCAGGCACCCCAATCAGACGTAGATTTGGTCTTTTCACATAATCCCATATTTCTTGGAGGCTTCGTTCATTTCTTTTTACTCTGTTTTCTCTACACTTCTCACTTCATTTCATTCATTTGATCTTCAATCACTGATACTCTTTCTTCTAGTTGCTCGAGTCGGTTACTGAAGCTTGTGCATTTGTCATGTAGTTCTCGTGTCATGATTTTCATCTCTATCAGTTCGTTTATGGTCTTCTCTGCATTGATTATTCTAGTTATCCATTCTTCCATTCTTTTTTCAAGGTTTTTAGTTTCTTTGTGCTGGGTACGTAGTTCCTCCTTTAGCTCTGAGAAGTTTGATCAACTGAAGCCTTCTTCTCTCAACTCGTCAAAGTCATTCTCCATCCAGCTTTGTTCCGTTGCTGGTGATGAGCTGCGTTCCTTTGGAGGGGGAGATGCGCTCTGATTTTTTGAATTTCCAGCTTTTCTGCGCTGCTCTCTGGCTCTCTATTCTGTTCTATTGGTGTATGTATCTGTTTTATGTTAGTATCATACTGTTTTGATTACTATTGTCTTGTAATATAATGTGATACCTCCAACGTTGCTCTTCTTGCTAAAGATTGCTTTGGCTGTTCAGTCTTTTGTAGTTACATACATACAGAGGATTATAGGTACATCCAATTGTTTTATTTCTGGAAAAGGCCATTGGAATTTTGATATGGATTATATTGAATGTATATATTACTTTGGTTAGTATGGACATTTTAGAAATGTTAATTCTTCCAAACCATATACATGACTATCTTTCCATTTATTTGTATATTCTTCAGTTACTTTTGTCAATGTTTTACAGTTTTCAGTGTACAGATCTATCACCTCCTTGGTTAAATTTCTTCATTGTTCATTCTTTTTGATGCTGTCAAAATGGGATTATTTCATTATTTCCATTCTGCATAGATTGTTATTGTGGTAAAGAAATGCAACTGATCTTTATGGGTTGATTTTGTATCCTGCAATTTTACTGAATTCACTTGTCATTTCCAGCAGTTTTTTTTTGTGGAGTGTTTATATAGTTTTCTACACATAAGATCACATCATCTGCAAACAGGGATCATTTTACCTTTTCGTTTCTGACTGGATTGCCTTTTATTTCTTTTTCTTGTATGATTGCTCTTGTTAGTACTTCCTGTGCTATGTTGAATAGAAGTGGTGAGAGTGAGCAACCTTGACTTGTACCTGATCTTAGAGGAAAAGCTTTCAGTTTTTCTCCATTGATTATAATGTTAGCTGTGAGCTTTAAATAAGTGGCCTTTATTGTGTCGGGGAAATTTTATTCTATGACTATTTTGTTGAGAGTTTTTATCACAAAAGGATGTTTAACTTTGTCAAATGTTCTTTTTTCTGTGTCTATTGAGGTGATCATGTGGTCTTCATCTTTCGTTTTGTTAATGTGGTGTAACACATTGATTTGCATACATTAAACAAACCTTGCATTCCAGGGATAAATCCCACTTGGTAGTGGTGTATAATCTTTTTGATGTGTTGTTGAATTTGGTTTGCTAATATTTTATTGAGGATTTTTGCATCTGTGTTCACCAGAGATATTAGCTTGTAGTTTTCTTTCCTTGTAATTTTGCATGGCTTTGATATCAGGGTTATGCTGGTCTCATAAAATGAGTTTGGAAGTCTAATCTCTAATTCTGTTTTTGGAAGAGTTTAAAAATCGTTGGTATTAATTATTTTTGGAATGTTTAGTAAAATTTAGCTTTGAAGTTGTCTCGTCCTGGATTTTTCTTTGTTGGGAGGATTTTTATTACTGCTTCAATTTCATGTGTTATTGATCTGTTCAGGATTTCTATTTCTTCTTGATTCAATCTTTGTAGGTTGTGTATTTCTAGGAATTTATACACTTCTTCTAGGTTACTTCTTCTAGGTTATCCAGTTTGTTGACATATAATTTTTCAAGTAGTCCTTTATGATTCTTTTAATTTCTGAGGCATCTCAGAATTGTAATGTCTTCTGTTTCATTTCTGATATTATTTATTTAAGTCTTCTCTTTTCTTTTCAGTCTAACTAGAGTTTTGTTGACTTTATTTATTTTTGAAAAACCAACTCTTAATTTGGGTTATTTTTCCTATGGTTTGTCTATTTTCTCTTTGATTTATTTCCATTCTGATCTTTATTATTTTCTTCCTTCTGCCACCTTTGGGTTTTCTTTGTTCTTTTTTTCTTTTTTCTTTTTAAAATTTTTTAAAATTATGCTTCAAGTTCTGGGATACATATGCAGAACGTGCAGGTTTGTTACATAGGTATACACGTGCCATGGTGGTTTGCTGGACCCATCAATCCGTCATCTATATTAGGCATTTCTGCTAATGCTATCCCTCCCCTAACCTACCACCCCACGAAGGGCCCCAGTGTGTGATGTTCTCCTCGCTGTGTCCATGTGTTCTCATTGTTCAGTTCCCACTTATGAGTGAGAACATGTGGTGTTTGGTTTTCTGTTCTTGTGTTAGTTTGCTGAGAATGATGGTTTCCAGCTTCATCCATGTCTCTACAAAGAACATGAACTCATCCTTTTGTTATGGCTGCATAGTATTCCATGGTGTATATGGGCCACATTTCCTTTATCCATTCTGCCATTGATGGGCATTTGGGTTGGTTCCAAGTCTTTGCTGTTGTGAACAGTGCCACAATAAACATGTGTGTGCATGTATCTTTATAGTAGAATGATTTATAATTCTTTGGGTATATACCCAGCAATGGGATTGCTGGGTCAAATGGTGTTTCTGGTTCTAGATCCTTGAGGAATCATCACACTGTCTTCCACAGTGGTTGAACTAATTTATACTCCTACCATCAGTGTAAAAGTGTTCCTATTTCTCCACATCCTGTCCAACATCTGTTGTTTCCTGACTTTTTAATGTTTGCCATTCTAACTGGTGTGGGATGGTATCTCATTGTGGTTTTGATTTTCATTTCTCTAATGACCAGTGATGATGAGCTTTTTTTCATATGTTTGTTGGCTGCATAAATGTCTTTTTTTTTTTTTGGAAAGTGTCTGTTCATATCATTTGCCCACTTTTTGATGAGGTTTTTCTTGTAAATTCATTTAAGTTCTTTGTAGATTCTGGATATTAGCCCTTGGTCAGACGGATAGATTGCAAAATTTTTCTCCCATTCTGTAGGTTGTCTGTTCACTCTGATAATAGTTTCTTTTGCTGTGCAGACACTGTTTAGTTTAATTAGATCCCATTTGTCAATTTTAGCTTTTGTTGCCATTGCTTTTGATGTTTTAGTCATGAAGTCTTTGCCCATGCCTACGTACTGAATTATATTGCATAGGTTTTCTTCTAGGGTTTTTATGGTTTTGGGTTTGACGTTTAAGTCTTTAATCCATCTTGAGTTAATTTTTGTATAAGGTGTAAGGAAGGGGTCCAATTTCAGTTTTCTGCATATGGCTAGTCAGTTTTTCCAACACTATTTATTAAATAGGGAATCCTTTCCCCATTTCTTGTTTTTGTCAGGATTGTCAAAGATCAGATAGTTGTAGATATGTGGTATTATTTCTGAGGCCTCTGTTCTGTTCCATTTGTCTATTTATCTATTTTGGTACCATTACTATGCTGTTTTGTTTACTGTAGGCTTGTAGTATAGTCTGAAGTCAGGTAGCATGGTGCCTCCAGTTTTGTTCTTTTTGTTTAGTGTGAAAATGGCCATACTGCCCAAAGTAATTTATAGATTCAATGCTATCCCTATCAATTTGTTGTCATTATAGTAATTTGAGGTGTAAAGTTATGTTGCTTATTTGAGATTGCTCTTCTTTTTTTTCTAGTTTTATTTTGGGTTGAGGGGGTATATGTACAGGTTTTTTACATGAGTACAGTGTGTGTCACTGAGGCTTGGTATATGAATGATCTCATCATCAAGGTAGTGAGCACAGTACCCAATAGGTAGCCTTCCAATCTCTCCTCCTTCCCACCCTCCCCACTCAAGTAATCCCCAGTGTCTGTTGTTCCCATTTTTGTGTCCATGTGTATTCAATGTTTAGCTCCCGTTATAAGTTAGAACATGGTATTTGGTTTTCTGTTCCTGTATTAGTTTGCTTAAGATAATGGTCTTCAGATGCATCCATGTTGCTATAAATTTCCCTCTTGGTACTCCTTTTGCTGTATCCTGTAACTTTTGATAAATTATATTTTCATTTTTACTTTTCTCAAGATAGTTTTAAAATTTCTTTGATTTCTTCTTTTACCCAGTGGCTATTCAAGAGTGTGTTAGTTTTCATGTATTTGTGAATTTTCCCTTTTTCCAGCTGTTATTGATTTTTAACTTCATTCTATTGTGGTTGGATAATATACCTGGAATGATTTCAATCTTCTTAAATTTGTTAAGATTTGCTTTGTGACCTGAAATGTGATCTATTCTGGAGAATGTTCCATGTCTGATTGAGAAGAATATATATTCTTCTGCTGTTGGGTAAAAAGTTCTGTATAAGTCTATTAGGTCCATTTGGCCTATGGTGTAGTTCATTTCCATTGTTTCTTTGTTGATTTTATGTCTGGATGTCCTATTCACTATTGAAAGTAGGATACTGAAGTCTTCTACTATTATTGTATTGCTGTCAAGCTCTCCTTTCCAATCTGTCAATATTTGCTTTATATACTTAGATGCTCTGATGTTGGACGCATTTATATTTACTATTGTTATATGTTTCTGTTAAATTGACTCCTTTACCATTATGTAATGATCTTTTTTGTATCTAAAGACAGTTTTTTTTTAACCAAAATTCTGCTTTATCTTATATAAGCAGAGCCATTCCTGCTGTCCTTTGGTTACCGTTTGTATGAAATATCCCTTCTCCTCCCTTTCCTTTCAGCCTCTGTGTGTCCTTAAATCTAAAGTGAATTTCTTGTTGACAGCAGAAAGTTTGATCTTGATTTTTTTATCCATTTAATGACTCTATATCATTTTATTGGGAAGTTTAATTCATTTACGTTTAAAATTATTACTGATAAGGAGGGATTTATTATTACCATTTTATTAACTTTTCTCTTTGTCTTACAGCTCTTTTGTCCCATTTTTATCTCTGCTCTCTTTTTCTCTTTTCATTTTTAATTAATTGGTTTTGATTTCTTTTTGTTTCTCTTTTGTGTAACTTCTGTAGGTATTTTATTTGTGGCTACCAAGGAGCTTGCATAAAATGTCTTATAGTTGTAACAGTCTATTTTGAGCTGATAATAACTTCATTTGCATACAATAACTGCTTTTATCTCTCTTCCATCCACATTATATTCTGTTGATGTAACAATGTACATCTAGTTGCATTATGTATCTATTAATATAATTTAGTTATAGACTTTTAAATATTTTTGTCTTTTAGCTTTTATAGTAGAATTAAAAGTGATTTACCACCTCTATTATAGTAATGCAATATTCTGTTTTTGTCTATATTTACCTTTACCAGTGAGCTTCATTCCTTCTTATGCATGTATATTGTTGTTTAGTACCCTTTTAATTAAACTTGAAGAGCTCTCTTTAGCATTTTTTTATAAGGTAGGTCTAGCAGTAATAAACTCCCTGAGTTTTTGTTTTTCTGAGAAAGTCTTTGTCTCTTTTTCATTTTTTAAGGTTAGATGTACTTGATATAGTATTCTTGATTGGCAGTTCCCCACTCCAGCACCCTGAATATATCATTCCATGCACTTCTGGCCTGCAAGGTTACTGCTGAAAAATCTGCTAATAGTCTTAGGAAGATTCCCTTGTATGTAGTAAGTTGCTTTTTTCTTTCTGATTTCAAAATTTTCTGTCTTTAACTTCTGACAATTTAATTATAATGGGTCTTTTTGGATTCACCTTGTTTGGTATCCTTTGGGATTCCTGGATCTGGGTTTCTATTTACTCCCCCAGGCTTGGGATGCTTTTAGCAATTATCTCTTTGAATATATTAGGTTGGTGCAAGAGTAATTGCATTTTTTTGTAGATGTATTGCAAAACCTGCAATTACTTTTGCACAAACTTAATACTTTCTTTCACTTTCTTTTTTCTCTTCTTTTGGGTCTCTAATAATGTATACATTGGTCAGCTTTATGGTGTCCCATAAGTCTCTCAAGGTATCTTCACTCTTTCATTCTTATTTCTTTTTGCTCCTCTGACTGGATGATTTCCAATGGTCTCTCTTCAAGTTCACTGATTCTTCTGCTTGGTTTAGAATGCTGCTGAACTCCTTTGTTGAATTTTCCAGTTCAGGCATTGTGTTCTTAAGCTGTATCACTTTTCTTTGGTACGTTTAAATATTTTTTATCTGTGTGTTGAAAAAACTTTGTTTATGCCTTGCTCTCCTGACCTCAGTGAATATTTTTTTTTTATTATTATTATACTTTAAGTTCTAGGGTACATGTGCATAACGTGCAGGTTTGTTACATATGTATACTTGTGCAATGTTGGTGTGCTGCACCCATCAACTCGTCAGCACCCATCAATTCATCATTTATATCAGGTATAACTCCCCAATGCAATCCCTCCCCCCTCTCCCCTCCCCATGATAAGCCCAGTGTGTGATGTTCCCCTTCCCGAGTCCAAGTGAGCTCATTGTTCAGTTCCCACCTATGAGTGAGAACATGCGGTGTTTGGTTTTCTCTTCTTGTGATAGTTTGCTAAGAATGATGCTTTCCAGCTGCATCCATGTCCCTACAAAGGACGCAAACTCATCCTTTTTTATGGCTGCATAGTATTCCATGGTGTATATGTGCCACATTTTCTTAATCCAGTCTGTCACAGATGGACATTTGGGTTGATTCCAAGTCTTTGCTATTGTGAATAGTGCCGCAATAAACATACGTGTGCATGTGTCTTTGTAGTAGAATAATTTATAATCCTTTGGGTATATACCCAGTAGTGGGATGGCTGGGTCATATGGTACATCTAGTTCTAGATCCTTGAGGAATCGCCATACTGTTTTCCATAATGGTTGAACTAGTTTACAATCCCACCAACAGTGTAAAAGTGTTCCTATTTCTCCACATCCTCTCCAACACCTGTTGTTTCCTGATTTTTTAGTGATGGCCATTCTAACTGGTGTGAGATGGTATCTCATTGTGGTTTTGATTTGCATTTCTCTGATGGCGAGTGATGATGAGCATTTTTTCATGTGTCTGTTGGCTGTATGAATGTCTTCTTTTGAGAAATGTCTGTTCATATCCTTTGCCCACTTTTTGATGGGGTTGTTTGTTTTTTTCTTGTATATTTGTTTGAGTTCTTTGTAGATTCTGGATATTAGCCCTTTGTCAGACGAGTAGATTGCAAAAATTTTCTCCCATTCTGTAGGTTGCCTGTTCACTCTCATGGTAGTTTCTTTTGCTGTGCAGAAGCTCTTTAGTTTAATGAGATCCCATTTGTCAATTTTGGCTTTTGCTGCCGTTGCTTTTGGTGTTTTAGACATGAAGTCCTTGCCCATGCCTATGTCCTGAATGGTACTACCTAGATTTTCTTCTAGGGTTTTTATGGTATTAGGTCTAACATTTAAGTCTCTAATCCATCTTGAATTAATCTTCGTATAAGGAGTAAGGAAAGGATCCAGTTTCAGCTTTCTACTTATGGCTAGCCAATTTTCCCAGCACCATTTATTAAATAGGGAATCCTTTCCCCATTTCTTGTTTCTCTCAGGTTTATCAAAGATCAGACGGCTGTAGATGTGTGGTATTATTTCTGAGGACTCTGTTCTGTTCCATTGGTCTATAGCTCTGTTTTGGTACCAGTACCATGCTGTTTTGGTTACTGTAGCCTTGTAGTATAGTTTGAAGTCAGGTAGCGTGACGCCTCCAGCTTTGTCCTTTTGACTTAGGATTGTCTTGGCAACGCGGGCTCTTTTTTGGTTCCATATGAACTTTAAAGCAGTTTTTTCCAATTCTGTGAAGAAACTCATTGGTAGCTTGATGGGGATGGCATTGAATCTATAGCTAACCTTGGGCAGTATGGCCATTTTCACGATATTGATTCTTCCTATCCATGAGCATGGTATGTTCTTCCATTTGTTAGTGTCCTCTTTGATTTCACCTCAGTGAATATTTTTAAGACCATTATTTTGAATTCTCTGCTGGGTAAATGACTTGTCACCATTTTATTAGCTTGACTTCTGGAGTTTTATCTTGTATTGTTGTTGTTGTTGTTTGAAACATATTTTCCTGTTTCTTCATTTTCCGTGATTCTGTGTTGGTTTCTGTGCATTAGATAAAACAGCCACCTCTCCAGTCTTGTGTAGGAATAAACCACACAAATCAGTCTGGCCAGTGATTCTGGGTGCCTCCCAAACCTTTGTGCTTGTCCAAACCACTGTCTGTGTCTCTCATGGGGGATTAATGTGTTCCAGATTCTATTAGGGCCCTGAGACAATTGAAAAAGAAGTCAATACTTTGAGAAGAAGCTGGAAAATTTGTAGTGCTAGATGTGTGGCCCAGTTTTCTTTTTCTCTTCAAGGAGAAGCTTGGAAATGAAATTTATCTGCCCTTGTTCTGGAATGTGGCATGGAGACCATCTGTGTCAGATTCCTGCACTCTAATTCAGACTGTACACTCTTTCAACCCACTGGTCTGCTCTTTGTTTCCCCCTGGGGCCTAATGAATATTTATTCCCATCAGCTGTCAGAGACAGGTGAGTCAGATGGAGGCTTGGTACTATCTCTAGATCAAGCCGAGAAGAGGATTTGTGGGAAGTGCCTATAGTTCCATTCAGGTGCCCAGAGAACTACTTTTTGCCTGCCCCATCAGCTCCAAGATGCAGGATAATTAAAGGCCTAACCCTGGAAAGCAGCTGTGAAAGTTGAGATGCTAGGTATGCAGTTGAACCCCTTCCAGGGAGAAACTGGAAACTGGGTGTTTTCCCTTCTTGCTCTCTGCTGACTGGGGGAAATAGCCACTACAAGTGTTCCCATTCCCATTTATAATCAAATCAATTCTTTGTTCTCTGTGGTCTGGTGTGACTTGTAAATGCCAAGTCATGTCAGTTCCCAGAGATAAGTGATTTAGGAGCTAGTCCCTCAAGTGGGAGCTGTACAAGTTGGGGTGCTCAATGTATAGACAAGCCCCTTCCAGGCAGAAGCTAGAGGCTTGGTTTTACTGCTGGAATAACCTGGGGGGAAAAGCTTGCTAATTAGCTGCCTTTAAAATAGATTATTTTGGATTGTCTGGGTACCCCTAGTGTAATCAAAATGGCCCGGTGTAATCAAAATGGAAGGACCCAATCCACCGTCATTGGCTTTGAAGAGGGAAGTGGGCCATGAGCCAAGGAATGCAGGTGATCTCCAGAAGCTGCAAAAGGCAAGGAAACTGATTCTCCAGTACAGCCTCCAGAAAAGAACTCATCCTTAACAACACCTTGAGACTCATTTTGAGCCTCTAAGTTCCAAAATTGTAAGATAATAAATGTTTATTGTTTTAAGCTACTAAATTTATGGTAACAGTAGCAACAGGAAACTAAGTGTATTGGACTTGAAAATGCGTATTCTGCTGTTATTAAGTGGAATGTTCTATAAATGTCAATTAGGTCAAGTTGGTTGACAATGTTGGCACACTGAATAATGCCCCCAAAGATATCCATGTCTTATTGCCCAGGACATACCTGTGGACGTTACCTTATATGTCAAAAAGGGACATTGCAGATATAATTGAGTTAAGTATCTTGAAATAAAGAGATTATTTTTGATTGTCCAGATGGATTCTAAATATAAATTGTAAGAGAAAAGCACAGGGAAACCACAGAAAAAGAGGGCAATGTGAGGACTGAAGTAAGATGCTGTGCTGCTGGCTTAAGATTAAGGTAGAGGCCATGAGTAGCTCTAAAAGCTGGAAAAGGCAAAAAAATAATTTCCCTAGAGATTTTGGAGAAGTAGGGCCCTACCATCACCCTGATTTCAGCCCCATGAAACTGATTTTGGACTTTTGATTTCCAGAACTGTGAGAGAATAAATGGGTTGTATTAAGACACTAAGCTTGTAGGAATTTCTTGCAGCAGCCATAGGAAACTAATACAATGACTAATACAATGGTGTTCAAATCTACTCTATCTTTACAGATTTTTTTGTCTACTTGTACTTCATTATTATTATTTCCATACCTATCTTCCATACTATTAATTATTGAGGGGGGCATTAAAATTTCTGACCATATTTGTGAGTTTTTCTTTTTATTATTGCAATTCTGTCCATTTTTACTTCATGTGTTTTAGAATCCTGTTATTACACACATAAAAGTTTTAGATTGTTATGTCCTCTTGATGAATTGATGGCTTTATCATTGTAGAATGTCCTTCATTCCTGGTAATATTTTTTCCTTTGAAGTCCACTTTGTCTGATATTAATATTGTCCTTCCAAGTATCTTTTGATTAGTCTCATCATAAAATACCTTTTTTCATCCTTTTCTGCTTAAGCCAGATGTCTTTATATTTATTGCAAGATTCATTTGGCAAAATATAGATAAGCTTTGTTTTTTAAACCCACTCTGACAGTCACTGCCTTTTAACTGATAATATGTAGACCGTGTATTTAATATTTAGATTATTGACTTCTTTAGATTTAAATCTATCATCTTACTGTTTTAAAAATTTGTCTCATTTGTTCTTTGTTTCCCTTTTTACTGCCTTCATTTATATTAATTGAACTTTAAAAAAATTCCATTTTTTCTCTCTCTGTTGGCTTATTATCTATAACTCTTTGTTTTGTTATTTTATTGGTTGACTTTGAGTTTATAGTATAGAGCCTTCACTTACCTCAGTTCACCTTCAAGTGATATCATATCACTTACATAGAGCATAAACATTTTATAATAGTATCATTTCTTTTTTCCTCTCCTGATTTTTTGTCCTATTGTTGTCACACGTTTTACTTTTACATATATTACAGACCTCAATCTATATTGTTAGTATTTTTGTTTAAGCAGTCAATAATATTTTAAAGGTATTTAATTAATAAGAAAAATACCTTACATATTTACTCATGAGGTTACCATTTTTGATGATTTTAATTCCTTTGAACAGATCAGTATTTTTCTCTGATACCATTCTCCCTTTTAACTTTTTTTTTGTAGTTCAGGTCTGCTGGCAACAAACTGAGCTACTGAATGTCTGGAAAAGTTTTTATTTTGCCTTCATTTTTGACAGGTAATTTTGAAAAATAATTCTAATTTGACAATTTTTCTTCTAATACAGTCATGTGTCACATAGTGATGTTTTGGTCAACGACAAACCACATATGCAATGTTGGTCCCATAAAAGTATAACACTATTTTACTGTATTTTTTTCTGTGTTTAGATATGTTTAGATACACAAATACTTACCAGTGTGTTACAGTTGCCTACAGTATTCACTACAGTAACATGCTATACAGATTTGTAGTCTAGGAGCAATAGGCCATATCATATAGCCTAGGTGTGTAGTAGGCTGTACCATTTTGGTTTGTGTAAGTACACTCGATGTTCACACAATGATGAAGTAGCTTAATGGTGCACTTCTCAGAATATATCCCCATTGTTAAGCGACACACGATTGTACTTTGTAAATGTTGTTTCACTGTCTTCTCTGTCACATTAATTCTTCAGAAAAATCTGTTGTCATCCTTACCTTTGTGTCTCTGGTCATAACATATGCTTTTTTCCTCTAGCGGCTTTAAGGATTGTCCTTTTACGATTCATTTTGATCAACCTGATTATAATGTTCCTTCGTGTAGATGTTTTATTTGCTTGGGGTTCATTGAACTTCTTGGGTTGTGTGCTTACAGTTTTCATAAAATTTGGAAAATTTTTGGCCATTATTGATTCCAATAGTTTTTCTGTCCTGACCCCCTTTTATTTTTAGTGAATCCAGTTACATACACATTCCACTTGAGGTTGTCCCAGAGCTAATCGAAGCTATGTTCTTTGAAAGTGACTATTATTCTTTTTTTTCTTTTGTGTTTTCTGTGTTGGGACATTTCTATTGCTGTGTCTTCAAGTTCATTAATCTTTTCTCTTTTTAAAATTTCTAGGGTCGGGGTAAATATGCAGGTTTGTTATATGGGTAAACTCATGTCACAAGGGTTTGTTTTACAGATTGTTTTGTCACCCAGATACTAAGCCTAGTACCTAATAGTTGTTTTTTCTGCTCCTTTTCCTCCTTCCATCCTCCACCCTCAAGTAGGCCCCAGTGTCTGTTGTTCTTCTCTTTGTGTCCATGTGTTCTCATCATTTAGTGCCCATAGGAGAACTTGTGATATTTGGTTTTCTGTTCTTGTGTTAGTTTGCTAAGGATAATGGCCTCCAGTTCCATTCATGCTCCTGCAAAAGACATGATCTCATTCTTTTTTATGGCTGTGTAGTATTCCATAGTGTATATGTACCACATTTTCTTTATCCAGTCTACCATTGATGGGCATTTAGGTTGATTCCATGTCTTTGCTATTGTGAATAGTGCTGCAATGAACATCCATATGCATGTGTGTCTTTATGATAGAATGATTTATTTTCCTTTGAGTATATATATACCCAGTAATGGGATTGCTGGGTTGAGTGGTAGTTCTGTTTTGAGCTCTTTGAGGAATTGCCACACTGCTTTCCACAATGGTTGAACTAATTTACACTCTCACCTACAGTGTATCAGTGTTCCCTTTTCTCTGCAACCTTGCCAGCATTTGTTATTTTTGACTTTTTAGTAATAGCCATTTGGACTGGTGTGTGATGGTATCTCATTGTAGTTTTATTTTGTATTTCTCTAAAGATCAGTGATATTGAGCTTTTTTTTCATATACTTACTGGTCACACGTATGTCCTGTTTTGAAAAGTGTCTATTCATGTCCTTTGCTCACTTTTTAATGGGGTTGTCTTTTTTTCTTATAAATTTGCTTAAGTTTCTTACAGATGCTGGATATTAGAGCTTTCTTTGTCAGGTGCATAATTTGTAAAAAATTTCTCCCATTCTGTAGGTTGTCTGTTTACTTTGTTGATAGTTTCTTTTGCTGTGCAGAAGCTCCTTAATTGGATTCTATTTGTCAATTTTTGCTTTTGTTGCAATTGCTTTTGGCATCTTCATCATGAAATTTTTGCCGGTTCTTATGTCCAGAATAATATTGTCTAGGTTGTTTTCCAGGGTTTTTATAGTTTTTGGGTTTTACATTTAAGTCTTTAATTCATCTTGAGTTGATTTTTGTATATGGTGTAAAGAAGGGGTTCAGCTTCAATCTTCTGCATATGGCTAGCCTGGTTAGCCAATTCTCCTAGCACCATTTATTGAATAGGGAGTCCTTTCCCCATTGTTTATTTTTGGCAGATGGTTGTAGGTGTGTGACCTTATTTTTGGCTTCTCTATTCTGTTCCATTGGCTATGTGTCTTTTTTTGTACCAGTACCATGCTATTTTGATTACTGTAGCTCTGTAGTATAGTTTGAAGGTAGGTAGCATGATGCCTCTAGCTTTATTCTTTTTGCTTAGGATCACCTTGGCTATTAAGTCTGTTTTGATTCTGTATGAATTTTAAAATAGTTTTTTTTCTAGTTCTGTGAAGAATGTCATTGGTAGTTTGATAGGAATAGGATTGAATTTATAAATTGCATTGGGCAGTATGGTCATTTTAACGATATTGATTCCTCTTATCCATGAGCATAGAATGTTTTTTCATTTGTTTGTGTCATCTCTGATTTCTTTAAGCAGTGTTTTGTAGTTCTCATTATAGAGATCTTTCACCTCCCTAGTTAGCTGTGTTCCTAAATATTTATTATTTTTGAGGCAGTTGTGAATGGGATCGCATTCCTGATTTAGCTTTCGACGTGACTGCTGTTGGTAAACAGGAATGCTAGTGACTTTTGTACATTGATTTTGTAAGAGAGAAACATTTGGAAGAGAGAAACAAACTCTCTTTTGTTACTTTCTTTTATTTCTCTCTCTTGTCTGATTGCTCTGGCCAGGACTTTCAATACTATGTTGAATGGGAGTAGTGAGAGAGGACATCGGTGTCTTGTGCCAGTTTTCAAGGGGAATACTTTCAGGTTTTGCCCATTCAGTATAATATTGGCTGTGGGTTTGTCATAGATAGCTCTTACTATTTTGGAGGTATGTTTCTTCAATACCTAGTTTATTGAGAGTTTTTAACATGAAGGGATTTTTGAATTTTATCAAAAGCCCTTTCTGCATCTATTTAGATGATCATATGTTCACTAATCTTTTCTTTTTCACCTAATGTTTTGCTAGCCCTATTCAATGTATTTCTTATATCTTTTATGGTAGTTTTTATCTCTAGAGATTAAATTTGGGTCTTTTTCATGTCTTCCATCTTACTACTTAACTTTTAACATATAGCACACCGTTGTAATAACTGTGTTAATGTCTTTGGCTGATAATTGTAATGCTTTTGTCAGTCTGGGCTGGTATTTATTCATTGATTTATCTCTTCACCATTGGTCATATTTTCTTGCTAATTTTCATGTTTTGTAATTTTTTTACTGGATGCCAGACATCTGGTTTTGACCTTCTTATGTGCTGAACATTTTTGTACTCCTGTAAATATTCTTGAGCTTTCTTATGGGATGCATTTAAGTTACTTGGAAACAATTTGATCCTTCAGGTCTTGCTTTTAATATCTAGTAGGCATACGTGATAAGTTTTTAGTCTGGAACCAATTATTTCCCACTAGTGAGGCAAGGCTCTTCTGTGAACTCTGCCCAATACCCCACAAATCACAGGCTCTTTTAGTTTTTATGGTCTGTGGTGAGTGCAGGACACTGTCTCCTCTAATATTCTTGACTGGTTCTTTTTGTCACCTCAGGGGGCTTCACCACATGCATGTGGTGATCAGTATTCAATTGAAGACTCAAGGGGGACTCTCTGCAGGTGTCTGGATTTCTCTCTCCGTGTAGCTGTCTCATCTTTCAGACTGTTATGTGAACTCTTAGCCACCTTTGTATCTCCAGAATCCCAGCTCTATCTTCTCAAATCAGGGAGTCTGCCAGGTTCCACCTGGTTTCCATAAATGTTAGTTTTTTTTAACGCTGCATAACAAATTACCATGAACTTAGCAACTTAAAACAGCATAAATTTATTATCTCAAAATTAGTGAGGGCAAGGAGTGTAGACATAGCTTAACTGTATGTTCTCTGCTTTAGGGTTTCACCAGCCTGTAATGCTAGCTTAAGTCTAATCAGAGGCTTGACTGAGGAAAGATCTGAACCCTCAGGATGTTGACAGAATTTGTTTCTTTGTGACTGTGACTAAGGATTTTGACTTTTTCCTGGATGTTGGCTAGAGGCCACCTGCAGTTCTCTGCCATGTTAGCCCTGTTCATAGGCAATTCACAAAATGGAAATTTGCTCCTTGAAGGCCAGCAGGAGAGGAAAAGCAAGTCTTTGTGCAGCCATATAAATCACTGGAGTGACATTCTGTCACCCATGCCATGTTCTATTGGTTAGAAGTAGGTCTCAGATCCCACCCACACTCAAGTGGAGGAGTTCTACAAAGGTGTGAACACCAGGAGCCAGGAATCATTTGAAGTCAACATAGGGTCTGTCTGCTATACCCTCTCTGTGTTGTGACCTGAAAACTCTCTCAAGACAGGAGGCTGGGACAATTGAAAGTCTTGTCTTGTTTTCCAATTCTCAGTGATTACTCTGTTACCTGATGTTCAGTGTCTTCAACACTGTCATTTTATAACATTTGTCCATTTTTTGGTTGTTTCACATGGGGCAGGAAGTGGGTATCTGGTCCTTGTTATGCTATTTTGATCTGACAAGGAAGTCTGAACTCTGATTTTTAAATTTAGTTTTTCTGTCTGTTGTCAGGATATGGAAGTGTTGTAGCTTTTAAAAAGTTGATATTATATTGAGATTCATTGCTTTACTTTTATTACCTCTAATTATCTATCTTAAATTATTATTTTTCTTTCTCATCAGTACTTATACCTTTTATTTTTATTTCTGTTTTTAAAGTTATTAGATAGATGAGATCTGTGGTAAAATGCTAAATAGAAGCAGTGATAGTCTGCATCTTTTGTTGTTCTAAATTTTAATACAGATGCCTGCAATGTTTGAGAGAAATTCTCTTTTTTCATCTGTCCACTTTTAGATGTTTTCCAGTATCTTTACATTGATTTAAAAATTTTAAAAGTTTTTATAACTGCTGCTCACGGAGGAGTTTATGTAATCAATTCACTTCCCCATCATTAATAGGAGTAGTCATCATTAACTTTTTAAAAATCAATTATAATTTGATTTATTAAAATTTCAGGAGTTTTTTCAAATACAGTTAATCATCTTTGGTAGTTTTTTGTTCCTTTTTAATTTGGGCTGTGTGTGTATGATTTTTTTTTTTTTTTTTGAGATGGAGTCTCGCTCTGTCGCCCAGGCTGGAGTGCAGTGGCCAGATCTCAGCTCACTGCAAGCTCTGCCTCTCGGGTTTATGCCATTCTCCTGCCTCAGCCTCCCGAGTAGCTGGGACTACAGGCGCCCGCCACCTCGCCCGGCTAGTTTTTTGTATTTTTTAGTAGAGATGGGGTTTCACCATGTTAGCCAGGATGGTCTCGATCTCCTGACCTCGTGATCCGCCCGTCTCAGCCTCCCAAAGTGCTGGGATTACAGGCTTGAGCCACCGCGCCCGGCCACTGTGTATGATATTTTAAGAAATATTTCATAGCTACTTAGTACACTGTAACTAGTACTGTGATATTAAAGTTTCTGAGTCTACTTCCATTGGGTTTTTAAATCTTTTTGGTCTTCTTCATAGGGACATGATTTAGGTTCACTTTACTGAATTAATTCCATCTGAATACTCAAGTGACTTGGAGATGGTTTCCTGTAGAGAAGACTGCGTTTGCTTCTACTGGATCTCAAGAATTGAACTAATTTTGGATAACTTTAGTCTCCTGGAAGGTCCTAAATTAATACAGAACGCTCCAAATCACCTCTCCAATTTTATTAACAACCCAAGATTGATTTCTTCATCTCAGGATTGGTACCAGCATTTGTCTATTGGTCAGCTCTGCCTTCCTTGTTCATGTATTCCTCATGGGCCTCAACTCCAGTTTGTGCTCCTCATTTTAAAAAAATATTGTTTGCTCCATCTTTGGAATTTTCTTTATTTTTCTGGTGAACTCATCAATTATAAAAATTCTGTTTCTTTTAATAAATGTAGCTTCTGTTTGCACCTAGCAAGATGATGCTTCAGAATATCCAGTCCAATTTACTATCTTTTCTGACATTTGTCTTTACCTATGTTTCAGTGATCAATCTGAAGGACGTCAGGGCTAAAATCTGGCTAAAATGAGTCATGTGTCCACTTACCATTTTCTAAGGAGAAAACTATAGAGGAGAATTAACAACATATGATCAAAGGAACTTTACAGTTTATGTAATATTATTTTATTGCCATTTCCATTATATTCAGTAGAAACGGTAGTACTAGAAAGAAGAAAATGAGTTTTTAGGAACATAAAACTGGCTTTAAATATTTGAAAATGAGAGAAATTTTATGTTTACAGATTTCAAAAGGCTTTGATATTATATTTCAATGCAGACAGTAACTTATCGTATGATTTGGTTCATTAATAATTGGAGTGATGTTAAGATTTAAACATTTCATAGAATCTCAAATATGACATTGGGTACCACATTTTACAGGGAAAGCACTGTGATTCACCCACTAGTGAGTAAATAATAACTGGGATCTGTAACTATAACCTAGGAGTCCTGCGTTCTAGTCTAATAACTGTTCTCGAAAATATCATTAACTTTTTGGGTATAATAAACAGCAAGCTGCACAGTAAATTGCACATGCTAAAGAGTAAGCAACAAAACAAAGTGCACATGCTGTGCAATATGCAAAGCGACAGAATTAGCAATCTGAGACACAACTGAATACAAAATAAAACACACAGTTGTGTTTTGATTAAGGCTCTTTTTAGGGAATTTGCTTCAGCCAAGGCTATGTAACTTCTCTGAGTTTCCATGTACTTTATAAGGCTCTCTTTGAATTCCTTCAATTTTTGATCTGATCCCACAGATCCACATTTAGACCTCAGTATTAGGCTGTACAGCCCATTGGTATAGTGATCACCATTTTTCTCCATCAACAGATCCTCAATCAAGTCCATTAGCTCCTTCACTTGGTCATCCTGATTTCTCCCTTCAGCACGGTTATTAAAGGCACAGATTCGCCCACCACATGCTGCCACCAGCTTGCTTAGGGCTTTGTTATCAGAGTTGCGCATGTAATCTATCAAGGAGCCACCACTGAGGTCTTCCTTGTGGGTAAAGAGGACAATTGTGTGTCCCATGGCATCCTCTCCAAAGATCTCCTTCACCCTCTGTGCAGCCTCCTGGTCCTGTGAGGTGTAGCGGCCCAGCTGAGTCACCAGGAGCAGCACATGGGGTCCTGGTACAGAGAGCAAGTAGCACCTCTGCGCCTCTGTGTACAGAGCTTCACAGTGGTCCTTCCAAGAAAACATATCTGGTGTGTCAATAATGACAATCTCTCTGTCTTCCCAGCTTCCCTGACTTTTGCTGCAAGTCTTAGTCAAGGTCCGGGAACTCAGCTTTGATTCAAATGCTTGCTTCCTGAGGATGCTGTTACCTGCAGCACTTTTGCCAGCTCCTGTTTTGCCCACAAGGATGATTCTCAGCTCAGATCTGCTGGTGCATTGGCCCTTTGCATGTGATCCTGTGAGGAGCAAGTTTACTGTGTTATCACCACATTGATCATGGCAGTGGAATGTTTTTTTCTTTTTCTTTCTTTTTTTTGAGACCAAGTCTCACTCTGTCACCCAGGCTGGAGTGCAGTGGCATAATCTAGGCTCACTGCAAGCTCCACCTCCTGGTTTCATGCCATTCTCCTGCCTCAGCTTCCTGAGTAACTGGGACTATAGGCACCCACCACCGCGCCCGGCTAATTTTTTTTTTTTTTTTTTTGTATTTTTAGTAGAGATGGGGTTTCACCCCGTGGTCTTGATCTCCTGACGTCGTGATCTGCCCACCTCCGCCTCCCAAAGTGCTGGGATTACAGGTGTGAGCCACCACGCCCAGCTGGCAGTGGAATATTTTTTAATGGTAAGGAGGTATTCCCCATTATGTAAAAGGATACTCTCACATCTATTTCATGTATGAAATGAAAACTAACTTGATTTCTCTAGGACTGTAGGATATTGCCATTTGGAGCCTAGGAAAACATACTTGGGGATGAGATGGATTTAGAAACATTTCTCATCATGCAATGGTTGCCTGAATCACTCAGTCCTGGATCTCTAGAAGAAAAGTTCTCTGGACATCAGGGATGTGTAGGCAAGGCCACGGGTTCCATCTCAATGTGGGTCAAGTGACCTGGCTCTGTTTCAAGGCCAGAGGTTTCTCCTCTGACCTTTGCTGGGCAGAGTGGGGTCATGACTACCAGGGAAGTGTCTGGACCAGCAAAATATTAGAATGAGCAGTGTAAAATTATTTTTATTAGTGAAGAAACAACTGAGATCTTATAAAGGATATCATAATTTTGCTTAGAAAGGATGGCATAATTTTTGTATAAGATAGTCACAGAATATGGTAAACTTCCCTCTCTCCTTCCCCATTTCCCTTCAATGTGGGTAAGGTTCTGGGGAGAGGAGTGAATGGGGACAGAGGTATGAAGGAGCTTGAGACTTTAGGGAAAAAATGTGTTTCATTCATTCCCCTTAAAGGGGAAGGCATAGGAGCCATGGTGCCATTTCTGCTGGTCCACATGGCAGTGAAAGGAATGACTTGTTTAGGGCGGGTTCATGGAAGACTCAAGATGCAGCTTTATAGTGGAGAGATGAGGTATTTAACTTGCAAGGTAGGAGTACTCTGACTCCTGAGGGTTAACCCCTTGATTCCTTTAGTGTAAGGGAGGAACAGTTGACCTTTATGAATGAAATGGAATACCATGATAACAGAAGAATCTTTCTGGAGGGAATATCCAAACAAACTAAGACCCTTCTGCTAAGCCCATTGCCTTTTGGGGTTTAGCTGTTCCTTACTCTCATGTTGCAGAAACAAAGTTGGCGAAAGAACGTCTACATTGACTACAGAATATCAGAGCTTAGAAGGAACTTAGACTGTACAAAGAAAATGAGCTTTCTGAGAGGCATCATGCAGTAGTGAAGAATAAAGAATCTGGAGCTGGATTGCTTAGTTTTAATTGTCTTTCCATTGCTAGTCATATGATCTTGGACAACTGATTAATTTCTCTGCATGTGACGGTTTACTCCATGTGGTGGTGTTCTAAGTATTAAATAAGTTAATATATGTAAAGAACTTAAAAGAGTGCTGGTGCATTAAAGCACTTAGTGAAAATTAGGCTAGGATTGTTTATAGCAACCTCCTTATAGAGGAAGTAACTTGCATGCAGCGGTTAAGTAACTTGGACAAAGTCCTAAATAGTTAGTGAAATCTACCATTTATTGAGAACTTTTAATGTGCCAGGATCTGTTCCAAGTGGTTTACCTTCATTACCTAATGTACTCCTCCTAGCAATGGTATGAGTTAGGGTTAGGTGCTGCAGTGCCCACCAGGGGTCTTGTTCTTATTTGGTTCAAATGACCTTTTGGGCTCACAGAACTGCCATGGGCCTCACTGGGACACCAGTCTACTCTAATGGAAATCTTAGCTTGCCAGAGGGACAATGTTGGGCCTTCCACCTAGTGGAAGTCTATGCAGCAATTCATGGAACACTGCAAACTGTTACCTGGTGATGTCCCAGGGCAAGGAGATGGCATCTTGAGCAGTTAGAGAAGCCACCTGGACTCACAGGAGCCAATGTCTCTTGTAGCAACCCTGGGGTTTAGCTTCCAGATTCCCTGCAAGGAACATGAGAGTTATAAGAGTCACTCTGCTCAGGGAAGTTCCAAAGAGCTTCCTAGCATGTATTTATAGTTCTTTCAGCATAGATATAATTCATCCATCAAGAGAAGTTTTCAACCATAAGCAAAATTCCTAATAATGTTATGGACATTTTACTCGTATTAAATTACTAGAGAATCTGAGCTAAAACGTTTAACCAAAGATTAAATTCTCAGGCAGAAAGGGAAATGGTGTGTCAACCTTTTTACCCATGGGTTCCTTTTATTCACCTTATTTTACACATGAATCTGCAACTTGGCCAAGAACTTAGAGCTATTAAAATTAACCAGTTTTGTAAATGAAAAAGCTGGCAGTTGAACCTGCCCATTTTCTATGCCTGAAGTATTAGTGCTTTGCCATGCTGCTACACCAATACTTGTTGCATATATTTAAGTATTTTCTCTTCCAGCCAAATTGACCAAAACTTATGGACATTTATTCTTATTTTCTGTATGCCAGTGAAGTTATGGCCTCACAGTGGGCATGCAATGTACACTTTTACTTAAAAGGAAGCAGGCATTACATTACAGATTTCTATATTCTGAAAACAGCAGCCAAGCAGCTCCTGATACACCTTGCTGGTGCTTGCTCAGAGGCAGCCAAACTGCTCTATGAAAAACTGTTTTCCTCTCGCCTATGAAAACAGAAATCAAGGGAGTCACTGAAGAGAACCGGTGGGAGTCCTGAGTTGCTGGCCTCCTATGGAGTGCAGCCTCATTCTCTCCTGTGGGGAGGGTATAGGGAAGAGAATTATCTGCATCCAGAGCCAAGTGAGAGGATCTCTAAAACATCCACTCATAAATATTGGGCATGTCACCAAAGTTGAGAGATAGGTAGGTCATTTCCCAGATGGGTGTCTGCTGAATGACAGAAACTGGTAAGCCTATCCAAGTGCAGCAAAGTGAAGAGAATTCTTGAGCAAATTTAGAGAGAAGTAAGATATTACCTGGAGTTTGGAGACATGTATAAACATGGAAATTGGTGTCTATTTCCTTTCTGGAGAATTCTAAATTTTGAAGGCAGACTAGAACCAACTAGGAGACCAGGATAAGGTGTAAGAAGCAATGGCTTAGGGGGTTTCCCATGGACAGAAGGGATCTTATAGAAAATAATGAGGCACAGTTGCCTTGATGAGGCCCTGTCAAAGGCCTGCCTTATATGACAAGGGGAGTGCAATAGTAAGAGGAAGCCGGGGTGCCATGAGGGTGGGAGCAGAGGTCTAGTTGGATAATTCAGCCAGAGAGGGCACAGCTTCTGGCGGGAAGCATACAAAGCATCAGCCCCATGGGGCCTCCACAGTGTCCTCGCACAGTGGAGGGTGTCTACTGTAATGGGGCATGGGATGGCGGTGAGGACCAGCCAGGAGATGACTGCAAAGACAGTGGGACTCAAGCACTCCACTTTCTTTCTCCAGTCACCCATCCTCCTGCCTGATGGGGAAAGGGGGACTAGCATGAGGGTTGAGGAGGCAGAGCTGGAAGGGAGAGGAGGACTTTTGGAAGGTCCCAGAGTACAGGCTGAGGCTGAGGCTGTGGTAGAGGAAGGAGAAACTCATACTGAATGTAAGTTTGATATTAGATGGCACCGGACACTACAACACCTGATATATGTGGAATAGGGACTTTAATAGACTATTCTTCTAGTCTATATTAATCATAAAGGCAACTGCCTGAGATGGCATCAATAAATCAAGATTATGGCCAGGCGTGGTGGCTCATACTTGTAATCCCAGCACTTTGCGAGGCTGAGGCAGGCAGATCACTTGAGGTCAGGAGTTGTAGATCAACCTGGCCCACATGGTGAAACCCTGTCTCTACTAAAAGTACAAAAATTAGCCAGGCATAGGGACACATGCCTGTAATCCCAGCTACTCAGGAGGCTGAGGCAGGAGAATCACTTGAACCTGAGAGGCAGAGGTTACAGTGAGCCACAGAGTGAGACTGGGCTACAGAGCAAGACTCCATCACCAGCCCCCCAACCAAAACAAAAGGAAATCAAGATTGGATAATAAGAGGCAGTGATGGGAGGAAAAAAAGTTGTTTCTCATTTGGATCACAGAGTTCAGCTTGTTAATAAACAAGTTCCATACACAATGAAGCCAGAGACCTCCTGTTTCTCACAGGTGAGGGTTGAGTGTGAAGGGAACTTGGAAGGGAGGAAGATCTGGGCTCTT